>NC_074715.1:19881375-20522446 GCF_947242115.1 Biomphalaria glabrata
TCTATAATAATGTTTGTTTAAAATGTGTAAAGCTCCAGTTGTAAGATACATAGTGATAGTCCATATATTGCGCTTGTTTTACTCATGTCGTTCTGCAAATGAAATAAAATGTATAAAGTGAAATGTATAAAGTGAAATGTATACTTTATCAGGAGTGAGTAAAGTTCCTGAACAACAATATCTCCAACTGCCGTAAATTCTAATTTGAAGTGCAATTTGATATGGAATCTCAAACATCATAGCATTCTGGCCATTAACAATACGCTTTACTGACTTATCAGTAGAATTAATTGCTGAAAAAACAACAAGCACAATTTTTTAAAATACTTCAAAGAAAACAAAGATTTTCAATTAGTTGTGATCAGTCATGTAACTAAATTTTTAATAGATCTTGACAAAAATAATATATCTTTTCGATTACAAATATTTTAACGATTGTTTACGTTTATCGCAGTATCATTCTTGTGGCTTTCTAAATACGCTATGTTCCTATCACTGAATTCGAAGTATTGCACTAAAGCCTTCTAAGGTTTCTCAAACCAAAACGGTAACCATTCTGCTAGAGAAGAGCTTATCAACATGGAAGATAGTATATTTATTTATTATCTAAGCCTCAGACGACAACATATAAATGGGACTAGATCAGCTCATATAACCACTTCAGTGAAGTACAATTTTTGTCCCTTGTTTAAGATATCAAACAAAATTATTTATTATCAATACTTAAATAACTAATTTGTTATTTGTTAAGAACAAGTGTAGTGTTGCGTTAAAAAAATTATATGTTTTGGTTATACAGCATTAGCTTTTGTTATTTTATATCTTTTAACAAACTCTAAACGCCTTAATTTCCAATCAATTTGACCTACTCCAATACGTTCTGTAGTTTTAGTTGACTAGTCAAATACATCCCTTTTTCTCTTGCATTCCAGTCTACAATTATGTAGGGAATATCCTTTTTTGAAACTTCATTTATGAAGTGGTTTTGTTAATGAAAGAGATCTTTAATACCTGATCTTCATAATCGGGCGTTGGGTATACACTTGAATAATTGTTATATTGAGATATGTCATAGTCTCGCTTGACATTAACTGGTATTTGTTCACTTTTGTTCATGAAGGTGAAAAGCACGAGATACATTTGAATTGAAAGAGGAAGTGACAATGACTTAATTCAATTTAAGTCAGTACCAGTAGTTTTTTTTAGACTTGAGACAGTACACATATTTTAGTAGCAGTAGTTAGGGAAGAAGAGGAAACTGTGTCGCATATTCTTTTTGACTACCCCAAACTTGCTGATCTCGTCTCGACAGGTCTGGGTGTGTAATAGGGCACTATTGAGCCAGAAAAGGATGGACACTAGAATACAGGAAAGAAAAGTGTATCAAGTGATTGTGAAAAGTTTATATTGTTGTAAACTAAGGAGCCGTCTTTTGTGCTTCCTGAAGACAGTAGTGGGAACCTGGAGCGAAGCGGGGAAGGCTGTCGTTGGTCCGTATTCAGGTTGCTGGTGAAAGGACTGGTATAATTAGTAACAAGACTCTTGGAATGCAGAATGCTTTTATTTGTTTGTCCTAGCAAATAAACACACTTTTTTTATTTACTACAACACTATAACGTTACATCTTGGGGACCAGATCCATTCTACAAACTTACACCTACGTCTAGCTCCGACCTGAATGACGTCATCTGCTGTTGACAGGTTTCACAACGTAGGGTGCACTGAGTTTTTACTTTGTGGATTTAAAAAACAAATCAACATTGAGTTGATGGTTCCTTTTGTCATCACTGCATCCGATCTTGTGACATTCTTCTAATAAGATAAGATCAGATCTATTTATTTAACACAAACAAATAGCACACATTTCCCTATTTTTAAAGCATTTTTTTCTTTTCCTAAGTTTTTACGCTATGGTAGTTTTGGCGTTTAATAAATTATTGTTAGAACCTCTAGCCCCGAAACAAATGCGCCAAAACTACCATAGCGTAAAAACGGCTGCGCCAAAACTTTGCATATCCCCCATAACCTGCAAGTCACATATAACTGAACAGTCAACCAAAGTATGTGGCAGTTGAAGCTTGTTGGCTTAGAGTTCGTGATAGCTTAAATCAAATGAAATAAAATAAAGCATTAGGATGTTTGGGCTAGCTGGCTCAAATGTCTAATAAGGTGTTTGATCCTAATCATTTAGAATTGACATTTAGAAAAATAATGGATTTTAGGGTAGAGAATTATCTAGTTTGACTTTCATATACCTGTACAATGCTCAGGTAGTTTTCCAGAAATAGGGTGTTGGGGGTCAGGGATATCTGATATTGTGTGGATTGTTCTGGAGTATAGGATACTTGTATCATTTTTCTGTCTTTAGTGGGTTCAATGGTTAGGTGTCACAGTCCAGTTTTAGAACCCTGTGACATGAAGTGACACTCAGTCAACTATTTTAATATTCCGTGCTGAGAACACGAGAATAAGTTTTAGGGACTCTAAAATAAGGGTCAATGTTAATCAGTTAGTGAAGAACTCCAGCAGAGAGTGGCTGTAATATAATTTTCTCTGTCTGTAATATGTACGGTGACAAACTTGAGCAAGTGTTAACTTGAAATATTTCTTCGGACTTATATTGTGAATGTTTCATTGATGTGATTACTTTGTCTACATGGCATGAGCAGCCAGTATTTATTGTATTAAAGTTTATGAAGGCTGAAGTCGCCAATATCTTTTGTGATCTATATTTTATATGTAATAAAATTCTTGTCTGCTACATGAGCGTTTATTAATAATTCGGAATGTTTGTGGTTGGAGAGTTCAGTACGTTAGTGTTCTCACGCACCTGCAAATTTAGTGCGTATGAGAAAGTATTTAATTAAAGAACATTACAGCAATACCAGAAGAGGTATCTACAACACTCAGAGACATTCGCGTCATCACGCCTACAACTAGAAATAGGCAGTGACATTAGGCTGGTTAGGTAGTATGTCTTTGATATTAAATGATGTTTCCATTGGCCACCTTGAACTGAAAGTCGGCTGATCATCCGCTAGACATCCTTATTTCGCATACCGTATCCCTTACAATAATCATCAAATTAAATTAATTACAAAATCAATAATATTAAAAGAAAGAATTCGTTTTATTTTATTTCATGGTCTCAAAAAAAAAGTGTTTTTACAATTGGTCAGCCAGCCAGTCTCGGTATAATTCAACATTGACGTACATAGCAGGGCTATCAGCTGAAATAGAAACATACTTTTTTAAAAATAGGTTAGTGTATATATTTAACAAACATTTTAAGCCCTTACACTTAAAAACAGCATGCTTTACATTATGATCTCGTTTCCTACAAATGTACTGTTAGAGAACTTCTACTCTTTACGTTAAGTTAGCAACAAACATTAGGCATTATGGAACAAAACAACAAAGAAATTTCAAATTTGATAGGCCACAAATGCTTAGGTAAGTCGCAGAGGAGGAGATTTTGATACATAATTATTTTCTATATATATTGTTGTAACCCCGCTCCCGCGCTACACTAATGGTGCGCATCTGAGCACTACTGAACACGACTAGTGAAAGACATATTGAGACAGGAAGAAGGACTGTTGTGAGCCGGCTAGAGGTCATGGGAGTCTGAACAGTCTGGTGCTGAGTGCTGTCCTGTGTGATACTAGGAAACTGTGTGGGAGACCTGGAGCGACACTGGGAAGTGTGTCGGTGGTCTGTTCTGTGTTCTGGTATGAAGTAGGACTCTTAGAACTTAAGACATATTACTCCCTGTGACTTTATAGCAGACGTCCAAGTCTAACTAGTAACTATTACTATTTGTTGATGCTTATACTAGTTATACTAAATAAATACATCGTTTACTGTTGTCAACCTGTCTTTCGTTGAGTGCCTGCCTTAGAGAGTTACAACAATATATATATATATATATATATATATATATATATATATATATATATATAAATATATATATATATATATATATATATATATATATATATATATATATATATATTTATATATATATATATATATATATATATATATATCATGGGCGTAGCCAGGGGGGGGGGGGGGGTTTGGGGTTCAAACCCCCCCCCCAAAATGAAATCCCCCCCGGGGGGGGGAATCGGAATTTAGTGATTGATTTTTGCTTTGATTTTGTTTATTTTAGGTGATATTTTAATACTACCAGGGGGTTTTGAGTTTTAAAACCCCCTACCAGGGGGGTTCGAGTTTTAAAAACCCCTTCCAGGGGGGGGGGTTCGAGTTTAAAACCACTACCAGAGGGGTTCGAATTTAAAAACCCCATACCAGGGGTTTTGAGTTTAAAACCCCTACCAGGGGTTTTGAGTTTTAAACCCCCTACCTGGGGTTTTTGCAGTTAACTCCCCCTCTTCTATAAAACAAAACACAAAAAATGCAAACGAAAATCCCATAATTCAAGAGCACAGTTAAGAAAGATTTGATTTTAAAACCCCCTCTAAAATTTACGATAACCCCCCTCTTCAACATAAAAAAAAAACTAATTACGCACTCAAAATGTTATGAGCGTAGCTAAATGGGTTTTGACTCCAGTTTGAGTTTAAATCCTACCTTCAGCGGGTTCGACCTAAAAAATATCTCTTTAATATTAAAACAAAGCAAATTTATACACTCAGAATGTTATGAGTGTAGTCCAAGGGGTTTGAAGTTTAAACTTCCCTCCAGTGGAGTTTGAAGCTAAAAAGTACCTCTCAATATAAATAAAAGCTAATTACTCACTCTTAAATCTATGAGCGTAGCACAAGGGGTTTTGAGTTTAAACCCACCGCCAGGGGTTTGAGGCTAAAAAATACATCTTCAGTTAAGAAAAAAAGCAAATTACGCACTCAAAATGCTATGAGCGTTGCCAGAAGGGGTTTTGAGTTTAAATCCCCCATTCAGATGGGTTTGATGTTAAAAATACCTCTTCAATATAAACAAAAAAGCAAATTACACACTAAAATTATTTGAGCGTAGCCAATCAATCGGGGGTTTTGAGTTTAAACCCCTCTTCTACAGATGGCTTTTTTTTTTAAGTTTAAAACCCCTCCAGATGGTTTTGAGTTAAGATTCCCCTACAGAGCATTTTGAGGTGGAAAACCCCCAACAGATTATTTTGACGATAAAACTTCTTTTTTCTATATAAAATCTAAAGCAAACTACAGTCACTTAATTCCAAGAGCGTATTCAAGAGAGGTTACACATTTTTACCAGTGGCAGGGATCCATTAATAAACTGCAGTGAATAGTGTTCTGCCGAAATTGAAAAGCACCAAATATGGCTCAACAAAGATGGCTAAGACAGATTTTAGGAGTCAGTTATAGAGATCGGGTCTAAATCAAGGAAATCCTATGCCGAACTGGTAGTCGACCCCTTAGTAAGATTGTGAGAGAGCGACGCATGAGGTTTGCGGGACAAGTTCTCTGACAAAATAAATTACGCATAAGAAGAGTTGCAATGATATCCTAGTAGGCCTACAACTTGACGCCACTCATTCTTGGAGGTCCTCATGGCAGGTGGGAAGAGGCTTCAGACATTACCAGTGACAGATTTTTATGGAAACAGCTTGACGGCAAATGCGCCGAACGGCGCGGAAGGGTCAAAGTCAGTAAGAATAGCACATTAGGTTTTTAAAATAAAACTTTTTAATAGCAGGAAAATGCAGTGTAGATACCTCAGAATATGCATTTTGTTGGCTTTCAATACCAGAAATAGTGTTTGGCGGCGGGGCTTCGCCCCGCTCTGGGGAGCTCCTAGCGCTCCCCCAGACCCCCTTGCTAGTAATGTCGGGGAGTCTACAATTTTATGGAAACAGCTTGACGGCAAATGCGCCGAACGGCGCGGGAGGATCTAAGTCAGTAAGAATAGCACATTAGGATTTTAAAATATAAATTTTTAATAGCAGGAAAATGCACTGTAGATACCTCAGAATATGCATTTTGTTGGCTTTCAATATCAGAAATAGTGCTTGGCGGCGGGGCTTCGCCCCGCGCTGGGGGAGCTCCTAGTGCTTCCCCAGACCACATTTCTAGTAAAGGCGGGGAATCTACAATTTTTCCACTAACTCATGGAAAAACCTATTCTAGGGCAGATTAATCGTAATAATGTAATATATGTAATAAAGATTATATAGGCACACACACATAAATACATATAAAAAAAAAATTCGCGGGGGGGGGGGGGGAAATCCCCCCCCCCAAAACCCCCCCCGAAAAAAATTCCTGGCTACGCCCATGATATATATAATTTCTGTCATTTTGATATAGTTATACTGACTAGAATAATCATACGAAGAAATATATTCATGCAGATTTATAAATTGTAGCACAGATTTGTATATAGCTCACCTAGACAAGAATACTGTGATACAGACCTTGCAATACTAAGATAAACTAAAAGAAAGACACAGACTAAAATTTTTAAACAGACTAAGGTTTTCAAATCGTACAAGAATTTCTGCTTCCACTTGTGATTTTCTATGGATTGGAACTGGAAATCAAAAACCATAAGGGAATTTTAATTTATTGACCTATTTTCAACCCGCGTCATTTTTCATTATATTTCCAAAGTACTAAATGTCTTTTAAAACGGTATCTGGGCTACTTCTTCACTGCACACGCGACTGTAAGGCATTTCCTGTCAACGGTGATGCATTGTTGTTATTCTTTCAATTTTTTTTTTTAGACAAACCTTCATTATTAGCGTACTATGCCCTGCGTTACTTGTGCTAAGCATCCCCCGATATTAAAATTGCATGTGTCGGTAGTCAGTATGAGTAGCTTCGGGCATTTAGGTAGCCAGCTATATATGCTACAAATTTGTCTACTCTTCGGGCATTTAAGTAGCCAGCTATATATGCTACAAATTTGTCTACTCTTCGGGCATTTAAGTAGCCAGCTATATATGCTACAAATTTGTCTACTCTTCGGGCATTTAAGTAGCCAGCTATATATGCTACAAATGTGTCTACTCTTCGGGCATTTAGGTAGCCAGCTATATATGCTACAAATGTGTCTACTCTTCGGGCATTTAGGTAGCCAGCTATATATGCTACAAATGTGTCTACTCTTCGGGCATTTAGGTAGCCAGCTATATATGCTACAAATTTGTCTACTCTTCGGGCATTTAAGTAGCCAGCTATATATGCTACAAATGTGTCTACTCTTCGGGCATTTAGGTAGCCAGCTATATATGCTACAAATGTGTCTACTCTTCGGGCATTTAGGTAGCCAGCTATATATGCTACAAATTTGTCTACTCTTCGGGCATTTAAGTAGCCAGCTATATATGCTACAAATTTGTCTACTCTTCGGGCATTTAGGTAGCCAGCTATATATGCTACAAATGTGTCTACTCTTCGGGCATTTAGGTAGCCAGCTATATATGCTACAAATGTGTCTACTCTTCGGGCATTTAGGTAGCCAGCTATATATGCTACAAATGTGTCTACTCTTCGGGCATTTAGGTAGCCAGCTATATATGCTACAAATGTGTCTACTCTTCGGGCATTTAGGTAGCCAGCTATATATGCTACAAATTTGTCTACTCTTCGGGCATTTAGGTAGCCAGCTATATATGCTACAAATGTGTCTACTCTTCGGGCATTTAAGTAGCCAGCTATATATGCTACAAATTTGTCTACTCTTCGGGCATTTAAGTAGCCAGCTATATATGCTACAAATTTGTCTACTCTTTATAATATTGACCTAAAAAGATAATTCAATAATGAAAAGATTTTGGCATGACTGGCCCGTTACAAATATGGACTTAGGATCTCTTCATAGTTAGATAGCAAAGTATAATAAATGTCTCCATATCTCCTTAAAAAAAAGTTAACTCATGGGCACCTCAAGGAGACGTCGTCTATCCGATATTTTGTTTTACCTTTACCTATCGCTTGGCCTGTTGAACTTTTGGGGCACCATACAAGAATCATTTTCGTTTTTCTCTATTCTTCCCTGTCTTTTACTTTGGATAGAATTTAAGTGTCAGGCGTGTCCATTAATTTATGTTTTCTTCCACTGATTTTCTCTGTCTGCCTCTTTTTCTTTTTCCTAATACTTTTACGTAAAGGAATGTCTTTGTGAGCCCTGATGACCTTATGATATAGCAATATACTTTATTTTTTTAAAGTAGTTAGTAGGTCAGTGCTTTATAAATCTTATTTTTTTTCTAATCTTTGCCAAATTTTGTGTCCAGGTCTAAATGTATCTAATTTAAATTAGGCCTATAAGCTGAAGCAAACAGGAGTGCTAAGTTTGTATCAAGTCGATATTGCGAATGAATTATCGTTTAAGGTAAATTGCGGTTTCGATGGTGAAAGGAGCTTAGTGGACTTATGCAAACAAAAATTACTTAATAATATTTTGTATTTTGTTCGTCTATGGTATTTGTGGAAGAATTATCGATAAGTGATCAGTCAGGTGCCTTACAAATATAATATTGATAAGAGTGTATGCGTTCGTTAGCTAAGAATTTTCATGTTAATTTGTTTTAAATATAATTGTTTTTTTAAAATTAAATCTAGAATATGAGTTAGTTTCTCTTCCAAAACAGCGTAAGAATGTAATAATTTAATTAACTAAAACAAAATCTGTTGATATTGCATTTGTTTGCTTCATTTATAATTATAAAAGAAAATTAAGCACATGTAAAACTTAGAAGACTATTCTAAAAACATTTTAAATAAAAAAAAATATAAATCCTAATTATATCTCAACAGATCTGTAAAAAGAAATGAACACATAAAAAAAATTAGAATATCTTGTTTATACGTGACCAGGATATAATTAAAACCTCCACTTGCCGTAACACATAGAAGATCCACTACTCAGTATTCCAACGAGCTCGTTCTTTTCTGGTCCACACATTAAGGGGCCACCACTATCTCCTTCACAAATTGAAGAGGGTAGTGACTCTTAGAAAATAGAATAGTTCACTCAAAAGGAATAACTCAGCCAATGTATTATTTACAGAACTGTATTCAATATGTTTTACTGTAGATCTAAGCATAGATCTAAATAATAAACCTACAGATTACAACATAATCTATGCTTCGGTATTATCTAAGGTTCAATCTTTAAATAGGTATAATTAATGTCCCGCAGTTAATAAAATATCGATTGGCCCATATAAATTATTAATAAAATATCGATTGGCCCATATGAATTAATCTAAAACAATTAATAGGCCCCTATTGACTAACCACGCTTGAGATTCCACTTATTAACTAACAGCCGCTATCAGAATTAAGCCATTGAACCCATAACCAGAAGCATTTCTTGGTCTTTAAATTACAAGCCTTTACAGTGGCGTCACTAGGTTCAGTGTCCCAGATAAGCTCAAGATGTCATCCCCCTTCCAAGGAAAAATAATCTCCCGCTAAAAAAACAAACAACAGTTGTTGTTTTTTTTTGTTTCTTTATGTTCAATAGTAAAATTGTAATCTATAATTAATTGGTTACACCCGAAAATGTTTTTCAATTCTATTTTAAAATGTCGTTGTTTTTTTTAATGGTATCAAAAGTGATGACATAAATTTTAAATGTCCAATTATTTGAGACATATTGAGTTTAACATTTTTATTAGAAATTATTTAAGAGCTCCTCATGGAAAAGGTTTTAAACTATATTAGTGTTTCTCAGCTGCTTCCGAAAAGGCAAATCAAGGCAAATCAAACACCGAACAACTTTACATCCTGAGAAAAGGTCAAGCAAAGCCTAGAATACCAACAAAGGATGTTGATCATAAGTTTTATACATTTGAAAATGCTTAATAGTTCTAAGAAATAGCAAGAGAATAAGGCAACAAGAAGTCCAGCTGTTGTGTCACAACAGACGCTGGAACTCTTTAACACAGAGACGGATATGAGATTAGTGTTTATCTAATCTCCATCACTCTTTCTTGTAGCCATCGACGATGTCATAGAAATACATTAAACAAGCTGCATTCGGGTTCCCATGGCCTACACCAAACAGTGTTGGATTTTGCAGACGACAATAAATTTGTTTGGCGGAGACGACCTGAAAGTTATGCATATTGGGTAAATGTTACCCAAAACCTCCATCAAAATTGGTCATACATATTTTGAATAAATAGATATGTTAATCTATTTAGGCACTGTTATCACAAGCAATGAAGTTGCATATTATGGTGTTGCATGTCGGATTGGAAAGCAGGAGCCGTATTTCAAAAAAAAATTAAGACCTATCTGAACAAACAAGTCATTAGCCTGGAGATAAAAATCCACCTACTCAATAAAATCATTGTCCCAACGGCCACCTACGTGGAAGGTTGAAAAGAAGCTGAGCAGTGATGGCTAAGTAGGATTCTAAGAATAACGTATCGAGATAATGTTACCGATAGAGAAATCTTTTTCCGCACAGGCATTCGCCGTCTAATGAATGTGCCGACTAAACGTCGATTGACATTTGTGAGACATTTCATTATACAACTAGTTTACCAAAGTCAGCCGAAAAGAGGAACGCAAAAAATCATGTAACGTTCGCCACTCAGCTCGTCAGATAAGATGTTTGGGGGAGCGCCTTAAGCTCAATTGGAGTTGTCCGGGGGCGGAATCCCAGGCTCCAAGCATTTTTCTACATTTCTGAGTTTTAGAAACTCTGTCTCCTGGCATCTACAAAGTAGTATTTTTCTCATAATAGGAAGATTACAAGTCAAATGGAATTAAATTAAAAAAGTTTTGGACATATTGATACTAAACTGTGAGAGGTATTCGAGGTAAAAAAATTTATTTTTAAAAGTTTCATTTAGAGAAAGTGAGTTTTTCCGACTTGGGTGACACTATATTGCACTTTACTTTTGAGAGATTTACATTACTATCTATTTTAATATATATCTACATATTTTACATTGAACTTGCATGCGTGTATGTATGTATGTATATGTATGTATGTATGTCCCACATAGAAATCAAAGCCGTTTGACCAATCTTGATAACACTTGGCATATATGTTCCTTGTGAACTAACTGGAACCGTAATAATAATAATAATAATAATAATAATAATAATAATAATAATAATGTATGTATAGTAGCCCCCCCCCCCAAAAAAAAAAACAAAAACAAAAAAAACTCTAAAAAAATGTACCCAACTCTATGAAAGTATTACTATTTCGTGGATATAGGTCATAAAGCCATGTCTACGTTAGGCTAGAAAGACCACGCATGCGCAGAGATGAAAATCTCTAGAACCTTAGATCTAATTGTATAACACATATTTTTTTTTTTACTTTTACACATTGACGTACAAAATAGTGTCGATTCATTTCATTATGAAATGAAAATTATCCTTAAAATTTGAGTTTCCAAAACATTATTTACTTATTAAATTCGTTCACTCTAAATGTGAATAACTTTAGCCGTGTTGACATACTTTTCCATAACTCGCGAGCACAATTACATGCGCCGCGTAGTGATACAAATGAAATTAAAGCCAGAGGTCATAATATTGCGCGTTATAAAGGCATTTTATTAAACTTCCTACATAATACAATTTACTTTCCAATTTATCTTTTATAAAGCATTTAAGCCTACAACTACCGATTCGGTTTACTTTTAAGTCTTTTTTTTTTCAATTTACTTCTTTCTTTTAGATTTACTTTTGCGCTCTTTAAAAACACAGCTACATATATACACAGGTCAACACAATCTCAAAGTGTTTAGTCATTGAATAGGCTCAAACTTTTTAGTTATTGACTAGACTACTATAGTATTCAAATTTTTAGATTCTAGATCTAGATCTACATAAAAATAAACTAACAAGGTTTTATTAACAATTAAATTCACGTGTTCTCTTAAATTATAAAATATTTTTAATCGCTTTCTTGTCACCTACTGTATTCACCGTGAACAAACATTACCTGCATAGTCTAAAACACAGGTTAAATTAGCTTGTTCCATTCTCTCCTTAGATTGCGTATATTCTTGGGTGCACACAAAAAGAGGCACAATTTTGGTGAATGCTTTCTTCAGTGTGTTTGATAGTGGCTCATTTTTGTTGGTGCGACCCCATCCACTGATCTGGCACTCCTTAAATAAATATTGTCCAACATTTTCTGCTATTCTGACAAGCTAAAAAACAACAATGGTAATTGAATCATGTATTATAAAATAAGCGCCTAATTGTAGGGCTGGGGGTGGCCAGCCTTTCACTTCCATGCATCATTTTGTTACTTCTAATTCAGTTGCGCCTAAGTAACTTTAACCCATATTTAGTCATTTGGACATATTTGACATTTTTACATACCCAGTAAAATCAGCAGTTGCAGTTGCAGAGAAAAAAGTAGTAATCTTATCTTACTTTGCATTGATATTTTAATTCATTATTTCTAAATATACTTATAATAATAACGGAACAATGATTAAAGTTTAACTAAAATAAAATATTTTCATAAATAAACTAAACTAGTTGTGACGAACCGTTTTAGCTCACTCAAGATATCACTCAGGTCTAAGCATTTAATTAATTTATTTACTCGCTATTAATCATCAATTTTATTAAGTTAGCCAATCAAGCGCTAAAAACACAGCCACCACCCCTCCAATCCAACCCCACCCCTTTGGATCGATGTCATATTTTACTATCCCCACCTTGACACGTGCCACACTAGACTCTTGACAAGAGTACGCTCCCCTTTACCTATCTTGGCAAACATCCGTTGACCCCCCCCCCTTGCCGGGAGCGGCTGGTCACTTCAAAGTACCCATTCAACTTAACGCCTCGGGCAATGCTGTTCGTCTAGCACTAGCCATTATCAAGGTATAATCTCCCTTGATTTTGGCCGAGCTCCGATAATCTCCCCTTCATAATTCACCTGACCACCTGGGCTGATTTCCTGGTCTTTCAACTCGCGCCTTCGCGCAATGTCTATCTCCCGGAAACTCTCGTCACGGTCAAGCGTGGACCCCCTTTGTCAAAGACGTCAAATAGTCTAGACCACCTTTGCACCTATCTCCCGCCACTCACCCCCCCCCCTTTCTATCCACGTGTATATGGACAAACTTCATCGTCCGACCTCATTCACGCTGGAGAGCCCAAAGGGAGCACATCTAACTCTTGCTTGAGCTCTAGACTATTTTCATTCCCTTATTTCACTTTGGATTGGTGGTATGTAACTTAGTAAAGTGCTTAAGAACCATTTTACTTAGTAATGTATTTGTGCATTTATTACTACATTATTTGTGTATATATTTGTGCATTCTTATCATGGATAATGTAAGTAGATTACTGTATACTTATATTTTTTTATCATGATTTTGTGGCTAAATGTTCAAGCCATCTGGACTAGAGTCTATTAACAATTCTTACCAGATGTATTTAGCTCTTTAACTATTATTAATTCAACTCTGATATATTAGCTCTCGGCACGAGCTTTTAATATATTATCATTGATTAATTCCTTGGCAGGGAGTTATCAAAGCATTTCCGTAAACATGTCTTATTACTGAGTATGTATTTACTTATGCTCTATGTTTACTTATGTGAGAGCATGGGCGAGTATCAGACGTTGATCTCCCCTTCCCCTTTCATCTCATTTATCTAAGCGATATAGGTACTTGCTACTCACCGTGATTGGTGAACGACACTTGTATTACTTATCATAAATCACTTATCACTGTTTGTTATTTCCCTTTATGGGAGTCCCCATTATTATTGTTATCTCCCTTGATGGGACACTATATTCATTTGTTAGGTCCCTTTGATAAATATGAAACTAGCTTATGGTTTCTATACATCAGTCTGAAGATGTCCTTCACGGAAAGGCATCTACCTCCCAGTGTTATCATTATGGCTAAACCGACGCATACATCATATCGTTGCAGCTTTTATCTATAGGCTACACCCGCCTGAAAACTTAGCAACCTAAAGCTGATAGCAGATTTGTTGGCACCAGATCTGTAGACATCAGACCTACTCATCCTTCAAGAGTCCAAGTAACAACGCTAGCCACAGACTCGTCACTGGCTTGACTGATTGGTAGACGCAGCTTAGCTCTGCAACCATACAAGTTGGACTGCAACCGGAGCCTGGATCTACTACGCCAGCCCACTAGCAGACAGCATCAGTACCAGCCACACCCGTCTCACCAGTGCAGCACAGGACCAAAAGCTAAGCAACCAGCCTAATGACACTCAGACCACTTGGTTCTAATATCTGATGATGATAGTTCTATATATGTAAATACGCTAGATTCCATACTAGCAACTGTACAGCATTTCACCTTTCATTATCTTATGTTGTATAATAAACTGTACATAAGTTTACATCTAAATATAGTATTTGTTGCCTGCATTATAACGCTGTGCTTGTAGTTTATATGTGCAAGTAAGGATTCTCAAACTATAAAATCCCCTAGACACCCAAAACGGCCAATATCTTAATCCGACTTGTCACAATGGCGAGCCTCGTCCGGGATTTACCCAACTAATACTGCAAGCACAGCAGGCAACTCCCCAGTATTTTAACTATCATCATTGTTAGAGCACAAGACTATAGAGTGTCATTCAGAGCTATTTTATTTTTCTAAATTTGTATTGCTGTAATTGTACTTCCTTTACAGGTTCTTAAGCACCAAACAAAGGTTAATACCACCTTTCCTGTAACTCTTAAGTAATTGCTTTCAGCAGCTCCATCATCGTCTCCACCTCTTACTCTACCTTCCGCCTTTCCCCTTCATCACCCACCCCCCACCATCCTAGCACCCCTCACCACCATGGCCAGTGGCACACGCTCCAAAGCGGACTCTGACATGAAACAAAAAATAGCTGAACTCAGAGAACTCGCGGCCGTCATGTATGACGATGAGGCAAAGCAGAAAGAATATGTGAGGGCAGAATTTGAGAAGGAGAGGGAAGAAAGTAGAAAGGAGAAGGAAAGGGAACATGAAATAGCTATGGAAAGAGAGAAAAGGGAAGCTGAAGTAGCTATAGCTATAGCTAAAGAAAAGGAAATCACGGAGCGAGAAAGGGAAAAAGAAAAACAAATAACTGAGAGAGAAAGGATAGCCGCGGAGAAAGAGAACGGAACCGCCAGTCAAGCTTCCTCCGGATCTCGCCCGGCTAGCCCTGCCTCCCAGCAAAGTTCCTCAAACGGCCTACCCCACATGCCAATGGAGCACTTCGACGACAAGACAGAGAACATCGAAGTTTATCTTGTCCGTTTCGAAGAAGTTGCGAGCTACTACGGTCTGCCAGAGGAGAAATGGTGCTTCCGGCTATCCCAATGCCTCCGAGGCAAAGCCTACGAAGTTTACTCTAAACTTCCCTCCGGCCAGCGAGAAGACTACGCAGCCCTCAAACAGGCGCTACTCGTCCAATTCGAGCTGACTGCCGAGGCTTACCAAAAGAAATTCAGGACATCCCGCCTAGAGCGCCGAGAGACCTACGGTAATCTCTGCGACAGGTTGGACAAATACCTGAAGAGGTGGCACACTCTTAGCGAACTGCCAGAGACTTTGGACGGCCTAGTGAGCCTCATACTCGCAGAGCAGTTGCTAGAGTGCATGCCTAACGATGTCAAAATCTTTGTTAGGGAGCAGCAAGCCGCTACACCAGCCGACATAGCTTCAGCTGCAGACCGGTACGCGACTGCCCGCAAAGACGTTAAGGACATCAAAAGCAAGACCTCAGCCTCGGACAAACCAGAGGACCAGTCCACTTCTTCTAACAAACACGCTCCTTCTAGCCAACCCTCTCCTTTTGCTAAACCTCATCACCAAAAAGCGCCAATCCAACGACCAGCCACGCCTACTAGCTACGACAGACGAAGCCACCCGCCTCGACATGGCCAGACCAATAACCATCACCGTGACCGGAACAGCACGAGTGATCACAGGCCCAATCGACAGCATCAGGCCCCACGTACTGTGTCAGCCGTGACTGAGCTCCCTGAACCCTCTTTGCATAATCAGCCATCGCCTCTTGATGAGGAAGAGGAGGACTATTACGTCATATCAGCGCTGACCGTGGCCCCTGAACCCACTGCTTGTGGCCTTACCCAACCGATACCGCCTCACCCCATCGTATCACCCCCTGGGGTAGAGATTATTCTGATTAACGGATCTCCTGTCCAGGCACTATTCGATTCCGGATGTGAGGTGAGCTCTGTCATCAGCAAAGCACTGGTCGACCCATCGGATCTCACTGGTGGATCAGTGACGGTTCAATCTCTAGACCGTGGCATTCCTCCGAAGGTGTATCCTATCGCTAGGGTCCACGTAGAATGCAAGTATGTACATGGCACCATTGATGCAGTAGTCATGGACTCGACAGTATACGACTTTGTTCTAGGCTCCAGGTACATACCTCTAGGAGTTGTCGATAAACCATACTTCTCTCTGCCCGTTGGTAGAACGACAAAGCAGAAAGGTGGCAGCAACCAGCCGGTTGGAAGCCCTGGTCGCCACTCTAACAAATCCTTTACTGGCTCCTCAGCCAAGCTCAAGCCGCGCCACCCTGGCACTGGCACTGCCGGGAAATCACGAGGTGAGCGTAATAACTACACTCGTGAAGGTCCGTTTAACTCCTGCTACTCAGCAATCAAACCGCTCATCCCTGGCACTGGCACTGCTAGGAAGTCACGAGGTAAGCGAAATACCTACACTCGTGAGAGTCCTTGTAACTCCCGCTCTTCAGCTATCAAACCACTCATCCCTGGCACTGATCCTGCCAGGAAGTCACAGAGGAAAGTAAACTTTCACTCTCGTGAAAGTGGACCTCATCACGGCTCCACCCACACTTTAAGGCCACTCTTCCCTGACATTGACCGTGTCTGGAAAATTAGAGGTAAGCCGATAAATCGCACTCACGAAGAAACGCCTCACTATGGATTTAGAGATAAGCCCCGTCCAACATACGCGCATTGGGCCCTCCGCCATAACTTCCATCCCACTTACTGGTCTGCCCCAAGAAGGAGATGTACCCAATCCTATCCACCAGGCCTATTTCCCCAGGTTTCCAGAATTGCCCCTTCCACGTGGCAATCCGCCTGCGGACAGAACATAGGCGACAGCGGACCCTTAGGACGGACACCCCTCTGGACCTCGGCAACCTCTTAACTACTGGGAAAAATTTTCTTAAATGCTACGACCGACAGTAGACGAAACTTGAGTGATATCAACGTTAGCACTTCATAGATCTTTTAACAAAGACCTATCTTACGCAGGGAGGGTTGTGACGAACCGTTTTAGCTCACTCAAGATATCACTCAGGTCTAAGCATTTAATTAATTTATTTACTCGCTATTAATCATCAATTTTATTAAGTTAGCCAATCAAGCGCTAAAAACACAGCCACCACCCCTCCAATCCAACCCCACCCCTTTGGATCGATGTCATATTTTACTATCCCCACCTTGACACGTGCCACACTAGACTCTTGACAAGAGTACGCTCCCCTTTACCTATCTTGGCAAACATCCGTTGACCCCCCCCCCCTTGCCGGGAGCGGCTGGTCACTTCAAAGTACCCATTCAACTTAACGCCTCGGGCAATGCTGTTCGTCTAGCACTAGCCATTATCAAGGTATAATCTCCCTTGATTTTGGCCGAGCTCCGATAATCTCCCCTTCATAATTCACCTGACCACCTGGGCTGATTTCCTGGTCTTTCAACTCGCGCCTTCGCGCAATGTCTATCTCCCGGAAACTCTCGTCACGGTCAAGCGTGGACCCCCTTTGTCAAAGACGTCAAATAGTCTAGACCACCTTTGCACCTATCTCCCGCCACTCACCCCCCCCCTTTCTATCCACGTGTATATGGACAAACTTCATCGTCCGACCTCATTCACGCTGGAGAGCCCAAAGGGAGCACATCTAACTCTTGCTTGAGCTCTAGACTATTTTCATTCCCTTATTTCACTTTGGATTGGTGGTATGTAACTTAGTAAAGTGCTTAAGAACCATTTTACTTAGTAATGTATTTGTGCATTTATTACTACATTATTTGTGTATATATTTGTGCATTCTTATCATGGATAATGTAAGTAGATTACTGTATACTTATATTTTTTTATCATGACTTTGTGGCTAAATGTTCAAGCCATCTGGACTAGAGTCTATTAACAATTCTTACCAGATGTATTTAGCTCTTTAACTATTATTAATTCAACTCTGATATATTAGCTCTCGGCACGAGCTTTTAATATATTATCATTGATTAATTCCTTGGCAGGGAGTTATCAAAGCATTTCCGTAAACATGTCTTATTACTGAGTATGTATTTACTTATGCTCTATGTTTACTTATGTGAGAGCATGGGCGAGTATCAGACGTTGATCTCCCCTTCCCCTTTCATCTCATTTATCTAAGCGATATAGGTACTTGCTACTCACCGTGATTGGTGAACGACACTTGTATTACTTATCATAAATCACTTATCACTGTTTGTTATTTCCCTTTATGGGAGTCCCCATTATTATTGTTATCTCCCTTGATGGGACACTATATTCATTTGTTAGGTCCCTTTGATAAATATGAAACTAGCTTATGGTTTCTATACATCAGTCTGAAGATGTCCTTCACGGAAAGGCATCTACCTCCCAGTGTTATCATTATGGCTAAACCGACGCATACATCATATCGTTGCAGCTTTTATCTATAGGCTACACCCGCCTGAAAACTTAGCAACCTAAAGCTGATAGCAGATTTGTTGGCACCAGATCTGTAGACATCAGACCTACTCATCCTTCAAGAGTCCAAGTAACAACGCTAGCCACAGACTCGTCACTGGCTTGACTGATTGGTAGACGCAGCTTAGCTCTGCAACCATACAAGTTGGACTGCAACCGGAGCCTGGATCTACTACGCCAGCCCACTAGCAGACAGCATCAGTACCAGCCACACCCGTCTCACCAGTGCAGCACAGGACCAAAAGCTAAGCAACCAGCCTAATGACACTCAGACCACTTGGTTCTAATATCTGATGATGATAGTTCTATATATGTAAATACGCTAGATTCCATACTAGCAACTGTACAGCATTTCACCTTTCATTATCTTATGTTGTATAATAAACTGTACATAAGTTTACATCTAAATATAGTATTTGTTGCCTGCATTATAACGCTGTGCTTGTAGTTTATATGTGCAAGTAAGGATTCTCAAACTATAAAATCCCCTAGACACCCAAAACGGCCAATATCTTAATCCGACTTGTCACACTAATTTCATTGATAAGACGATGACTATTAAAAGCTGTAATGAGAATTATGACTTTGTTTTACCAAAATCTGGAATATTAGAGTTATATTCGTAACTGAAAGCATCTGACATATCTTCAAATTTGAATCGATCAGTTGCGATCTCAATTGTTTCCTAACAACTTTTTGAGATGAAAATGCTCGCATTGAAAGTTGATACGAAGTGACAGGCAATGAATTTAGGTACATT
The DNA here is from genome assembly GCF_947242115.1 of Biomphalaria glabrata. NCBI lineage: Eukaryota > Metazoa > Mollusca > Gastropoda > Planorbidae > Biomphalaria > Biomphalaria glabrata. Next base: position 19,900,807 of record NC_074715.1, read on the forward strand.
TTCTTAGCTATCAAAAACGTTTTATTGATAAGGATCGCCAAAGTTTTAGCATTTCAAATGCAGTGAAATTTCATTAAATTTCAATTTCAGAATTAACGTTGTTTTTTAGATCAATAAGTTCTATCTGCTGGTTACTGGACATCTTAAAAATAGTAAATTCCATAAGTGACATGGAATTTATAAATGCACACATGCAGTCTTCCTCAGCCGAATCATTAAAACGACTTTTCTTTTTATTCTATACGATTGATTTTGTCTTCAACAGATTGTTTTTTTAACTGTGAAAAGCGACTCAAATGTTTGTTCCCAGCTTAGAAATAAGAACTTTGAGTTTTGGTTATAGAAGATTGACTTGACTAATAACATCATCTAAAAATGCTAAATAAAAAATCCATTTTTTTATCAGACAAAATCTTGGGCAGATCATATTTTTCTTCTATTTTCAGTTTACACAAACTTCTAAAAACCAACCTTAAGATAGCCATTGAACCTTTAATTAAAAGATGAGATCACCCTATTTCTTTTCAAGCCATTTACAATATTCTCTGACTTCTCTTCTTTTTAGTCCTATTGCTCTTATGGAAGCATGGTGGAGAGGCTAAGTGCGCTTAAACTTAGCTTGGCTTGGCTACCTATGAAGAGGTTCGACACCCGACTCGAGCAGAATTGTGTTTAGTATGCGTCAGCACGGAAAACCTTCTCCCAGATACCCTCTTCCCCCACTGATCAACAAATGAGAATGGACCATAACACTCTGACCATACTATAAGATTTAACGTAGCGCTATATAAAAGCTATAATTTTTAATTTTTTATATAATTTAAATATCTCAGAAATGAGTACAAATAGCACGATGTAAATTCGTGTTATTTTGCCACCACACAAAGTCCTTTGGCGTATAATGCAATGATATTTAGGAGAAATATGACATATAAAAAAGTTTCAAGCATTTTCTTATATAATACAGACGTTACTTCAAATAAGAAGATAATTACGTCCTAGGCGTCATGCATTACTCTACCAGTAATTGACGGTACACCAACAGTGCTGGTACTTCAGAGCGTACTAACATTTAATTAATGATTTTGTAAGCTCATTAAAGTCATATTAATAGCTAGATACGAATGCCCGAATGTTGACAGTTTTCAAAGTACGGGGAAATTGGCGACGGAAGTTTTCATGTTTATTTTATATAAAAGTACGGGCGCTATTGATTTCAACTAAAGAATGAAGAAGTCAGTATATGAAACAATTTGAACTTTATTTTATTTGTGAACCATTTTTTCCAATAGTTAAAAATAAATAATGAAATAAAAAAAAAGTATTAATTTTTTTTTTGCCAAACTTTTGTATAAAGGTCGTTATTTTGTTGATCTAATATTATTAAAGAGATCTATATCTAGATGATAGATCTACAATAGTGCACGAATAGTTTTTTTTTTCAATAAGTTAGCTTTAAAAGCAGTGGCGTAGCTAGGGTGGGGGAAGAGGGGGAGAATTTAAAAATTCCCAACTTGAGGGGCCCCATACGAGTGTTTTTTTACATTCAAAATTAAATATTACACAAAATGCAGGGGCCCATAAAAAGGTCAAGCCCCCGGGCCCATAAACGATGGAAAATTCCTAGCTACGCCCCTGTTTAAAGGTAGATGCAGTACGTTTTTTCATTTAGATCTAGAAACCTTATGAGTCTTTTTTTATTAGCTAAATTATTTGAATACGTTTAGCTTTAAAATATATTTTAAAAATAGTCTTAGATCATTTCCCTGTACATTGTAGATCTACATGATCTAGACCTTTTATTTTTAGAGAGAATCGTTATCTATAATCTAGATGTAAATAATAAATTTAATAATTCTAAATATAGGCCTTATATTAAATTATTATTTTCAATTTTATATTTTTAATTTTCAGATCTAAAGATTGTCATTAGGATCTCTGAATATCAAAACCTAAGTTTTATGGCAGTAAAACAGTAATTTAGCTTTTAGAGGAAATCCAACAGCGCGAGACGACAGCGAGCTCTCAAGTTGTGTCGAAGATGCAGATATTAAAGATAAGAAAGACTTCTCGGGTAAAAACAAAATATTGAATAAAGAATATAGATGTATATACAAGTTATTTTGACATTAATGAATATTTAATGATTAACTATAAAAATCATCATTTGCATTTATTTTCAATTTTTATACCAGGCTTTAATGGGTTAGTATCTGGCCACTCAAAAATCTTGCCCATGTTGTATAATGAATCCATGGAGACTTTGTTCACCAAATTTATTGCAGCCTTGTGGTACACATTTTGGAAATTCATACATTGCCCTATGTACGAAAAAGGCTGCTGCCAATCTAATACATACATTGATCATTGAAAATAAAGGTTTGGACGGAAATGAAAATTATTAAAACTATGTAACTCTGGTGAGTACATTTGATGCTCTAAATCAAGTTATTATCTCTTGACTTCATGTTTGAACAGAAATTTCAAACTCTATTTAACACTATTTAATCATGTCCACAAATGACTTTATATATAAATGTTACATAGATGAATTTTTTTCAAAAATAGATTTTAATTATTTTTTTTCATTATTTTATAATGATTTTTTTTCACTAAATAAATATCTTTGAATTTAATCTATTTTATACATTTTTAACAATATTTTTGTTTTGTGCTGTAGCATTTTAACAACAATGGACAAATTTACCCACTTGTGCTTTATGTTGAAAATTTGCTACAAAAATACAGAGTGAAATGTACACATTTTTTTCTAAAAAGAAGTGGCACTACATATGTTATAGACCTCATAGGGATGACATTTATCATAAAAAATTAAAGATATATTTCACAAAATGTTTGCAATAGAGGGTTACTATCTATAAAAGCTTTTTGTTTTCAAAAACCTTTTTGTGTATTTTGCTTGTTAAATGAACGAAAAGTTGTAGTATAAAGAATCTGTGACATTCAATTTTTCATTGTGTATAAATATATGTATATCTAATACAAACCTGCACATTCCTATTGAGTCTAGCTGAAGTGGCAAGTGTGATGACAGCGATGTCATGAAGATATCTTCCATCAACTAGAGTACTTTCATACACGTCGATTTTGGAGACATAGATAGTTTGTTCGAACTCGTTTGGTGGTCCATATAAGTTCAACAGTCCAACAAGCACGCGAAAATTGTTAGCCGTCGAGCTACCCACGCAATGGGCAGCAGTAAGAACCTTTTTACCAAAACAAACATTTGAACTCAGTCTTACATTACTTTTATAAAATTTACAAAATGCAACATTTCTTAACAAAAGTATCTCTATCAAATTTTTGGGGTATTTATATAAACTTTCAACAATTTTTTGTTTCCTTTTAACTACCCATCTTTTTAAATTGCTTTTATATAGCAATAGAGTAAAATTCAATATAAGAGTGCAAGCTAAAATTGGGAATTTAATTAATTATTTTCTAATATATTAGACTATGTCGATCTAAAGTCTCATTTAAAAAAGAATTTACATAGTCTAAGGCATTATGCGAGTTCTGGGCAAGTTACCAAATGGCGGACTCCCCCCATTCACGAACCCTTTCATAAACATCACATTGAATTGGGCTCAATCATTTGTCTTCTAAGACCTAAGGAAGGGTATACATAGAAATATAGGTCTTTAAATAAAACACATAGAAATATAGACTTGTAAATAATATGTATTTAATAATAATAATAGAATATAAATAACATAAGAGTGTATTACTTAACTTAAATATCTACAATAATTTCGCTATTACAAAATGCTAGACTGCTTTACGTGTTAAAAAGAACTCGGATGCTCTGTAGTGTTTCCAATTTTTTTTAATCGATTTTTCTAAAATTATATTATGCATTAGTAGCAAAAATATTTATATGTAAGGCGAGTCCGTGAAAAAATATAACAACTAATGTTAACCTGAAAAAGGTTTATGATTATGCCCGAGATGTAGTGAAGAGGGCATGGGGGGCATAATGCCTTGGGCACCACATATCGTCATGCATATTTAAATTTTATAAGACACTTCAAATCGCGTTAAATCATACAAAAAAGGGGGTGCCATTAACACATTTTGCCCCAGGTGCCAGGTATGCTCTCTACGCCTCTGGATTATACATATTCTACCTCTATATGGATTTGTAAAACCTCAAGTTGGTTTACCTAAAAGTGCTAAAAAAAGAAACAACAATTATTGTTATTTAAACGTGTTACTGTTATCTATGTATTTTGTAAATGTCCTGGTATCACCAGGAACTAGACATACCTATCACCACAATTTCAAATGACTTCTTATTATTCTGGGATCCACATAGAAAATCAACTAATGATGGTATTAAAGGAACAAATACTAAGAACTTTATTTGACTTGACTTAATCTCTCATCGAAAGCAAAAGTTTTTAGCTATGTAGATATTGCTTTTACCAATAGAATATATTAATCAGCAATTGTTTTTTAGGAAAACTTATTGATTTACACGCTAAAGATATATATCATTAATTTTAGACAAAAATAATTTCCAATTACAATGGTAATGTCTCAAGTTCAGATAATTTAGGATAAATGCAGTGCTTCACATGGTTACGCAGACCAAATTGCGACCTTCATATTTTCCCACACTAATACTGACAAAAACATTGTCTGGTGAGGTTCTATTTAAAATAAAGTTTAGCCTTTTTGTGCATGTGTTGTACAAAGTTTTTTTTCTTCTAAGCCCCAAATGTGTGTCCCGAGGCCTTCGTAAGAGCTTGGTAGTTGTCTCTTTTTGAGACCATCTGCTTCTTTCTTCTATGCTAGTTAAATGGCGCTTGAGTTGACTTTTCTAGCACTTAAGGAGTGTGTCAACTATAAAAATATCTAGCGCAGACTGATCCCAAGAACAGGCGTAATTTCCGATCATATTTCATTAATAAAGTGTATATCACACCTTTATGATGATAGAGACCAGATTACATACCTAGCCGCATTTACAACGAATTATTGGGGGGGGGGAGGGAAGCATTGCTTTTAATTTATGTTCCAATCTAGTTGGAGTTACAGCAGCTAAGAAAGATCCAATCGTTTTAATTTGTTTTCATATTTGAAATAAAAAATCTACTTTCCTCACTTTAATCACCAGGATTGATGGTTCTACTTGTAAGAAGAACGTAGACCTAACGCAATGTATCTCAAACATTTAATATTGTTTTTCCCCCAAACCACAAACATATTTACTTTTGTGCCTTCGCCCCCCCCCCCCCCAATTATGCAGTTAAAGGCCCTGTAAGCTACCGTTCAGATCTGTGCATCGCAAACATCTGTAGCGTGCTTGGATGCTGTTCAGAATCGAGCCGTTAGACTTATTTTTAGTACATTTCGGACAACGTCGATTGCCGACGGCAAAATTATGGCGAACGTGCCGCCGTTGCAATTGCGCAGAGCTAGCGAGCTGTCATATCTCACGAGAGGATGCCCCCCTCAGAAGTCTGGTCGATAACTGCGAGGATAGAAATTAAGAGTAAAGGCTCCACTTATAAAGGCTTCAAGCTACACATACTTGACAACCTCTGTGAGGATGTTATTTTAGGCCACGACTTCCTTGAACAACATGAGATCATACAGATCACTTTTCAGGGGCCTAAACCAACAATGTTTTTAAAATTCAGACGTTATTCTGCAAATGACACTCTATTCATCAATTCAGAGGTTGACAGACTCTTGAAAGACGGCATTATTGAGCCCTCGTCATCTCCATGGCGGGCTCAAGTTCTAATAACAACCAACGAACGAAATAAACGAAGAATGGTAGTGGACTACAGCCAAACTGTGAATTGGTTCACACTTCGGGATGCTTATCCCTTACCCAGAATTGATTATATGGTCTCTCAAATAGCTAAATACGAAATATTTAGCACCCTTGATCTTCTCAACGCATACCATCAGATCCCTCTAAGGAAGACTGATCGCCCTTATACTGCCTTTGAAGCTGGAGGAAAGTTATACCAATTCTGTAGTGACTCATATGGGCGGATCCAATGCCATACACAGCCACTGGTAGAAATGTGTAACCTCTCTAGGCTACACTCTTAGAATTTGGTGACAAATTTGCTTTAGAATAATACTTAAGAGAGAGGTTTTAAACCTCAAAACTCTCTGTAGGGGGATTTTAAACTCAAAACCATCTGGAGGGGTTTAAACTTTTAAATAGCCCTATGGGAGAGGGGGGTTTAAACTCTAAACCCCCCTTGGCTTTGCTACGCTCATAGAATTTTGAGTGTGTAATTTGCTTTTTTTTATATTGAAGATGTATTATTAGCTTCAAACCCCGCTGAAGAATGGTTTAAACTCTCCCCCCTCTCTTGGCTTGGCTACGCTCAAAGCATTTTGAGTATTTCATTCGCTTTATTTTATATTGAAGATGTGGTTTTTAGCTGCCAACCCCACTAGAAGGGATTTTAAACACAAAACGACTCTTGGCTAAGCTTATAGTATCTGGTGTCTTATTTTAAAGATGGGGTTTAATTGTAAATTTCGGAGGGGGTTTTAAACTCAAAATCCTCCTTAGCTATGGTTTTGGAATTTAGGGATTATCGTTTGCATTATTTTTTTTAGAAGAGGGGGATTTTACGGCAAACCCCCCTAGTAGGGGGTTCTAAACTCAAAACCCCCTAGGCTGCACTGAGGCAAGTGATGGTTTTGTATTAAAATCTCGCCTAAAATAAACAAAATCAAAGCATTTCATTTTGCGGGGTGGGGGGGTGTTGAATAACAAACCCTCCCTATATATATATATATATATATATATATATATATATATATATATATATATATATATATATATATATATATATATATATATATATATATATATATATATATATATATATATATATATATATATATATATATATATATATATATATATATATATATCCTCCTTCGTGGTCGAAGATGAGCACATATCTCATTCCTGTGGACTCGAAAATGACTGTAAAGTCCAATCGTCGCATTAAAAAGCATACGGCATATTTGGCATAGTTGGGTTAGGTCAGTTGCAGATAGGCCTGTTTCTTCTCTCAGCTTTTGTTGGTTCGGCGCTCATTCACCGAAACCACCCTTCTTGATTTAAATCTTGAGACTCCGAGACTCACAGCTTCACGCCATGAGAAGCGATCGAGAGCTAGTGCTTCCCAGCTGTGAATGTCGGTATCGCATTCCTTGAAAGAGCTCTTGATAGTGCTTTTGTAGCGCTTATATTTACCTCCCTGGGAGCGCTTTCCTGCACAAAACTCCCTGTAGAGAAGTCGTTTGGGAAGGCGATTGTCTGGCATGAGGACTACATGTCCCGCCCATTAAAGTTGGAACTTTTTACTGTCGCATTGATACTGTTCATGTTGGACAGCTTTAAGATATCTGTGTCTGGTATAAGGTTGGACCAACGCACCTTAAGGATATTTCTTAGATAGCGTAGGTGGAAGAAGTTTAGCTTTTAGATGTGGCCGGAATATAGGGTCCAGGACTCTGATGCATATAGGAGTGATGAAAGAGCTACAGCACTGTAGACTTTCAGTTTTGTGGATAAGCTGAGTCCTCTCCGTTACCACTTTTGTCGTTGAAGTCTGTCAAAAGCAGCACTGGCACGAGCAACACGGAAGTCATTCTCATCATTAAGGTTGGCGTTTACTGATAGAGTGCTTCTCAGATTGACAAACTTTTTGACGTTTGCTAATTTCTGGCCATCTATGAAAATATCTGCAAAAATAGTCTATGGTTTTAATGTATTAGTTATTTGGAGGTTAAACGCATGACAGTGTTTTTGGAATAGTATGTTTTAATATTTATAGTAATGTTATAACAATTTTGGTTTTAAATTTGTAAATCTCTAGTAGTAAGATACAATTTCTTTAACACATACATTGCACTTGTTATACAAATATCTTTTTACAAATGAAATAAAATGTATAAAGCGAAAATTTACTTTATTATCAGCGACTAGAACTCCTGAGCACTTAAAGGACCAACCGCCGCCAAATCTTACTTGAAGTACAATTTGATAAGGAATCTCAAACATCATAGCATTCTGGCCATTAACAATACGTTTTACTGGCTTATCAGCAGAATTAATTGCTGAAAAAAACAGATTGTACTAGCGTATCAATTTGTAAATTTGTAATAGATCTAGACTAACAATATTAAATTTGTTCGCTAAGAAATATTTTTAACAATTGTTTATGTTAATCGCAATATCATTCTTGTAGCTTTATATATACGCTATGATACTATCACTTGTCTGAAGCATTTGGAAATGGGTGGGTTGAGGAGAAAAAACGGGGCATCTAGGTGATCGCTTTTTAAAATGTAATTATATATTTAAAAAAAAGATGAACGACCTGAATTCGAAGTCATGGGCTAAAGCATTCTATGGTTTCTGAAGCCAGCATGGTAACCAAGCTTCAGACGACGACCTATAAATAGGACTAATTCAGTTTATACAACTATTTCATTTAAGTACAATATCGTTCCCTTGTTCGAGATACAAACAAAAATAATTAAGTATCAATAGTTTAAACGCTAATTGTCAATTTGTTTTCTACTGATGTTTGTGTTGTAAGGTAAAAAAAAAAAATTATTGTGCGAAATTTCAGCTTAATCCGACATCTCGATGTGTATTGTATTATCTAATGCATGATTCGTAGCTTTTCCAGATTGTTGGTGTGGTAATACAGCATTAGCTTTTGTCATTTTAAGTCTTCTGGAAAACTCTATACTACCTATTCCTCAATCATTACACCAAAACGTCCAGTAGTTTTAACCTCCCCCATGGCTACGACCATGATATATATATCCTCCTTCGTGGTCAAAGATGAGCACATATCTCATTTCCTGTGGACTCCAAAATGACTGTAAAGTCCAATCCTCGCATTAAAAAGCCTACGGCATATGTGGCATAGATGGGTTAGGTCAGTTGCAGATAGGCCTGTTTCTTCTCTCAGCTTTTTGTTGGTTCGGCGCTCATTCACCGAAACCACCCTTCTTGATTCAAATCTTGAGACTCCGAGACTCACAGCTTCACGCCATGAGAAGCGATCGAGAGCTAGTGCTTCCCAGCTGTGAATGTCGGTATCGCATTCCTTGAAAGAGCTCTTGATAGTGCTTTTGTAGCGCTTATATTTACCTCCCTGGGAGCGCTTTCCTGCACAAAACTCCCTGTAGAGAAGTCGTTTAGGGAGGCGATTGTCTGGCATGAGGACTACATGTCCCGCCCATTAAAGTTGGAACTTTTTACTGTCGCATTGATACTGTTCATGTTGGACAGCTTTAAGATATCTGTGTCTGGTATAAGGTTGGACCAACGCACCTTGTGAATAAATAGGACTAATTCAGTTTATACAACTATTTCATTTAAGTACAATATCGTTCCCTTGTTCGAGATACAAACAAAAATAATTTAGTATCAATAGTTAAAACGCTAATTGGCAATTTGTTTTCTACTGACATTTGTGTTGTCAGGTAAAAAAAAAACTATTGTGCGAAATGTGTATTGTATTATCTAATGCATGATTCGTAGCTATTCCAGATTGTTGGTGTGGTAATACAGCATTAGCTTTTGTCATTTTAAGTCTTCTGGAAAACTCTATACTACCTATTCCTCAATCATTACACCAAAACGTCCAGTAGATTTAGCCCACTGGTCAAATGCATCTTTTTCTGTGGCATTAGATTCTCTGATTATACAAAATATTACCTTTTTCAAAACTTTCTTATCTTATCGTATGTAATACAGACGTTACTTTAAAAAAAGAGGATGATTACGTCCTGCGTATCATGCATTCAGTCATGCACATTAACCAATAATCTAATTTCTGCCTAGTCACTGGTTTTCCTGGCTAGCTCAGGCAACCCATTCCATGCTCTAATAGCACTAGGGAAGAAGGAGTGTTTGTACAAATGTGTCCTAGCAAATGGAACGAGGAATGTGCCTTTATTTTTGTGTCTTTCAGAGTATTTTATTACATTTTGTCTTTGTATTTGAAGATTATGGTTCAGTGTTTTATGTATGATTGCTACTTTACTTTTGAGTCTTCTGTCCTGAAGGCTTTCTAAATTTAGTGACTTTACTAAAGGTGTTACTCTAGTCAAATGTGAATATTCGTTTGTTATGAATCTCACTGCTCTATTTTGTGTCTGTTCCAGTTTCTTAATGTTTTCTTGAGTTGAGGGGTCCCAAACGGAGGATGCATATTCTATTATTGACCTCACTAAGGTTAAATAACATTTTAGTTTTATGTTCTTTTTTGATTTATAGAAATTTCTAACAAACCCTAATGCTTTGTTTGATTTTTTGATAGTCTCATCAATATGGGGATTCCATGAAAGTTTTTCATTTATTATAACACCTATGTATTTTGCGTTTTTAGTCTGTGTTACTGGTTTACCATGAATAAGATAAGTGGAATTAATTTGTTTTAGTTTTTTTTTTGTTACTCTTAATAACTGACATTTATCTGGGTGGAAAGACAAGCTCCAATTTGATTCCCATTTCTGTAATTCATCTAATTCTCTTTGTAAAATGTTTGTATCTTGTGTTGTTTTTATTGTTCCATATATTGTACAATTGCCTGCAAATAATCTGACTGAACTAATGCAATTTGGAAAATCATTTATGTAAATTAAAAATATTAGTGGACCGAAGACTGTTCCTTCAGGTAAACCTGAGTTTACTGTTATCGGTGTTGATTTAGAGTAATTTATTATTACAGTTTATTCTCTCCCTATTGGAAAGTCTTTAATCCACAGATGCAGTGGACCAGCAATGCCAAAATTTTTATTTTTTTAAGCAAACTATAGAAGTGAACTTTGTCAAAAGCATTGGAAAAATCTAGTAAGATAGCATTTATTTGTTCACTATTTTCTAAACCTTATGAAAAATCATCCATTAGTCCTATTAGTTGTGTTTTACGTAATCTATATCAAGTAAAGCCATGTTGGTATGGAGTAAGGACATTCTGTTTGTCTAAGTGTCTAGCTTTCGTGCAGTTGTCTATGTTAATGAAAGAACTCTACTACCTCGTCTTTATAATTGGACGTTCGACATTCACTGGAATAATTGTTATAGTAAAAGGTTTAGCTCCGACCTGAATGACGATTATTCTGCTGTTAACTGGTTCACAACTTATAATGCAATTAGCTTTCTTTTTGTGGACTGTAAAATCAAACCAACACTGTGTTGATGGTTCCTTTTGTCACCACTGAACCAGATCTTGTGACCTTCTTCTAATGTAGTTTCTCTACAACCTTTTTAGAGTTTAATATTGCCCCATTGATATCATGTTTGTGTGTGAGTTCGTTGAACTTACGAAATGAAAGTTAAATGCAAAAGTCAGCGTTTACTTAGACCAGAGGCTTAAGAGTTGAAATGTTATGTAATAATTTTTAATGTATATTTTATAAAATAACTTACCTAGTCCGTTAATCACTTTCACAACATGTACTGAAATAAACAAACTGATCAAAATGAGCATGTTTCTTGTAAAATTATTCTTTTCATTAACTCTTATTTTCTTTTGTTGTTACTTCTAATGATCTTTAAAGCAAAATTTTGCGAACCTATCGTTGTCGTCTAGTAGAACACATCGTCCTTTTAAGTGTTTGTAACAGCAATTGCTTTTTTGTAATCCCCTAAATTGCATGAAGTGGTAACATTTGAGTTCTGATCATGAGTTGACATGTTAATAAGAGATTTGTCAAGTCATTTCATTTCAATACGTAAATCCAAATGAAACATTAAAACTTCACTAGATGAACAAAATTATAAAGAAAAACTGTTTAAATAAATCAATTACTTTTTTTTTTTAAATCAATTCTGTAATTGCCTACTGCTATTAGAGGTGGTGTGTAGTGTTTATTTGCATGTTGTTTTTCTGTGATGGGAGGACGAGGCATTAAAGGAATTAATGAGTTCTTGTCTAGTGCGACAATAGATCTGGATATAGACATGGGAGATTGGACGCACGTTTTCGAAGGCTTATGTACTCATTTCATGGCCTTAATGTGTCAGCCTCTTTGAGATTTTCAAAAGGAAATGGATAGACGAACAGTGAGAAATGAAACGCAACCCCAATAGACTTTTGAAATACCGAACATTTTTCACATAGTGATTAGGAAAGTATTTATGAAAATGGCCATAGGATTTACAATAGAGACCAAAAGGAAGTCTGCTACCAGAGACAGACGAAGGCTAGACAGACAAAAGAAAACCTAACCATCCATTGGCAGACAACTTTTTTGTCTGAGCTGGATAAGGCTCAATACGTAGACCATAGCTAGACGTCAGTGTAGTCAGTGAAAATAATAAACTTCTCATTAATCTTTAGAAAGAAGAAATTCTTATTTAAAAAATAATAAATATTACTATTAAATATAACTTATTTTTATTTTATTTTTATCTATTGAAGTGATTGGTCAACTTTTTAAGAAGCAAAAACTCAAAGGGAAAAATTAGCGGGAAATATTTTTTATACATAAAAAAATAGAGAACATTTTGTATTAGATTTCATGGTACCAAAATAAAACAAATTTGAAGTAATGTTTTTCGTTCGTTATAATTTATTCAAACTTAAACGTAATTAGCTGGGTGGGTTAATTTATCACAGCGTTTTCTCAGAATCATTACTAAAAATGAATCTATTTTCAAATGTATGAAGAACAAACATTGCACAAATTCTCCGAGAATGACATTCTAAATTTGAAAAATTTGATTTTGCCGATGACAGACGCAGACACGAAAAGAAAATCTTAATCGACCACCGGCGGACAATGGTTATTCTTTCCCTACATGTGGCAAAATATGTAGGTCACAGCTGGGGCTGTGCAGCCACGGGAAATACTGCAATCCTCATTAATCTCCGAACTTATTATTATTATTTTTCTGGTGAATTATTACCATGTATTTATGCTTCGGTGTCTAGTCCCGTACCAAAACAAAGGAAATGGTCATAACACAGCTTCTCTACGCCTTACTTGCTCACACTGAACATGATATCTAGCTAGCGGTCAACGAGTTTGCGTACACTGCAACCTCTTTTTATTTAACTATAAACCTCTGCAAAAAAAGCTTGGGGTTAGAGCGTGGTGACGAAAGGCCTAGGAGAGATCTTAATAAAGGGATGTGTTGAAGCAGGCCATATCCCTCCACGGACAATAGCACTACTAGGAAAGATGGATGGCAAAAGCCGGTATAAACTTCTTATAGTCCGATAGTCAGGCTGGGCAGGGCACGTATCCCATATGGGGGACGAACATATTGTTCGGCGTAACAGAGGTGCCCCACGGAAACGTTTCTTTAGAAAACTAATGCAATGATTTAAGTCTATTAAGAAAAAATGCGCCATTTTACTTTGTCACAAGGTGTCTGTTTTACCCTATAACGTAGAGATTTGCGTCACCTTATGTTTCGTAATAAATTCATAATGAATATACTAATTGCATTATTAAATGTCTGAACGTAACCATCTGAGAAGTTACACTGCAAAGACTTTCTTCCATGCCAATAATAGTATAATAATTTTACGAAAAAGATGCAATGTATAAATACACGAGGTGAGCTGTGTCTTTTCTAGACTGAAGGAGGACTTAAAAAATTTATATTTACATTTAGAACTATCAGAACACTAAAGCAACTCTTCAAATTAGTAATCTTTACCCGATCGTTCATTTTCGTAATTACAAAAATATTCCCAAAATGACTTCGGGTATATAACCTTCCTTAAGAATTTATTTAACCGAGCGAGGCTCGGCCACCTGATACTGTGTATTGTTTTTAACATTTGCTATTCTTCAATATGCTATCTAGATTATAACTAACAAGTGGTAGCAGATCGTGGTGACTAAGTTTTTTGGTCTGGTATCCTATCAGCCCTATATTCTCCTGACATTTGTGTCATATAAAAGAGTAATATGGGCATCTTTGATAATTTTTGTATAGATCGGTATTATATAATGTTCGTCAAAGTGGAAATGAAGCTAAAGCAAAGAAACAACATCCGAAATTTTAATTAACGTACCGAACGCAAGAGCAGTGTAACAATTTTTTTTTTTTTACCAAATTTGGTGATTCGCTGTACATTGCATGGGCATAGGGTGAGCAGGGGGCGGGAAAAATATATTATATTGTAATAAATGAAGGGAGGCAACTCAACGAGACAAAGACGTTTATTTACAAGAGGACATGACAAACACAAAGGGGCATCTGCCTTGAGTACAGCATCTCCATATTGGCTGTCTCGACTTGGGCATCGAGGAATCGTTAGTCCCTAATGTCAACATCGGACTTGTTTAGTCACAGATAGTGCGCACCTTCTTTCTGCACTATCTTGGATGGCGGTGCGCATGACAAAGTCATAACATTGCCCCCGTCTTAGCACTTTTCGTCCCGAAAAGAAACAGTGCAGTGGAGCTTTGACAATTCAGGTGGAGATCGATCGGTGGGAACCACAGACGTTAGGGTACCTGTTGCCCACAAAGCCATCTGCACAGTTTCCCATGGTCGTCGCTTCCTCTTCTTCCAGTTGGCAAGTCTACGCTTGAGGTGATATCGTGGTCGCTGCTTCGACCTCATGACGATAGTCGCTGATGCCAGCCAGCTGACACATGGAGAGTTAGTGGAGGTCAGGGTTGCCAGCCACGTAACACAAATGGATGTTGTGGCGATCACCGTAGATTCCAGGGTTGTTGTTGTAAGACGCTGGGTCAGCGGACCTTTTCCATGGACGTGTCGTGACACAGTTGTAGGCCCACAGCTAGCCATGGTTTCAAGCACATAGTCTTTCTCAGCTTCATCTGTAAGGTATGCCCATGAAGCATCCTTGTAATGTTCATCCACCACTACATCAGGTTTCGCTGGGATTAATTCATCACCGTTCAAGTCACTCTCACTGATGTGGGCAGAGGTACACATTTCTGTCAAGTTCAGGTCTTGTAGCTGGGTTTCATTGCATGGGCACTGTTCCCGCAGGACGCCGCATATACAGTTCAAGTCAATCGCCTGAATGCAGTTGCCAGGTATGGAGTTCTCTCTTATGCCGCTGCCAAAGTCAAATTCGTTGTTTCTGCCTCGGCCATTGTTGGGCCCGTATTCGCAATTTCACTCGACGACATCAAAGGCAAGGAATCAGAAACGGTCTTGAGGCTTTCATGGATTGAGTTCTCATCAAAGGTACTGACAGATAAACTAAGGTCTTTAAGGCCCACAGCAGCCAGCTTGGACGCAGACCCAACGTTGTCTTGATCTGTCCGGCTCGTTGCAGGTATACCAGGAACAAAAGTTTCAGGCTCATAACAGACTTCTCTAGTTTCTTCATTTGTTTCTTTTCTTTCAATTCTGTATATCCCATTGATATCGCCGCAGCAATCGTTGTCACGTTTCTCGCCATGAAAGTCATCCGCGCCAGACTTGCCCACAACACAGTCACAGACAGCGCTCCAATCCCCAGCGCCTCTATCACCACTGTTTGTGCAGCCACAGTCCTGACCAGGCAACTGCTCCTTCCCTAACGAGTTAATTCCTCCTTTTGCTTGCGACACAATTTTATCACTTTGGTCTATTTGGCCTTCTACTTGTAATACACTTTTATCAACTTTGTTCAAAAGTATGTTCCTGCTCATGTTTCCCATCTTGTTCCCAATCATGTTCAGTTGTTCATCAAATGCATCCACAAAGTCCTGGATCTTGCCTATGAACTCAACAATCCCAAGTTCAATTTCAAATGCGTAGGTCTCCGGATCTTCTTCTTCATCCACCAGAGCTTGCCGCAGACGAGCCGTGAGCGCTTCCCTGCTACCGAGGGATTTTAAACCTCGGTCCAGAAGCCCTTGTCGTATCTCTTTAATTGAGAGATGATGTAAAAACTTCAAATATGTCATTGTAATCAAAGCCTACCTCCTCTCGTTGAGCCGCCTTCTGACACCAATTGTAATAAATGAAGGGAGGCAACTCAACGAGACAAAGACGTTTATTTACAAGAGGACATGACAAACACAAAGGGGCATCTGCCTTGAGTACAGCATCTCCATATTGGCTGTCTCGACTTGGGCGGAAATCGTTAGTCCCTAATGTCAACATCGGACTTGTTTAGTCACAGATAGTGCGCACCTTCTTTCTGCACTATCTTGGATGGCGGTGCGCATGACAAAGTCATAACAATATATTATATATATATGCGTGTGTGTGTGTGTACATGATTAATCTTTATTACATTCTGACCCTTTATTATTTCGGAAGACATTTATTGTGCCCTGGGATAGGTTCTTCCTGGAGATAGTGGGAAAACTTGCAGACTCCCCGCTCTTGCTAGCAAGGGGGTCTGGGGGAGCAATTAGCGCGGGGGAGAGCCCCGTTGCAAAGCACAATTTCTGGTATTGAAAGACAACAAAATACATATTCTGAGGTATCTACAGTGCATTATCTTGCTATTAAAAAGTTTTATTTCAAAAACCTAAAGTGCTATTCTTACTGACTTAGACCCTCCCGCGCCGTTCAGCGCATTAGCCGGCAAGTTGTTTTCACAAAATTCTGTCACTGGCAACGTCTGAAGCCTCTTCCCACCTGCTCTGAGGAAAGTGTGGCGCCAAGTTGTACTAGGATGTCATCGCAACTCTTATAATGCGTAATTCATTTTGTAGTTCACGTGAATTAAATCCTTGATAAAATATTTTGCGATATCAATATATATATATATATATATATATATATATATATATATATATGTGTGTGTGTGTGTGTGTGTGTGTGTGTATAATTAATCTTTATTACATTCTGACCCTTCATTCTTTCGGAAGAAGTTTATTGTACCCTAGAATAGGTTAGTGGAGTTAGTGGGAAAATTGTAAACTCCTCGGCCTTGGTAGCAAAGGGGTCTGGGGAGCGCTGGAAGCTCACCCCACCGCCAAGCACTATTTCCGGTATTGAAAGCCAACAAATTGCATATTCTGAGGTATCTACAGTGCATTTTCCTGATATTAAAAAGTTTTATTTCAAATACCTAATGTCTATTCTTACTCTCCAGCGCAGTTCGGCGCATTGGGCGTCAAGCTGTTTCCACACAAATCTGTCACTGGCAATGTCTGAAGCCTCTACAGTCATGCTCTGAGGACCTCCATGAAAGTGTGGCACCAAGTTATACTAGGATGTCCCTGTTTGGGCTTTCCTCGCAATGGCCTCCATGTCATTGCAACTCTTATTATGCGTAATTCATTTTGTCGGAGAACATGTCCTGCAAACCCCATTCAACGCTCTGTCACAACCTTACTAAGAGTCGACTCCCAGTTTGGCATAGGCTTTTCTTGATTGAGACTTGATCTCTATAACTGACTCCTAAAATCCGTCTTAGCCATCTTTGTTGAGCCACATTTAGTATTTTTCAATTTCTGCAGATTACTATTTACTGCACTTTATTAATGGGGCCCAGCCACTTGTAGAAATGTGTAACCTCTCTTGGCTACGTTCTAGAATTACTGTAGTTTATTTTTAGATTTTATATCGAAAAGGTTTTTTTATCGTCAAAATCATGTGTTGGAGGATTTTAATTAAAACGGCGTTACTCTCAGCGAGTAACTTTGTTAGCACTGGTCAGTGCGGCGTTACTCTCAGCGAGTAACTTGGTTTATAATATTTATTTCACTATCTTTTTTATGTTAAGCTTTTTATTTCTCTCTTTTTTTTTAATTTACCGGATTTGGGACTGATTGTTCTTTGTTTTGATAGTAAATTCGATGCAGTACCAACATGTTTAAAATGTTAATGTTAATGGTTCCTCTTTTTTAGTTTCTTTCCCGGGACCCTAAAAGTGTAAATAATACTATTTCTTAGTGCCTTTGTTCATATTTAATGAAATTGAAAGATATTAAATGTGTTAAGTATTGTGAATATTTAATATTTATGGATTAAATGGTTAATTAAAAGGTTAAATCTTTCAGTTTCAGTATATCAATTTTTTTATGAATTTCAAAAATATTTTCTTTTTCCGTACTCAGTTTAAAATTAATGAAAAAAGTTTTTGTTGAATAATTTATTTAATTTACTATACTTTTGTAGCACATTCATTTTCCTATAAAATGAAATCAAATATGTTAGATTATTTAATAAAATATAAAAGTTATAGTTGTTTTAGTAACTTTACCCCGTTGAAAATAAATTTGTGTTAGTTCCGGAAAACTCCATTTTTTCTATCAAAATAATTCGCACTGAAAGAGTATTAACCTAAAAAATCTCAGAAGATTTATTTTTTTTAAAATTCAAAACCCCTTTAGCTACGCTCATAGAATTTGGTAACTTTAGTTTGCTTTAGAGTAATATTGAAGAGAGAGGTTTTCAGCCTCAAAACTCTTTGTAGGGAAATTTTAAACTCAAAACCATCTGAGGGGTTTCAAACTTTAAAAAAAGCCATCTGGAGGAGGGGGTTTAAACCCAAAACCCCATTTGGCTACATTCATAGATTTTTGAGTGTGTAATTTGCTTTTTTTATAAATTGAAGAGGTATTTTTTTAGCTTTAAAACCCCACTGAAGGGGTGTTTAAACTGAAAACCCTTTTGCTACGCTCATAGCATTTTGAGTGCATCATTTGATTTTTGTTTATATTAAAGAAGTATTTTTAAGCTTCAAACTCCGCTGAAGGGGGGTTTAAGCTCATAACCCCTTTGGCTTTGCTCATAGAATTTTGAGATTGTAATTTGCTTTTTTATATTAAAGAGAGGGTTTTATCGTAAGTGAGTAATTTATTTTTATTGAAAATGTGGTTTTTAGCTTCAAACCCCCTTGGAAGGGGTTTTAAACTCAAAACCATCTAGAGGGATTTTAAATTTTAACCTCTCTGGAGGAGGGGTTTTAAACTCAAAACCCCTCTTGGCTATGCTCATAGATTTTTGAGTGTGTAATTTGTTTTTTTAATTGAAGAGGTGTTTTTTTTTAGCTTCAAACCCCGCTGGAAGTCTATACTTCAGAGCCAGAAAAAAAAAGCCTACACTAGTCATTGGCGGATCCAGAGCTTTGAAGTGGGGAGGCGATTTTTTTCCAAACCCTAACCCTAACGCCCAGTAAACCCTAACCCTAAGCATAAACGTGCGTACAGCATATATATATAAGACTGTTTCTCAATCTTTGGCAAAAAAAAAACATAAAAAAAACAGTCATGTTGAGGCCTTTCTCTTGCAAGCTTGGGGGTCTGGGAGAGCGCAGTAAGCTTCCTCAGTGGGGTTCGGGGCGAAGCCCCGACATCCAAAAGCGTTTTCTTGCATTTTTCACTGCAGAAACGCATTCTCCTGACATGTACAGCCCATTATTTATCAATGGGGTTCGGGGCGAAGCCCCGACATCCAAAAGCGTTTTCTTGCATTTTTCACTGCAGAAACGCATTCTCCTGACATCTACAGCTTATTATTCATCAGTGAGATTCGGGGCGAAGCCTCGACGCTAAAAGCGTTTTCTGGCTTTCTTCACTGCAGTAACGCATTCTCTTGACCTACAGCTCATTATTCATTCTATTATAAAGGACCTTTTGAAAAATGTGGAAAAATATTCTAATATGAATTTATAGTCCCTTAATACATTGCAAATACAAGCGATTTGTTCTTTGAAAAGATAAGATACCCCACATATTTAGATTAAGGCTTTGAGGATCGTCGCCGAAAAAAAAAATATTCGATAAATAATATTCAATAAAATTCAAGCATAAATTGTGAGTTATAGTCCTATATTTATTTAACTAGAAAAATTGGAGTAAAGGTTGGAAAAAGTCGACTAGGAAAAGATTATCTGGCTTTTGAACTCATCTCAACCGTGACTGTTATATTGAAAAATTTCGTTTGAATTATAACTTTTCCAAAGCAAAGTCTTTCTTAAAATAGTTATGATAAATTCATGTGAAATTACACAAACTCTGTCTGGAAAGGGGAAGGGCGGTAAAATGAAAACGATTAATCCTTGCTCCTTTTTATAATTTTTGCTAATGATTGCGTTTTGCATTAAAGGATATGGGTTGGGCGACTCGATATAAGAATTTACTTTATAGCATATATAAATTATATTAGTGACAGATTTTTTAAATTTTGTAATCTCTTACTATAATACAAAAAGTAAAAAGTATTGGTTTGTCCGATGGTGGGAAGGTGATTGCATGTATCGCACTTCCACCTGTTTATATTATTTAGATATTCGACTAATTTTTGTTCACATACTATGATTTCTCCATAAAAGTTGGACTATATATATATATATATATATATATATATATATATATATATATATATATATAGTGATGAGAACTAAACTAATTTTAAAAACTAAAACTACTTATTTCAACTAAAATAAAGTAGTTAAACTATTAGTATATCATGAATATCAAAAGATAGTTAAACTAAACTGAAGTAAGTTAATTAAACTATAACAAACTTTTTTTTTGGGGGGGGGGGGGACTGTATCCCTACGGTTCGATCTTATTCTTTTAACATTCCAGTAATATTTATCTATAATAAAATCAGTATTTAGGAATATGTTTCTTACATAAACGTTAATGTACAATAAAATAAAATGTCTAAATAAATATGTGTGCTTGTATATTTGCGTTGAATTAAAACCTTTACAAAATAATGGTACTCTTTAAAAAAAAAATTATATAAAAAAAAAAATTAACTTATTATATAATGGAAAATCTTACTTATACTGGTAAAGTTTAAAATCTCATTAAATAACATAGATTTAGAATTTGAATTTCAAATTTAGATCTAGTATCCATAGAAATAGAAACGAAATCGTTGGAGTTTTAAAACATTTGACCTGTAAAACTATTTTATAGTGTAAAATACATGCTTGACTAACCATGCCGATGTGCCATTTTCTTGTCTGACCACTAAAAATACAACTAACACTATTGCTTAACCGTTAAACGCGCAAGGGAAAAAAACTGAGGGATCTTTTCATTATGGACTGCACACTCAGTACACTATATTGACCTACAAGTGTACGTCAATCTGGCCAGGTTGTTAAAATCAGTCGGACACACTGTCTATTTACATTCTGGGCAGGGAGGGTGTATAACTATTTTAGTGTAAAGATATATCTACGAACATGCTTGGCTAGCCACGCCAGTGTGTTATTTTCTTGTCTGACCACTCCGCATTAAGCAAACACTATTGCATAACGCTTAATGCAGGGTAGTCTTACAGTATTATCGACTACACACGTACAGTACACTAGACCTACAAGTGGTCATGTGTATGTTTAGCTGACCAGGCTGTTAAAATCAGTTGGACACAGTATATCAGTGGCGTAGCTAGAGTATATGATGCCTGGTGCAGTACCTCATCTTGATGCCCCCCCCCCCCCCAAAAAAAAAGCTAACTAAATAATAACATTGCAAAACCTTACTTTTTTGTTCAAAATAATATGTATTCATTAATCAAATATTGTTAATTCAAAAAATCACTTTTACATAAACATACTACAAGTGAATTTTACGCGTTTTATTGCTGTCAAAAGTATCAATAATTTTATCGAAATCAATTTTTTCCACCAGCTCTTGTTCAATGAACAAAATGGCCAAATTAGTGAGTCGTAAATTTGTCATCGTTGATCGCAAGTAATTCTTGATCAGTTTAAGTTTGGAAAAACTTCTCTCTTTGAGATGTCAGGTGTACTGTCAAAAATAATAGAGAAATATTTAGCTTGTTTTACTTGCTGTATGATTTGTTTTTTAACGTGATCCGCCAATATTGTAATAAATTCATTTTGTATTTGTGGAGACATGTATGTATTCAGTCTGGAACAAAGCTTATTTCGAAGCACATGCTCCCTCAAGAGTGGATCGTACTTTGATAGTAATTTTACTAACTCCATGAAATTGCCTTGATTTTACCCTTCCAACACTTCTTCAGCTCGCTCGCGATGCCCGCGTAGTGCCAGATTTTGCTTTAGAGAAAACGAATGATGTCCAAGATTCTCTTCAGGTAGTCTCTCCAGGTTTTCGTCTCTTGTATAATCAAACCTTGGGCCTTGTTGTCAATACTGTTCCCTACTCTCAGGTGAACTTCAAGTTCCCTCCAAGCAAGCGATGACTGAATGTGAGCTCTGCTGGTCTCATGTTTTTCTATTTTCGGGATAACCTCCACCACTCATTGAATCCATCTTTGGATTTAAATGAAGATTTGGTACTTGATCTTGTTCAGAAGAGTATGCAGGGGAAGCAAAATAAGTGTTCTTTTTTTGGCGAATAACACATCCACTTTCTAAGAACTTTCTCGCCGTTTGACATTTGCCAGAAAAACCAAGCCTTTGAAAGCTTTCTAGCCTTTCCTTTTGCTGATTCTTGATATGTAACAGATTTTCATCCTCTAGACTCTTTGATCCATGCCGTCAGCTGTTTCAATCAGAGATGCCGATTTCTCCGTCTGAGCTTAAAATGGTTTTGAGGCGTTAGCCAGACTAGTCAGTCTTGAGCACTGCTCATCATTTTGTTTACGTTACAGTATTACAATTAACTAGTTAATTTAAAAAAATGTAGAAAACAAAGGTTAGCTTATTTAAAAATATTGACATTACAATATAATTATTTCCAAAATTAAACTATAAAGAATCATAAAGAAATGAATAAACTAAGACAATTGTTTAAAGCTAGAGTTTAGTAATATATTTGTAAACTCTATATCTAGATTAAACCAGTGGACTAAACAATGAAGTAAAAAAAAAGGTTGGCCTATCTTCTTCTTCTTCTTTATATTACAGAGCATTGATCAGTGTAGTAACAACATGTACCGTGTGTCCGAAAAAATTAGATTGAAACTGTTCTATAGCTTACATTGTATTGAAGAAATAGTCAAGGAGATGAAACAAAATAGCGACATGACTAGTTTATAAATCGTTAGTTCATGTTTAAAATACAGTAGTATATTTTTGTTCGTGTCCATACAATTAGTCGCTTGTACTGAAACGCTCAGGGAAATAGGACATTAATACACACTGGGGGAATTTTGGTGCCCCTCTCCACTTGGTGCCCTGTGCGGCCAGCACCACCCGCACATTGATTGGTAGCTACGCCACTGCAGTATATTTACTTTATGGTCAGAGAGGGTGTGGATTAAGATTTTTTTCCAAAAAATAGAATCTAAATTCCGAAAATACAATCTTTCAGTGTTTCTGTGTTTGATTTATTTACACTAAATCTGGATGAAGACCTGTCTACCGTTCCGCTAAATGCGTATTTGTTACGATATACTAAATTGCACGAGATAAAAATAAAAATAGGAGGCTTAATACAGTTTTGACACTCCAAGCTACGTATTTCTAATCGTTTTTTTATATTATTATTATCGAAAGGACTAGGCTATAGGCATACACGTCTCGTGGGAAACAAAGAAAAAGTTCATCTCGGTAATATTGTAAACAAAATGACAAAAACCTATAGCCTAATCTAAAATGAAATAGATCTAGAGCTAGATTTTCTTGGACAAATGATATAAAATAAGTATAAATAATAAGTCATATGATACAGATCTAAATAAACAAATACTGCGATGGAGTCATTCTTTAATTAATTATTAGAATTACTTGACTACCAACTGGGTATTTTTATTGCCAAAATACAATGTATTTTATGTCTATATAAAAGATATTATTATTTAAAAATATATTATTATATAAAAGATATAGTTATGAATATTTACTAAAAAAATTAAACTAATGAATTTTTTACTTTTGCCAATTAACACTCTGGCTGGCAAAAAGGATGACTCCTCAATACTGTGATAAGACGATAACTGCATGAGTTGGTTTGGAATTGTATTTTGTAAGACTAACTTTAAAAAAAAATCCTTCAAGAGAATAAACGAAAAAAGGGTTGTCAGAAGAAAAGCTGGCAGGACTACACAAATAATGGACCAGCCTCTCTCTCTTGATATCTTGTTAAGAACATTGGTGACCGGGAAAAGTGGAGGATTTCGTTACGCGGGACAGATGATAATGATTTCATGTACATTTAAAAAAATCAAGATTTTGTGTAAAATATCCAAATGTGAAAGTACCGAAAACAGCTATTTTAATGGGGTGGCCTTAAAAAAATAACTTTTGTGACGATCCCTTATTCAGGAAAATTTTATAAATCACAAAACATTGTGAGAAAATGGATGAAGTTTTTAGAGATCTAATAAAAAAAAGTGTAGGAAAGTTTTACTCTCATTGCAGGTCAGTCCAAGTGACAGGAGGAGTAAATTTCTTCTTTTGCATCCTCCTGAATTTCTCCATATTGCACCATGCGCGAAAAAAGATGCGCGACGGCACTCACCTAGTAAAAACTAGGAGCTGTTGTTCCATTAGTATAGTTCCATGCTTTTAGATCTATATAGGCCTAGCTTTTTATTTAGACTTAATTGTAGAATATTTGTGTTACAAAAAAAAAACTAGTGTTTAAGAGGGAAGACATATTAGGAACTCCATTTATTACTTTAACACAAGCGGTGTTGCACTGACGCGCTAGTGTGCAAATGTACATATGTTACATCTCTCTTCTTTAATTCAGAAAATATATTTATCAGAATAACTAATAAACTAGTCAACTAAAAAGTCAATTCAGCCAATCACAAATCAAGTCTCTTGGGTTTATTAACTATTCTGCCTGAGCGTGTTACATAAGGTTCATGTGGTCTATAGATGTAAGAAGAAGCAGTGTGTAGTGGCGGCTCTACATCTAGCGTAGTTTGTAATCTTGGACTCTCTAGATATTGTGGTTCTAGATGTTCTGAGATGACATCTGGAAAGTTATAATTATTGTCAAAACTGTTTGCTTTCTCAGAAGACTTTCTGATGTGTTTTCTGTTTCTTCTGTAGACCTTATTTCCACTTTTGACATTATATGATCTAGGCTTAGAATGCTTCGAAACTACTGTTCCTGGTTTCCACTTAGAATTAAGTTGCATTCTGACTGCCGTTCCGTCTTGTAGTAGATTATGACTCTCAACTCCTTTCCTCTTATCATAATAATGTTTCTGAGACTGTTTTTCGGAGTCAAAGTGTTTCTTCAGCACCTTGAGATCTGGTGTCTTGGTAGGTATTAGCGGTTCTGACACATTTTGATTCTGATGTTCAGCACACCTGCTACAATCCCTAACTGTCACTTATATGTCTGCATTCATGCCTGGCCAATACATGACTTCTCTGGCTCTCTGCTTACACTTGACTATTCCTAAGTGAGACTTGTGAATCAGATTTAGCATGTATTTACGTAAGCTTGGTGGCATGACAATTCTCAGACCTTTGTATATAATACCATCCGAAGTTGAAAAATGGTCTCTTGAGTCCCAATATGGCCTGACTTCGATTGGAGTCTCGCTTCTTGTGTCTGGCCAACCAGTCATAATTACTTTCCGAAGCATTGAAAGTCCATTGCTTGTACTGTCTTGAATTTCACTGTATTTCGAATCACTTACAGAGATCATATGCATTGAATCATCTGTAAATTCACATGTCTGTATATCAGTATTTGGTAGATGTGCACGAGAAAATGTATCGGAGATAATTATTTACTTGCCTTTTCTGTAACAGACTTTTAGATCATACCACTGTAGTCTTATTAACATCTTCTGTATTCTCATTGGTGCTGACAATAGAGGTTTCCAGAGGTTTGTAATCATTATAAACTGTTACTTCTTCACCCAATATGTAGCAGTGAAATTTGCTTGTACTATACACAACTGAAAGCATTTTCTTCTCAATTTGAGCATATCTTGTTTCTGCATCTTTAAGAGCTTTTGTAGGAGTAATACTGCTCCCAGTCCATCTTTACTTGCATCACATTCTATCTCTACGTTCTTGTTGACATCATAATATGCCAAAACTGGAGGGTTTGTACAAAGATGTTTCAATTCTTCAAAACTCCTGTTTTGTTCATGATTTCATCTTTATCTTGAAAAGCTGGCATGTCAATAATTGCCTTTATCTTTGCTGGATCTGGTTCTAAACCTTTCTCTGACAAGATATGGCCCATATAAGGTACTCTGTTTTGCATTATCTAGCACTTGTCATAGTTCAGCTTTAGATTGTACTCCGTTGCTCTTTGCATGACTTGTTTCAAAATGTGATCATGATGTTCAACATCTCTACCAGCTACTAGAATGTCGTCTATGATGACATATGCTCCTTCAATAACTTGAAGCATTTCATCCATAAATCTTTGGTAAATTTCTGGCGCTGATTTAATTCCAAAAGGTAATCGTAACCATCTATATCTTCCCAGCGGTGTGTTGAAAGTTGTGAGAAATGAAGATTCTCATTCAAGTTTTATTTGCATAAACCCTGACTTGGCATCGAGAACTGAGAATATCTTCGAATCTGGAATATTAGTGATCACATCTTCAATAGTTTTCATCGGGTGATGTTCCCGTCTGATTGCTTTATTGAGATCTTTTGGATCAATACATATTCTAACTTTGTCATTCCTGAACGAAACAACCATGGAGCTAACCCATTCAGTAGGTTCATGTACTGGAGTAATAAATCCATCAGCTTGCATTTCTTTAAGTTTGTCTTCAACTTTATTGCATAGCGATGCTGCTAAGCGACGTGGTGGATGAATAACTCATTTAGCATTTTCCTGTAACTGAATCTTGTATTCTCCTGGCAGTGTTCCACTTGTTTTCAGCATTTCGGGAAATTCTCTTTGTAACTCATCTTCTGCCTTGGATTCTATGCTGTCTATCCGTTGTAGTAGTCCTAAACATTCTGCTGTGTCACCACTCAAAATGTTTTCTTGGATAATGTCTACTACCTTATACCTTGCTTTCACCTCTTGGATATTATTTTTTAAAGGTAGCACCACTGTTCTTACAGTCTTAATAACACGATTAGAGTAAGACTAGAGTGACTTTGCTGAATAAGCAAGTTTTACTTTGTCTTTGAGCTTTTCAAACTCTGACTTGACAAGAATGTTACACCTTGCACCAGTGTCAATACGGAAAATTAATGTCTTGCCATGCACGACGTTTTACAGTTCACTTGTCTTCAACGACATTAATGTTGTCAATATTACCCTTTTTAGACTGGCTACTTGCAGTGCTAATAGGTACAATATTTTCGTCATTGTGGCTGGATCTTACTTTACCCTCTTCAAATGCAGACTGTATAAATAGTTGTTAATTGCATCATTTTTTTGATAATCAAAGTTATTGATATCACATGACCAGAAAACAGGGAGTGCGTTTCAACCCTGACCACATGTTGAAAATTTTTTACATTTGTTAATTAAACTTTTTAGTTAGTAACTAAAAAAATTAATTAAACTACGATTTTAACTAAAGTTTTTTTTTCTAGTTAAACAATTGCCTTAACTATTTTTTTTAGTTAAACTAAAAGTTTCTAACTTTTTAGTTAACTTTTGCCCATCACTATATATATATATATATAGCCTATATATCATTAGCCTCCTTCAGTCGTAAAACGACTATGGTTCATCTCAGAGCACACTTCCTCATGTGGTTTTGGAGCCCTATTTTGGAGAGACACTCCCGTCCACAAATAGCGCAGGTTAAGGTGGCTTTTGTTTCGGAGGTAAAGGAGCTGGCCATTTTTCGTATTGTACGTTTTTCTACCTGAGCTGAGACCCATGTACTTTCACTGTCCATAGCTTTCTTGGTCACTGTCTCACTCCATCTGGTGCGGTCTAGAGCTATGACTTCCCAATGGTCAGTATTGCAGTATTGATGTTCACTGATTTGAGGTCACGTTTTATTACATCTATGTAACGGAGGTGGGGTCGACCAGTTTTTCTTGTGCCAGTCGCGAGTTGACCATAGAGGATGACTTTCGGGATGCGCTTGTCCTCCATCCGGCGAACATGTCCAAGCCAGCGCAAACGGCGTTGTCTGAGAGCTGTAAAGATGCTAGGAATCACGCAAGGATCTCAGTATTGCACACTTTTTCTTTCCATGTGACATTCTAGATCACTATATATATATATATATATATATATAATATAAATATAAAGAGAAACTAACTTTTAACCCCAAATAATGTGTTAAGATAATCAAGTATAGATATCAACTAATTAATAAAGGCATTAATGTTGTCACTATTTTCAATTATTTCCATTGGTAAGGAAGTTGATATTGGAATGTTGTGCATTATATGTGTAATGTCAGTCTGTTAATAATTTCTCATGATTCCAGAATATAAGGTCAGTTAGTTTATTGTGTCTATACAGAACTAACTAGTATAACTAAAAGTTGTTATACCGGCCTGGTTTTTCTAACAAAAAGTCACTAAACTTTCAAATTTAGCTTTCAAATAATGGTTTTAATAATATCACCTGAAACATTCAATATTTTCATTTTATTTGTTGATTAAAAAACAAAGTAAATATATTTTAGTAGTTTGAGAGTGAATAATTCTTAACATCACAAATATTATTTTAAAAACTAAAAAGAAGAAATTAAAATAAACAATTGATACCAATTCTACTTGTGCTGACTAGTGCTTCAACAATTATACAAAACATTTCCAGACAATTTCAGATAAATAAGCCTTTCAAAATAAAATATTTCAGATTTTCTGTTTTTCTTTATTTTTTTTTACAAATTCTTTATTGAAGGTATTTCTGTACAGATGAGAAAATGATTTCTGATAAAGAGTTAAAAATAATAGTAGTAAAAAAATCATATTTGTATTCTAACATACCATTATAGTTTTAGATAAATATTTTTTTTTATGTTAATTAATATTCCAGAAAATAATGTATGGTTTAGAAAGCATGAATTAAAAAATATTAACTGACAGCAATCTAATCAATGTCTTAAATGTAAGAAAACCTAATTACTCTAAGTATTTAATACAACAACAAAAAATGAGACTAAAAATATATTTATTTCCTACAATAATCTAAGATAAACTTGAATTAAAAAAAAAACATGCTACAACATTTATATTGTAAAATATTTTTAGGAGAGATTGATTACATCATCACAACAATGTTCAAATAAAAATGAAAAAATGCTGACAAAAGGTCACAAAGTTTTTTTTTGTTTTTTTTGAAGAACCAAAAAATTTTTGTAGTTATAATCCAGATTTGTGTAGGCTATTAGTTAATAAAAATGATTACACGAATGGCACTATTAAAATATACATCTAGACGTCTAAATTAGCAGCTATAAGAACAAATTAATTAGGACGTGGGAAACAGATTTTATAGTAAAATTTAAGAAATATATATGTAAATAAATATATTAATAAGGCAATTTTTAAAATAATTTTTTTTTAAACTTCAAGAAATTAAAAAAACATTTACATCCGAAATGTTAAGTGCTGAAATTTCATTCTCAAGACACATGTAGATTTAACTGCTTCAGGTAATTAATTTTTATATGATATTATGACTTTCATAGAAAGGATCATGATTGTCCATGCATGTGGACTATAATACATTTAGAAATCTGTTGTTTTTTTAAAATTATTTTCTTTTTTACTGGTTGGCTTTTTAACTTCTAATTTAAAGGAATGTTTTTGGATATGGAATTACCAGAATTCTAGTCATTAAAAAAACTTTATCAAAATGAGGCATCTTCTTGTTTACGCTAATGCATCTTCTTTACTTTTTTTCCAAATCACTGATAGTTCTTTTGGGTGGGCTCCATGGATGTATAGCTGTCGAGAAAAAAAGAATAAATAAATTACAGTATGCTGAAATCGATATCTGTCAATAAAAATTGCATGTCTATCAAGCAATGATTCTCACATCACTTCTATATGGCTTTAATGAATGGATGCATGTAAAGCTTCTGGAAAATGTCATTACAAATACAATGTGATGCTCGATGCAATTGTGATAATGTAACAAGCATTCTTTACTAAGGTTTATGTGTATGGTGTTAAGAAGGTCACATAACAAAGGAAAAATTTTGTTAACCTTGAAACTAAGAATTCTGAAATTGTGCAGCATCGTAAATACATTGAGGGCCAGATCAAGCTTATGCCTGCCATTGCTGGCAGAAAATGACTTCTCTTTTTAAAATTTCAGTATTCTGTATTGTTTCTATTTTATGTATTATGCAATCATCTCAAAATTTTGTTCCTTTAAGTAATATAATTAGGTAGATCAGTTATGTAAATTAGAAACAGAAGTGGGTCTAAAACTAATCTTTGACGTACTTCTGAGTTAAATGATGTTGGTGTTACATTAAGTTCTCTACCTTGAATGAAATCAATAAGTCAAAATAATTTTTTTTAATTGATTAATTATTTAATTTGTTAATTCATAAAGTTTCATTAAAAAAAAAACTGAAATTATTACAGGAGAAAAAAATCATGGACAAACTGTATAAATGAAATAGTAAAATTAAAGTCATTGCATATTTAAGAATTGTGATGCTAAAAAATTATGTAAATCTTAGGTAATAAAAATTTGCTATTTCTGGAGGCTCATGCAAC
Organism: Biomphalaria glabrata; assembly: GCF_947242115.1. Lineage (NCBI taxonomy): Eukaryota > Metazoa > Mollusca > Gastropoda > Planorbidae > Biomphalaria > Biomphalaria glabrata. Next base: position 19,931,262 of record NC_074715.1, read on the forward strand.
AATTCACATAGATATATTATTTTCATTCTTAACTATATTTATGCTTAGATTAAAACAAAATAACATGAAGAAAAAAATTCATATGAACAATTGCACATACCATTGCTGCTTCTGTTGCAGATGCAACATAAACATAAAATCATTAAAGAAACTATCAATGCACTCAACATAGAGATCAGGAAAATGACTAGAAAAAAAAAAAAAAGAAAGAAAATGTGATTTTTTTTTTTAAACACTACTTTACATGAGTTACATATGGTAGAAATACAAATACTACATCTTTCTTCTACCTTTTGGCTGTAGGCTGTGGAAGAATTTTTGATACAATAAAAAATATAAATTAATTTAAGCCTTGAACATATTCAGCTTAATCTGTGCAAAGATGCTATATCCTTAGAAAGTGTACATTGTCATTAATGAATAATGACCAAATAATACCAATTCCTGAGGTGGTTTTGTAGTCCATTATCCCCCTTCATTAAATGTGAGTGAATAAAAGATATTTCATACCAATCATTAATAATTAAACCTTAGGGTGAACATGTTTGCTTTTATTTTATTTTTTTTGTTTTTGAGTGTTAGTAGCCTACTGTCTTACTGCAGATGAAGTTTTAGAACAATTAGAACAATAGTGTATGAGTAATGGACTTAAGTAATCGGTAGACTCTGGAGTTCATAATGTTTCTTTTCCAGCGAGCAGCAGTTCTCAACATTTTTCATTCTGCTACCCCTTTTTGTAATTGCCCATTATGCACAACGCCCAACCATAAAATCAAGAGGGTTTATGCTAATTTTATAAATAAGGTAAAAAAAAAAAGTAAAAATTTAAAAATATGTTGAGGTTTTTTATACACTGTACATATATTTCTTCATTCTTATTTATTTAATTTTTTTTTCTATTATAACTGGCATAAATAATAGCCATACATACTTAGTATTGAGAAATATTTGAGCTCAAATTAGTGTTACACCGAAATACTCACACACATTTTCTAGTGTGATATTTGTAACATAATATATTTCATTTTCCTTAAAGTATATAACAATCATTGTCCTACTTGTCTACTTATTGAGCATAAACTTATAAAGTAACAATCATGTCCTCATATGACAAAATTTTAGAGCTTGTTAAAGTGATGGAACTAGAAGGGGATGAGAAAATGGAATTTATCAAGAAAGAATTAGAAAAGGCAGAAAAGAAAGAAAAAGAAGAAAGAGATAGAATAGAAAAGAAAGAAAAAGAGGAAAGAGATAGAAAAGAAAAGAAAGAAAAAGATAAAGATAGGGAAGAAAGAGCTGCTGAAAGAGCTCATGACAAAGAACTTAAAGAACTAGAGACTAAACAAAAAGTCAGGACAAAGTAGAGTTAGCTAAATTGGAAGCAGCTAGAATTAACCCCAACATTCTTACCCAGCACACAAGTAGTAAACCATTCATATCCAAATTTCACAAATTTAACATTAAGTAGGAAACATTAGAAAATTACTTAGTTCAGTTTGAACATATATCATCTACTTACAATTTAAACAATGAAGATATGACCAAAAATCTCCTAGCCAATCTATCTGGGGAACCCTTAAATATTATCAGCACTCTTACTGCTGAGCAGAAGAAAGAATATACCTCTGTTAAAAATAGGCTATTAGAGCACTTTGGAAAATCTGAGGACCATTATAGAAAACTTTTTAAAAGTATTAAACTTAACAAAGAGGGAGAATTTTATAGAATTATCTTTGACATGATAGCCAATATGCTCAAATGGCTGGAATTAGCCAAATGTGACCTAAAAGATCCCACTCAGATACTGGATATGATTTTAATAGACAATGTACTATCAAACGTTACTGACCTAGTATTCACATTCTTAAAAGAAAAGAAAATCAGAAACTGACCTCATTACAAATCTAAATCTGTTCAAGGATAGTCATCCAGGCCATATCATGGATAAAAAAGAAATTCATCAACTAGTAGCAACTGCAACAACTCCTAATATTAATGACAAATTTAAATTCTCCAACACAAAAACATGCTTTAATTGTGGCAAAAGAGGTCATGTAAAAAACCAATGTAGATACCCAGAACTAACAGCAACAACTTTAGATACAGGAGTTACACAAACTACCCCAACTACAACAATTACAACCAGAACAACAATAATAATAATAACAGCAGATACTACAGATCAAACCAAAGCGCCAGTCCAAGGGAAAGAAGAAGCCTTAGGAATAATAATTTTCAGTACAGTAACCATAGCAACAACAGACAGTCAAGAAGAGACATATACAATTACCACACAAATAACAACTCAAATAACTATAATAACAGAAATAGGAACAATAGAGTCAATAATAATGGCAACAACACTAATGTCCACAGAGAAGAAAATGTGGCATACATGCAGTCAGATAAGTCAAAAATAAATATATTCCCTTCAGTAGAAGTAAGAGCCATGAGAGACAGTGGAGCGACAGCCACTATAGTCAATGCCAAACTAGTGAAACCTGAGCAGTTTTTAGAAGACACTGTTAAAGTTACTTATGCAAACATTCAAAAGTTTGATATCTGCAAAACAGCAAAAGTATGGGTAGAATCTCCCTGGATTGCAGGTGAAATTGAGGTCATAGTGATGGACACTCCTGCACAAGACCTAATTATAGGCAATACCCATATTTTCAAAGATATAACTGTAAATGAAGTAATGTATAGAGTGGAAAATAAAAATAAAAATGATTTACTAGAACATGAAGCACTAATAGTACAAACTAGATCACATAAAAAAATCATACCAGAAATAGAATGCCCCACAGTTTTATTCAATGAAATAGGTGTAAGTAGAGATGAACTAATTACAATGCAGAAAACAGACCCCACTATAAAAGAACTACTGAATAAAGATTATAACAAAATTAATTTAAACAATCATAATGTAGTGGTGAATGATTTGGCCATTAGGTGCAATAGGAAAATAAATAATAATACCTGATACACTAAAACTAAAAATCCTCAAAATGGCACATGATGACCCTACAGCAGGTCATCTAGGGAAGAAAAAGACTTAAAACAAGATAGCTAAGAATTTTTTTTGGCCTAAAATGGGAAAACAAATAAAAAACTATATAGATAGCTGCCCAGAATGTGCCAAACAAAAGACAATAAATAGAGCACCACTAGAGAAATCTGATAAATCTTACTACTTCTGGGACAAAATAGCAATAGACATAATGGGCCCACTAAATACCAGCAGCAAAGGGAATAGATACATTCTAGGCATTATAGATATGGTCACTAGATGGACAGAAGCCTTCCCTCTTAAAGACATTAGATCAGAAGACATCTGTAAATCACTGAAAGCATTATTTCTCAAATAAGGTCATAGAGAGGTGGAACAAAACCATTAAACATATCATATACAAATTAGAAAAAGAATCAATGGGTACATGGGATCAGACTTTGAACTATGCCATCTTTGCATACAACACCATCATACACGAGAACACCAAATTTAGTCCATATGAAGTAGTGAAAACCCAAAGGACCTTCAGAGCTATGGACAGATAATATGTTGAATTTAGAAAACTTTAAGGATTATCACCCCTGGATAACACAAACCAAAACAGCAACTAGACATGGGATGAAGATAGCAGAAATCAATATGGACAAAAATCTAAAAAGACACAGAAATCTAAAAAACAAAAATAGAAAACTAAGAACACTTAATGTAGGAGATCAAGTCTAAGTAAAAATTGAAAACAGGCATTGTAGGAATGAAAATGAAGGGCCATACAGAGTAATAAATAGGATCTATAACAAGGTATACATAAGAGTCAAAGATGGAAGAGAGTGTAAACTCAGTAAAGATAAATTATTTAAACTTGACAATAGGAAAATAACTGATACACAAGTAATTAACGCAGATCCAGAAAATAAAGTAAATATACAAGAAGAACACCTAGCAAACACCATAATTACTAAATCCAGTAACAACTCAAACATTGAAATTAACAGGATAGAAAATTTAGTAACAAAATATCATGATGTCATCACTCCAAAATTAGGATGTACTAAGTTAATTGAGCACTCAATAAAATTAAATAGAAGTTTACCAGTTAAGACAAAAGCATACAGCATTCCCAAAGCATATGAAGAACTAGTAAAAGAAGAAATTGTCGTGCGCGCGTGAAGTTTCTTTGCTTTTAATATTGGTGTTTTAGCGTATAGGAAGTAGTTTCTTTTAAGTGCGTTTGTTGTCTAGAATATTGTGTGTGTGTGTGTTTACGTCATCCTTAGTTCCCGCAGGAGAGAGAGAGAGCTTCTTTTGTTAGCTGGGTAGCTGATTTTGTGTTTCCCCCTTGTAAGGGGTGTTAGGCTTTGGGCTATGGGAAAGTGTGTCGCCTTTCCGCCCTTGGAGTTTTGCAGTAACTATTGTTGTTGAGGTGTAGGGAGTTGAGGTTACGTTGGGCGCCGAGATGGAGTGTGAGCGGGAAGGTGTGTTATGGAAACTTATTGGCGTGATATTAGACTAATTATTAATTCAATGATGACTTCAATGAGAGTGATGTATACGTAAATATGTTGATAACTTATAATTAATTATTATTAAATATTGTTAATGTTGATACTGTGTTATTCATTAACTGTTCAGTTGAATAACTGTTATTCGATGTTCGTATTTTACTTGCCATTACCTTTAGGTTCTTGTGTTACTCTGTTCAGGCTGGGGATATGGGACCATAATATCATATCATACCCTACTTAAGCGACTAAACCCACCTGACAGAAATGAGTGATTTAATTAGAGAAGGTAAGATAGAAAGATCAGAAACCTACTCATATGCATCACCTATGGTAATTGTAAAGAAAAAAGACAGCGGATTCAGACTTTGCTGTGACTATCTTAATAAATGCACTATTGTTGACCCAGAACCCCTACCTGATACAGATAGTATACATCATTATTTATCACAATGGATCTGAACAGAGGGTTCTGGCAGATCAAAATGGAAGCTACATCTAAACAATATACTGCCTTCAAGTGCACCTTGCCAGGCTTAGAAGGAATTTATGTGTGGAATGTTATGCCATTTGGCTTGATTAATAGAACTGCTACCTTTCAAAAATGTCCAACTAATTGATAATTAAACTTTGAAAGATGAGATCAATGAATGTCCCATTTCTTTTACTGAAACCTCTGATAAGATGAAACCATTTTGTCTAATCTATTATTGGCTTCTGCTAAACATTTCACACAAGTATAACAAAAACCTCTAAATCATCACTACTAAATCTACATTTTAAAAATGGATTTGAAGTGTAGAAACAAAAATGCATACTGCCTTCTTTTTAAACAAACACACACTAAATCAGTAAATTAGTCAAAAGTAGCACATACATAGGAAAATGGATATCATTATTGTTAAGAAAAATGTAAATCGTCCTACCTTCTGGATACCGTAACTCAGCAGGAAGTGTGGATGTATGGTTTAATACAGAATCTAATGAGAAAAAGATATCTATCAAAAATATATTAAAAATGTATGCATTAAAAAGGAGAAATTTTTAAAATTTAACATCATTTATTATATACTTTAAACTATCATCCAACAATATCCTACCTGTGACTGTACTAAATAGATATGTATATGGCAATTTTTTTTTTTAAATTGTATTATTTGTTAAGTTGACAAGGTTGTTATAATTATTACATTAATTTGTATCAAACCATCTAATGATAAGGTCTAATGCAAAGAAAACCCAACCTTATGCTAACATGTGTCAATTTTTTTTTCACTTCTCATTCAAACGCGCCACTTAGAATTTAACAAGTTTCAGTCTTTTTAAGTATTCTAAATTGTCAACTTTGGTTTGTTATACACATTTGCATATTGTAGAGGATTGGATTAAAGAAAAAATATTTGTTCAAAATTACTTTACTTATTAAGTCTTTCTTTGTTACCATTTTGAGATTGCATTCATAATTTTAATTTATAATTTCTGTATTACCTTTGGAATAATTATAATTTATAAACATTGTTAGCAGTTTGATATCAAAAGAAATTTGCAAACAGGCAATATATACATAACTTGCTTTACTAATTGTCAAAATTTCGCAGTTTATAACCAAACATTAAAAAAAAAATGTCATCATATACTAATAAAAAGAAAGAGCATACATATTCATTCTAAAGATTCCAATGCTAATAATTACATTCAACAGCCAGTTTTTCAGTTTTTTTTTGTCTTATTATTTTATGAACATTTTGGTCAATTTGGCCATGGTAATAAGTAGTCAATGATTATCCACCAGAACTTTTTTCGCATAGACATTAAATATTATCATTTTTTGCGAACAGGCGTGCTTTTACTTGGTCTTCTTTCTTAGTGAAATGTGCCACTTGTAATTGTGTGATGCGCCACTTTTGGTGCATGAAACATAGTTTAGCCACCACTGGTCAAGTGTAAGCCTAGCATAATAAATGTCATTAAATGACCAACAAATTGATAGTTAAACTTTGAAAGATGGGATCAATGAATGTCCCATTTCTTTTACTGAAACCTCTGATAAGATGAAACCATTTTGTCTAATCTATTTTTGGCTTCTGCTAAACATTTCACACAAGTATAACAAAAACCTCTAAGTCATCACTACTAAATCTACATTTTAAAAATGGATTTGAAGTGTAGAAACAAAAATGCATACTGCCTTCTTTTTAAACAAACACACACTAAATCAGTAAATTAGTCAAAAGTAGCACATACATAGGAAAATGGATATCATTATTGTTAAGAAAAATGTAAATCGTCCTACCTTCTGGATACCGTAACTCAGCAGGAAGTGTGGATGTCAGGTTTAATACAGAATCTAATGAGAAAAAGATATCTATCAAAAATATATTAAAAATGTATGCATTAAAAAGGAGAAATTTTTAAAATTTAACATCATTTATTATATACTTTAAACTATCATCCAACAATATCCTACCTGTGACTGTACTAAATAGATATGTATATGGCAAATTTTTTTTTTTAAATTGTATTATTTGTTAAGTTGACAAGGTTGTTATAATTATTACATTAATTTGTATCAAACCATCTAATGATAAGGTCTAATGCAAAGAAAACCCAACCTTATGCTAACATGTGTCAATTTTTTTTTCACTTCTCATTCAAATGCGCCACTTGAAATTTAACAAGTTTCAGTCTTTTTAAGTATTCTAAATTGTCAACTTTGGTTTGTTATACACATTTGCATATTGTAGAGGATTGGATTAAAGAAAAAATATTTGTTCAAAATTACTTTACTTATTAAGTCTTTCTTTGTTACCATTTTGAGATTGCATTCATAATTTTAATTTATAATTTCTGTATTACCTTTGGAATAATTATAATTTATAAACATTGTTAGCAGTTTGATATCAAAAGAAATTTGCAAACAGGCAATATATACATAACTTGCTTTACTAATTGTCAAAATTTCGCAGTTTATAACCAAACATTAAAAAAAAAATGTCATCATATACTAATAAAAAGAAAGAGCATACATATTCATTCTAAAGATTCCAATGTTAATAATTACATTCAACAGCCAGTTTTTCAGTTTTTTTTGTCTTATTATTTTATGAACATTTTGGTCAATTTGGCCATGGTAATAAGTAGTCAATGATTATCCGCCAGAACTTTTTTCGCATAGACATTAAATATTATCATTTTTTGCAAACAGGCGTGCTTTTACTTGGTCTTCTTTCTTAGTGAAATGTGCCACTTGTAATTGTGTGATGCGCCACTTTTGGTGCATGAAACATAGTTTGGCCACCACTGGTCAAGTGTAAGCCTAGCATAATAAATGTCATTAAATGACCAACAAATTGATAGTTAAACTTTAAAAGATGGGATCAATGAATGTCCCATTTCTTTTACTGAAACCTCTGATAAGATGAAACCATTTTGTCTAATCTATTTTTGGCTTCTGCTAAACATTTCACACAAGTATAACAAAAACCTCTAAGTCATCACTACTAAATCTACATTTTAAAAATGGATTTGAAGTGTAGAAACAAAAATGCATACTGCCTTCTTTTTAAACAAACACACACTAAATCAGTAAATTAGTCAAAAGTAGCACATACATAGGAAAATGGATATCATTATTGTTAAGAAAAATGTAAATCGTCCTACCTTCTGGATACCGTAACTCAGCAGGAAGTGTGGATGTCAGGTTTAATACAGAATCTAATGAGAAAAAGATATCTATCAAAAATATATTAAAAATGTATGCATTAAAAAGGAGAAATTTTTAAAATTTAACATCATTTATTATATACTTTAAACTATCATCCAACAATATCCTACCTGTGACTGTACTAAATAGATATGTATATGGCAAATTTTTTTTTTTAAATTGTATTATTTGTTAAGTTGACAAGATTGTTATAATTATTACATTAATTTGTATCAAACCATCTAATGATAAGGTCTAATGCAAAGAAAACCCAACCTTATGCTAACATGTGTCAATTTTTTTTTCACTTCTCATTCAGATGCGCCACTTAAAATTTAACAAGTTTCAGTCTTTTTAAGTATTCTTAATTGTCAACTTTGGTTTGTTATACACATTTGCATATTGTAGAGGATTGGATTAAAGAAAAAATATTTGTTCAAAATTACTTTACTTATTAAGTCTTTCTTTGTTACCATTTTGAGATTGCATTCATAATTTTAATTTATAATTTCTGTATTACCTTTGGAATAATTATAATTTATAAACATTGTTAGCAGTTTGATATCAAAAGAAATTTGCAAACAGGCAAAATATACATAACTTGCTTTACTAATTGTCAAAATTTCGCAGTTTATAACCAAACATTAAAAAAAAAATGTCATCATATACTAATAAAAAGAAAGAGCATACATATTCATTCTAAAGATTCCAATGCTAATAATTACATTCAACAGCCAGTTTTTCAGTTTTTTTTTGTCTTATTATTTTATGAACATTTTGGTCAATTTGGCCATGGTAATAAGTAGTCAATGATTATCCACCAGAACTTTTTTCGCATAGACATTAAATATTATCATTTTTTGCGAACAGGCGTGCTTTTACTTGGTCTTCTTTCTTAGTGAAATGTGCCACTTGTAATTGTGTGATGCGCCACTTTTGGTGCATGAAACATAGTTTAGCCACCACTGGTCAAGTGTAAGCCTAGCATAATAAATGTCATTAAATGACCAACAAATTGATAGTTAAACTTTGAAAGATGGGATCAATGAATGTCCCATTTCTTTTACTGAAACCTCTGATAAGATGAAACCATTTTGTCTAATCTATTTTTGGCTTCTGCTAAACATTTCACACAAGTATAACAAAAACCTCTAAGTCATCACTACTAAATCTACATTTTAAAAATGGATTTGAAGTGTAGAAACAAAAATGCATACTGCCTTCTTTTTAAACAAACACACACTAAATCAGTAAATTAGTCAAAAGTAGCACATACATAGGAAAATGGATATCATTATTGTTAAGAAAAATGTAAATCGTCCTACCTTCTGGATACCGTAACTCAGCAGGAAGTGTGGATGTCAGGTTTAATACAGAATCTAATGAGAAAAAGATATCTATCAAAAATATATTAAAAATGTATGCATTAAAAAGGAGAAATTTTTAAAATTTAACATCATTTATTATATACTTTAAACTATCATCCAACAATATCCTACCTGTGACTGTACTAAATAGATATGTATATGGCAAATTTTTTTTTTTAAATTGTATTATTTGTTAAGTTGACAAGGTTGTTATAATTATTACATTAATTTGTATCAAACCATCTAATGATAAGGTCTAATGCAAAGAAAACCCAACCTTATGCTAACATGTGTCAATTTTTTTTTCACTTCTCATTCAAATGCGCCACTTGAAATTTAACAAGTTTCAGTCTTTTTAAGTATTCTAAATTGTCAACTTTGGTTTGTTATACACATTTGCATATTGTAGAGGATTGGATTAAAGAAAAAATATTTGTTCAAAATTACTTTACTTATTAAGTCTTTCTTTGTTACCATTTTGAGATTGCATTCATAATTTTAATTTATAATTTCTGTATTACCTTTGGAATAATTATAATTTATAAACATTGTTAGCAGTTTGATATCAAAAGAAATTTGCAAACAGGCAATATATACATAACTTGCTTTACTAATTGTCAAAATTTCGCAGTTTATAACCAAACATTAAAAAAAAAATGTCATCATATACTAATAAAAAGAAAGAGCATACATATTCATTCTAAAGATTCCAATGTTAATAATTACATTCAACAGCCAGTTTTTCAGTTTTTTTTGTCTTATTATTTTATGAACATTTTGGTCAATTTGGCCATGGTAATAAGTAGTCAATGATTATCCGCCAGAACTTTTTTCGCATAGACATTAAATATTATCATTTTTTGCAAACAGGCGTGCTTTTACTTGGTCTTCTTTCTTAGTGAAATGTGCCACTTGTAATTGTGTGATGCGCCACTTTTGGTGCATGAAACATAGTTTGGCCACCACTGGTCAAGTGTAAGCCTAGCATAATAAATGTCATTAAATGACCAACAAATTGATAGTTAAACTTTAAAAGATGGGATCAATGAATGTCCCATTTCTTTTACTGAAACCTCTGATAAGATGAAACCATTTTGTCTAATCTATTTTTGGCTTCTGCTAAACATTTCACACAAGTATAACAAAAACCTCTAAGTCATCACTACTAAATCTACATTTTAAAAATGGATTTGAAGTGTAGAAACAAAAATGCATACTGCCTTCTTTTTAAACAAACACACACTAAATCAGTAAATTAGTCAAAAGTAGCACATACATAGGAAAATGGATATCATTATTGTTAAGAAAAATGTAAATCGTCCTACCTTCTGGATACCGTAACTCAGCAGGAAGTGTGGATGTCAGGTTTAATACAGAATCTAATGAGAAAAAGATATCTATCAAAAATATATTAAAAATGTATGCATTAAAAAGGAGAAATTTTTAAAATTTAACATCATTTATTATATACTTTAAACTATCATCCAACAATATCCTACCTGTGACTGTACTAAATAGATATGTATATGGCAAATTTTTTTTTTTAAATTGTATTATTTGTTAAGTTGACAAGATTGTTATAATTATTACATTAATTTGTATCAAACCATCTAATGATAAGGTCTAATGCAAAGAAAACCCAACCTTATGCTAACATGTGTCAATTTTTTTTTCACTTCTCATTCAGATGCGCCACTTAAAATTTAACAAGTTTCAGTCTTTTTAAGTATTCTTAATTGTCAACTTTGGTTTGTTATACACATTTGCATATTGTAGAGGATTGGATTAAAGAAAAAATATTTGTTCAAAATTACTTTACTTATTAAGTCTTTCTTTGTTACCATTTTGAGATTGCATTCATAATTTTAATTTATAATTTCTGTATTACCTTTGGAATAATTATAATTTATAAACATTGTTAGCAGTTTGATATCAAAAGAAATTTGCAAACAGGCAATATATACATAACTTGCTTTACTAATTGTCAAAATTTCGCAGTTTATAACCAAACATTAAAAAAAAAATGTCATCATATACTAATAAAAAGAAAGAGCATACATATTCATTCTAAAGATTCCAATGTTAATAATTACATTCAACAGCCAGTTTTTCAGTTTTTTTTGTCTTATTATTTTATGAACATTTTGGTCAATTTGGCCATGGTAATAAGTAGTCAATGATTATCCGCCAGAACTTTTTTCGCATAGACATTAAATATTATCATTTTTTGCAAACAGGCGTGCTTTTACTTGGTCTTCTTTCTTAGTGAAATGTGCCACTTGTAATTGTGTGATGCGCCACTTTTGGTGCATGAAACATAGTTTGGCCACCACTGGTCAAGTGTAAGCCTAGCATAATAAATGTCATTAAATGACCAACAAATTGATAGTTAAACTTTAAAAGATGGGATCAATGAATGTCCCATTTCTTTTACTGAAACCTCTGATAAGATGAAACCATTTTGTCTAATCTATTTTTGGCTTCTGCTAAACATTTCACACAAGTATAACAAAAACCTCTAAGTCATCACTACTAAATCTACATTTTAAAAATGGATTTGAAGTGTAGAAACAAAAATGCATACTGCCTTCTTTTTAAACAAACACACACTAAATCAGTAAATTAGTCAAAAGTAGCACATACATAGGAAAATGGATATCATTATTGTTAAGAAAAATGTAAATCGTCCTACCTTCTGGATACCGTAACTCAGCAGGAAGTGTGGATGTCAGGTTTAATACAGAATCTAATGAGAAAAAGATATCTATCAAAAATATATTAAAAATGTATGCATTAAAAAGGAGAAATTTTTAAAATTTAACATCATTTATTATATACTTTAAACTATCATCCAACAATATCCTACCTGTGACTGTACTAAATAGATATGTATATGGCAATTTTTTTTTTTTTATTGTATTATTTGTTAAGTTGACAAGGTTGTTATAATTATTACATTAATTTGTATCAAACCATCTAATGATAAGGTCTAATGCAAAGAAAACCCAACCTTATGCTAACATGTGTCAATTTTTTTTTCACTTCTCATTCAGATGCGCCACTTAAAATTTAACAAGTTTGAGTCTTTTTAAGTATTCTAAATTGTCAACTTTGGTTTGTTATACACATTTGCATATTGTAGAGGATTGGATTAAAGAAAAAATATTTGTTCAAAATTACTTTACTTATTAAGTCTTTCTTTGTTACCATTTTGAGATTGCATTCATAATTTTAATTTATTATTTCTGTATTACCTTTGGAATAATTATAATTTATAAACATTGTTAGCAGTTTGATATCAAAAGAAATTTGCAAACAGGCAATATATACAAAACTTGCTTTACTAATTGTCAAAATTTCGCAGTTTATAACCAAACATTAAAAAAAAAATGTCATCATATAGTAATAAAAAATAAGAGCATACATATTCATTCTAAAGATTACAATGCTAATAATTACATTCAACAGCTAGTTTTTTTAGTTTTTTGGTCTTAATATTTTATGAACATTTTGGTCCATTTGGCCATGATAATAAGTAGTCAATGATTATCTACCAAAACTTTTTTGCATAGACATTGGATATTATCATTTTTTGCGAACAGGTGTGCTTTTACTTGGTCTTCTTTCTTAGTGAAATGTGCCACTTGTAATTGTGTTATGCGCCACTTTTGGTGCATGAAACATAGTTTGGCCACCACTGGTCAAGTGTAAGCCTAGCATAATAAATGTTATTAAATGACCAACAATTTGATAATTAAACTTTAACAGATGGGATCAATGAATGTCCCATTTCTTTTATTGAAACCTCTGATAAGATGAAACCATTTTGTCTAATCTATTATGGCTTCTGCTAAACATTTCACACAAGTATAACAAAAACCTCTAAATCATCACTACTAAATCTACATTTTAAAAATGGATTTGAAGGGTAGAAACAAAAATGCATACTGCCTTCTTTTTAAACAAACACACGCTAAATCAGTAAATTAGTCAAAAGTAGCACATACATAGGAAAGTAGATATCATTATTGTTAAGAAAAATGTAAATCTTCCTACCTTCTGGATACCGTAACTCAGCAGGGAGTGTGGATGTCAGGTTTAATACAGAATCTAATGAGAAAAAGATATCTATCAAAAATATATTAAAAATGTATGCATTAAAAAGGAGAAATTTTTAAAATTTATCATCATTTATTATATACTTTAAACTATCATCCAACAATATCCTACCTGTGACTGTACTAAATAGATATGTATATGGCAATTTTTTTTTTTTTAAATTGTATTATTTGTTAAGTTGACAAGGTTGTTATAATTATTACATTAATTTGTATCAAACCATCTAATGATAAGGTCTAATGCAGGGAAACCCAACCTTATGCTAACATGTGTCAATTTTTTTTTCATTTCTCATTAAGTGTGCCACTTGAAATTTAACAAGTTTCAGTCTTTTTAAGTATTCTAAATTGTCAACTTTGGTTTGTTATACACATTTGCATACTGTAGAGGATTGGATTAAAGAAAAAAATATTTGTTCAAAATTACTTTACTTATTAAGTCTTTCTTTGTTACCATTTTGAGATTGCATGTATAATTTTAATGAATTATTTCTGTATTACCTTTGGAATAATTATAATTTATAAACATTGGTAGCAGTTTGATATCAAAAGAAATTTGCAAACAGGCAATATATACATAACTTGCTTTACTAATTGTCAAAATTTCACAGTTTATAACCAAACATAAAAATTTTTTTTTATCATATACTAATAAAAAGAAAGAGAATAAATATTCATTCTAAAGATTCCAATGCAAATAATTACATTCAACAGCCAATTTTTCAATTTTTTGGTCTTATTATTTTATGAACATTTTGGTCATTTTGGCCATGGTAATAAGTAGTCAATGATTATCCGCCAGAACTTTTTTCGCATAGACATTGGATATTATCATTTTTTGCGAACAGGCGTGCTTTTACTTGGTCTTCTTTCTTAGTGAAATGTGCTACTTGTAATTGTGTTTTGCGCCACTTTTGGTGCATGAAACATAGTTTGGCCACCACTGGTCAAGTGCAAGCCTAGCATAATAAATGTCATTAAATGACCAACAATTTGATAATTAAACTTTGAAAGATGGGATCAATGAATGTCCCATTTCTTTTATTGAAACCTCTGATAAGATGAAACCATTTTGTCTAATCTATTTTGGCTTCTGCTAAACATTTCACATAAGTATAACAAAAACCTCTAAATCATCACTACTAAATCTACATTTTAAAAATGGATTTGAAGTGTAGAAACAAAAATGCATACTGCCTTCTTTTTAAACAAACACACGCTAAATCAGTAAATTAGTCAAAAGTAGCACATACATAGGAAAGTAGATATCATTATTGTTAAGAAAAATGTAAATCGTCCTACCTTCTGGATACCGTAACTCAGCAGGGAGTGTGGATGTCAGGTTTAATACAGAATCTAATGAGAAAAAGATATCTATCAAAAATATATTAAAAATGTATGCATTAAAAAGGAGAAATTTTTAAAATTTAACATCATTTATTATATACTTTAAACTATCATCCAACAATATCCTACCTGTGACTGTACTAAAAAGATATGTATATGGCAAATTTTTTTTTTAAATTGTATTATTTGTTAAGTTGACAAGGTTGTTATAATTATTACATTAATTTGTATCAAACCATCTAATGATAAGGTCTAATGCAGGGAAACCCAACCTTATGCTAACATGTGCCAATTTTTTTTTGCTAAATAAAATATTTATACTTATTTTTTATTAACTATAAAATTTTTCCGAATATTGTCTTATTAAAAATAAATTATGTTTAATTGAGATAACATAATTTATTAATATTACACTTATATGCTAGGACAATACGTCACTATAGATTGTTTATTAATATCAAATTGTTTTATATTTTTAACCTAAAACAAATTAATGTGAAATAACTTTTTTCTTCAAAAATTTCGACAATATGTTTGTTACGGTCGCATCGCAGCATGGTGTGAAATGAAAATGGTGTGAATTTGGTTATTGAATGGAAGGGATGTTAAAAAGAGGAAGCGGGAAGAGATGGACATAAAGAGAGTTAATGTTTACGTCATTTGTATTAATATTAAAGTATTTTTAGATTAGAACCTAAGAGCGTGTCTTATTATTATTTTGAAGAGTCTTGTGTCGTAACAAGGTTGTTCAGGATTTTAAAATAAGAAAGTAATTTAGTAGAAACGATTATTGAAAATGAATTTTAAGACTTATTTTAGATTTAATTTTCTTGCTGAAACATCTCAAAAGTTTTAAATCTGTATAGGATGTTCTGGATTTTGTTTTGAAAAAGAAATCGACCTATATTACTTTAAGTTTCTTACAAATCGTCGCCAAAAATGTTCTAAATTTTATATGAAAAATGTACTAACACCAAATAACTGTTTGAAATCCCTCTTCTAAAATTAAAACAAATAAGATTCTTTTTATTTTTGAAAATCGGTTGTTACGGATTTTGTATGAAAAACATATCAACTCTATTTATTTAAAATTGCACTTAGGTATACCTTACACTAGATTTAATTTTCTAGCTAAAACGTTACAAAATTTAATTTCCAGATTTTTACGGAAATCAACTTCCTAACACCAAAGTATGGTATGAAAATCTCTCCCCAAGGTTATGGTATCTGTAATTTTCATACCAGATCATCCCAAAAATGTAATTATTGGTATTTGATTTATCTGAGATTCTCTCTTTGTCTCTCTATATATTTAAAAATCCGGAGCAATCTCTTATAGATATTTAAATCTTTTGTTTCAGAAGGAAAAAGGTTAAAGGCAGCGCAAGTGGAGTGAGTTTAGTTTTTTCTGTTGCTTTGTGTAGGTAGTCCACGACACACTGCCGCACAGTAGCGTGCAGAATTCATTTATGGCATCCAGCTTGTTATCGTCAATGAGGATGGAAGGTGGTGCTGTAGCAGGTGGTCCCATAACATTAGTTTTCTTTGTGCTCTTTGTTAGACCATAATCTTTACAAGCCTGAGAGAAGCAGGACATTAGTGACTGAATTTCCACTTGTGAGTGTGCCACTACCACTGCATCATCCACGAATAGAATATCTCTTACGTGGATTTGTTAAACGCATGGTGGATTAGCATTAAGAAGAGTATTCCAAATAGGGTTGGGGCCAGGACACATCATTGTTTGACTCCACTGTTTATACTGAAACTTTCAGAGCAGGCATCGTTGAACTGCACAGTACCTATCATATTTTGGTGGAAAGAGACAATAATATTTAGCAGCTTGGGTGGACAGCCTCGTGTTGAGTTTTCGATCTCCCATCAAGCGCCTCCCCAGGTGGTAGATAGAGGAATGCCCTCAAGATATGGTGGGTACTGGGGAAATAAAATACCAGGGGTGGACCAAAATCAAACCTGCTGCCTTGCAGGAAGTGGAGGGATCCACAAAGGCTAGGGCACCTTACCTGAAAACAAAGGCAGCTATCCAGAGAGCTGAAAGGGACAGCCCCCAGATGGTTATGCACAGAGCTAACAACTCTGTCATATAAAAAAATACTGTTACGATAGCTTCTACACACAAGAAAATCTGGACAGATCTCAAAGGAAAACCACCTAGGCCTGCAAAAGGACATGCTTTTTGTTTTGCGACATGGAACGTGCTAAGCCTTTATAGAGCAGGTGCGCTAGCCCAACTTACTGAAGTGTTAAAGAAATATAGGATTACCCTTGTAGCCCTACAGGAAATCAGGTGGAAAGACTCGGACATTCTCAGAACCAAGTAGTATACTATATTTTATAGTGGTGGAAGCACTAACAACTTAGGTACAGGTTTTGCTGTTAAAAAGGAAATGGTAGGTAATGTCATTGGATTTAAACCTGTAAGTGATAGACTCTGCTCACTACGTTTGAAAGGAAAATTCTTCAACATATCATTTATCAATGTTCATGCTCCTACTGTAGAGGCAGATGATAACACAAAAGAAGCCTTCTATGATGGACTGGAAAGAATTTATGATGAAGCACCAAAGCATGACATCAAAATAGTCCTAGGAGATTTCAATGCAAAAATTGGAAAGGAACCAGCATTCAGACCAACAATTGGCAAAGAAAGCATACATGAAGAGACCAACAATAATGGCATAAGATTATTGGATTTTGCATCAAGAAAAGGAAAGTCTATCTGCAGCACAAAACTCCAACATAAGAATATTCACAAGGTAACCTGGATCTCACCTGATAGCAATACCCAGAATCAAATAGATCATATACTCATAGATAAGAGACATGGATACTAGATGTAAGAAGTTTCAGAGGAGCAAATGCTGACTCAGACCACCTACTTGTAAAAGCTAAACTTAGACAAAGAATAAGTACCATACACAATTACCAAAGAAAGAGATCACAGCAATACGATAGTCAAAAACTCACATAGGATCCACTTGTGGCAGAAACTTATAGAATTGCACTCCCAATGCAACTAACAACATTACAAAAGACAGCGAAAATAACATAAATGAACATTGGAAAATAATAAAGCATGCTATCAAAAGAACAGCAGAAGAGGTAGTTGGATTTAAACAAAAGAACGAGAAAATAGGGTGGTATGATG
Source organism: Biomphalaria glabrata (assembly GCF_947242115.1). Taxonomy (NCBI): domain Eukaryota; kingdom Metazoa; phylum Mollusca; class Gastropoda; family Planorbidae; genus Biomphalaria; species Biomphalaria glabrata. The sequence goes on from NC_074715.1 coordinate 19,949,478, forward strand.
ATGAATGCAGACACATTATAGAAGAGAAAAACAATGCTCGGATGATAATGCTACTGAGAGAAACCAGAAACACTAGACAACAATACAATGAAGCAAGAAGAAGGGCCACAAAAGTTGTGAGAAAGAAAAAACGGGAATGGGAAAAGTCCAAGATTATTCAAATTGAAGAACTAGCAAAGGAGGGAGACATGAGAGGAATTTATAAGAAAATTAAAGATGGAAAGAACGGCTTTCAAGCTAGATCACACATGTGTGAGAACAAAAGATGGTCACCTTATTACAGAAAACAGCAGGCTCATTGAGAGATGGGCTGAATACTTTGAGGAGATCCTAAATACCATTGAAGATGGAGGACCAGATCCCTTAGTGAACCCACCAACACTCATTAAAACATCAGAAATAATTAGGACCATGAAGAATCACAAAGCACAAGGAGAGGACCAAATTACAGCAGAACTAATTAAATATGGAGGGAAATACTTACATTCCCAAATACACAGACTAATATCAAGAATTTGGGAAGAAGAAGTAATACCAACAGAATGAGAAACAGCTCGTATAACCCCAATACACAAAAAGGATCCAAGCTAAAGTGCTGTAATTACAGAGGAATCTCTCTACTAAATGTGATCCTGTCTAGGGCTATAACTAAGAGGCTTGGAAAATATTCAGAAGAAATCTTAAGTGACTACCAATGTGGTTTCAGACCCAATAGATCCACAACTGTGTGATAACCCGTTTTAGTTCACTCAAGGTATCACTCAGGTCCAAGCATTTAATTATTTTAATTACTCTATTTATCATTAATTTTCTTAAATTTAGCCAATCAAGTGCTAAAAACACAGCCACCATCCCTCCAATCCAACCCCATCCCCTTTGGCACTGATGTCACATTATACCTTCCCCATCTTGACACATGCCACACTAGACTCTTACACTCCCTCTACCTATCTTGGCGGACATCCGTTGACCCCCCTCCCTCTGGAGCGGCTGTCCCACTTCAAAGAGCCCATTCAGCTCAAACGCCTCGGGCAACGTTGATCGGCTGGCGCTAGCCAATGTCCAGGTGTAGTCTACCGCTGGGTGCCCTCAGACAGGACATGGGATGAAGATTTTTAGCAGTCCCCGAAAGGGGAAAAGACGCTATTACTTTTGTGCGAAATGTCTGTCCGTCCGTCCCGTTTAGATCTCGTAAACTTGAAAAGATATTGAAAATCCGACATCACAATATTTTAGACCAGTGGTTCCCAAACTTTTTTGTCTCGTAGACCCCTTGTCATGTTTTCTGGTATTCGGTAGACCCCCTACTTAACTTATATTGCATTTTTGCAGATTCATTACTTCATTTTTTAAACTAATTTCTAACTGTAGTGTAGTAAGTCGAAGAGTGAAAAAGTAATTTAAAGCTACATCTGAGAGATCTATCTTTTATTACTGATAAAATTAAAATTTGAACCAATCAAAATAACAATTAATATGTATTGCTAGAATAACAAAAACACACTAGAAATTTTTTTTTTTTTGCATGTTCATCATCCTTTACTACGGATATTATGTTTCAATATAGTTGTTCTATGAAGTAGTCCTTCAAACATTAAATATTAATTAATTAATATGCCTTAAGTATCATTGTAAAAGTTTTCGCAAAGAGTTTCTCGTGTATTTCTTGATCTTTTACGTCTAGCTTAAATATTGGGCCTGCGGAACTGCTTTTACTAACATGAGAAGGGTCAAAGACGAGTTACTGGCGCCTAAATCAGTAAGCTTCGGACAGGAGGGACTCATTAGCCTTCGCTTACAGCCTACCTAGCCGAAGGAAAACAGAATTCAAACCTCTGCTGCTTTGCAGCTATACCCAAACATGGGAAAGGTTTCACGGGTCAGCCCTGTGGAAAATATGGAGCAGAAGACCATTAGGCAGTTTGAAGCTTTAATGCTGTAACTCATCCCATCCATATGCCCTTGAACTGTAGTGTTGCTTAAAGAAATTGGTTTCATAATTTGATGTAGGTTTGTGTAAAACAATTTTAAAACTACTTCAACGGCTGGTGAAATTAATGTTTTATCTATAGTGTTTTCCGTATTTGGCTATAGGTAAATAAATCTTGTAAACGCTCACAAACCACCATGATGTTCAAGAAAGTTTGTGTGGGTCTATTCTGAACTGTATCCTCCCGTGTAATTGGTTTCATATAGTCATAAAAAGGCACTTAGACAACCGCTTATTTAACAAGGAAATAAATACCAAATCAACGCTGTACAATGTAGATTTCTTTTTGTTAAAGATGTAGACACAATTAACTATTTAAATAAATATTGAAATTAAATACAATTTTACATTTGAATAGCGGGATAAATATTTATAACTAAGGTACACATCTTTTTAAATGTTTGAAATTAATGGGTGTGAAAATTAAAGTCATGACTTGCTTAAATAAAATCCACTATCGTAGACCCCCATGGACATCTCATAGACCCTCAATTTACTTTTTCACTTTCATAGACCCCCTGGAAATCTTCGTAGACCCCTGAGGGTCTATATAGACCACTTTGGGAATCACTGATTTAGACCATTCAAAGTTCTGATACAACGGCTACTTTTTTTTTCTGAAAGCGAAAAATCTAATTTTTAAAATCAGTTATGCAAGCAGTTTTTTAAAGAGAAAAAGCTAATTAGTATGCATTATAAGTTAGACCTAATTTAAAACGAATAGTAAACCTTATTTTCCAAAATTTTTTTTTTATTGCAGTTGTTCTGCAGTGAATCTTTCATAAGACATCAATTAGGCGCGGTGGCTGAGCGGTAAAGCGCTTGGCTTCCGAACCGGGGGTCCCGGGTTCGAATCCTGGTGAAGACTGGGATTTTCAGCTTTGGGCGCCTCTGAGTCCACTCAGCTCTAATGGGTATCTGACATTAGTTGGGGAAAAGTAACGGCGGTTGGTCGTTGTGCTGGCTACATGACACCCTCGTTAACCGTAGGCCACAAAAACAGATGAACTTTACATCATCTGCCCTATAGACCATAAGGTCTGAAAGGGGAACTAGTTAGGCCAGGTTCACATCTAACTTTACATTCACTTTCACCTATCCTTTGATCTGCGGGACCGTTGGGGCACTACACAAGATCTGTTAACCTGTTTTCTCCATTCTTATCTCTCATTTGTCTTTGATATAATTTCATTCGGATGTTCTTTCTGAAAATGATGAAGCCTGCCTGGGTGGACCACTTCGGGGGCTGATTTTGAGTTTGTGTTTTTACACAAACTGTCTTTTGTAACCTTGTTTTTAAAATGCTAGTGATTAATTTTATCATTGTTAGCAGAAAATATTAATATTGTGGCATTAAAACAATATTTTATATCTAACATAACAGGCCTAGTTTTGATTTATATACAAAATACAGAAATGCACACAATTAGAAAACATTAGGTCTTTTTTTTTAATACTACCCTATCACTATCATTCATTAATGAGAAGTTGTAAGAAAATTAAGGAACTTACCTGAACTTTTATTTTCATTTGTGTAATCTGTGTTTACTTCTTTAGAGTTTTTTGGCTTAGCTTAAAAAATGTAAAAATAAATGTATATATATACCGGTATATGTATGTATGTATGTGTGTCGCTAACTACACATTAACAAAATGTAAGAACTAAGTCAAGAGCGTTAGATACTTGAATAAAGTTGAAAGCAGAAAGGCCAGGGTCGAGTCTCTGTCCATAATAAGATATTGCCACCATGAATTCCAAAGACCAACTGATTGGATGGTTGCCTGGTCGTGCCGTTTGCATTTTATTCATTGGGGAAAGACAACACAATCACAAAACAGCCACTTTTTTTCTTGAAATCTTGACAGTTCATTGGTGCCTTTCAATTCAACTGTATCTAGAGTTCATTATATGGTAACAGTTCACATTACACTTTATTTGGATGTCTTTCATAGGTCACCAATACATATTCAGTACCCATACTTAGCATATAGTTAACAGTTCAAAGTTCATAGTGATATATATAGCATGTGGCAATGTGTCATTCTGTAAGTTCATAACATGAGTTCTTGACATAGAATGCCTAGGTATTCTATAGAATGGCAACGACTGCTTTAGGCAAAGTGTTGAATGATGATTTAAAGAATTTTTATTAATAATCAGAGAATAATAAAAAGTGGGCATAATAGAACTAGAGCAGTGTTTCTCAAACTTCGGCATCATCAAAAAGTTACATTGGCGACCCTTCCTTTGTCAGCTAGGGGGTCTGGGGGAGCGCTGTAAGCTCCCAAACAGGTGTTGGGGACGGAGTCCCGACGCAAGCTCTTTCCTGCCAGAAACGCATTCTCCTGACATCCACAGCTCATCATTCATCCTATTTAAAAAGGGCATATAAAATAAAGTACGTGGGCGCAATGGCCGATCCTGAAGTGTAAGTGACAGTCGAGATACAAGCAGTGTAAGTATATTTTTATTGCGCTATTTATCGTAATATTATCTTGAAGTTAAGCGAGACCTCTTGTAGTCGGCTTTTTGGTCGGAATAAAATGCCAACAGAACGATAGTTATATGCTTTATATATTCGACTGTTTTGACAGACGCAAAGTGTCTTATTTTTAAGAAACCTTTGAATGTTTTTACTTTAAAAAATTAGCACCGGTATGTACATTTATAGGCCTAAATACATTGCAAATACAACAGATGTCTTCCTTGAAAAGAAAAGAGTTGAGTTTTGAGTTTAGGCACATCGGCACAATTTAGGCCATGTCGTGCCCGTAATCCTTTAAGGATCTATCTCCCTTTAAAGCTAAGGGCTAAATTCTATACAGTTAAAATTAATAAAAACAAGGTCTAATCACAGTTAAAATAGTAAAGGTACCGGTAGTAAAAATTTAATAATTTGGTAAAAATCTTATGTAAATATTATATTTCACAATTCATAAATCAGATCTTCGTAGACAACCCCACTTCCCGGACAAAGCCCAGTACCTTCCCAGGGTCGACATTGTCAAATAGTGTTTTTAAGTGGTGTGCTCTAAAAAATTTCTCCCTGACATCCTGGCATCTGGGGCAATCAATGAGGATATGTTGCAAGGTGATGCGAGAGTCACAGTACTCACAAAGTGGGGGCTCCTCTTTCTTCAACACAAAAGAGGGCGTGATGTAGGTGTGGCCAATCCTAAATCTGGACATGGTCGTGCTACCACGCCTTGTCAGACCCTTAGATGTGGTCGCCACCTGACATCCGCCACAATCTGCCTGAGTTTGTTGTGAGTCTCAGCCTCCTATCGGTCCTGCCACTCTCGATAGGTGGCAGAGGCAATACTTTGTCTCAGGTCCGAGCAGGGAATTTGAGTTCCTGACACCGCGTGATTTAGGTCTCTCTTTGCTTCTCTGTCTGAGGGCTTCATTTCCCTCAATGCCCACATGGGAGGGGACCCAGATGAAGGTGACATCCCTATGGTCGGCTGTTATTTGGTCCAACAGCTTTAGGCTCTTATGTACCAATGGAATGTCAGTCTTCATCCGCCCCAAGGCTTGCTATGCAGATTTGAAGTCGGAGAAGATTATAAATTTCCTCCTTTCTGATGCTTTGACGGCCATAAGTGCAAGTGATATTGCATGTAATTCGGCCGTAAAGATGGAGCAGCCATCGGGGAGTCTACGGGAGATTGTTTTGTTCCGAAAGGAGGAGGCACACGCGACCTTTCCATCCATTTTGGATCCGTCTGTGTAGCTGGTGTCACAATCTCCGTAGCTCTCCTGCAGTTCCCTAAAGTGGACTTGTAGTATGCTTGGGTCTGTATTTTCTTTTTTGAAATTAAGGAGGCATAAATTTAATTTGGGTTTATTCATTAGCCAAGGAGGATTCTGTGGGGTTTCTATTTTAGAGATTTGGTCAATGGGTGGGGTTAAATTTTGGATGGGTTCTCTCATTCGAAGGCCCAACGGCTGTATGACGTTAAGCCTTCGATTGTATAGTTCTACATCTGTAGGGTTAAATATGGAGTCGAAAGCAGGGTTCGTGGGGTTGGATTTTAGCTTGACTATATACTGCATTGCAAGTTTTTTCATTCTTATGTCCATGGGGAGTTCTCCAGTCTCCACATGGAGACATGAGATAGGCAATGTACGAAACGCGGCGAGACAGAGACGTAGGGCAGCATTTTGTATTGGTTCCAGTATTTTTAGATAAGACTTCCTTGCTGCTCCATATATGATGGATCCGTAGTCTAACTTTGATCGGATTAGACTCCGATATAGCAGCAGCAAGGTATCTCTGTCAGCTCAAGGTCCGTATGGCTAAGTACTATAAGTATGTTTAATGACTTTTGGCATTTCTTCTTAAGTTCCTTAATGTGGGGGTGAATATTAAATTTGGAATCTAGGGTGAGGCCTAAAAATTTTGTAGTTTTCACAACAGGGATTTTCTTTTGTGTATAAATAGTTCAGGGTCTGGGTGGAGTCTCCTTAACTTACAAAAATGCATACTAACTGTTTTGGAGTCCGAAAATTTAAAACCATTATCGTTTGCCCAATTTTGAATTCTTATTTAAACATAACTGCAATTTTCTTTCTAAAGTGTTCATGTTTTTGCCATATGTAAGAATGACAAAGTCATTAACATACAGAGAGCACTCTTTACCAGGGGACAGAGCATTTATAATGCTGTTTATTTTTATGTTAAATAGGGTCACTGAGAGAATGCTGCCCTGGGATACACCCATTTCCTGGTGATAAGTGTCAGAAGCGGAATTGCTCACTCGAACCTGAAATTTCCAGTCCTTTAGGAATTCCTTCACAAAGCAGGGGAGGTGTCCCTTAAGCCCCATAAGCTCCAGGTCACGTAGAATGCCATGTTTCCAGGTTGTATCATAGGCCTTTTTCTATATCGAAGAATACAGCTACTAGATGTTCTCGTCTGAGGAATGCATTCGGCGCCTTCAACATTCATAATACATAAAATCTAGACCTAGTAATTAGTCTACTTTAATACTACGTCTGTTTATAGTTATGAGGATCTAATTCTAGACCTAGTAATTTGTCTAGTTTAATAATACGTCTGTTTATAGTAATGAGGACAACAACTACACGTTGGTTGTGTTACATTTTACAACACTTCGCCTAAACGCTAATGCTAACACACAGTCAGGCTCTGGTTACGATAAAAAAAACAATGGTCGCTGACCTACTACGTCACGAACCAGTCCTACGGCCTGGGGTCACGAAGGTCACGATGCATTCCTGATGAAAGCTTCCAGCCTTACCAGATGGTCAGTTGTTGTCCGCCCCTGCCGGAATCCGCACTGGTAGTTGGAGATGATTTTATTTCTTTCAAGGTACCAGACAAGCCTATTGTTTATCATTCTTTCCATGGAAAATAAAAGATACTCCACATATTTATATTGAGGGTCGCCGCCAAAAAAACAACAACATGTCTTTGAAAAATAATATTTAAAAAAAACAACTCATATATATAAGTTATTAATTTTGTTGAATACGCCAGTTTGTAACTTCGTTTCTTAAAGAACTAGAAGATTAAAGTTCTGAAAAAAAAAATCGGAAGACTGAAAAGATATCAGGTAGATCAATTAGTTTCTAAATTATATTATTTTTATTTTAGGATTATAGTATAAAATTGTGAGTTATCGTCCCAAAGTTATTTATACGGTAGAAAAATATGAGATGGAGTGAAGGTTGGGAAAAGGCGATTAGAAAAAATATTTTGTTTCAGAACTCATCTCAATTGTTACTCTTCTAATTTCTTATGAATTCTAAATTTACCAAAGCATATTCTTGCAAAAATTATTTTAAATTATGCACAATTATTTAGACTATGTCGCCGTATTGAACTGTTCTATTTAAAAACGTGATGTTTTCGCCATGCCGGTAGAGTGGAAACGATTATCATGTAAGAGACAATATAAGTCCTTTCTCCTTTTTTTATAATTATGATTGCATTTTGGCATTAAAGAATATGGATTGGGACGACTCGATAGAAGAATTTATGGCATATAAATATTAGTGACAGATTTTATTTTTAGCAGCCCCCGAAAGGACAGTTAATAGAAAAGTTGAAAAGCAAATAGAGGACTACAGGCATAATAAAGTTGCTGTGTGGGAGGAAATTGAACAAGATATGACAGCAAGGAGGCAGACTGCGTTCTGGGACAATTAAAAGAAATGAAGCTGCTCAAGACATTTTATACTGTTATTTTTCTTTCACATCAAATAAATACCTAAATATGTAAACTCAAAGTTTTTTTGTTTGTTTTGTATACTTGTAAAGATCTACAGATAGTGATTATATTTGCTCTGTGTATGTGTGTGTGTGTATCTTCTATCTATCTAATTCTCGTCATGGCTCAAGAAATTAGACACCACGTAAAAGAAAGATCACTCTTTATTTCTGCAAGTCGGACGAACTAGAGTTACCCTATGAAAAAAAAAGAGAAAAAAGGGGGGGGGGGGTGAACGAGTAGTATTCACCCTCACAAAATAGCAGGGCCAGACTTTAACCGCTGTGACCAAGAAGTCATGAAAAGATCACTCTTTATTTCTACCTCACGTAGATTTAGCGGCGAAAAAAAGAGGTGGGGGGGGGGGAGAACAAGTAATCTACTCTGTATTCACACGTCACTAAATAGCAGGGCCGGACTCAAAGTTTGTGGGGTCCTATGCAAAACGGATTTCACGAGGCCAAGTTTGGGTAGGGATACGGATAATAAGTGAAATTTAAGAGTTTGTATTAGAAAATAAATTCGTCTTAGTATTTTATTTATTCTTTACTATGTACTTAACGAGCCTTGCGTGTAGCAAAGTCATACAGTATATTCAAAAATTTTATTTCCTACATAAATCACGCTCAATTGCAAAAATTACCCAATGTTTCAAACTATCTACGAGAATAGTTGACCTTTTACTTCTTGTGCGTAGGATTAGCGTTTTCCGTATTGAACGACACCCCAAAATGACAATTTTCGTCTACATATTTCAGGAGATTTGTATGTGTTTTCAGAAGATTTTAATAATTTCCGGATATTTCCAGGACTTTTTCGAATATTTTGCAATTTCAGATTTCTAGGAGCTCCTGGTAAATGAGGCGGCCGAAGGACGTCATTTATAAGTTATAAAATGGTATAATTTAATTATTCATAGACCTAGAATTAGCGCGGGTCCTATGAAAGTGCGGAGCCTACTGCGGTCACATATATTGCAGTAGCATAAGGCCAGCCCTGCAAAATAGCGGCGTATGCTTCGCCGCCGGTCGACTAGTATAACATATTTGAAGAAATGTTATGGGTGAGAGTAACATCCTGAGCTACCGCACCAGGTGACATGACTCTGTCTGGGAGATTTCTATTCTCACCGTAGGTGATCAGTTAACGCTAATCTACTTATTCGAATATATATATATGTGTATGTATGTGTGTGTGTGTGCGTGCTTGTGTAACAAACTCAAAGATTCACTCTACTTAATCATTTTGACAACTACGTAGTAACTTATAGTAGTCTAAAGAAGAAAAAAAAAGTTGCACTGCTCGGTGTCAGGGTGGGTTTTACAGGTGTAGGGTATGACTTATTATGCCGGGTTCCCCACCACAACAACGGTTGTTATTGAAATGACTATCGAAAGAACGAATAATACAAATAGTAACGTATACTAGTGAATAACAAGATTGCCTATAACAAAGCAAAGGTTTTAATGGAGTATGATGAGACAAAAAGAACTATAGCATAGCACACCATAATCTCAGCGCCACAGTCAATCAGGGCTCGCAACGCCCACACCCCAAAGCCATGGACGATAGTCAAATAACAAAGCCTACAAATCGACTCGACTCCAGCAGTCCCGAGCCTGCGTCCATAAGTAAGAAAAATACGCACTCCTTGAAATTGTCATTCACAAGATTATATGACCAACGAATTTAGAGCTACATCACGAAGAATATATAGTGGTTCGATGATGACCACTATGTCATCCAGGGAGCTGAGGGCTTTGCACTGGGGTTTTATGCCTACTCATGTGGCTGGTGAGACCTATGTGAGCCCGGAATCTTCGGCTGCACACTGGGCAGGTTATTCCAGCTGGAGCTAGTGTCATTGGCTTGTTTTTCTTCTCTGACGTTTTTCTTCCTCAGCAACCTGTGCGCCAGTTTTCACAGCGAAACGCCATGATGCTCTGCCATGTGCCTCTGTCTCCCAGATAGCTGAGTCTATGCTGAAAGACCACTTTGTGAGCGCTTTCCTTCACTTAATTGGCCATACAAGAGTCGTTTAGGGATGCGGCGGTCTTCCATTCTACAGACGTATGCTACCCATCGCAGCTGGGACTGCATCAGGATTGTGTGGATGCTTTGAAGACTCGCTCTTCAGTATCTGGTATTTTGTTTTGCCAGTAGAATAAAGTACAGTAAAATAAACTAACCCATCATTTGGGAAGAAAACAACACAGAGAGACTGCTACCCAGCAAAACAAAACATAGCACGTCCTTAGGAACAAACGCACAAAGCCTTATGGTGCACAAAAGAAAACATCAAGCAAGCAGCAACTCTAGATGCACACGACACTCGTGTCTACAAATAAAGGCATACGAAAATGACGTAGAGACTATATAGAGAGGCACCCAAAATTGGCCTAGCATAAACTTGGATAGACTAGAATTATTCGAATGGGCTATAAAGCAAGGGTACCCCTTTAGGCGCTCAGTAAACACATCTCTGATCGAGTCGTGTGTCGAGCCTCGAGCCCCTTTGATAAGTAGCCAGTACCAGACTCAAGCGTGCTTAGCCTCTACACAACACATACCACTATCAAATTATCAAAATAGCTTTAATCGTACAAGCATATTCTTAAATTGACTTGGTATTAAAAAGTAAGAAAAATATAGTGCCAATTTGTCGAGATCTTTCTATTCTGTTATGTTGGAAATTGATGTTTGTAGAAAGCAGCACACTTAAAAAATACCCTGTAGTACTGTCTCTGAACACTTTTGAATAACTTCTCTCTATTTGTGCTGGCCTTGCGTTAAATGTTCTTTTAATTTGACACACGTAACAAATAATTTTCTTTCTAAGTAGAAATTTCGGGAAAAAAATGTATTAATTATCATATTACGAAGGAACTTAAAATAATACTTTATAGTACTTTTTGTTTAAATATTGAGTATAAAAATGTTACATTGTAAACATATTTTTTTTTGGGGGGGGGGGGTCGGGGGGGGGGAACTGATAGAGCTTTATATGTTTTTGTCAGTGGCGTAGCTAGCAGTGTGCGGGTGGTGCGGGCCGCACAGGGCATCAAGTGATGAGGGGCATCAAGCCGAGGATAAACTTTGTCGGTAAAATCTACACATTTGTTTAACAAAAGAAGAAACACTAACAAATGTATTTATTTCGAAGCTTTGTTTTTCTCCTATATGCTTCCTTACAATACATTGAAGCTGCAGATTATCTTGAATCAATTTAATTACATTTGTTTAAAGCTCTGAAGCCAACGCACATTTACACATTCTTCAGACCTTTGTACTATAATAAGGGACAAAGTTGTGTTGGTACATTTTTTTTTATTAAATTGTTCAGTAGACGGGTTTCATCTAAATCTAGATTTTATTAATATGCCTCTCGACTCTAGTTAACTTTTGTAGCTTATTTTCATTTCATTGTGATTCTTTTTAGTTCTGGTCATTCTGGAAAGAATTCACTACTTCTTATTAATTTTAATGCCCATATTTTTACATTTTTACTTTTTATTTTCGGCGCATTTTTTTGTTTCATCTCGAGATCATTGTAAATGAAAGGATTTCTTGACTTTGGGGACACCATTATCCAAGAACAAACCACTCCTGACATAACATGTGCTTCGAATCAAGCTTAGTTCCACACCGAATGCGTAAATGTCCCAACAAATACAAAACGAGTTTATTGTAATTTTGGACAATTACGAAATCAAATACCACAGCAAGTGAAACAATTTTTTAAAATTTCATTTTTATTGAACAGACATGTCAAGGTTGGATTAAAATTCCTAAATCAGTACAATATTGGCTGCATGAACAAAAAAATTCCAGGTAAAAGCCACGAAGATTCTGTAGAAACACACATATAAGAGCTACGGGTGGAATTTGTTTTTCATTGGACCAAATTCTTCTAGAAATTATCATCAAATTTGAGCAATATCATGATGCGGTATGAATTTGTGTCACTTTCCCTACTATTGAATCCTCAATTGAAAAAAAAAATGTTGATGGTTTTCATAGAAATATTGACAAAAACAAATTTCCAATGAATAGAATGAGACATCAACGGTTGTCGCAGTTTTTTCAGAAGCCTCCAACTAACGAAACATATTCGCTAGATAAATCAGTCTCGAATATCGCCATCTTGATGTGCATATTTCTGACAACTATGGTAAGTGCGGCTACATGCAAGCGAAATAGTTCTACACTTCAGTTGATCAAGAATTACTTTCGATCGACTGATGATATATTTACGACAAACTCATTTGGCAATTTCGTTAATTGAACAAAAGCTGGTAGAAAAACAAAGTTACAAAGAAAGTTTCACCCAGGCAGGTAAAAAGTCAGATTTTAATATTTTTGGAAAGAAAGTCAGAATGAAATTATATCAAAGACAAATGACAGAGAAGAATGGAGAAAGAATGTGGACAGATCTTGTGTGGTGCCCTAACGGTCCAGCAGACCAAAGGATAGGTGAAAGTTAATGCGAAGTTAAATGTGAACCTGGCCTAACTGATGTCTTATAATGAATATCTAATTGATCTAATTGTTTTATAAAGGGCCAATCTCTTATTAAAATCCTCAAGAAAAAAACATTTCCGTATTTTTTTTTCCTTTAGTTCAGTGTTCTACAGCAATGAGACAGTGCTGCAGTTCAAAAGATAAATAAAAAAAAAACAAAAAACAACTACTTATTAATTGTTGTTTTAAATTATGTCCAACATATATGCACACTAAATAGATTTTTTCTCTTTAAAAAAAAGTAAACATTTTTTGTGTGTTAATGTAGTAGTTAGTATGACAGAACTAACGAGCCTCCCATGTTCGTTTTTATGAATAGTGAATAGTTGTAAAAGTGGTGTATTTTTATAAAATGTGCATAAGTGATTTAAAAAGCTAGATTTTTCGCTTTCAAAAAAGAAAAAAGTAGCCGTTGCATCAAAATATTATGATGTCGAATTTTCACTATCTTTTCTAGTCTAAACGGGACGGACGTACAGACATTCAACACAAATTAATAGCGTCTTTTCCCTTTTCGGGGGCCGCTAAAAAAAGATGTTGATAAAATTATTGATAAATTGCTAGAAAGAAAACACTAAGATTTATTTGTAGTATCTTTTTTTGTAAAATAGATTTTCTTTCCAAATTAGCAATACTTTAACATTAAATACACATTTCTTTTCAAGAAAAAAAAAACTTTTTGGGGTGGGGGGGGGGCATCATAAGGACCGGCCGTACTTCTCATCAAATACCCTAGCTACGCCACTGGTTTTTGTATACAATGTTTATAATTAATTTACTACACCTTAAATATCATGTCTCATGTTGGTCTTACCTATATGTCATTGTAACAATGATAAGCAATAATAGTGTAAAATTGATGCATTATTGACATATCAATATTAATCATTTGTCTATGGTTGAGTTATAGACCTACGTATGATTAGGAGAATAGAGAGGGCAGTGGGTTTAGTTTTAAACTGAACATAATCTTCAAATACAAAACAAAACCTAATAAAATTCCCAGAAAGACACAAAGATAAAGGCACATTCCTAGTTCAATATGCTAGGACAAATTTGTACAAATGTGCCTTCTTCCCTAGTGCTATTAGAGCATGGAATGGGTTTCCTGAGCCAGCCAGAATTTAAGTCATTGGTTAACATGCATGACTAGATGCATGACACATAGGACGTAATTATCTTCTTTTTTTTTTAATTAACGTCTGCATTTTTTTAATAATAATAAGAAGAAGATAAAAATTCTCCTTTTTTGTTAATACTTAAGTTATTCTTTTTTTTTCCTATTTGATGTGTTGAGTTAGGTCGAGATTTACATAAGCGTAAGAGGAGGAAATATAATAATAAGTATTCAGACAAAGTATGTTTTATGTTGATTAGTTTATTTTTTAAAATGTGAATCGCCAACGTTTATTTTCAGTGCAAAAAAAAAGGCCTTGAAATTATTGTGAATTGCATTAAAAAGTCATGTTAGAGAACTAATGAACAGCAAAAACAAGCTTATTTTTAGAGAACTAATGAACATTATAAACATATCTTATATTAGAGAACAATTGAGAAACAGAAACAAGGCTTATATAAGAGAATTAATGAACACAATAAATAAGCCTTATTTTTTCGAAACTAATGAACATTGTAAATAAGTATATTTTAGTAAAGAACAGTTGAGAATTATAAAGAAACTTTATATTAGAGAATAAATGAGAATAAATAAGTCTTATATCAGAAAACTAATGAACAAATTAAAAAGTCTTATATAAGAGAACTAATAAGCTTTGAAATCAAGAAAATTGTGGTTACCTGTGACGGAGAGAAAAATATCAAGACCTATATAATATCTAGCATCCGTGTTCTCTTTTGCATAGTAGACTTCTACTTTGTATGTGTCTGTATCAGTGGCCCTCAAATCATTGACTCTGATATATGCCTCTGATTCTTGTATGCTTATTGAAACCCTATTGTATAGGCAAGATCCGACTTTGTTCTTTATAGGACATTCAAGATACCTTACAGAAGAAGTGAACTTGAGTGATTGAGGAGTATACTTATTGTCCACTATCCAAATACATTGGATGATGCCACTCTCACCTTGAAAATTCTTTGTAATTATTCTGCAATCCAACTGGCTTAGCAAATTAGCTTTGCTTGATGTAAGTAGGGCTGAAAGAGAAAAATAACATTACCCAGGCTATTATCTAGGGTGGTCAATTTACTGATGTAGTTTTACTTTATCAAGATAAAGAAAAGTAATATTTTAAACAGTGTTTGCCAAAGTGTGGTATGCGTACACCCAGGGTTGTTGTTTTTTTTAAAGCATGCCTTTTTCATAAATATTTGAAGAAATGGGAAGTATGCTTACCCAGCTTCTTTTTCATAAATATTTGAAGAAATGGGAAGTATGCTTACCCAGCTTCTTTTTCATAAATATTTGAAGAAATGGGAAGTATGCTTACCCAGCTTCTTTTTCATAAATATTTGAAGAAATGGGAAGTATGCTTACCCAGCTTCTTTTTCATAAATATTTGAAGAAATGGGAAGTATGCTTACCCAGCTTCTTTTTCATAAATATTTGAAGAAATGGGAAGTATGCTTACCCAGCTTCTTTTTCATAAATATTTGAAGAAATGGGAAGTATGCTTACCCAGCTTCTTTTTCATAAATATTTGAAGAAATGGGAAGTATGCTTACCCAGCTTCTTTTTCATAAATATTTGAAGAAATGGGAAGTATGCTTACCCAGCTTCTTTTTCATAAATATTTGAAGAAATGGGAAGTATGCTTACCCAGCTTCTTTTTCATAAATATTTGAAGAAATGGGAAGTATGCTTACCCAGCTTCTTTTTCATAAATATTTGAAGAAATGGGAAGTATGCTTACCCAGCTTCTTTTTCATAAATATTTGAAGAAATGGGAAGTATGCTTACCCAGTTTCTTTTTGATACCAACTTCTGTCGGCCATGTAGAATAAAATTTTTTAATCGATTATATAAATTCTCATATGCACGTTTTGCAAACTAGCATACTTAGCAGATATATTCCATGTTTTAAACTACCTCAACGTATCGTTACAGGGCAAAAAAATTTAATTGTTCAAAGTTCAAAATCAACTAAACGTCTCTATCGCAAAACTGAATTTATGTCAAAAGGGAGTTGGTAATGTAGAACCAGACTCGTTTCTCGTGTTCATAAGCTGATAACACATTTTTCGGCTACTAAAATTGATGCTGATACTCTGAAATACAGAACACATCAATAGGAGAATTTGTGAATAAACTTGAAAGCTATTTCAATGATTAAAAAAAAAATTGAATGGATAAGACATCCGTTTAAGAGCGATCGTTTGAAGTGGCTTAAGGCAGGTGCTTAAAAATGAACATAAAGAGTGTACTACAACATCATTTCGGTTAAAATTTGGAAAGATGAATAAGGGGTAGCGAATATTGCCTTTCTTAGGTTATCTTGAATGAGATTTTCGCTTCGCTTTTTTTTTTTGGGTATGATAGCTATATCTCTTTCTTTATATACTATCAGGTTATGAATGTGAATAGTGTAAACGTGTTATGAACTGAATGTTTTAGTCTTCCTTAAATGTGAGAGAGAGTGCGATAGGCAGTGAAGCCCTGTTCCCAGTCCAGGAAGGTTTGGACAGTTGTTTGCTGGACTGGTGTTTGTATAGTTAATATTCCTGAGAGTGTTGATGCCATTGTGTGCTCTATTGGATATTAAAGTTATTATTGTTTTCATGGATAGCTAGAGTTGGAGTTTATTTAGCATTAATTAATTGTTCTTAAGTAGCCCCTAATGAGCCAAGCAAGAAAGAACCTGACATAGGAATTAAATTTAAAAAATAGGAAAAAGACTACTGGGCGTAAAACCACATCTCAGATTAAAAATGACAACCAAGGAACCAAATTAGGATGATTAGTCATCTCAACACAACAATTTTATCCTTCTCATTGATCCAAATCAATGTTATTATAATATTTATTTAGATTTTTTAAATGAACAATTTGATTTTTTGTCAATCATCAATTTTTTTTTTGGCGTGGGGTATTCATGGTTATGAACATTTTTGAAGGGGTGAGATAGGCCAAAAGTTTGGGAAACACTGAATTAAACCAGTACATTATTTTCTGTTTAGATTTAATAAGTAATTGAAAGAAGATGTATCTGAAACCGAATAACCCTTGAAACCATCAACCTTGCCGATGCGCATCCTGTGAAAATTGTACATTGATAAGGGTAATATATATACATAAATATAAGTCAGTGAGTGGCACATAGAGGCTAGGCTACCAAATCTAAAGATCTAGAGTTATTGTGAAGACAAAATGTTTTAAATTTGAGATTTCTGGGAAGCCCAGAGATAACACATCTCTAATGGGTATCCAACAATAATTAAGGAATGTAATGGCGTTAGTAAATATGCTGGCTAGAATCTAGATAATCTATGCCATATAAAGAGATGAGTTTAGCATCCACTACCCTACTAATCGAAAGTTTTGTATATAAAATCAATTACTTCATTACATAAAAATAAAATAAAATTCATTAAGCCCCCCTTTAGATGGAGTCAAGTGGTTTAAGCTTCTAAGCCACACATTCCATACGCTTACATCCACCAATATAAAAAGATTTTAGTAGTTTATCTTTCTCTTCTAAACATATATATATATTATCCTTTGTATAGGGTTACACCTATATGCTTGCCTGGTCTTGTGATATGCGATTAGGACTGTCGTCTCGAAGGTACGCGGTTCAGACCCTGCCCACTCCAGCCATTCTCCCCTTTACTGTTGAAGGGTTTGGGCTAGGATGTAAAAATCTTAAATTCTGAAGGAACATCTGAAACATTGAAAACAAATTAGCAAATGCTATGTTTAAAGCAATCATGTTATTGGTACTTTGCTTTCATATCCTGGATCTGTGGAAAGAGTGTGGTTAGAGAAACCACAAAATTGTGTACCAACTACAGTTTCTTCATTGCATCCTATGCTTTTAATAGAAGAAAGGGCATTTTGGCTTAAAGACCTAGACACGTTGAACTGAAGGGTAGTAGAGCAGTAACTGACAGCATCCAGCTCATACTTCTCTTTCCCACACTCGACTCCAGATTTCCGTCTCTCATTTGTTTTGTACAATATTTGGAAAAGCAAATTTTACTGTTAACAATGTCTTGATGCTGGATTGAAATATTGACCCTATGTGACATCTATTCCTAAAGAACGAATCCGCATCAAAACAACAAATGAAAATCAAACAAACAGATCAACTTTAAAAACAATGATTCTCATCAATATAAACTCGCATGAGTCTTTGATGACAACCAAGGAGTATATGAGAATGAAAACATGAATTTGGCATCTCTGAGATGTAATCGGCAGTCTACAATATTGATCTCATTCAAGCAGGTCAAGACTTCAAATTGAATTTCCCTTTAATTTTTGTTAATGGAATTAACTCATACAAACATATTACATAGACACTAAGCTTGGTTAATCTTTTGAATTTTAATCATGTTATTCAGAAGAAAAGAAAACAATTGTTAACATTTAATTTCAATATATTAATTCTGTCTATTTCAATATATTAATTCTGTCTACATGAGACTAATAGCAAAGATGGCTGAATCTTAAAAGCAATGCAGACAGTATAGTACAGATTCTTTGAAATTTGGCTTCATTTCTTCCACGTCGAAAAAACAACTGCCTATAAGTTTCTTTGTTTCTTTTATGTGTAACAAAGTTTTATATAAATGTGATGAACCTTTAAAAAAATGTTACCCTTTGAAACAATCTATATTAGAGACTTTGCCGCCCTGATTAAACAGATAAAGATTTGAACTATTCCCCAACACTCAAAGATAAAAGTTCAGAAGAGACCCACACTGGAAAAAATATTCAATTTAGGATTACAAAGAGAAAACGTTTATGAGCATCTTACAATATCTCTTAAAGTACAGAAATATCTGGAAAACAGCACATTATAGGTGAAATAAGAGAATAAAAAATGTTTAAATAAATGCAAATACGGCATATAATGATTATTGATTTTAGGAAAAAACTAAGACCTTATTGCAGAAATTCAGATAAACAACCAAACCATAGAACAAGTACAAGAATATAAATATTTAGGCACAACTATCAACAACAAACTGAAATAGAATAAGCACTGTCAAAATCTATACACGAAAATTCACCAGCGACTCTTCTATCTCAGATAGCTAATAAAATTCAACATAGACAAAACAATAATCAAACTTTTCTACACAGCAACCATCAGCAGTCTTATTAACTTTTCCATCACCTGCTGGTATGGTAATACTTTACTGGCACAAAGACTTAGAATAAATAGACTAATTAAAAAAGCATCGTATATTACTCAAGTACAGCTACCATCACTTGAACAGCTTTTCCAAGAAAAATGCCTTTCCAAATCACTCACGATTCTTAAAGACAACCTGCACCCATTAAACCACTGTTACATCAGATCTGAAAGAAGTGGTCGTCTCCTTTCCATTAGGAGTAAAACTGAAAGATTTAAAAACTCCTTTATCCCACTTTCGGTCAGAGTGTTACAAGATCAGCTGTCATCATCGAGAAGTTCATAGAAGTCTAATTTATAAAGCCCTGGTTGTCAGTGTGTATGTGTTTCGTGTGTGAATGTTGTTCGAATTTTTAATCAATATTGTTTTTGTACAGTAGTTAAGCTGAGGTTGTCAATTGTAGTCAAACTGAATTTCCATTAGATTGGATCAATAAAAATTATCTTATCTTAAATCTTATCTCTTATAATATGGCTGCGGCAAGGCTAAAATATAGTACACTTGCAAAAAAGTTCCTAACTTTTGTAAAACTAAGTATTTTCAAAAGAAATTTGACAATCTGATATAACCAAGGCTGCTCAGCTAAAATAAATTATGTTTTAATGAATTGGTGATGATGTGAATAAGTTCCTTAATAGTTGCCTTATTTTTTCATCAAAAGCTACAACTTATCCACATTAAATTGTATGTAAATATTAAATGATGTTAAAGTCTTTAGCTGAGCCAATAGATGATATAAGGCAGTGATGCTCAACCTCACTCGGACGGCGGGCCATTTTAATATCCGACACTCGAGTCGCGGGCCACATGAAGAAAAAGTGAAAAAAAAGGGAATTGTACAATAAACCAATTTTTATTAGAAACCAGTGAATCTAGAATTTACATTCATGAGAAGTTTATCCTAAACTACTTTTAAATATCCGGCTGCTGCATAGTTGAGACGTTCGTCTAAGAGACGATACGATTACGTAGCATCGGTTTCGCGCGATTCATCACTGAAAAAATTTGTCCCCACTAATAAGTGCTTGTAATTATTGGGAGCAGATAAAGAAAACTGCTCAGAACCGAGTTCGGTGGAGAGGTTGCGGACCTATGCTCCCATGAGAGAGCACAGGATTAAGTCAGTAAGTCTATTATTGTGATCATCCATAACACTTGTTTTCGGAGATTTTGAAAAGTTTATGCAAGAAACACGGAGTAGAAATCAATAGTCTGCATCACTTGAAATGTATCAAGCAAAAATGTCTAGTTTGTAAGTCTATCAGTTTCAGTTTTAGTTCTGTCTGGGATAGTGACACATTGGCCGCAGATGGATTTTAGAAACGACGAATATTGTTCAATCTGAACACGATCCTCATCATATATTTTATTGGTGAATAATTCAGCGAGACCACAGAGGCTCGGTTCCATTTGACCTCTAAAAACTATTGCTGTGAACCATAGTTTTGGCACCATCAGTAGTCACTTCCACTAATTTCTCCAAGGAAAAAGATTCTCTGTGATGGTTGAAACGTTATTGTCAGGGCTTCCCCACTGGCGATACATGCATGCTGCAAATAGCTACACATTTTCTTATTTCAAAACTGTTGTTTTTATCGCGAATAAATACCAAAATTTTGAGCGGTATCAGATGTGTCGGTAGACTCGGCAGCGGCAACAGAAAATACGCATCCGACTCATTTTCTTGTCTTTTAGGTAAATATTCTCATCATTCCTCCACTTTAGGTGTAATCTAACTAACTCGTCTCAAACCAAGAATATTACCTTATTTGTTTGATTTCCTAAAGCTCGAAAATGTTATGTTCATTAAAAAGAGGCACTCTTTCTTTATAAAACAAATATGTTGGCTTACTATCGACACCAATCGATTTACTCTACGTAGGGAAAGATATTTTTTAAACTTTTTTTTTTGGACAATGGATTTTCTACACTTTGTGCCGACATTTTGGCGGGCCGGATAGAACCACGTCACGGGCTGGATGTGGCCCGCGGGCCGTATTTTGGGCATCACTGATATAAGGCATAATTGTACAAAGTTTCATAGAGTTTGAACTTTATCTAAAACATTTTGAGTTACAAAAAACTTCAAAATTAAGTTTTGAGAAAATAAAAAGAAAAACAGAAAAAATGGCTTACAGCTGTCATGAATAAAAAAAATGCCACCTACTGACCCCCCTGATAAATAAAAAAAACACTCTCTATCTAATTTGCTTAATTAGCAAATCTTTTTTTTTTAAATAATGATCTTATTGATATAGAGATAGATAGATTAGTATTAGATTTTAGACTTACCTTAAAACTAGTATCTTATAATAATCTTAGATTTAATATTTTAATACTCATTTAGATCTATAGTAGCTTCTTATATAAGGCACAGATCATCGAATTCTCCGCGTCGCTTTTTTTGTTTATAATTAATTTGTTTTTATGTTAGGAGCTAAAAACGACGTTTCGGGACAATGTATGTCCAATTTTAGATAAGTTCCTGTATTTTTGTTCCGCTTTTTCAAAGCAGATGGCAGTTTCTTAGATTCTCGGTAACCAAGTATGTAAAGCTATTGTTTTAAACTCCCCCGGCAATTCATACCCATATAAGGGATGAAGGCTATATTATTTGCCTGTTTGATCATAGGCTGGTGGATATATCAAAATAAGCTTCCAAACATCTTTAGAAAGACATTCCAATCACAATCGTACTGTTAGCTGTTAAATAAAATTTAAAAAGGAGGTGTTTCAATGATAATAATGAATTTAACACATTCTCCTATAGTGCAGAAGGCAAAATCGTAATAAGAAATATTATTGGGATTAATAAATCTATGATTTTTTCAATGAATAAACGTGACCTAGATCGAGATATCTAGAATATATAATTTATGAATGAAAGAAAATGTGCGGGCTGCTAATTTGAAGCCAGAGACCATGGCCACTGCAGGTGATCACTCCAGATGCTCTGGCAGTGAGGAGAGGTATACACTAAGCGTTTAGTGTCACAAACTATCAAACAGGCAGCGGAGGGAAGGGGGAGAGTGTTATGAAAAGACAAAGAAAAGCATCTATGGGAGGGAGGGGATGTTAAGGTGTAACAAAACGAACATCCAAAATATAAAAAGAAGAGGGTCCTTGGATGGCAATTAAAAGAAAGAGAGAGAGAATACATGTAGCCTAGTTGAATATATCATGTTTATTAAATTATAATAATTAATTTATAGATCTATAATTTATATAGATTTATTTCTGTCTGTTTCTACACATAGATTATATAGGTAGGCATATATATAAATAAATAAACTAAACGATATATATATATATATATAGAGAGAGAGAGAGAGGCAATATACTATATAAATACATATATTGCAGAAGTGAATCTACTTCTTTTAATACAATCTAAATAATTAGCAATAACATAGTGGTGTTTCTTAACGGTGCTCAATGTGGTGCTCAATGTGCGCTAAAGGAGAAAGCACAAAAACTGCGTTTAGTATAGGAGCATGAAGTGACCTTTATTTTAAAATAAAATCTTGACTATGAGTGGTAATTCAAAGAAACACAGCTATTAAGCCTATTTGTATAGTCATTTAGTTGCAGAATAAGAATCTGCTTTCAGTTTTTGTGTAAGTTTAAACCGTCACCAAATGAAAAAAATAAAATAAAAATTTGACCTAGATCAGTAGATCTAGATTCTATAGTCTAGATCTAGGAAATCTAGACTCTAGACTCTAGTTCCCGAATACTATTACTAATACGGTGTGCCTAATATTAAATATAAGAATCTACTATAGATCTTTAATCTAGATAGATACTTGATTTACCGGATTTTCCTTTACTTGATCAATGGTCATAGATCTATTTGTGGCTAATTATTTAGGCTAATAATTGATTAAAATATTTAAAATCTAGATCTATGATCTAAATATCTAAGTCAATAAGTGATGAGTACACTCCATATAGATATCTTAGAATATCTAGGTCTAGATCTATGATGATATCCATTTTATAGATATCTATTATATCACATATGAAATGTTACTAATGTTTAATAAACATATCGCATTTTTATATCATTTTATGATTTTAACTTAAAACTTAATAATTTAAAAAAAAAATTACCACTAAAAAATCAACAATATTTATAGATTTCTACCTGTTGCGATGGTAAACAAACCCTACCTCACAATTTAAAATAATTAAATACTTCTAGTTGGAATATTTGCATCAAATAAACTAAACTATAGATCTACGTATGGAAAAAAAGGGGTAATTCTGAAGGATTTCACTTGTCAGCCATCTTTGTTACTATTTTGTTTTTGTTTATGTTCCAAAGAAATCCCAAGATAGAGTCTTTAAAATACCAAGAATGAACATTACTTCCATTTTTTCAAAGCAATGCTATTTTCTTTTAATTTTGACTTGGTGTCAAGACAATACGTTTCTGGTTATGCTTGCCCTGGTTGTGGCAAAATATGTAGGTCACAGCTGAGGCTGCGCAGCCACGGGAACTACTGTATTCCTAGCTCACTAATCTTCGGACTCGGGTGTTAAAAAAGGGGGGGGTGTTTAAAGCTAAAAAATACCTCTTCATTAGGAAATTACGCACTCAAATGGGTTTTGAGTTTAAACCCTCCTTAAGCGGGATTGGAAGGTAAAAATACTTCTTTAATAATAAAAACAAAGCAAATTATACACTAGAAATATTTAAAAAATATTATATATTTTTTAAAGTCTAAATATCTATATGAATTATTGAAACTTTCTCATTATAAAAAGTTTCAAGTAAATGAAGATTAAGCTAATAACAAAGTCACAGCCAACTTAATGTCATTCAATCTTCAAGTAGCTTGTCGAACTACATGTGGTTAGGGCCCTTAACTCTGATAACTGTGTTTTTAATTTGATAAAGGTCAATTCAATGCTATTATAAGCAGCTTTGTGCAAAATTTCCTGTTTATAGTTTATGGTTAAGGTATTTTTTAAAACAACATCAACAAACAAATTGTTTTTCTCAGTCAAAGATCGAGCTTCATCAATTATAACACTTGCCATCTTAACCCAAGCATACCTAACACTCAACACAGTTCTTCATAGCATTGAATAAATACTGGCCTGAGATTGTTGTCTTAGACTGAGTGTTTTGAAGTATAGTCAATTAGCTTAATCTTCGTTTACTTGAAACTTTTTATAATGAGAAAGTTTCAATAATTTGTATAGATATTTAATTTATTAGACTTTAAAAAATAATATAGTTGTATTTTTATATGAATGTGGGCACATCTGATTTCTGTAGGAGTTCGCGTGTCGCATAAAACACTCCAGCGGGCCGCATGTCGACCGTGGGTTCGTAATCTCCCCCACCCCTGGACTATAGATGATACTGGTTTATCTACTAGATCTAGCGTATTTTTTAGCTACTAAAATATAATCAAAAACCCCAATATTAATCTGAGAGAAAACCCAAGATTTAAGATTACAGTCTTAACAATAACAAAGATGGCCGAAGATTAATAAGGAATGCAGTATTTCCAGTGGCTACGCAGCCCCAGCTGTGACCTACATATTTTGCCACATTCTTATTGGAATATTTACATCAAATAAATTGATTTGTATAGAAAAATGTGTTCTACAAATGTAATAATAATACTAAGGTTTGTTTTCAAGTTCGAAGATTAATGAGGAATGCAGTAGTTCCAGTGCACGTGGCTACGCAGTCCCAGCTGTGATAATATTGGAAAAGTGGCATTTTTGTCATTTTTGACCATTCTCTAACCTTAGATCCACCTTAAACAGTGATAGCCTCTCAGAATGTGTAGTTCATTATTATATAGATACTGTCTTTATCGAAACTGAACGGTATTTCGAAACCAAAAAAAAAAATGTTAGGTTAAGAGCTTAGGGAAAAGTGAGAAGGTAATTGGAGATGGTGGGCTTTCTTAGTATTTTTTTCATAGGTCGGTATTAGGACCTATATGGTAATTGGTATTGTATAGATACAAGGCAATAACGAGCAGCAAGTCCTAGTTTATGTGAACTGGTCTGGTTTTCGAACCTAACGGTGACAAGGAAATCGTCTAATGCGTGCCCCCCCCCCCCTCAGGAGCGAGGCTTGGGGCTGTATCCGTACAGAACATTTCCCAATAATGCCGGATAATCGAACTCTTTCTGTATATTATTCAGCCAAATTTATCCCTAAAAAATAAATGACCCCGCGAGCGATACAGCGAAACAGTGGTCACTGTTTTAAAAAATAATATTTAGTTAGACCATTCGCCGAAAATGCATCATTGTATCATAGTGTTTGAAAGTTTTCCAACAAGTTGCTGATGATTTACACTATCTTTTCTTCACTTAACAATTACAGTAGTTCTCTTCAAAAGAGAAAAAAAGTATGTACTCTTCATATCCATGTCTTAATCTAGTCAAGTTACAATCATGTATGCAGAGTATTGCTGAGGCAAACCGAACAGAACTGCCGCATGGTGCAAGACATTTTTTTTTGGCTATTCACATTTTTTTTACCAGAAACAAAACAATGTAATAAAATAAATAGATTGTGATTGGTATATCTACAAATAGTTACTATCTAACTGAACTTCTATAAAATATTGTTACGTTCTCTCCTACTCAGGCCTTCTGTAAACACTGCTAAACACAACACATCAAGAACAAGGCTCCAAATAATCTGGTGCTTTAATAATGGTCAAATAAAACAGCCAATATGACACCATTGGCAATACATCAACACTAAAAATGCTATACTGTACATCACCGTACTAAACTAATAAACTCTACCTCTTCCTGGACTCGTACATTCACTTCAGGACTCCACCAGGACTGACTTCGTGGCAGACTAACAGTCACGGTCTACTCGCTGTCCTGTCTTGAACTGCACTGCCTTACATTGTGTCTCTGGTCCACGCAGGCTTATGATCAGATGACCAGAACTATTCACGTGCAAAGTTCATGCCAGTACTGTCCCTTGCCCTTCGATATAGCACGCTAAACTGTATTACTGGCCTGTCTCACATATGTCAGCTGATCACACACAGTTAACCCTTTTGCGTCGCGACTAGTGTTACAACAATATTGTAGTTATTCGTGTTGAAAAAGGGACACAATATGGACTTGTAGTATTTTTGTAATATTCTTTTTTTTTTGGTCAACTACTTAACCGTTTGTTCTATGACTTTAGTTGAGATTCTACAGAAGGACCGTAGCAATGGAGCTGAGATGCTACAGAAGGATCCTCCTAGTCATCACATTCAAAGACAGCATCACAAACCAAGAGATTAGAGACAGGGTTACTGCAGCGATTGGACCCCATAACGACCTGCTAACTAGCGTAAAAAAAATGCAAGCTAAAAATCTATGGCTATATTACAAGTTCGTTGGGGCTTGCAAAGACCTTCCTGCAGGGAACAGTACCAGGAAAAAGAAGAAGACGCAGACAGAGAATACGATAGTAAGACTACATAAAATAATGGACGGGCATGCCATTGAAAGAGGTTCTAACTAACGCAAAAGACAGAGAGGAATGGAGAAAGACGGTCGACGAATCTTGCATGGTGCCCCAAGGCCCGGATTTTGTGGCTTCTCAAATATACTTTTTAATATGTAAATTGTAGTATCAGTTTCGTACGAATAAAACGGTTTAATTTATGTCGCTCCCCGTCCTTCCCCCCCCCCACCTAATTTAAGCCATTGAATTGTGTTATCACTTTTCTCTCCCCCTCCCCCTTTTCACTTATTGATATAATTATTGAGCACAACATTTAGCAGGCACTTGACTCGAGGGTCCTTCGATTGAACCCTGCCCGCCGTCATTTTCCCAGAACCTTGTTATTCTCATTCCTCTTTCAAGGATTATTTCTTTACCCAGCCAAACCTAGACGGGATGCTTGATAAGAACTTTAAAATAAAACCGGCGCCCTTTCTCTATAATGTTCTTCTTACTATCTTCGGCTTGTCAAATAAATGTTGAAAAATTTGATAGGCATTATATTGCTTTTTTGGGCCTAATTCCCCACCCAAATTAAAACAGCTATAGGCCTATAAAGACCAGTTTAGATCTAGATACATATGTCTCATATATTTACTGTCAGAATGTGTTGGATTTTTAGTTTTAGATCTATGATACATGTTTATCTAGGTCTAATATTTTATTATAAATCAAGATGTTCATTTTAACAGAAGATAGTCTGAAATAAAATATAGTAGCCATAGACATAAATAAATATAGACTGGAAGTAGGAAGTTATTTTTATTTGGGGGGAGTCAATATGTTTTATGTACTATATCTATGTGAAAAAAAATGGCGGCGATTGAGCTATAAATTCTAGGACTAACATTTCAGCCAATATATACCTTTGATCTTTAGTTTTGAAAAGTGCAAAACTGCCATATTCCCAATATTTTGTCTTTGTTTTATAATCATAGACATAGGCAAATATATATAGGTTTGTGATGTGGATCTACACACTGATCTTTTCCCAAATATTTCCGATAATAATTTGTTCTTTATCGTCCAGTCTATATATATATGTCTATGATAGTAGCCTACTTTAGGTATGACTTTCTACATCGTTAATAAAAAAAAGAGTAAATGTGTAGAAATAAAATGAGGCCTATACGCTGAAGCGAACAAGAATTGAAGTATTTTAGTGTCGTCATTCAAAGATAAATTGGGTCGACAGAGCGAATAAAAAAATGTATATGATATAGTTAACTATGCGGATTCGATTATGAAAATTTCTAAAGTAGACTAAAGTTAAGTGATAACAGGTGAAATTTTCAGATTTTTTTGTCAACGGAAGTGAGTGAATTAGTAATGATTGAATTAGGGCCTTTTAAATTTAGGCCCTATCATGTCTTTATTTACATGTATAGTTATATGCAATAGGCTCTATATTTAGAATGCTGATTTACCTAATGAATGTTTAATAAAGCTAATTCTTTTAAACATTTTTTATCGGAAAAAATGTTGTTCATAAACAATAAGTGTTTTGAATGTTAGAATTCTTTCTAATTCTTTCTAGGAATATCATTGGAAATTTTTCCTGTGTTCAGAGCTTAAGAAATTCTTCCGCCTGGTGTCTACAACGACAGAACATCAAATACCCTATACTTATAGTTAGAATAAAAAGAGTGAGACTGGCCTATATGCTTTTAAAATTAAAGGAAATAAAGAAAGAGGCAGCACTGGTCAAGGGACATTCGATGTAAATAGAGGCCACTTGTAGCGTAAGACTATCTTGAAGTTGAGTAAAGTGTCTCTCACTGACTTGTGTGTGTGTTACGCGAGAGTAGAGTCATCATAACGGTGGAAACGTGAATAATTGCGTTTTAAAATGTCTTCTTCAAAACGTTTGGAGTCGATGGCATTTTTAGCAGTCAAAAATGGATTTCTAACTAAAATAAAACTTCAACAATATTTTTGTGTGTGTACTTTGAAAAGTAAATGGATAGGCCTCGCGTCACTTACTGCCGTTGTCAGGACGTCGAGGTAAGACGTCTCCACCTTCCACACTACTGCAAATCTCAGTATTAAAGATATAATATTACTGCCTTGATGCCAGGCCACATACCTGGCTTTTAACAAAAGCAAAGTAGAATCATTTAGCATATTTTGCAATTACTTTAGGCCAAGCAAGATTCCATTGCTCTGTCTTTTTTAAATTGATTGAAAACATACAACTTGATTAATTACAGCGCATAATAGTATTGACTTTTAAGACTCACTCTTTATTAGAATCAATTTACACTGCGACTTTTAAAAAAAAAACTAGGATGAAAAAGCGTTTCAGGCGCCAGGAGAAAGTTTCTAAAGCTCAGAACTCAGAAATACGCATGGATGGATGAATGGAGAACTTCCACATTTCCATCTATGCAAACCCAGTCGCCACCTTCGTATTAATGCAAACGAAACCGCAACATTGTGCTCTAGTTCTATGAGTATATCTTGACTGTTGTAGTTCTATGAGTATATCTTCACTGTTGTAGTTCTATGAGTATATCTTGACTGTTGTAGTTCTATGAGTATATCTTCACTGTTGTAGTTCTATGAGTATATCTTCACTGTTGTAGTTCTATGAGTATATCTTCACTGTTGTAGTTCTATGAGTATATCTTGACTGTTGTAGTTCTATGAGTATATCTTGACTGTTGTAGTTCTATGAGTATATCTTGACTGTTGTAGTTCTATGAGTATATCTTGACTGTTGTAGTTCTATGAGTATATCTTGACTGTTGTAGTTCTATGAGTATATCTTCACTGTTGTAGTTCTATGAGTATATCTTCCAGTTTCTTTTCATGTTCATTGCATTCTTAAAATCTTCACTGTTGTAGTTTATGGCACTCTTATGCCACTGGCTATGGGGTCGCAACGAAATGGTCTCCATTCATGAGAGCGCCACCGGTAAAAATGTAAGAAGCACTGAGCTAAAGCTTCTAGCCACTGCTTCTCTATTAAAACCACTAAATAGAGTTGTAGAAACAAACGTTGTGTGGCTGTATCACAACTCATTTTTTTTTAAAAGGAAATTTAAGTTTAACATTAAAGAAATGTTACTTGTTGTTTTTTTCAACCACCTTATATGCAAACGTCTTGAGTCCATTACTTGCAACATTAAACATTTACCATTTCAGCTTCCCTGGCCCCTGGTGATGCTCATATCATACAACATTACATTCTTTCTTAGAATTTTATTCAGACCAACATGTTTGTTTTTATAACCCTCAATAGCAAGTAGCCAAACAATTGGTCATGTTTCTCTATTTTCTTGACAAACTCTTGATAATATTTTCTGAGCTAATATTCACCTCTACTGGCAATATTAAAAACACAAAAAAAATACAGAAACTCAGCCTATGATAAGTATGATATGTATGGGATCTAATATGAACAACTATTATGTCCAAGAATGTAACATGGATTACTGTTTCATATTAAAATACTCATGTGGTCAATAGTGCCTACTGTTATACTACATGAAAGATAATAACTCAATTACTGTGTAAAAAGAACATTCTTTCACTAAATTATGAGTGGTTTTAAACCATGAACATCAATTTGTGTAAAGGTGCTTCTTCACAGATGACAAGAATGATGAACACGTTTGAGAAAAGAATGTGCGAGATCGGAAAATCACCTACCACAATGTCCTTTCGGTTTCTTTGTACTGATGTATGGGAACCTAGTAAGGGCAGTCACTGCTACGTATTAAATTTTTAGGTTTCAGCAACATAGTATAGCTTCCCTTAAATCATGGTGCACCGTGTTTGATCCCGCTTCATAGTGTAAGCCTCTCCCCATCACACAAAGTTTCTATAGCATCAATGTTGTTTAGGTTTAAGGTTGAGTTTTTTTTTCGGAAATAATCTAGTTGAACCCAATTACTTATCAATCATTTTCTTTATGTTATATTTATACCTTCGCCGTTCTATAGTTAAGTTCAAACCTCGTGGTCTATAAAACAGGTAATGTAACCAGGGCGCCTTTACTTTTCCCCTACTAATGTTAGGTAAAAGCTGGGTGGACTCCCGAAATAAAAAAAAAAAAACATGTTATGCCTAGAAGTCCATCATTAAACTCATATTGTTTTTTATAAATCAAATATCAGAAAATTATACTACATATGTTACATTTGAATGTAATAAAACTTTTTAGGAAAAATATTTGACATAATATGAGTAAAAAAAGCAGTTTTTTT
This sequence comes from Biomphalaria glabrata, assembly GCF_947242115.1. NCBI lineage: Eukaryota > Metazoa > Mollusca > Gastropoda > Planorbidae > Biomphalaria > Biomphalaria glabrata. The sequence continues at coordinate 19,980,253 of NC_074715.1, forward strand.
TTTTTTGTATTTTAAATTTTATTTTAAATAAAGCGTTGAGTGTCCCCGATTTTGAGAGGTCGTAAGATGACAAATACTGATATAATTCAATGACACATTTTTTTAAAACGTAATTGAATTAATTCATTTGTTTCCACGTCTGTGGTTGTAAATGCTGTAGGACCTATATCATTGTACACAAATAAATGTGGACTTCCCCGACACATCCCCCCCCCCCTCTCTCCAATCATGCCCATGACTTAAAGTCTACACCAAAATCTTGCATCAGAGATAGCATGACATGATGTATTTAAGTTATCCATCATGTTAAAACACTATAATAATATTTAAATATGTGTGCGTTCTGTTAACAAATGAGGACAAAGACAAGCACATAGACACTTACCCAAATATTATCAAGAATTATCTTCATATATATAGTTTACCCCCCCCCACCCAACCCTTTTGAATGTTCCTAAACAGAAACAAATCACTAAAATATGATTATAAGAAGATATTTTGACCAAATTAATTAAGAAGAATGAGAAGTCAATTAAACTTTGAAACATTTCTATAAATATTTGAAGTGTGACTTACCTATGCCTAATACTATTGGAAGAAGCATCTTCTCTACGAATATTCTTGTTTGGGGTAAATTTCGTTCTTTCTATCCTCGAAATCTTAAGGTCCCCGAGACGGTTGTCTTCGCCAAGTCTCAATGGTAATGTCCCCGAGACGATAGTCTTACTTAAAAGCTGAACAAAAAAAAAAAAAAAGTGGTGAGAGAGGGTCGAAAGACTTCGCAGGAAAAGCAGTTAATGAGTTGAACAAAAAGTGAGAGAAAGAGAGAGAGAGAGAGTTAGCAAAAGAACGTGTTTAAAAAAAAAATCAAACAAAGCCTATACTAAGGGTATATGTATCAAAAAGTTCACTAGCGGATCCAAAATTTTTAAGGATGGGGACAATGTGTTCATTCCCTAGCTTTGTATATATATATATATATGGCCTCCTTCAGTCGCGAATCGACTATGGATCATCTTGGTGAGATGAATGCCTGGGCATTAGCTGTGATCGGAACGATGTCGCCCACACATCAGTTCCCCCATCTCCACGCAGCTGATGTATCCAAAGGAACGGCACTGCCGAAACAGTTTGGGGTCAGCGGCATCGCAGGTTCTGCCAGAGTGTAGCACTGGGTGCTGCAAACTGCCATAGGGTCGCCAGCTCCTGAGTTTTCCTCAGGGTTGACTCCCGAAGTCTTTCCCATGATCGGGTATAACTGCAAGGCAACAGAGGTTTGAATTCAGTTTTCCTTCTCCTAGGTGGGTAGCCAGTCATGGCTAACGAGCCCCTCCTACCTGAAGCTTACTGGTTAAGGCGCCAGTTACTCGCCTTTGCCCCTTCTTCTGTTAATGAGAACAGAACAGTTCCGCCAGACTCAATATATGAGCCACACGTGAAGGCCAAGAGTTGGACTGGTTGTCAGAGGCTATTTGAGACGCGTGCCATTAGGAAGCATTTTATAGGTAGTGGAGTGCTTACATCCATTACCAAACCGGGAATGACAACCTTGCGGAGCTGTAAGCTCGGAGTTCGACAGTCGTTTTCGTTCATTTAAAACTGCAGAAACAAATTTTCCTTATATTAAAAAAGGAGGTAAAATTAAGTAAAATAAAGTAACGTGGGTAAGAAATATAGATATAAAACTATTTTTTTCATAACTATGATCTCTGCATAAAAAAAGGATCGCCCCCCCATTCAAAGGGTTTGTGTGGGGATGGCAATAGTTGTAATTGCCCCCGCCCCCCTCCCGTCGAACATACCAGAAGGGTGCGACGTAATATAGATATTAGTTAAACTATGAATTAGTGGTTTTTATCCTATAGATACATAACTAATGCTAATAACAAACTGTACAGGACCTCCACATACACAGACTTGAACGGCCAGGAGGGGCGGGATAGATGAAATCACCCCCCCAACCCACCAAATTGTCCAACAAACTAGAGGGAAAACATAATCTAACAACTGGTAAAAAATATAAAAAAATTATATATATTATTAAGATAAAAAGAATGTGTACACGAATTGTGTTATATCTATACTAAAATTCCCGTTCCCGTTCATTTCATGCATTTAGCTTTCAATGCACGATGATTCTATTGTCTGGACTAGTTAAAAGGGAGGGAAGGGGAAGAGAGAAAGATAGTTGTATCTGGTTGTGTGTTACCATGAAGATAGTTGTATCTGGTTGTATGCTACCATGAAGATAGTTGTATCTGGTTGTGTGCTACCATGAAGATAGTTGTATCTGGTTGTGTGCTACCATGAAGATAGTTGTATCTGGTTGTATGCTACCATGAAGATAGTTGTATCTGGTTGTGTGCTACCATGAAGATAGTTGTATCTGGTTGTGTGCTACCATGAAGATAGTTGTATCTGGTTGTGTGCTACCATGAAGATAGTTGTATCTGGTTGTGTGCTACCATGAAGATAGTTGTATCTGGTTGTATGCTACCATGAAGATAGTTGTATCTGGTTGTGTGCTACCATAAAGATAGTTGTATCTGGTAGTGTGCTACCATGAAGATAGTTGTATCTGGTTGTGTGCTACCATGAAGATAGTTGTATCTGGTTGTTTGCTACCATGAAGATATTTGTATCTGGTTGTATGCTACCACGAAGATAGTTGTATCTGGTAGTGTGCTACCACGAAGATAGTTGTATCTGGTTGTATGCTACCATGAAGATAGTTGTATCTGGTTGTGTGCTACCATGAAGATAGTTGTATCTGGTTGTGTGCTACCATGAAGATAGTTTTATCTGGTTGTGTGCTACCATGAAGATAGTTGTATCTGGCTGTATGCTACCATGAAGATAGTTGTATCTGGCTGTATGCTACCATGAAGATAGTTGTATCTGGCTGTATGCTACCATGAAGATAGTTGTATCTGGCTGTATGCTACCATGAAGATAGTTGTATCTGGTTGTGTGCTACCATGAAGATAGTTGTATCTGGTTGTGTGCTACCATGAAAATAGTTGTATCTGGCTGTATGCTACCATGAAGATAGTTGTATCTGGCTGTATGCTACCATGAAGATAGTTGTATCTGGCTGTATGCTACCATGAAGATAGTTGTATCTGGCTGTATGCTACCATGAAGATAGTTGTATCTGGTAGTGTGCTACCATGAAGATAGTTGTATCTGGCTGTATGCTACCATGAAGATAGTTGTATCTGGTTGTGTGCTACCATGAAGATAGTTGTATCTGGTAGTGTGCTACCATGAAGATAGTTGTATCTGGCTGTATGCTACCATGAAGATAGTTGTATCTGGTTGTGTGCTACCATGAAGATAGTTGTATCTGGTTGTGTGCTACCATGAAAATAGTTGTATCTGGCTGTATGCTACCATGAAGATAGTTGTATCTGGTTGTGTGCTACCATGAAAATAGTTGTATCTGGTTGTATGCTACCATGAAGATAGTTGTATCTGGCTGTATGCTACCATGAAGATAGTTGTATCTGGCTGTATGCTACCATGAAGATAGTTGTATCTGGCTGTATGCTACCATGAAGATAGTTGTATCTGGTAGTGTGCTACCATGAAGATAGTTGTATCTGGCTGTATGCTACCATGAAGATAGTTGTATCTGGTAGTGTGCTACCATGAAGATAGTTGTATCTGGTTGTGTGCTACCATGAAGATAGTTGTATCTGGTTGTGTGCTACCATGAAGATAGTTGTATCTGGTTGTGTGCTACCATGAAGATAGTTGTATCTGGTTGTGTGCTACCATGAAGATAGTTGTATCTGGTTGTGTGCTACCATGAAGATAGTTGTATCTGGTTGTGTACTACCATGAAGATAGTTGTATCTGGTTGTGTGCTACCATGAAGATAGTTGTATCTGGTTGTGTGCTACCATGAATATAGTTGTATCTGGTTGTTTAATACACTTATATATATCTATAAAACAGATGTACGACTTGACATCTAACTCGAGGGCCAACTGACTAACCATTGTGCCAGCGAAGTGTTTATGAAAATAGTCATCTATTTTTAGTTTCAAACAACTTATTTTCTACCAAAATTATAAAGGGGGCTTAATTCAAACTATACTATCCCATCAGTCAAGTGCAATATCTTTTCCTTGTTCGTTACCAAACAAAATAATTAATTAACAATGATAATTTACTAATTGGTTATTTTTTTTATTATTAGATACAAGAAATAATTGTGCAAATTTCAACTTATTCGGAGATTGCGTGAGCGAGAAATAACGAGTACAGCCTTTTTGACTAGTTGAAACGTGTTGTTGTTGTTGTTGTTGTTTTGTTGTTTTTGTTCTACAGAAGTCGATTTTGATAGAGTGTCTCTCTTGTGGTTTCGTCATCTTTTGGATACATTTCATTTTATTTCTGAGTAATATTATATCATCTGGTAAGTTCAGGTTCTTCGGTAGGTTTGGTTCACGCCATAACCTCGTCAGAGAAACAAAAATCAAAATCTTAAAATGATGAGTCGTTTGCGAGCTTGGTGTAGAGTCAACAGACGTGCCGCCAAAGGATGTCTAAGTCTAAGTTAAGTCTAAGTCTAAGTCTTCCTTCTTTGAGTTGAGGCCTCCGTTCTGCTGGCGTTTGGCTTAAGTGTAAAATTCTCTGAATTTCACTCTGTTGTTATCAGCTATTATCTATTTGGGGCTGTTTAAGAAATCTTTTTAAACTAAGTTTCTTAAAATCGACATTTTGTGTGTTTCTTTTAAATTCCCTAGTATAATGCTGATAGAGCGTTCTTGCTGATCAACGTACAGTGGGAACATAGAAATAGACTCTTCATTGTCTTGTAATTTTAGTATCAAGTAGAGCACATGAACTCGAAGAGAATGTGGCTGTAGGTCAGCACGTATATTTTGTGTGGTCAATACAACTACACCGAAAAAACGCTTGATTTGAAAGTATGCGAAACTAAGTTTTAAAGACTTTAATTTATTTAAATATTTAGTAAAAAAACATTCCAAACCTAGTTTTATTTTTAACTTTAATTTGCCTTATTTGCCTTATTTCTGTGTGTGTGTGTGTGTGGGGGGGTCCTTGCTCATCTTTTTGTCCTCTTATGAGAGTGCAGGTTTCTGGCAAACTAGAGTGGGTACAGGACAAGTGGTTGTACAGGACAAGTGGTTGTACAGGACAAGTGGTTGTACAGGACAAGTGGCTGTACAGGACACGTGGGTGTACAGGACACGTGGGTGTACAGGACAAGTAGTTGTACAGGACAAGTGGTTGTACAGGACAAGTGGTTGTACAGGACAAGTGGTTGTACAGGACAAGTGGTTGTACAGGACAAGTGGTTGTACAGGACAAGTGAATGTACAGGACAAGTGGTTCTACAGGACAAGTGGTTCTACAGGACAAGTGGTTGTACAGGACAAGTGGTTGTACAGGACAAGTGAATGTACAGGACAAGTGGTTGTACAGGACAAGTGGTTGTACAGGACAAGTGGTTGTACAGGACAAGTGGTTGTACAGGACAAGTGGTTCTACAGGAAAAGTGGTTCTACAGGACAAGTAGTTGTACAGGACAAGTGAATGTACAGGACAAGTGGTTGTACAGGACAAGTGGTTGTACAGGACAAGTGGTTGTACAGGACAAGTGGTTGTACAGGACAAGTGGTTCTACAGGACAAGTGGTTGTACAGGACAAGTGAATGTACAGGACAAGTGAATGTACAGGACAAGTGGTTGTACAGGACAAGTGAATGTACAGGACAAGTGAATGTACAGGACAAGTGGTTGTACAGGACAAGTGGTTGTACAGGACAAGTGGTTGTACAGGACAAGTGGTTGTAATCCAGGGATGGCTCCAACAAAGCCCGTGGAGTCTCGCCCGGACCGCGATGATCCATGGTGAAGGCGTAAAAGGCCGTAACAATCCATTATAGCGCAGTGTAGAACGGGGCACTGCCCTGTTGGTGCTTATTTTGCCCGGTTCAGTCCAAATTTTGATGCCCGATGCCGACACTGTGGAGAGTCGGTAGAAACAGTGGCGCATCACCAGAAAATTCCTCAGTGGAAACTGATAAAGGGACTACGATGAATTTTGTTTCCCTTTAATGAAACTCGACCCTGGAAGCTTCAGAGAATAAATACTCGTTCATTTCTAATATAATAATAAACAATGAATTGATAGAGCCGCTGCTAACAGATAAAATGTAGGCTCAGGGCGCTGTGATAACATTACAAACATAAACACAAGAGCAAAAAACAATCTAATGTAAGAAAGTTTTAAACAGATAGGTCTTAATTAATGTTCTTCTTGAATGTAGTGAAGCATGTCGTCTGAGTTTAATGGAAAACGAATTGCGAGCACTAAAGACCTTGTAGGCCCTAATATGGCCATAGATTTTTAGCTTGTTTTTTTTTAAGATAGTTAGCAGGTCACAATAACGATGATGAATTAGCTAGTTAATTGTTGGTAATTAATTTTTTAGTTTGGTATCTTGAATAAGGGAACTAAATTACAAATAGTGATGTTTCTTGTTTCTCCGCAAGAAAGGACAACCTTCAATTGTCTATTTATTCGAACCTCTATAATTTACGGTTTTGAAATGTCTGTATTTCGAGGGCATTATTGTATGCTAGGATGTCTGGGGTAATTGAAGAAGGGTGGGATTTGTTTAAAACGGCATCACCGTCCTTTTATTTCAGGGGCGGCCTAAAAGTTCGTGGTGGAAAATAAGGACTTTCTAAATAGAGGATGCAAACAATTATGCGAGGTCAGTGTAATGCTGCCTTTTCCATTGAATAATAATAATAATATTTATAATAATGATAATAATAATAGTAATAAATAAACTAAAATATTCAGGTTAAACTAATCAGAAATGCGTTATGGTTATGCACTTTTGAAATTCAGCAGTGTAAGAAGTGTATGGTTTGTTTGTTTGTGTCTATGTCAGTCATTCCATTAGAAGACGCAATGACCAAAAAGTGTGTAGTTTGGGAAGAGACATTTCCTTTCAAAATAGTTGAGTTTGTGTGAGCGTGGGGACGTTAGAATGCAGCAGACGAGAGGGCTACAACTGATGAGCCTAAGAAGTTAGTGCGCATAGTCTATATTAGGAAGTTTAAACCGTAGCATTGCTAGGGAATCTGCTAGTAGACTATAAAATCTTTTTTTTCCAAAGTACTTGAATAGTGGCCCAAGACTTAGAGACTTGCGTAATGAGGTTCAAGGCTGCGAGATCGAATGCTGACTCGAGCAGCTTTAAAAAACAAACTTTTTGAAAAAAGCGGCACAGAAACATTCTCCGAGATAACCCTCTCGACCCCCCCCCCTCCAAGATGCAAAACCAGTTTCCAATCGCACAAGTGTATTATTGTTAGTCTATAAATAATACAAAATTAATTAGATGATTAATTTGAAATAATTAATGCAATTTTTCTCAATATAAGCAATGTTTTTTTTAAAGTATTTTTTCTCTTTTTTTACTTGTTTTTGTGATAGTATGAGTATGTGTTTAGAGTAGCTGGTAGTGCATTGTGTGTGCCTGTGTATGAAATGACCAGTTGACTTTCATTTTACATTCTTTGAGTGAACAGCAAAGAAAGTGTGTAGGACAGGACTGTAAAAGGAGTACAATCCTAACAACACAAAAAAGACAACATATACCATTCATATACATATACCATTCATATACATATACCATTCATATACATATACCATATTCTCACTATCAACAAAACAACAAACAGCAATTAGCATATGATAAGGAAGCTTTAGAAAAAAAAAATGACAGCCCTACTTATCTTGGAGTCACCTATGACCCGAGACTAACCTGGAAAAACCAAATAGATAAAACACAGAGTAAAGGCAGCCAGAGACTATCTCTTAAGAAAAAATTAGCTGGCACAGATTGGGGAGCTAACCACAACATCCTAAAAAAGATCTATTCCAGTTACGTAAGACCTGTTCTAGAATATGGTGCCACAGCATGGGACTTAGCAGCCCAAACCAACCTAAGAAAAATAGACAAGGTTCAAAATATTGGTCTAAGGATAATGACAGGAGCAATCAAAACAACACCCATAAGAGCTATGGAGGAAACCGCTGCCCTAGTCTCTCTGGATGAAAGAAAGGAAATAAAAATCATTTCCCAATTGGAAACCTTGGAGAGGCACCCACTCGAAACAAAAATTTAAAAAAATTGGCACTAAAAACCGTCTCAAAAGGACCAATTTCATACAGGAATTTGTAAACCTAAAAAAGAAACACCAACTAGAAAAAATAACTTTGGAATCCACGATCCATCATAATGAATCTCCATCCTGAGACGAAAGCTCCCCTACTACTATAAGAGACCATATTGAAAATATAACAAAATATCTGACTACATTCCAACAGAGCTCAAGGAAATAGTAAACTGTTTTCTACAAACTCATTATCCTAGCAATCAGTGGATCAGAGTTTACACGGATGGCTCATCCCATAAAGCCACCACAAAAGGAGGGGCTAGAATACTCATCGAATGGCCAGATGGAGGAAAACTAGAAAAATCCATTGCAACTGGAGAGCTCTCTGACAGCCACAGAGCAGAAAGGGAAGCACTAGAACTAGCTGCTACCATGCTAGCAAATCATCCAAGTTCCCCACACAGATTGTCTTTTTAACCGATGCGAAAACAACCCTCCAAAGCTTGGAAAACTCTGATTTCTCTTATATAAAAAATCTCAAGACAGCATTTACAAAGCTCTACAACAACAGCAAAAAAAACTGTTATTCAATGGATACCAGCTCATATACAACTAGAAGGAAATGAGAAGGCTGACACACTCGCCAAGATTGGGAGAACAAACTCACAATCAAACACTGCACTCTACCCAGAAGAAATGAAGAAATTAATAATAAATTTAACAAAAAAGAGAGATATGTAAGCTCTCATCCAAATCACAAGAAAGATGATGTTTATTATAAGCTATCCTGACAAGATCAACGTCTAATCTTTCGACTCAGGACCGGACACAAAAGAATGCGACAACAATATGTACCGGAAGCTCAAAATTGGAACCAGTGAAATCTGCCCATGTGGAGTGTCATCAGACAATGCCGACCATGTCCTCCAAAACTGTTCTTTTTACCATTAGGCCCGTACAAGACGCTGGCCCCCAAAACACCCCAATAGAAAGAAAACTATATGGAGAGCTCCCTGATTTGGAAACCACTGCGCAGTTCATCTCATGTACTGGTCTAGTCATCTGAACGCTGCAACATAACAATGAGAACGAAAAAGAATAAAAAGATAACAAGATGCTGGAGTCAAGGAGACGAATGGAAGACAAATAAAATCAATGTGTTGAGAGTCTTGTTGTTTTCGTGTGTCCATTACAGTTTGACTCAATAAGTTTCTTGTTAATTGTATTTAAGCTAGGCTAATCCCCCATTATACATCATCCCAATAGCAATGATTTATACAGACTTAGCGAGGAACTCTGTTTCATGACTTAGGACCCTATGAATTCAAAATTTCTCTGTCGGATAAAACTAAATGGATTCGACTTTGCTTTCAAAATGTAAGCTTTATAACGTTGTACCTGTGCTTTCAAAATGTAAGCTTTATAACTTTGTACCTGTGCTTTCAAAATGTAAGCTTTATAACTGTGTACCTGTGCTTTCAAAATGTAAGCTTTATAACTGTGTATCTGTGCTTTCAAAATGTAAGCTTTATAACTGTGTACCTGTGCTTTCAAAATGTAAGCTTTATAACGTTGTACCTGTGCTTTCAAAATGTAAGCTTTATAACTGTGTACCTGTGCTTTCAAAATGTAAGCTTTATAACGTTGTACCTGTGCTTTCAAAATGTAAGCTTTATAACTGTGTATCTGCGCTTTCAAAATATAAGCTTTATAACTGTGTACCTGTGCTTTCAAAATGTAAGCTTTATAATTGTGTATCTGTGCTTTCAAAATGTAAGCTTTATAACTTTGTACCTGTGCTTTCAAAATGTAAGCTTTATAACTGTGTACCTGTGCTTTCAAAATGTAAGCTTTATAACTGTGTACCTGTGCTTTCAAAATGTAAGCTTTATAACTGTGTACCTGTGCTTTCAAAATGTAAGCTTTATAACTTTGTATCTGTGCTTTCAAAATGTAAGCTTTATAACTGTGTACCTGTGCTTTCAAAATGTAAGCTTTATAACTGTGTACCTGTGCTTTCAAAATGTAAGCTTTATAACTTTGTACCTGTGCATTCAAAATGTAAGCTTTATAACGTTGTACCTGTGCTTTCAAAATGTAAGCTTTATAACTTTGTACCTGTGCTTTCAAAATGTAAGCTTTATAACTGTGTACCTGTGCTTTCAAAATGTAAGCTTTATAACTTTGTACCTGTGCTTTCAAAATGTAAGCTTTATAACTTTGTACCTGTGCTTTCAAAATGTAAGCTTTATAACTGTGTACCTGTGCTTTCAAAATGTAAGCTTTATAACTGTGTACCTGTGCTTTCAAAATGTAAGCTTTATAACTTTGTACCTGTGCTTTGAAAATGTAAGCTTTATAACTGTGTACCTGTGCTTTCAAAATGTAAGCTTTATAACTGTGTACCTGTGCTTTCAAAATGTAAGCTTTATAACTTTGTACCTGTGCTTTGAAAATCTAAGCTTTATAACTGCGTACCTGTGCTTTCAAAATGTAAGCTTTATAACTTTGTACCTGTGCTTTGAAAATCTAAGCTTTATAACTGCGTACCTGTGCTTTCAAAATGTAAGCTTTATAACTTTGTACCTGTGCTTTGAAAATGTAAGCTTTATAACTTTGTACCTGACTCAACGCTTTCCTCACATACACTTAAAAGCCCAAGTTGTTCCCACTTCTATTCGTGTCACTCTGGGGAACAATTGCTTAACTTACCTAAGCTTATTTTCGTCCTTGAAAAAAAAAGTGAAGACTTTATTGCTTCCTATTTTTCTAACGGGAAATATTAATCTAGACTTTTGAAATAGATTTAGACTGTAGATATAGAGTTTAGTATAGACGTGTGATGACACTGTGATGTCTCTAAAAGTTGAGTTTAGTATAGACGTGGAATGTCACTAACAATAGATAAGCTACAGATTTTAGTATAGACGTGGACTGTCTGATTCTCTCTCTCTCTCTCTCTCTCTTTCTTTCTCTCTCTCTCTCTATCTCTCACTTACTCTTTTTCAAACTTTTACCAATACCCCTTCTTCCCCCCCTCCCCGCAACTAATTTCGTTGATGCCTTCCCTCTCCCATTTTAAGCCAGCAAGGGTTATAATAGCGTTAGATGGCTGTCTGGTCGTGTGATATGCGCTCTGGACTATCGTTTAGTTGTCACGAAGATCCCGGGTTCGAAACCTGCCCGCTGTCATCCCCCGTCATGATACGATTTTCCGTTTTTTTTCTTACATGTATATTTACTATATTTTGGAATCCAAATTAACATAATGAATATTCATTAAAGCTAGTCCGTTTCTTTCTTTTTTTTTTTTTAGAAAATAGGATTTCATAGATATTTATTTGTGTTTTCAACAAAGTAGATAGCATTGGAGCAAAGGGTTCTGGAGTCCCACAGAGCTGGCATCAGAGGCGTAGTGAAGAAGGGGAAAGGGGGTGCCTGGGCGCCACCTTAAGGATGGCGTCACACGCAGCCCATATTGCTATGCGATGTACATGGAAAATGTGGAGCGGGGGCGCCAATAAAATACCTTCCCACGGACGCACGTTCTGCTCACTACGCCCCTGGCTTGGATAGACCTATTCTGTCCTCTAGAGTGCTCTATTTATCTAGTTACAAAGAGTTTGCAGTTAAACTTAATGTCCACTGAAGAAGGAGGTCGCACTGACTAATACTGTTATGATAGGGACAGTTGGAAGTGCAGGTAGAGGACGGACGAGTCTGTAAAGGACCAGAACTCCGTCAGATTATCTTCGTGTGGAATAAGAATTTTTGTCGCTCACCTTTTTTTAATTTTTTTTTCAAACAAAAGTCATTAACATAATGATTTACAGCAATAAAATCGATCGTTGTGACAATAGAAAGTTGAGACGTTAGCGGGAACTTAAAACATTATATTTTAAAAGTTTTGAGCCGATATTGTTACAGACGCCATTCGCAAAAATGTTATACATTTTAAAACACATTTTAAACTCAGAATATAACGTTACGTCTGTTTCAATTATAACAGAATGTTATTAATTACTTTTTACCCATTAAAAATATAATGGCCGCCCCCCCCCCCTATTTCCGTTGATAGGATATCGTTCCACCGTTGTTACAGTTTGAGAAACGTTGATTCAGATGTACCTATTGAGAAACGTTGATTCAGATGTACCTATTGAGAAACGTTGATTCAGATGTACCTATTGAGAAACGTTGATTCAGATGTACCTATTGAGAAACGTTGATTCAGATGTACCTATTGAGAAACGTTGATTCAGATGTACCTATTGAGAAACGTTGATTCAGATGTACCTATTGAGAAACGTTGATTCAGATGTACCTATTGAGAAACGTTGATTCAGATGTACCTATAACCGTGATAGTGATTTTTATTTTTGTTTCAATTAAAGGTTAAAGCGCAACTATTAACAGTATAAACATATACGAACATTAGGTCATTACTTGTTTGAGGGCAAAGAGAAGGCTTATGTATTGCTAATTGTGAATAAGCTTATTGACTTTTCAGGCACCATCCAAACTCAGGATTTCAACAAGATACACACTTTGCTTGTCCAATTTCCTGTGTTTGACATCAGCGACGTACATTTATTTCTGCCTTGATACACCACAGCCACATCAAACAGAGAAGTTAAGACCTCTATTGTGCGATGCCTTTTTTTTGTTAGCTAATAAAGTTCTACTTGTTGATCAAACCAGTTGCGGACCCAGAACTTTTGAGTGGTGGGGGGCGTTTTTTTTTTCAAACCCAAACCCTAACTACCAGTAAACCCTATGTATAAACGCGCGCACACACACACACACACACGTACATACATACATATACATATATGTCTTTGATTTGCCAGGGGTCGCCAAAGACCATCGAAAAAAATGATTGTTTTTGTCTATTCTTCTTTTGCGGGGTGTGAATTCTAAATTGTCCAAAACAAAGACTCTCTTAAATAATTTTGACAAACTCATTACATAGACTCGGTCTATAGTTGACTATTCTCTTTTATTCCTTCAGAGTTGAAGATAATTTACTTCCTAGTCCATTAAATTAATTCTGTTCACAAACTATGATTTTAGCTTCAAAACCGGACCACAGCCCACTTTAAAAGTTAGGGTTGAGAGGGCAAAGGTGCAACCGCCATACCCCCCACCCTACCAAATCGGAGTGGAGCGAAATATCGCACTGGTCACACCATATAGATATTCTACCAGCTATGCTTTGGAAGTATAATTTCTGAGTAAAATTAGGTTTCTTAAAATATCAATAAGTATCTTTAATCTTGTAGAAATGTAATTAATTTTGTAACTGATTTGCAAAAAAAAAAAAAAATACAAATTGATCGCCCTTCCTACTGAAACTGTCAGGGGCGTATTTATTAATAACATAAGTAAATATTTTTTACACAAATTGTGTGATTTCTAAAATTCGCAGGAGTGGAGGGAGGGTCGCTCGCCCCTACCGCAATTACCGTCCCTTGGATCCGCCAATGGCTAAAAACGTCTTTTGTTTATTCTTTGGTCAAGCAGGGTATACTATTTGTCTGCTAGTATTAGGATATTAAGACGATTATGTGGAACCATGATAGCATTGAATATGACAGTGACTGATAACGCGACATTTTTAAAAAGTTACGTTTAAGGATCTTTTTTTCTCACCAGTAAGACGGATTTTGCACTAGATGGCACTTTGATAATGTGTTGGTGTAAGCTTTGTTTCATTCTATAAAGAAGACAAACGTGTTCATGACGTCTAGGATTCTTTATGATCCTTCCCTGGTCTCAAGCCATACCCTTCAACGTCAATCCATTCACCTTACCCCTTTTCTAGAATGAAATAGGCCCCGCGTCTACGTAAATCACAAGTCATTAACTCAAGGATTTGAAGAAGAAAACCAATAAAATTCGAATATAGAGTCACGCGCGCATTTAAAAGGTGAATTATGGGCCTTTGTTCAAGATTGTGCTTTCTCCTCATCCCAATTTATAGGTGGACTGAGGTGCCATTACATTGTTCTATTATTCAGGTAAACAATGGGCTCTCAAATGGCCCCTTTAGACTTTCTTCCTGCTCAACAATGAATGATACACTTTCTTCTACCCCATGTACATCAATCACTCCGCTTTGAAAGTACTGGATTGCATTGCAGATAGTGTTTGTTTTCCATTTCACGAAGAGCTATTTATATTTTTTTAAAAAACTTTTAATAGAAACCAACGAGCAGTGATAACCTCAATGTACTGGGGAATGGGAATGGTGGGAAGCGTGATCGAGTGCGCTTGATCTTGGCTTGGTTTGGCTACCTAGAAGGGGGCTCGAGGTTCGACACCCGACTCGGGCAGAGTTGTGTTTACTGAGCTCCTAAACTAATTAGCATATACAATTATTTAAGGAGATCAAACCCTACATATTTGTAATACTGAAAGATTAATTTCCCTTGTTGGAATCAAACAAAATAATTATTTACCAGGAATAAATGTAATAATTGTTTTTTTTTTATATGATTGATATCTTGTGTAAGTTTAATCTTCCTATGAGCAGGGCCGGTCCTACAGATTGCGGGTCCCTATGCGAAACGGATTGCGCGGGGCCCAGTCTGGGTAGGGATAAAGATAATAAGTGAAAATTAAGATTTTACATTAGATAATAAATTCGTCTTTGCATTTTATTCATTCTTTTCTGAGTACAAACTTCTAGATACCCCCTCCCCCCTTCCCCCCCCCCCCCACTGGTCCACAATTTATGCTCTGAGCCTGCTTATTAGCATGAAAGTAGCGCTATATAAAAGCTATAATAATAATGGAAATAACAGAATAGATAGCAAATGATCCCTCTACTATCACCTACCGACTAATGAACACATACACCATTACAAGTTTTACATTTAATCATTGGCGTCACTAGGTCGGTGTCACCAGGTGCGGTTAGTTCATGATGTCACCCCCTCGCTCTTTCAACTTTGCCCCCCCCCCCAAAAAACAAAAAAAAAAAAAAAAAAAAAACAAACTATTGTTAATTTATTATTTTACTTGGACCCTAATTTAGGAAACTTGAAGACATAATTCTAACATGATTCTCGGATAGTATTTTGTAGTGGAAAGAGAATGTCTAAAGAAACGTTGAAGTCAAAAAGGGGAAGGGAAGGGGCCGCTATCAAATGGTTCTCTTGGGGCCGCTATCAAATGGTTCTCTTGGGGCCGCTATCAAATGGTTCTCTTGGGGCCGCTATCAAATGGTTCTCTTGGGGCCGCTATCAAATGGTTCTCTTGCAATCAGAGCGCACTATTTATTCTAGTCAAACAAAAGTGACAAATCTAACGAAGAAGGAAGCAGCATTGGCCAGTACTATTATGCGAGGAACATTCGAGAATTCCGTAACTCATTGAGATAAATTCAAATTAACAAGTTGGGTGTCCAGTAAAATATGTATTGCTAGGGGGTGACACCCTAATTGAAAAAAAAAATATTTTCAAAAAAAAAAATTTAAAAGGACAGTAGTTAGGTTACAGAAGACTAGCTAGCAAATTTAAAGTTTGAATATTTTATTTTTTCATTTTAATAAAATGATTTTCAGTTTTCTGCACTGCCAGGGTCGAGCTTCGTTATAAGGAAACACAATTCATTGTAGTGTCCCTTAAAGGTGTTTCCTGAGGAATTTCATGACTATGCGGCCCGAGACCAATAGCTACAGAAGGTCCCAACACTGACCTGCCACGACGCAACATGTAGGCAGTTTAGACCAATATCTCGTTGGTACGTCGTAAAGACCTGTGGTGTGGCAGCAAGCTAGTGATCCCCACTGCCCACAGACCTGTGGGGTGGCAGCAAGCTAGTGATCCCCACTGCCCACAGACCTGTGGGGTGGCAGCAAGCTAGTGATCCCCACTGGCCACAGACCTGTGGGGTGGCAGCAAGCTAGTGATCCCCACTGCCCACAGACCTGTGGGGTGGCAGCAAGCTAGTGATCCCCACTGCCCACAGACCTGTGGGGTGGCAGCAAGCTAGTGATCCCCACTGGCCACAGACCTGTGGGGTGGCAGCAAGCTAGTGATCCCAACTGGCCACAGACCTGTGGGGTGGCAGCAAGCTAGTGATCCCCACTGCCCACAGACCCGTGGGGTGGCTGCAAGCTAGTGATCCACACTGGCCACAGACCTGTGGGGTGGCAGCAAGCTAGTGATCCCCACTGCCCACAGACCTGTGGGGTGGCAGCAAGCTAGTGATCCCCACTGCCTTCAAGATGCAAAGTTGCAGTTCAGTTTTCAGACCTTCTAAGACGATTGGTTTCCGAAGAAGGTCGTGCAGTAGGAGTGGCTGTCCTTTCAAGGACTTCTGACTGTTACAGTATAGGAATATGGGACATTACCCATGGTTAGTGCTGCCAGTAGCCACTTAGGCCTATAGCGAGCAGGGTCCAGGAAGGAGGCGCAGTGTGCCGTGTACATGGTAAGATTCCTTCTCTTGGTTTATGGTCATTACTGTTGAGAACCTTCAGACACGAATAGAGGAGAAGAACTCCGGTCCAAGTCTGTTCGCTGGATAAAAGCCTCTCCAGCGACCAATTGGGATAAGGGCCACTACAGGACTTTATCGAAGGTGGTAATGCAACAGTACCGCCCTAGGACAGGATATGACAATTTAGAGCCTGGAATGTGTCTATGAGATCTGTTTTCACTATCCATTGAGTTCAAGTTGTACAACTTTTTTCAAAAGTTACACAAAACTGTCGCGGTCTATTCGGTAAAAAACTTGAACATGTTTTTATCTCCCATTTCCCATTCTCGTGTCAAATTCAAACATCGCACAAGTATTTATTGTACCTGACAAGACATCAATCAATACCAAAAAATAAATTAGTTAATTAATTATTTGTGACAAATTACTTTTCTTGATATCCAAGTAAGGGAAATAAATACTGCACTACACTTACTGAGAGATATGGGTCTATACAAGGGTTAAATACCATAATCACGTTTCTCTTCCCACTTTCAACTCTCGGATCAAGTTGAAATTTGCTTTGCATAATTATTTATAATCGACATCAATACGCGAATCAATTTAAAATATAACCAATTTGTCAATCCATTAGAGCTAAAATCTACTATCCTCGGATAATTGAGGGTATTTGCGGATACTTCCATTAGATAATTTTTGTTTTTAAAATGGTAATCTTTTTTTTTTTTTTTTACTTTTGCTTGTTTTAATAAAATGCATTTAAAAACATACACTGTCAGCGTAAGTCTAATATCCCCTTCTATCTCCTCCCCCCTTTTCCCAAACAAGTGATAGGGTCATAGCGCATTAAGAAATCATGAAATTGCGCAAAACAATAAAAATGTTAAGAAGCAAAATATAAAGATATACAAAAATATCTCTCAATAATGTAGAGGTTATTTCACTTACTAAACATAAAAAAATAATTATATATATATACGGCCTCCATCAGATGCGAAGCGACTATGGATCATCTCATAAAAATGAAATGAATGCCTGGCATTGGTAGGGTTGGAGCGATGTCGCCCACATAGCAGTCCGCCTTTCTTCATTCAGCTGATGTATCCAAAGGAACAAATGCCCATAAAGTTTTAACTTGATCCGAGAAAGTAGTGTGAGAGAAATAGCATATACAATTATTTAAGGAGATCAAACCCTACATATTTGTAATACTGAAAGATTAATTTCCCTTGTTGGAATCAAACAAAATAATTATTTACCAGGAATAAATGTAATAATTGTTTTTTTTTTTTAAATGATTGATATCTTGTGTAAGTTTAATCTTCCTATGAGCAGGGCCGTTCCTACAAATTGCGGGTCCCTATGCGAAACGGATTGCGCGGGGCCCAGTCTGGGTAGGGATAAAGATAATAAGTGAAAATTAAGATTTTACATTAGATAATAAATTCGTCTTGGCATTTTATTCATTCTTTTCTGAGTACAAAATCACTGTCGAATTAACTTTACGAGCCATCTACAGTAGATAGTAGTTTAACAACAAAAAAGCCGATAAACATTCAGATCTGCCTTTTAGATTTACTATCGAGTAGTAAAATATCGCTTTTGTTTTTTTAAGAGGTCGAGATAGATTTAGATCTATATTTTTATGTCAGTGACTATTAAAGTAAATTAAGTATTGGAACTTCTTCTTGTAGTTATTATTACATTTTTATTAAATGAAATCTGACAATGTTGTATGTGTTTTTTTACCGCGAGTAGGATTAGCGTTGACATATTGAATGACACTCCGAAATGACAATTTTATTTGTTGTTTTTTTTTTTAAGAGATTTGCATGAGTTTTCAGAAGATTTTAATAATTTCAGAAGATTTTCATGACTTTTTCATATATTTCGCAATTTCAGGAGAGAATCCAGGAACCCTTTAATATTAAGTTAAAATGGTTTAAATTAATTTAATAATGTACACCTAGAATTCGCGCGGGGCCTATGAAAGTGCGGGGCCCACTGCGGCCGCATAGGTTGCAGTGGCTTAAGACCGGCCCTGCCTATGAGAATGATTGTTCGAGAAATAATGTGTACAAACTTTCTGAACAGACTAACAGCCTGAATTGATAAAAGTCTTGTAACAAAAATACTTTTGAAAAAAAAAATGTTTTACGTTTCATTGTATCAATTAGTTTGGATCTGCCATGTGATTAAATTTGCAATAAATCTAGACTAATAGTAATACATCTGTGGAATTACAAACAATCTTACCAATTGTTTTTGTTTAGCCCAGTATCATGCTTTTAGCTTTCTCAAACTCAATTCGCTATGATCCTATATCACTTTGTCTGGACCAGTTGGGGAAAAAAAGAGGGGGGGGGGAAGAAGGGGGTATTTGGGTCAATGTCATCGTGTTCCCTTTAAAAAAAAAGTGTGTTCACCCAGGTCTTATACATATTCAAGGGGACTAATTCAACTTATACCGCCACACATTTCAAGTACGACTTCATTCCCTTGTTCAAAATAAAATCAAAATAGTTTATTACTAAAAAATTGATGAGCTAATTGTCTAATTTTTAGCGGCCCCTGAAAGGGGAAAGGACGCTATTAGTTTGTGTGTGGCCTGTTTGTCTGTCTGTCCATCCGTCCGTCCCAATTAGATCTCAGAAACTAGAAAAGAAAATGAAAATAGGACATCATGATATTTTAGATCATTCAAAGTTCTGAAGCAACGGCTACTTTTTTATTTTCTGAAAGTGAACCATCTAATTTTTAAAATTATATATGCAAGCAGATTTTTTAAAAATTCACACCACTTTTCAATGAAAAACTGCCTGGTCGTGCGGTTTGCGCGCTTGACTGGCGTTCAGATTTATCGATGGTCCAGGGTTCAAACCCTGCCCGCTCCCATCCCCCGTCGTCCTGCGGGAGGTTTGGACTAGGAAGTAATTATCTTCAACTCTGAATGAACATCCGAAACATGTAAAACATTAAAACAAAACAAACAAACAAACATCAGGGGAAATAAGTCTTATTAAAAAGGTCACAAGCTTCTTATTAATAAATCAAGCTACATTCATAGATTCGCGCATTGGTACAAAAACATTGCATCTAAGGTCACAATTGAAAAAGTATGAAAGTATAATGTATGAAAAATGGATCAATATATAAAAGATTTTTCATTTATTAAGTAACTCATGGAATAGCATACTGATTCAAATGTTGTTTTTTAAAAAGAATTTTAATACGAACTCGTTTCAATTGTAAGTTTAAAGACAAAAAAGGAACTACTTTATACCGCTCAGTTTTTACACATCTTTATAAAGCTATACACTTGACAACAATCTAAATTACGATAAATAGAGGCTAGACATAGATCTAGATTTAGATTTAATTGTATTAAACAATTTGAACAAAACTTACATTTATAATTTATAATAATTGTATTTACATTTATAATCCATTAATAAAATATTTTATCTTCTAACAGCTTGGGGGTAAAGATTTATTTATTATGTAAGCAGTAGTATCACATCAAGAAGTGAATCTGTAACCCTACTAATCCTGATCACAATACTTACCTAGATCTAGTAGATCTAGATTCTATTTATAGATTTCAAGATCTTGCCTAGATAAGGCTATAGATTTAGTTCTGGATCTTTATCTAGAGTCTATTTAGTCTAGCCCTAGTTTAGGATGGCTGCCTGGTCGCGCGGTTTGCGCACTTGACTGTCGTTTGGATTTATCGATGGTCCAGGCTTCAAACCCTGCCCGCTCCCATCCCCCGTCGTCCTGCGAGATGTTTGGACTAGGAAGTAATTATCTTCAACTCTGAAGGAACATCCGAAACATGTAAAACATTTTACAAACATATGGTCGAGATCTAGATTCTTGATCGAGATCTAGATAGATCTAAATCTTCAAAAGTCTAGATCCAGATCTAAACTAGATCTATATCATATCTAGAACTAGCCATGAAATCTAGATCTTGTCTAGATCTAGATTCTATATATATTCTATATTCTGGATCTAGTCTAGTCCTATTAAGTAGGCCTAAATATAGGCCTAGTAGTGTCTAGAGCGATTATGATCAGGATGAGTAGGCCAACTAGTGGTTAATAATATATTAGCCTATTCTGTTCGCATGGGGAACTGTTAAGTTGTGCAGGCCCTACTACGTCTACTCCAATGTATTAATCAAAATTGTTGGGAAGAAATAGGTACCTTAAAGCAGTGGCATCATTAGGGGGGGGGGCGAGGGTGCGGTCCGCAACGGTCTACACCATTTTGGGGGTGATAACCACAATGGAAAAAATATAGCTCCCCTTCTCTCCCTTCTCCCCTTTCTCACCTTCTCCCCATCGATAAGTCCGAATAACAGTCCAGTGCGCAGCCCACACGACCAGGCAGCCAATTACACTCTTAAAGTATACTATGTCAGTTACTAGTAGAGGTACACCAGATAGTAGCTCCGGCTCCGATTAAATAGTCGGCCATTTTTCACTATCCAACCATATCACTGCAAGATAGTTGGCGTATAGTAAAAAGTACACCTAGTACCTATTTAATATGCATGCATAAATTAGACATCGTTCCATTTAATGTCTGTTATAGAATGTATTAAGGTTTATATTTAAAACATAATAATGTGCTTAAAAATAGAGCCTGTATGAATATGCACCAAACATCTGTTATTATAAAGACAAGGCGTGTTAATATAAATAGAAATGAAACTTGAATTACTTTTTCTAACGTGTTAACTTCCGTAAGGTGTCTTGATTTGATAATGATATTCTTAATAATTTAAGACTGTCAAGTAACTCCTCGTTTTCACTTTTTTTTTAATACTTACGATGCCTGCTTAGCTACTATGTATCAGACAAATACATCCATAAACACTTACCGTGCCCTTTTGTTACAGTTACCACGATAAAATCCAGTAACAAATTGTTTTTTTACATACGTTCTTGCACAATAAAATAAAAAAAAAAGATGTGCATGTGTGTGTATGTTTGTCTTGTATTAAAACCTTTAGAAAGAAAGCTACTTTCATGGTTTGCAATTCTAATGACTTATTATAAGGGAAAAACTTAAAGTTCAGTTTAAAATCAAATAAAAGTAAACGACCTAGGTACCAAGGGGAAAATATGCTGAAGTGTTAATAAGTTCTTGACCTCTGTAACTAGTATACGGGTACAGTATGGCTGCCTGGTCGTGCGGTTTGCACGCTGGACTGTCGTTCAGATTCATCAATGGTCCCGGTTTCAAACTCTGCCCGCTCCTATCCCCCGTCGTCCTGCTGGAGGTTTGGACTAGGAAGTAATTATCTTCATCTGAAGGAACATCCGAAACATATAAAACATTAAAACAAAACAAACAAACATCAGGGAAAATAAGTCTTATTAAAAAGTGAGAGTGTGGATGAGTTTTTTTTCTTCTACCAGATCTAAACGTAAATCTCAATAATAGGCTTACAGACCACAATGTTTGGGCAATAGGCTTACAGACCACAATGTTTCGGCAATAGGCTTACAGACCACAATGTTTCAGCAATAGTCTCAATAGTCTTACAGATCACAATGATTCGGCAATAGGCTTACAGACCACAATGATTCGGCAAAAGGCTTAAAGACCACAATGTTTCGGCAATAGGCTTACAGACCACAATGTTTCAGCAATAGGCTTACAGTCCACAATGTTTCAGCAAAAGGCTTACAATCCACAATGTTTCAGCAATAGGCTTACAGACCACAATGTTTCTGCAATAGGCTTACAGACCACAATGTTTCTGTAATAGGCTTACAGTCCACAATGTTTCTGCAATAGGCTTACAAACCACAATGTTTCTGTAATAGGCTGACAGACCACAATGTTTCGGAAATAGGCTTACAGACCACAATGTTTCGGCAATAGGCTTACAGACCACAATGTTTCGGCAATAGGCTTACAGACCACAATGTTTCGGCAATAGGCTTACAGTCCACAATGTTTCGGCAATAGGCTTACAGACCACAATGTTTCAGCAATAGTCTCAATAGTCTTACAGACCACAATGTTTCGGCAATAGGCTTACAGTCCACAATGTTTCGGCAATAGGCTTACAGACCACAATGTTTCAGCAATAGTCTCAATAGGCTTACAGACCACAATGTTTCGGCAATAGGCTTACAGACCACAATGTTTCGGCAATAGTCTCAATAGTTATACAGACCACAATGTTTCAGCAATAGTCTCAATAGTCTTACAGACCACAATGTTTCGGCAATAGGCTTACAGACCACAATGTTTCAGCAATAGTCTCAATAGGCTTACAGACCACAATGTTTCAGCAATAGTCTCAATAGTCTTACAGACCACAATG
Organism: Biomphalaria glabrata; assembly: GCF_947242115.1. Taxonomy (NCBI): domain Eukaryota; kingdom Metazoa; phylum Mollusca; class Gastropoda; family Planorbidae; genus Biomphalaria; species Biomphalaria glabrata. Next base: position 20,003,220 of record NC_074715.1, read on the forward strand.
TTTCAGCAATAGTCTCAATAGTCTTACAGTCCACAATGTTTCGGCAATAGTCTCAAGAGTCTTACTGACTACAATGTTTCAGCAATAGTCTCAATAGTCTTACAGACCACAATGTTTCTGCAATAGTCTCAATAGTCTTACAGACCACAATGTTTCAGCAATAGTCTCAATAGGCTTACAGTCCACAATGTTTCAGCAATAGTCTCAATAGTCTTACAGACCACAATGTTTCAGCAATAGTCTCAATAGTCTTACAGACCACAATGTTTCAGCAATAGTCTCAATAGTCTTACAGACCACAATGTTTCAGCAATAGTCTCAATAGGCTTACAGTCCACAATGTTTCAGCAATAGTCTCAATAGTCTTACAGACCACAATGTTTCTGCGATAGTCTCAATAGGCTTACAGTCCACAATGTTTCAGCAATAGTCTCAATAGTCTTACAGTCCACAATGTTTCTGCAATAGGCTTACAGTCCACAATGTTTCTGTAATAGGCTTACAGACCACAATGTTTCGGAAATAGGCTTACAGACCACAATGTTTCGGCAATAGGCTTACAGTCCACAATGTTTCGGCAATAGGCTTACAGACCACAATGTTTCAGCAATAGTCTCAATAGTCTTACAGACCACAATGATTAGGCAAAAGGCTTAAAGACCACAATGTTTCGGCAATAGGCTTACAGACCACAATGTTTCAGCAATAGGCTTACAGTCCACAATGTTTCTGCAATAGGCTTACAGTCCACAATGTTTCTGTAATAGGCTTACAGACCACAATGTTTCTGTAATAGGCTTACAGACCACAATGTTTCGGCAATAGGCTTACAGTCCACAATGTTTCGGCAATAGGCTTACAGACCACAATGTTTCAGCAATAGTCTCAATAGTCTTACAGACCACAATGTTTTGGCAAAAGGCTTACAGTCCACAATGTTTCGGCAATAGGCTTACAGACCACAATGTTTCAGCAATAACCTCAATAGTCTTACAGACCACAATGTTTCGGCAATAGGCTTACAGACCACAATGTTTCAGCAATAGTCTCAATAGGCTTACAGACCACAATGTTTCAGCAATAGTCTCAATAGTCTTACAGACCACAATATTTCGGCAATAGGCTTACAGACCACAATGTTTCAGCAATAGTCTCAATAGTCTTACAGACCACAATGTTTCAGCAATAGTCTCAATAGTCTTACAGACCACAATGTTTGGGCAATAGTCTCAATAGTCTTACTGACCACAATGTTTCGGCAATAGGCTTACAGACCACAATGTTTCAGCAATAGTCTCAATAGTCTTACAGACCACAATGTTTCGGCAATAGGCTTACAGACCACAATGTATCAGCAATAGTCTCAATAGTCTTACAGATCACAATGATTCGGCAATAGGCTTACAGACCACAATGATTCGGCAAAAGGCTTAAAGACCACAATGTTTCGGCAATAGGCTTACAGACCACAATGTTTCAGCAATAGGCTTACAGTCCACAATGTTTCTGCAATAGGCTTACAGTCCACAATGTTTCTGTAATAGGCTTACAGACCACAATGTTTCTGTAAAAGTCTTACAGACCACAATGTTTCTGTAATAGGCTTACAGACCACAATGTTTCGGAAATAGGCTTACAGACCACAATGTTTCGGCAATAGGCTTACAGTCCACAATGTTTCGGCAATAGGCTTACAGACCACAATGTTTTGTCAATAGGCTTACAGACCACAATGTTTTGTCAATAGGCTTACAGACCACAATGTTTTGGCAATAGTCTTACAGACCACAATGATTCGGCAAAAGGCTTACAGACCACAATGTTTCAGCAATAGGCTTACAGACCACAATGTTTCGGCAATAGGCTTACAGACCACAATGTTTCAGCAATAGTCTTACAGACCACAATGTTTCAGCAATAGTCTTACAGACCACAATGTTTCGGCAATAGGCTTACAGACCACAATGTTTCAGCAATAGTCTTACAGACCACAATGTTTCAGCAATAGTCTTACAGTCCACAATGTTTCGGCAATAGGCTTACAGTCCACAATGTTTCTGCAATAGGCTTACAGACCACAATGTTTCTGCAATAGGCTTACAGACCACAATGTTTCTGCAATAGTCTTACAGACCACAATGTTTCTGTAATAGTCTTACAGACCACAATGTTTCTGCAATAGGCTTACAGACCACAATGTTTCTGCAATAGGCTTACAGTCCACAATGTTTCAGCAATAGTTTCAATAGTCTTACAGACCACAATGTTTCGGCAATAGGCTTACAGACCACAATGTTTCAGCAATAGTCTCAATAGTCTTACAGACCACAATGTTTCTGTAATAGTCTCAATAGTCTTACAGACCACAATGTTTCTGCAATAGTCTTACAGACCACAATGTTTCTGTAATAGTCTTACAGACCACAATGTTTCTGCAATAGGCTTACAGACCACAATGTTTCAGCAATAGGCTTACAGACCACAATGTTTCTGCAATAGTCTTACTGACCACAATGTTTCTGTAATAGTCTTACAGACCACAATGTTTCTGCAATAGGCTTACAGACCACAATGTTTCTGCAATAGGCTTACAGTCCACAATGTTTCAGCAATAGTCTCAATATTCTTACAGATCACAATGATTCGGCAATAGTCTTACAGACCACAATGATTCGGCAAAAGGCTTAAAGACCACAATGTTTCGGCAATAGGCTTACAGACCACAATGTTTCAGCAATAGGCTTACAGTCCACAATGTTTCTGCAATAGGCTTACAGTCCACAATGTTTCTGTAATAGGCTTACAGACCACAATGTTTCTGTAATAGGCTTACAGACCATAATGTTTCGGCAATAGGCTTACAGTCCACAATATTTCGGCAATAGGCTTACAGACCACAATGTTTCAGCAATAGTCTCAATAGTCTTACAGACCACAATGTTTTGGCAATAGGCTTACAGTCCACAATGTTTCGGCAATAGGCTTACAGACCACAATGTTTCAGCAATAGTCTCAATAGTCTTACAGACCACAATGTTTCGGCAATAGTCTCAATAGTCTTACAAACCAAAATGTTTCAGCAATAGTCTCAATAGTCTTACAGACCACAATGTTTCGGCAATAGTCTCAATAGTCTTACTGACCACAATGTTTCGGCAATAGGCTTACAGACCACAATGTTTCAGCAATAGTCTCAATAGTCTTACAGACCACAATGTTTCGGCAATAGGCTTACAGACCACAATTTTTCAGCAATAGTCTCAATAGTCTTACAGACCACAATGTTTCGGCAATAGGCTTACAGACCACAATGTTTCGGCAATAGGCTTACAGACCACAATGTTTCGGCAATAGGCTTACAGACCACAATGTTTCAGCAATAGTCTCAATAGTCTTACAGATCACAATGATTCGGCAATAGGCTTACAGACCACAATGATTCGGCAAAAGGCTTACAGACCACAATGTTTCGGCAATAGGCTTACAGACCACAATGTTTCAGCAATAGGCTTACAGTCCACAATGTTTCTGCAATAGGCTTACAGTCCACAATGTTTCTGTAATAGGCTTACAGACCACAATGTTTCTGTAATAGTCTTACAGACCACAATGTTTCTGTAATAGGCTTACAGACCACAATGTTTCGGAAATAGGCTTACAGACCACAATGTTTCGGCAATAGGCTTACAGTCCACAATGTTTCGGCAATAGGCTTACAGACCACAATGTTTTGTCAATAGGCTTACAGACCACAATGTTTTGTCAATAGGCTTACAGACCACAATGTTTTGGCAATAGTCTTACAGACCACAATGTTTCGGCAATAGGCTTACAGACCACAATGTTTCAGCAATAGGCTTACAGACCACAATGTTTCGGCAATAGGCTTACAGTCCACAATGTTTCAGCAATAGTCTTACAGACCACAATGTTTCAGCAATAGTCTTACAGACCACAATGTTTCGGCAATAGGCTTACAGACCACAATGTTTCAGCAATAGTCTTACAGACCACAATGTTTCAGCAATAGTCTTACAGTCCACAATGTTTCGGCAATAGGCTTACAGTCCACAATGTTTCTGCAATAGGCTTACAGACCACAATGTTTCTGCAATAGGCTTACAGACCACAATGTTTCTGCAATAGTCTTACAGACCACAATGTTTCTGTTATAGTCTTACAGACCACAATGTTTCTGCAATAGGCTTACAGACCACAATGTTTCTGCAATAGGCTTACAGTCCACAATGTTTCAGCAATAGTCTCAATAGTCTTACAGACCACAATGTTTCGGCAATAGTCTCAATAGTCTTACAGACCACAATGTTTCTGCAATAGTCTTACAGACCACAATGTTTCTGTAATAGTCTTACAGACCACAATGTTTCTGCAATAGGCTTACAGACCACAATGTTTCAGCAATAGGCTTACAGACCACAATGTTTCAGCAATAGTCTCAATAGTCTTACAGACCACAATGTTTCTGTAATAGTCTCAATAGTCTTACAGACCACAATGTTTCTGCAATAGTCTTACAGACCACAATGTTTCTGTAATAGTCTTACAGACCACAATGTTTCTGCAATAGGCTTACAGACCACAATGTTTCAGCAATAGGCTTACAGACCACAATGTTTCTGCAATAGTCTTACTGACCACAATGTTTCTGTAATAGTCTTACAGACCACAATGTTTCTGCAATAGGCTTACAGACCACAATGTTTCTGCAATAGGCTTACAGTCCACAATGTTTCAGCAATAGTCTCAATATTCTTACAGATCACAATGATTCGGCAATAGTCTTACAGACCACAATGATTCGGCAAAAGGCTTAAAGACCACAATGTTTCGGCAATAGGCTTACAGACCACAATGTTTCAGCAATAGGCTTACAGTCCACAATGTTTCTGCAATAGGCTTACAGTCCACAATGTTTCTGTAATAGGCTTACAGACCACAATGTTTCTGTAATAGGCTTACAGACCACAATGTTTCGGCAATAGGCTTACAGTCCACAATGTTTCGGCAATAGGCTTACAGACCACAATGTTTCAGCAATAGTCTCAATAGTCTTACAGTCCACAATGTTTTGGCAATAGGCTTACAGTCCACAATGTTTCGGCAATAGGCTTACAGACCACAATGTTTCAGCAATAGTCTCAATAGTCTTACAGACCACAATGTTTCGGCAATAGTCTCAATAGTCTTACAGACCACAATGTTTCAGCAATAGTCTCAATAGTCTTACAGACCACAATGTTTCGGCAATAGTCTCAATAGTCTTACTGACCACAATGTTTCGGCAATAGGCTTACAGACCACAATGTTTCAGCAATAGTCTCAATAGTCTTACAGACCACAATGTTTCGGCAATAGGCTTACAGACCACAATGTTTCGGCAATAGGCTTACAGACCACAATGTTTCGGCAATAGGCTTACAGACCACAATGTTTCGGCAATAGGCTTACAGACCACAATGTTTCGGCAATAGGCTTACAGACCACAATGTTTCAGCAATAGTCTCAATTGTCTTACAGATCACAATGATTCGGCAATAGGCTTACAGACCACAATGATTCGTCAAAAGGCTTAAAGACCACAATGTTTCGGCAATAGGCTTACAGACCACAATGTTTCAGCAATAGGCTTACAGTCCACAATGTTTCTGCAATAGGCTTACAGTCCACAATGTTTCTGTAATAGGCTTACAGACCACAATGTTTCTGTAATAGGCTTACAGACCATAATGTTTCGGCAATAGGCTTACAGTCCACAATGTTTCGGCAATAGGCTTACAGACCACAATGTTTCAGCAATAGTCTCAATAGTCTTACAGACCACAATGTTTTGGCAATAGGCTTACAGTCCACAATGTTTCGGCAATAGGCTTACAGACCACAATGTTTCAGCAATAGTCTCAATAGTCTTACAGACCACAATGTTTCGGCAATAGTCTCAATAGTCTTACAGACCACAATGTTTCAGCAATAGTCTCAATAGTCTTACAGACCACAATGTTTCGGCAATAGTCTCAATAGTCTTACTGACCACAATGTTTCGGCAATAGGCTTACAGACCACAATGTTTCAGCAATAGTCTCAATAGTCTTACAGACCACAATGTTTCGGCAATAGGCTTACAGACCACAATGTTTCGGCAATAGGCTTACAGACCACAATGTTTCGGCAATAGGCTTACAGACCACAATGTTTCGGCTATAGGCTTACAGACCACAATGTTTCAGCAATAGTCTCAATTGTCTTACAGATCACAATGATTCGGCAATAGGCTTACAGACCACAATGATTAGGCAAAAGGCTTAAAGACCACAATGTTTCGGCAATAGGCTTACAGACCACAATGTTTCAGCAATAGGCTTACAGTCCACAATTTTTCTGCAATAGGCTTACAGTCCACAATGTTTCTGTAATAGGCTTACAGACCACAATGTTTCTGTAATAGTCTTACAGACCACAATGTTTCTGCAATAGGCTTACAGACCACAATGTTTCGGCAATAGGCTTACAGTCCACAATGTTTCAGCAATAGGCTTACAGACCACAATGTTTTGTCAATAGGCTTACAGACCACAATGTTTTGTCAATAGGCTTACAGACCACAATGTTTCAGCAATAGTCTCAATAGTCTTACAGACCACAATGTTTCAGCAATAGTCTCAATAGTCTTACAGACCACAATGTTTCGGCAATAGGCTTACAGACCACAATGTTTCAGCAATAGTCTCAATAGTCTTACAGACCACAATGTTTCAGCAATAGTCTCAATAGTCTTACAGACCACAATGTTTGGGCAATAGTCTCAATAGTCTTACTGACCACAATGTTTCGGCAATAGGCTTACAGACCACAATGTTTCAGCAATAGTCTCAATAGTCTTACAGACCACAATGTTTCGGCAATAGGCTTACAGACCACAATGTTTCAGCAATAGTCTCAATAGTCTTACAGATCACAATGATTCGGCAATAGGCTTACAGACCACAATGATTCGGCAAAAGGCTTACAGACCACAATGTTTCAGCAATAGGCTTACAGTCCACAATGTTTCTGCAATAGGCTTACAGTCCACAATGTTTCTGTAATAGGCTTACAGACCACAATGTTTCTGCAATAGGCTTACAGACCACAATGTTTCGGAAATAGGCTTACAGACCACAATGTTTCGGCAATAGGCTTACAGTCCACAATGTTTCGGCAATAGGCTTACAGACCACAATGTTTTGTCAATAGGCTTACAGACCACAATGTTTTGTCAATAGGCTTACAGACCACAATGTTTTGGCAATAGTCTTACAGACCACAATGTTTCGGCAATAGGCTTACAGACCACAATGTTTCAGCAATAGGCTTACAGACCACAATGTTTCGGCAATAGGCTTACAGACCACAATGTTTCAGCAATAGTCTTTCAGACCACAATGTTTCAGCAATAGTCTTACAGACCACAATGTTTCGGCAATAGGCTTACAGACCACAATGTTTCTGCAATAGTCTTACAGACCACAATGTTTCAGCAATAGTCTTACAGTCCACAATGTTTCGGCAATAGGCTTACAGTCCACAATGTTTCTGCAATAGTCTTACAGACCACAATGTTTCTGCAATAGGCTTACAGACCACAATGTTTCTGCAATAGTCTTACAGACCACAATGTTTCTGTAATAGTCTTACAAACCACAATGTTTCTGCAATAGGCTTACAGACCACAATGTTTCTGCAATAGGCTTACAGTCCACAATGTTTCAGCAATAGTCTCAATAGTCTTACAGACCACAATGTTTCAGCAATAGGCTTACAGACCACAATGTTTCAGCAATAGTCTCAATAGTCTTACAGACCACAATGTTTCTGTAATAGTCTCAATAGTCTTACAGACCACAATGTTTCTGTAATAGTCTTAATAGTCTTACAGACCACAATGTTTCGGCAATAGTCTCAATAGTCTTACTGACCACAATGTTTCGGCAATAGGCTTACAGACCACAATGTTTCAGCAATAGTCTCAATAGTCTTACAGACCACAATGTTTCGGCAATAGGCTTACAGACCACAATGTTTCAGCAATAGTCTCAATAGTCTTACAGACCACAATGTTTTGGCAATAGGCTTACAGACCACAATGTTTCGGCAATAGGCTTACAGACCGCAATGTTTCGGCAATGGGCTTACAGACCACAATGTTTCAGCAATAGTCTCAATAGTCTTACAGATCACAATGATTCGGCAATAGGCTTACAGACCACAATGATTCGGCAAAAGGCTTAAAGACCACAATGTTTCGGCAATAGGCTTACAGACCACAATGTTTCAGCAATAGGCTTACAGTCCACAATGTTTCTGCAATAGGCTTACAGTCCACAATGTTTCTGTAATAGGCTTACAGACCACAATGTTTCTGCAATAGGCTTACAGACCACAATGTTTCGGAAATAGGCTTACAGACCACAATGTTTCGGCAATAGGCTTACAGTCCACAATGTTTCGGCAATAGGCTTACAGACCACAATGTTTTGTCAATAGGCTTACAGACCACAATGTTTTGTCAATAGGCTTACAGACCACAATGTTTTGGCAATAGTCTTACAGACCACAATGTTTCGGCAATAGGCTTACAGACCACAATGTTTCAGCAATAGGCTTACAGACCACAATGTTTCGGCAATAGGCTTACAGACCACAATGTTTCAGCAATAGTCTTTCAGACCACAATGTTTCAGCAATAGTCTTACAGACCACAATGTTTCGGCAATAGGCTTACAGACCACAATGTTTCTGCAATAGTCTTACAGACCACAATGTTTCAGCAATAGTCTTACAGTCCACAATGTTTCGGCAATAGGCTTACAGTCCACAATGTTTCTGCAATAGTCTTACAGACCACAATGTTTCTGCAATAGGCTTACAGACCACAATGTTTCTGCAATAGTCTTACAGACCACAATGTTTCTGTAATAGTCTTACAAACCACAATGTTTCTGCAATAGGCTTACAGACCACAATGTTTCTGCAATAGGCTTACAGTCCACAATGTTTCAGCAATAGTCTCAATAGTCTTACAGACCACAATGATTCGGCAAAAGGCTTACAGACCACAATGTTTCAGCAATAGGCTTACAGACCACAATGTTTCGGCAATAGGCTTACAGACCACAATGTTTCAGCAATAGTCTTACAGACCACAATGTTTCAGCAATAGTCTTACAGACCACAATGTTTCGGCAATAGGCTTACAGACCACAATGTTTCAGCAATAGTCTTACAGACCACAATGTTTCAGCAATAGTCTTACAGTCCACAATGTTTCGGCAATAGGCTTACAGTCCACAATGTTTCTGCAATAGGCTTACAGACCACAATGTTTCTGCAATAGGCTTACAGACCACAATGTTTCTGCAATAGTCTTACAGACCACAATGTTTCTGTAATAGTCTTACAGACCACAATGTTTCTGCAATAGGCTTACAGACCACAATGTTTCTGCAATAGGCTTACAGTCCACAATGTTTCAGCAATATTTTCAATAGTCTTACAGGCCACAATGTTTCGGCAATAGGCTTACAGACCACAATGTTTCAGCAATAGTCTCAATAGTCTTACAGACCACAATGTTTCTGTAATAGTCTCAATAGTCTTACAGACCACAATGTTTCTGCAATAGTCTTACAGACCACAATGTTTCTGTAATAGTCTTACAGACCACAATGTTTCTGCAATAGGCTTACAGACCACAATGTTTCAGCAATAGGCTTACAGACCACAATGTTTCTGCAATAGTCTTACTGACCACAATGTTTCTGTAATAGTCTTACAGACCACAATGTTTCTGCAATAGGCTTACAGACCACAATGTTTCTGCAATAGGCTTACAGTCCACAATGTTTCAGCAATAGTCTCAATATTCTTACAGATCACAATGATTCGGCAATAGTCTTACAGACCACAATGATTCGGCAAAAGGCTTAAAGACCACAATGTTTCGGCAATAGGCTTACAGACCACAATGTTTCAGCAATAGGCTTACAGTCCACAATGTTTCTGCAATAGGCTTACAGTCCACAATGTTTCTGTAATAGGCTTACAGACCACAATGTTTCTGTAATAGGCTTACAGACCATAATGTTTCGGCAATAGGCTTACAGTCCACAATATTTCGGCAATAGGCTTACAGACCACAATGTTTCAGCAATAGTCTCAATAGTCTTACAGACCACAATGTTTTGGCAATAGGCTTACAGTCCACAATGTTTCGGCAATAGGCTTACAGACCACAATGTTTCAGCAATAGTCTCAATAGTCTTACAGACCACAATGTTTCGGCAATAGTCTCAATAGTCTTACAGACCACAATGTTTCAGCAATAGTCTCAATAGTCTTAGAGACCACAATGTTTCGGCAATAGTCTCAATAGTCTTACTGACCACAATGTTTCGGCAATAGGCTTACAGACCACAATGTTTCAGCAATAGTCTCAATAGTCTTACAGACCACAATGTTTCGGCAATAGGCTTACAGACCACAATTTTTCAGCAATAGTCTCAATAGTCTTACAGACCACAATGTTTCGGCAATAGGCTTACAGACCACAATGTTTCGGCAATAGGCTTACAGACCACAATGTTTCGGCAATAGGCTTACAGACCACAATGTTTCAGCAATAGTCTCAATAGTCTTACAGATCACAATGATTCGGCAATAGGCTTACAGACCACAATGATTCGGCAAAAGGCTTACAGACCACAATGTTTCGACAATAGGCTTACAGACCACAATGTTTCAGCAATAGGCTTACAGTCCACAATGTTTCTGCAATAGGCTTACAGTCCACAATGTTTCTGTAATAGGCTTACAGACCACAATGTTTCTGTAATAGTCTTACAGACCACAATGTTTCTGTAATAGGCTTACAGACCACAATGTTTCGGAAATAGGCTTACAGACCACAATGTTTCGGCAATAGGCTTACAGTCCACAATGTTTCGGCAATAGGCTTACAGACCACAATGTTTTGTCAATAGGCTTACAGACCACAATGTTTTGTCAATAGGCTTACAGACCACAATGTTTTGGCAATAGTCTTACAGACCACAATGTTTCGGCAATAGGCTTACAGACCACAATGTTTCAGCAATAGGCTTACAGACCACAATGTTTCGGCAATAGGCTTACAGTCCACAATGTTTCAGCAATAGTCTTACAGACCACAATGTTTCAGCAATAGTCTTACAGACCACAATGTTTCGGCAATAGGCTTACAGACCACAATGTTTCAGCAATAGTCTTACAGACCACAATGTTTCAGCAATAGTCTTACAGTCCACAATGTTTCGGCAATAGGCTTACAGTCCACAATGTTTCTGCAATAGGCTTACAGACCACAATGTTTCTGCAATAGGCTTACAGACCACAATGTTTCTGCAATAGTCTTACAGACCACAATGTTTCTGTTATAGTCTTACAGACCACAATGTTTCTGCAATAGGCTTACAGACCACAATGTTTCTGCAATAGGCTTACAGTCCACAATGTTTCAGCAATAGTCTCAATAGTCTTACAGACCACAATGTTTCGGCAATAGTCTCAATAGTCTTACAGACCACAATGTTTCTGCAATAGTCTTACAGACCACAATGTTTCTGTAATAGTCTTACAGACCACAATGTTTCTGCAATAGGCTTACAGACCACAATGTTTCAGCAATAGGCTTACAGACCACAATGTTTCAGCAATAGTCTCAATAGTCTTATAGACCACAATGTTTCTGTAATAGTCTCAATAGTCTTACAGACCACAATGTTTCTGCAATAGTCTTACAGACCACAATGTTTCTGTAATAGTCTTACAGACCACAATGTTTCTGCAATAGGCTTACAGACCACAATGTTTCAGCAATAGGCTTACAGTCCACAATGTTTCAGCAATAGTCTCAATAGTCTTACAGACCACAATGTTTCAGCAATAGGCTTACAGACCACAATGTTTCAGCAATAGTCTTAATAGTCTTACAGATCACAATGATTCGGCAATAGTCTTACAGACCACAATGATTCGGCAAAAGGCTTAAAGACCACAATGTTTCGGCAATAGGCTTACAGACCACAATGTTTCATCAATAGGCTTACAGTCCACAATGTTTCTGCAATAGGCTTACAGTCCACAATGTTTCTGTAATAGGCTTACAGACCACAATGTTTCTGTAATAGGCTTACAGACCACAATGTTTCGGCAATAGGCTTACAGTCCACAATGTTTCGGCAATAGGCTTACAGACCACAATGTTTCAGCAATAGTCTCAATAGTCTTACAGACCACAATGTTTTGGCAATAGGCTTACAGTCCACAATGTTTCGGCAATAGGCTTACAGACCACAATGTTTCAGCAATAGTCTCAATAGTCTTACAGACCACAATGTTTCGGCAATAGTCTCAATAGTCTTACAGACCACAATGTTTCAGCAATAGTCTCAATAGTCTTACAGACCACAATGTTTCGGCAATAGTCTCAATAGTCTTACTGACCACAATGTTTCGGCAATAGGCTTACAGACCACAATGTTTCAGCAATAGTCTCAATAGTCTTACAGATCACAATGATTCGGCAATAGGCTTACAGACCACAATGATTCGGCAAAAGGCTTACAGACCACAATGTTTCGGCAATAGGCTTACAGACCACAATGTTTCAGCAATAGGCTTACAGTCCACAATGTTTCTGCAATAGGCTTACAGTCCACAATGTTTCTGTAATAGGCTTACAGACCACAATGTTTCTGTAATAGTCTTACAGACCACAATGTTTCTGTAATAGGCTTACAGAACACAATGTTTCGGAAATAGGCTTACAGACCACAATGTTTCGGCAATAGGCTTACAGTCCACAATGTTTCGGCAATAGGCTTACAGACCACAATGTTTTGTCAATAGGCTTACAGACCACAATGTTTTGTCAATAGGCTTACAGACCACAATGTTTTGGCAATAGTCTTACAGACCACAATGTTTCGGCAATAGGCTTACAGACCACAATGTTTCAGCAATAGGCTTACAGACCACAATGTTTCGGCAATAGGCTTACAGTCCACAATGTTTCAGCAATAGTCTTACAGACCACAATGTTTCAGCAATAGTCTTACAGACCACAATGTTTCGGCAATAGGCTTACAGACCACAATGTTTCAGCAATAGTCTTACAGACCACAATGTTTCAGCAATAGTCTTACAGTCCACAATGTTTCGGCAATAGGCTTACAGTCCACAATGTTTCTGCAATAGGCTTACAGACCACAATGTTTCTGCAATAGGCTTACAGACCACAATGTTTCTGCAATAGTCTTACAGACCACAATGTTTCTGTTATAGTCTTACAGACCACAATGTTTCTGCAATAGGCTTACAGACCACAATGTTTCTGCAATAGGCTTACAGTCCACAATGTTTCAGCAATAGTTTCAATAGTCTTACAGACCACAATGTTTCGGCAATAGTCTCAATAGTCTTACAGACCACAATGTTTCTGCAATAGTCTTACAGACCACAATGTTTCTGTAATAGTCTTACAGACCACAATGTTTCTGCAATAGGCTTACAGACCACAATGTTTCAGCAATAGGCTTACAGACCACAATGTTTCAGCAATAGTCTCAATAGTCTTACAGACCACAATGTTTCTGTAATAGTCTCAATAGTCTTACAGACCACAATGTTTCTGCAATAGTCTTACAGACCACAATGTTTCTGTAATAGTCTTACAGACCACAATGTTTCTGCAATAGGCTTACAGACCACAATGTTTCAGCAATAGGCTTACAGTCCACAATGTTTCAGCAATAGTCTCAATAGTCTTACAGACCACAATGTTTCAGCAATAGGCTTACAGACCACAATGTTTCAGCAATAGTCTCAATAGTCTTACAGATCACAATGATTCGGCAATAGTCTTACAGACCACAATGATTCGGCAAAAGGCTTAAAGACCACAATGTTTCGGCAATAGGCTTACAGACCACAATGTTTCATCAATAGGCTTACAGTCCACAATGTTTCTGCAATAGGCTTACAGTCCACAATGTTTCTGTAATAGGCTTACAGACCACAATGTTTCTGTAATAGGCTTACAGACCACAATGTTTCGGCAATAGGCTTACAGTCCACAATGTTTCGGCAATAGGCTTACAGACCACAATGTTTCAGCAATAGTCTCAATAGTCTTACAGACCACAATGTTTTGGCAATAGGCTTACAGTCCACAATGTTTCGGCAATAGGCTTACAGACCACAATGTTTCAGCAATAGTCTCAATAGTCTTACAGACCACAATGTTTCGGCAATAGTCTCAATAGTCTTACAGACCACAATGTTTCAGCAATAGTCTCAATAGTCTTACAGACCACAATGTTTCGGCAATAGTCTCAATAGTCTTACTGACCACAATGTTTCGGCAATAGGCTTACAGACCACAATGTTTCGGCAATAGGCTTACAGACCACAATGTTTCAGCAATAGTCTCAATAGTCTTACAGACCACAATGTTTTGGCAATAGGCTTACAGACCACAATGTTTCGGCAATAGGCTTACAGACCACAATGTTTCGGCAATAGGCTTACAGACCACAATGTTTCAGCAATAGTCTCAATAGTCTTACAGATCACAATGATTCGGCAATAGGCTTACAGACCACAATGATTCGGCAAAAGGCTTAAAGACCACAATGTTTCGGCAATAGGCTTACAGACCACAATGTTTCAGCAATAGGCTTACAGTCCACAATGTTTCTGCAATAGGCTTACAGTCCACAATGTTTCTGTAATAGGCTTACAGACCACAATGTTTCTGCAATAGGCTTACAGACCACAATGTTTCGGAAATAGGCTTACAGACCACAATGTTTCGGCAATAGGCTTACAGTCCACAATGTTTCGGCAATAGGCTTACAGACCACAATGTTTTGTCAATAGGCTTACAGACCACAATGTTTTGTCAATAGGCTTACAGACCACAATGTTTTGGCAATAGTCTTACAGACCACAATGTTTCGGCAATAGGCTTACAGACCACAATGTTTCAGCAATAGGCTTACAGACCACAATGTTTCGGCAATAGGCTTACAGACCACAATGTTTCAGCAATAGTCTTTCAGACCACAATGTTTCAGCAATAGTCTTACAGACCACAATGTTTCGGCAATAGGCTTACAGACCACAATGTTTCTGCAATAGTCTTACAGACCACAATGTTTCAGCAATAGTCTTACAGTCCACAATGTTTCGGCAATAGGCTTACAGTCCACAATGTTTCTGCAATAGTCTTACAGACCACAATGTTTCTGCAATAGGCTTACAGACCACAATGTTTCTGCAATAGTCTTACAGACCACAATGTTTCTGTAATAGTCTTACAAACCACAATGTTTCTGCAATAGGCTTACAGACCACAATGTTTCTGCAATAGGCTTACAGTCCACAATGTTTCAGCAATAGTCTCAATAGTCTTACAGACCACAATGATTCGGCAAAAGGCTTACAGACCACAATGTTTCAGCAATAGGCTTACAGACCACAATGTTTCGGCAATAGGCTTACAGACCACAATGTTTCAGCAATAGTCTTACAGACCACAATGTTTCAGCAATAGTCTTACAGACCACAATGTTTCGGCAATAATCTTACAGACCACAATGTTTCAGCAATAGTCTTACAGACCACAATGTTTCAGCAATAGTCTTACAGTCCACAATGTTTCGGCAATAGGCTTACAGTCCACAATGTTTCTGCAATAGGCTTACAGACCACAATGTTTCTGCAATAGGCTTACAGACCACAATGTTTCTGCAATAGTCTTACAGACCACAATGTTTCTGTAATAGTCTTACAGACCACAATGTTTCTGCAATAGGCTTACAGACCACAATGTTTCTGCAATAGGCTTACAGTCCACAATGTTTCAGCAATAGTTTCAATAGTCTTACAGACCACAATGTTTCGGCAATAGGCTTACAGACCACAATGTTTCAGCAATAGTCTCAATAGTCTTACAGACCACAATGTTTCTGTAATAGTCTCAATAGTCTTACAGACCACAATGTTTCTGCAATAGTCTTACAGACCACAATGTTTCTGTAATAGTCTTACAGACCACAATGTTTCTGCAATAGGCTTACAGACCACAATGTTTCAGCAATAGGCTTACAGACCACAATGTTTCTGCAATAGTCTTACTGACCACAATGTTTCTGTAATAGTCTTACAGACCACAATGTTTCTGCAATAGGCTTACAGACCACAATGTTTCTGCAATAGGCTTACAGTCCACAATGTTTCAGCAATAGTCTCAATATTCTTACAGATCACAATGATTCGGCAATAGTCTTACAGACCACAATGATTCGGCAAAAGGCTTAAAGACCACAATGTTTCGGCAATAGGCTTACAGACCACAATGTTTCAGCAATAGGCTTACAGTCCACAATGTTTCTGCAATAGGCTTACAGTCCACAATGTTTCTGTAATAGGCTTACAGACCACAATGTTTCTGTAATAGGCTTACAGACCATAATGTTTCGGCAATAGGCTTACAGTCCACAATATTTCGGCAATAGGCTTACAGACCACAATGTTTCAGCAATAGTCTCAATAGTCTTACAGACCACAATGTTTTGGCAATAGGCTTACAGTCCACAATGTTTCGGCAATAGGCTTACAGACCACAATGTTTCAGCAATAGTCTCAATAGTCTTACAGACCACAATGTTTCGGCAATAGTCTCAATAGTCTTACAGACCACAATGTTTCAGCAATAGTCTCAATAGTCTTAGAGACCACAATGTTTCGGCAATAGTCTCAATAGTCTTACTGACCACAATGTTTCGGCAATAGGCTTACAGACCACAATGTTTCAGCAATAGTCTCAATAGTCTTACAGACCACAATGTTTCGGCAATAGGCTTACAGACCACAATTTTTCAGCAATAGTCTCAATAGTCTTACAGACCACAATGTTTCGGCAATAGGCTTACAGACCACAATGTTTCGGCAATAGGCTTACAGACCACAATGTTTCGGCAATAGGCTTACAGACCACAATGTTTCAGCAATAGTCTCAATAGTCTTACAGATCACAATGATTCGGCAATAGGCTTACAGACCACAATGATTCGGCAAAAGGCTTACAGACCACAATGTTTCGGCAATAGGCTTACAGACCACAATGTTTCAGCAATAGGCTTACAGTCCACAATGTTTCTGCAATAGGCTTACAGTCCACAATGTTTCTGTAATAGGCTTACAGACCACAATGTTTCTGTAATAGTCTTACAGACCACAATGTTTCTGTAATAGGCTTACAGACCACAATGTTTCGGAAATAGGCTTACAGACCACAATGTTTCGGCAATAGGCTTACAGTCCACAATGTTTCGGCAATAGGCTTACAGACCACAATGTTTTGTCAATAGGCTTACAGACCACAATGTTTTGTCAATAGGCTTACAGACCACAATGTTTTGGCAATAGTCTTACAGACCACAATGTTTCGGCAATAGGCTTACAGACCACAATGTTTCAGCAATAGGCTTACAGACCACAATGTTTCGGCAATAGGCTTACAGTCCACAATGTTTCAGCAATAGTCTTACAGACCACAATGTTTCAGCAATAGTCTTACAGACCACAATGTTTCGGCAATAGGCTTACAGACCACAATGTTTCAGCAATAGTCTTACAGACCACAATGTTTCAGCAATAGTCTTACAGTCCACAATGTTTCGGCAATAGGCTTACAGTCCACAATGTTTCTGCAATAGGCTTACAGACCACAATGTTTCTGCAATAGGCTTACAGACCACAATGTTTCTGCAATAGTCTTACAGACCACAATGTTTCTGTTATAGTCTTACAGACCACAATGTTTCTGCAATAGGCTTACAGACCACAATGTTTCTGCAATAGGCTTACAGTCCACAATGTTTCAGCAATAGTCTCAATAGTCTTACAGACCACAATGTTTCGGCAATAGTCTCAATAGTCTTACAGACCACAATGTTTCTGCAATAGTCTTACAGACCACAATGTTTCTGTAATAGTCTTACAGACCACAATGTTTCTGCAATAGGCTTACAGACCACAATGTTTCAGCAATAGGCTTACAGACCACAATGTTTCAGCAATAGTCTCAATAGTCTTACAGACCACAATGTTTCTGTAATAGTCTCAATAGTCTTACAGACCACAATGTTTCTGCAATAGTCTTACAGACCACAATGTTTCTGTAATAGTCTTACAGACCACAATGTTTCTGCAATAGGCTTACAGACCACAATGTTTCAGCAATAGGCTTACAGTCCACAATGTTTCAGCAATAGTCTCAATAGTCTTACAGACCACAATGTTTCAGCAATAGGCTTACAGACCACAATGTTTCAGCAATAGTCTCAATAGTCTTACAGATCACAATGATTCGGCAATAGTCTTACAGACCACAATGATTCGGCAAAAGGCTTAAAGACCACAATGTTTCGGCAATAGGCTTACAGACCACAATGTTTCATCAATAGGCTTACAGTCCACAATGTTTCTGCAATAGGCTTACAGTCCACAATGTTTCTGTAATAGGCTTACAGACCACAATGTTTCTGTAATAGGCTTACAGACCACAATGTTTCGGCAATAGGCTTACAGTCCACAATGTTTCGGCAATAGGCTTACAGACCACAATGTTTCAGCAATAGTCTCAATAGTCTTACAGACCACAATGTTTTGGCAATAGGCTTACAGTCCACAATGTTTCGGCAATAGGCTTACAGACCACAATGTTTCAGCAATAGTCTCAATAGTCTTACAGACCACAATGTTTCGGCAATAGTCTCAATAGTCTTACAGACCACAATGTTTCAGCAATAGTCTCAATAGTCTTACAGACCACAATGTTTCGGCAATAGTCTCAATAGTCTTACTGACCACAATGTTTCGGCAATAGGCTTACAGACCACAATGTTTCAGCAATAGTCTCAATAGTCTTACAGACCACAATGTTTCGGCAATAGGCTTACAGACCACAATGTTTCGGCAATAGGCTTACAGACCACAATGTTTCGGCAATAGGCTTACAGACCACAATGTTTCGGCAATAGGCTTACAGACCACAATGTTTCGGCAATAGGCTTACAGACCACAATGTTTCAGCAATAGTCTCAATTGTCTTACAGATCACAATGATTCGGCAATAGGCTTACAGACCACAATGATTCGTCAAAAGGCTTAAAGACCACAATGTTTCGGCAATAGGCTTACAGACCACAATGTTTCAGCAATAGGCTTACATTCCACAATGTTTCTGCAATAGGCTTACAGTCCACAATGTTTCTGTAATAGGCTTACAGACCACAATGTTTCTGTAATAGGCTTACAGACCATAATGTTTCGGCAATAGGCTTACAGTCCACAATGTTTCGGCAATAGGCTTACAGACCACAATGTTTCAGCAATAGTCTCAATAGTCTTACAGACCACAATGTTTTGGCAATTGGCTTACAGTCCACAATGTTTCGGCAATAGGCTTACAGACCACAATGTTTCAGCAATAGTCTCAATAGTCTTACAGACCACAATGTTTCGGCAATAGTCTCAATAGTCTTACAGACCACAATGTTTCAGCAATAGTCTCAATAGTCTTACAGACCACAATGTTTCGGCAATAGTCTCAATAGTCTTACTGACCACAATGTTTCGGCAATAGGCTTACAGACCACAATGTTTCAGCAATAGTCTCAATAGTCTTACAGACCACAATGTTTCGGCAATAGGCTTACAGACCACAATGTTTCGGCAATAGGCTTACAGACCACAATGTTTCGGCAATAGGCTTACAGACCACAATGTTTCGGCTATAGGCTTACAGACCACAATGTTTCAGCAATAGTCTCAATTGTCTTACAGATCACAATGATTCGGCAATAGGCTTACAGACCACAATGATTCGGCAAAAGGCTTAAAGACCACAATGTTTCGGCAATAGGCTTACAGACCACAATGTTTCAGCAATAGGCTTACAGTCCACAATTTTTCTGCAATAGGCTTACAGTCCACAATGTTTCTGTAATAGGCTTACAGACCACAATGTTTCTGTAATAGTCTTACAGACCACAATGTTTCTGCAATAGGCTTACAGACCACAATGTTTCGGCAATAGGCTTACAGTCCACAATGTTTCAGCAATAGGCTTACAGACCACAATGTTTTGTCAATAGGCTTACAGACCACAATGTTTTGTCAATAGGCTTACAGACCACAATGTTTCAGCAATAGTCTCAATAGTCTTACAGACCACAATGTTTCGGCAATAGTCTCAATAGTCTTACAGACCACAATGTTTCAGCAATAGTCTCAATAGTCTTACAGACCACAATGTTTCGGCAATAGTCTCAATAGTCTTACTGACCACAATGTTTCGGCAATAGGCTTACAGACCACAATGTTTCAGCAATAGTCTCAATAGTCTTACAGACCACAATGTTTCGGCAATAGGCTTACAGACCACAATGTTTCAGCAATAGTCTCAATAGTCTTACAGACCACAATGTTTTGGCAATAGGCTTACAGACCACAATGTTTCGGCAATAGGCTTACAGACCACAATGTTTCGGCAATAGGCTTACAGACCACAATGTTTCAGCAATAGTCTCAATAGTCTTACAGATCACAATGATTCGGCAATAGGCTTACAGACCACAATGATTCGGCAAAAGGCTTAAAGACCACAATGTTTCGGCAATAGGCTTACAGACCACAATGTTTCAGCAATAGGCTTACAGTCCACAATGTTTCTGCAATAGGCTTACAGTCCACAATGTTTCTGTAATAGGCTTACAGACCACAATGTTTCTGCAATAGGCTTACAGACCACAATGTTTCGGAAATATGCTTACAGACCACAATGTTTCGGCAATAGGCTTACAGTCCACAATGTTTCGGCAATAGGCTTACAGACCACAATGTTTTGTCAATAGGCTTACAGACCACAATGTTTTGTCAATAGGCTTACAGACCACAATGTTTTGGCAATAGTCTTACAGACCACAATATTTCGGCAATAGGCTTACAGACCACAATGTTTCAGCAATAGGCTTACAGACCACAATGTTTCGGCAATAGGCTTACAGACCACAATGTTTCAGCAATAGTCTTTCAGACCACAATGTTTCAGCAATAGTCTTACAGACCACAATGTTTCGGCAATAGGCTTACAGACCACAATGTTTCTGCAATAGTCTTACAGACCACAATGTTTCAGCAATAGTCTTACAGTCCACAATGTTTCGGCAATAGGCTTACAGTCCACAATGTTTCTGCAATAGTCTTACAGACCACAATGTTTCTGCAATAGGCTTACAGACCACAATGTTTCTGCAATAGGCTTACAGACCACAATGTTTCTGCAATAGGCTTACAGACCACAATGTTTCTACAATAGGCTTACAGTCCACAATGTTTCGGCAATAGGCTTACAGACCACAATGTTTCGGCAATAGGCTTACAAACCACAATGTTTCTGCAATAGGCTTACAGACCACAATGTTTCGGCAATAGGCTTACAGACCACAATGTTTCAGCAATAGGCTTACAGTCCACAATGTTTCGGCAATAGGCTTACAGACCACAATATTTCGGCACCATCTATGGTTGAAGCTATAAATATGTATACTTGTTGTTCAAGCTGTTAATAAAATATCGTTTGCCAATAAATATTAACCTACAACTATAGATTCCAACTATTAACTAACAGCTACAATGAGTATTAAGTCATTCATACCAGAACCAGAAGCGGTCCATGGCCTTTAAATTACCAGCCAGATGACCAGTTGCTGATCTCAAATTCATGAACACTAACATCCACCCACCATACAAGCCCCAGGGATTGCACGTTACTTTTGAAAGATTTATATTTATAGTTCAATATACATTTGCTATTTTACATTGACCATCCCACACACTACCTTTACAGTTGGTTTATCGTACACACAGACACACACACACACTCATGTTGAACAGAATAGTTTGTGATCTCTTAATAAACGCTATTATGATTTAATTCATCTATCAATACCAGAGTTTAAAGTAACAATGTAAATATAAGGAGAAAATTGTAATAGAAATATAGATATGTTATTTAACTGTTTTCCAAAATGTTCAGCAACACAAGCAATATACAAGACACGTAGGTATCCGGCTCTAGCCGAATATCATATTTTACTATCCGGTGATATCTGGCTCCGGCCGAATATCAGAGAGTGCTATCCGGTGCACACCTAGTTACTAGTCCTATCAACTATTCTTATCTCTAGAAAGTAAGAACAAAAAATACTTGAATAGGTTCCACCCACCAAGGTTCCATGACGTTCTGACTTGAATACAGGTATAGTAAAAAAAAAACTAATAAAGAAATGTGTATTAAATTAGTTTCTGAACTTAGTTGAAAAAGTTGAAAGATGTTTCATGTTGATTTTTGAAACTCTACGACTACATTATGTATGTACGTACTTATGTACACACGGCGAGATTAATTTGTGTACATTTGTACAGATATACTGTACTCCAAAAAGTAAATGCGACCTATAATCTTTTTGGATGACACCTACAGCAATACGTATGTCTGAAACGTCCTTCAGGTCACTGAAAACAAAGTAAGTCTGCGAGACGGGCAACTGACAAAGAATGCTTTTAGATATTTAACACGAATCTTTGCCTAAACACAATTCTGGATGCTAGCCATCACGGGTCAGCCAACGTAGCCTGGGTCAAGCAGTTTTTCCATAGTGTGTTCCCTGAAAGTGTCGTTAGACACAGACAGTGCATTTCTGAGCAACATGGACAAAACTAATGAAGTCTTCTTGAATACAATCGTCATCAACAATCCTAAGGCTCTAAGACAGTGTCTGAGATATCCCCAAAATACCCAACAAGGGCAGTTAATCAGCATGCTGCAGCTCGTATTTTTTGTTTTCTTGCTGCCACCAGTGCTTTGGTGATCCAAATCAACATTCTGACTCGGACGATGGCATGTGAAGAACTATCTTATATCCTCTGCCATCATAAACCGGTGGACGTGTTTAAGCTGTTATTTTATCGAGCACTATCACTAACCGCTATTCCGCAAAAAGTACATTAATTTGGCAAGATGACTGCACCTTTCACTGTTGTTTAAAAACCTTTTTATTTATCACATCGAAAGACAGTTGGCAAGGATTTCTCTTCCAGGAAAAAAAAACAACATATTCTAGGCCTTAACTAAATATTATATAATTATGTGACAATGAAAACAAATAGTCATGACTAACGTGCAATAGAATATTTCACACCCTTTAGAGTGCAAAGAAATACAAGGCTATAATAACGTATTTTAGGTCGATGTTATGGAGTGCACATGTTGCTTTTATGGTAACGATAAGCAATTGGTTGTGAATGATGCAACATAGGTGGCATTGTCGTCATTTGGTCTTAGGGGAGACGAATCCAGAGCATGAGACTGAAAGGTTGTGTTATTGTAGTTTTCATTACAGTTAGATTTTTTAAAAAGAAATATTATTACTAGTAGTCTAGTACATTTTTTATCATGATTTTATCTAATTATAAAAGTTGTATTTAGTTTTGTTCACAAAAAAAGTTATACAAGTTTTTAAAAGTTTTTTTGGTTAAAATATAATACGCCTACAATGATTTACTTGTCTACCAGCAGTTTGGTGCTACAGATCAAGGACCAGTAATAGCAGTCGGCCATCATCTCCCAATAGACACATTGTAGTATATGACCAAAAAATAGCTTATCCTTACAACTGCACTTTAATGGAAGCACTTTTTGTTAAGCTGTTACTTACAATTAAATCGGTTTGAAGGTGTAAGCAAGCAAACTAAAAACAAAAAAAAAGCTTATCTAAAGGGGTAGAACTCCGCCCTATATCTATCAAAAATGTAATGTACAAGTTATTTGCCTGATTTGATATCAAACATAATAATTAATTACCAATAATTAATTGGCTAATATTTTTTTTTGTTTAGATTCATGTTTTGTTAGGTAACATTTTAAAGTATCAACTTGATCGGAGAATGTGTGATGGAGAAATAGCGTTAACAATTATTTAAGGGGAATAAAGCCAACAATCTTGGTCGTTTCTGTGAACACTGAAGGATTAATTTTCCTTGTTGGTATCAAACAAAATGATTATTAATTAATTGACTGTTTATTTTTTTTTATTCATGTCTTGTCTGTGCCAATAAATTATTTTGAGAAGTTTCAACTTGATCTGAGAAGAAGTGCTGAATAAATAACCTGTACACACTTTTTACCAGACAGACAGACAGTCAGACAGACGGTGTAAATTGGATTTAAGCTTTGTAAAAATCGGCTAAATTTTGGATACTTAGAAAAGAAACCAGGGGTGCACTAATATGGTAGGCTATCAATTCCTGGTAATCATGGGTTAGTCTACACCACATATACTTATCCTTTCAACTGCACTTCAGTGGAAGCAATACTTATTCAGTTGCTAATAAGAAGTTAATTGATTTGATGATGCAAAAAAAGAAAATGGTTAGAATCTTGCTACTCAGAATATAGTAGGGTGCGTGTAAATAGATAGTAGATACTTATTGTAGAAAGACAGCATTAACTCTACATAATAGCGGATTTTCTTTTGGTCTCATAGTCATCGTACAAGTGATGTCCCAATAGTCATGAAACAAATGAAGCCCCAATAGTCATCAAACAAATGAAGCCCCAATAGTCATCAAACAAATGAAGCCTCAATAATCATCAAACAAATGAAGCCCCAAAAGCCATCAAACGAAAGAAGCCTCACTAGTCATCAAACAAATGAAGCCCCAAAGTCATCAAACAAATGAAGCCCCAATAGTCATCAAACAAATGAAGCCTCAATAGTCATCAAACAAATGAAACCCCAGTAGTCATCAAACAAATGAAGCCCCAATAGTCATCAAACAAATGAAGCCCCAATAGTCATCAGACAAATGAAGCCCCAATAGTCATCAAACAAATGAATCCTCAATAGTCATCAAATGAAGCCTCAATAGTCATCAGACAAATGAAGCCCCAATAGTCATCAAACAAATGAAGCCCCTTTGTTTATTAGCGGCCCCCGAAAGGGGAAAAGACGCTATTAGTTTTGTGCGAAATGTCTGTCCGTCTGTCCGTCCGTCCCGTTTAGGTCTCGTAAACTAGAAAAGATATTGAAAATCCGACATCACAATATTTTAGACCATTCAAAGTTCTGATGCAACGGCTACTTTTTTTTTTCTGAAAGCAAAAAATCTAATGTTTAAAATCAGTTATGCAAACTTTTTTTAAAGAAAAAAAGCTAATTAGTATGCATTATAAGTTAGACCTAATTTAAAATGAATAGTGATCTTATAAACTTCATTTTTCTGAACATTTTTTTTTATTGAGGAAATCTTTTTTTTGAATTTTTTTTTTGAGTATTCGAATAAGAGATTGAGCCTTTTCAAAACAATTAGATCAATTATAAGACATCAGTTAGGCCAGGGGAGGCGCGGTGGTTGAGCGGTAAAGCGCTTGGCTTCCGAGCCGGGGGTCCCGGGTTCGAATCCTGGTGAAGACTGGGATTTTCAACTTTGGAATTTTTGGGCGCCTCTGAGTCCACTCAGCTTTAATGGTACCTGACATTTGTTGGGGAAAAGTATAGGCGGTTGGTCGTTGTGCTGGCTACATGACACCCTCGCTAACCGTAGGCCACAAAAACAGATGAACTTCACATCATCTGCCCTATAGACCACAAGTTCTAAAAGGGGAACTAGTTAGGCCAGGTTCACATCTAACTTTACATTCACTTACACCTATCCTTTGATCTGCGGGACCGTTGGTGCACTACACAAGATCTGTCAACCTTCTTTCTCCATTCTTATCTCTCATTTGTCTTTGCTAATTTCATTTGGATGTTCTTTCTGAAAATATTGAAGCCTGCCTGGGTGGACCACTTCAGGGGCCGATTTTGAGTTTGTGTTTACACACAAACTGTCTTTTGTAACCTTGTTATATTATTACATTATGTTTATTATAAAAAGATTTGCATTTAATAAATCATTGTTAGAACCTCTACTAGCCCTAAAACTGATTCGCCAAAACTACCATAGCGTAAAAACGGCTGCGCCAAAACTTTGCATATCCCCCATAACCTGCAAGTCACATATAACTGAACAGTCAACCAAAGTATGTGGCAGTTGAAGCTTGTTGGCTTAGAGTTCGTGATAGCTTAAATCAAATAAAAAAAAAACAACATTCAATAGACGAGCATTAGGATGTAAGGGAGAGCAACATGTATACAGAAGACAATTGAAATTAATCATAATTAAGGCCAATTTCGCACTATCACAACCTTATAGAATACTATTGTAAGGACCCTGTAATCATTTGCAATGTTTAATTTTAATTTTTTTTAAATAAAATCATTCTTTCAATCTACTTATCTTTATTATTGATACAATTTGTCGACGTTTTGGAAAAAATACCAAATTTAAATCTGTCCAATAAGGGATTGTCAACAGTCATCTAACACTTATATGCTGTTTTTTCTTTTTTTAAATAACCTATTATATAAAAATACAATTTTTTGACGTGTTGGCAAAAAAATCAAAAGTTTATTATCAATCTTACACTATATTTAATTTTCTAGCTGAAACGCTACGAAAATCTAATTATCGTTAATCTTATGTTCCGAACTTTAAGGAAAACAACTTTCTAAAACCAAAGTATGGTATTAAAAAATCTCTCCACAAGGTTAAAATACATCTAATTTTCAAGCATCCCAACAATTTATTAATATTAGGCAGATTAGATTATTCCTGAATTAGAATCTATAAATTGCTATATATTATATTTTGATGTATATATTAAAACTATTGTGATGTTTTGGAAGGAAAATTAAAGGTTAAATCTAATTTTCAATATATTTAGTCTTTTTTAATCTTTGACGTCATATAGAATGAATGCACCAATGTCTAAGAACACAACTCTCTGGTGCAAATAAATACAGTTTTTAGTCTAATTAGTAGAATTGATATTCTATATTTTGATCTAGTCTATATAATTCTAGACGAGACCTAGAAATTCTAAATCTAGAATCTACAATGACTTTAATTAGAATTTAGATCTAGATTTATTCTAAAAAATCAAATCTAATCCAAAAAAAATATATATGTATATTTAGATTTAAATCTAGCGAGTAGATGTAGTAGGATGGCTGCCTGGTCGTGCGGTATACATGCTGGTCTAACGTTCGGACTTCTCATGTTCATACCCTGCTCGCTGCCATCCCACGTCGTCCAGCGAGGGGTTTGGACTAGGAAATAGATTATATTCAACTTTGAAGGAAAATCTGAAACATGTAAAACATTTTTTTTTAAATTCTTACAATGCAAAATGAATCTTTGAAATATTATTACTTTGGACAATAAAAAACATATCATGTTTTGAATATTCACTGCAAATTGGCGGATCGAATATGAAACCAATAGCAGCCGTCTCTGTGTTTGTGTGATAACACAATCTTTTTGTAATTTTGTTTACATTGATTCATGTGTGGTCAGGTAAAGGAAATAGTTGTGCGAAATTTCAGCTTGATCTGAGATTGAATGTGGGAAACTTTTTACCAAAGTGAGTTGATATAAGCTTTGTAAAAAAATAATTTTGTCTTATAAAGTAAACAAGAAATAGAACTCAAAGCTACAACAAAAATGTTGGTCTATTACTAGCCACTTCACCAGAACCTTAAAAGATCTAAAATAAAATGATATCGGATTTTCTTTTCTAGATTTTGCGGATCAAAACGGGACGTTAGGACGAACGGACAAACCACACAAAACTAATAGCGGCTATGCCCTTTCTGTGGCCACTAAAAATATTATAGAAAAGGAAATTTTAGAACGCAGTGATTTCTGTTCGATAAACAAACTAGGTAATACGCCTTTTAAATTATAGTTTATTTTAGCTACACATCTAAATTTATTGATATGTAAATGTTAATAAAAAAAAACAATGTTAAAACTAACATTCAAATAGAATAATTATAGGCCTACCATTTTTTAGCGGCCCCCGAAAGGGGAATAGATAAGGGGAAAAGGCGCTATTAGTTTTGTGTGGCTTGTCTGTTCGTCCGTCACGTTTACATCTCGTAAACTAGAAAAGATATTTGAAAACCGACATCATGATATTTACGACCATTCAAAGTGAGGATGCAACGGCTACTGATAATAGTGATAAAAAACAGTGAAAAAAACTGTCACGTGACAGCCTGTGTGTATTACGTAATTTGAAAAGAAGAGATAGAGAACAACGTGGCTAAATGTTATTTGTTTACGATTGGTGAATGAGGTCCATTAGATCAATTAGATAATTATTATAAGACATCAGTTAGACCAGGTTCACATCTAACTTCTCCTTCACTTTCAGCTAGCCCTTGGTATGCTGGAGCGTTGGGGCACAACACAAGATCTGTCAACATTCTTTTTCCATTATTCTCTGTAATTTGCCTTTGATAGAATTTCATTCTGATATTCTTTCTGAAAATATTGAAACCTGCCTTTTTACCTACCTAGCTGGACCACTTCGGGGGCCGATTTTGAGTTTGTGTTCCCACACAAACTGTCTTCGTAACCTTGTTTAAAACAAAAAAAACATTTACAAAAGTGTTGTTACGAAAACTCGCTGGTATGTAAAGAAGTTATTACATGAGTTTTAGTAAATTGTCTCTAGATAAAAAGTATTCCAATGTTCTAAATGAAATCGGCAAGCACCGAAAAAACGGTCCATCGGCATAGCGATCATTTTGAAAATGACCGAAAAAGAGGTCAACCGGTCTGGTAAGGAATTCCAGCTAACCGTCGCTCAGCGTGGCGCCTCCGTTGAAACGTCTTTTAGTGAAACTAGATATGCTAAGTACGAGTAGAGAAACAGGCCCTTGTGGGATTCCCTGGGTGAGCTTTTTTTTTTTTATCTTACTCGGGGTTTAAATGGAACAAACAGCCCGCACCCCAGTCCAAAAAGTCCGCCACGCCGTTCCACAAAGGGGACCGTCATCAGTGTCCGGTTAGCTGGAGTAGCGGTCTCTGCACGGAACAGTGGCGGTTACAGTATAGGAATATGAGACAAGCTCCCCAATGGTAAGTGCTGCTCCCGGCAGCTTATAGCGAGTGGACCCAGGACTGGGGGCGGTGCGATGTGTACGTGGTACGGTCCGGTTTTTTCCGCCCAGTCACCATTATGGCCGCTACTACTGAAAGCCCTCAGACAGGACACGGGGTGGAACCCCATGTCCAGGCCTGGTTGTTGGATAAAAGCCTTTCAACGGGATAATGGCGTCCTTGCAGGCGCCGATTCCCTTCTAGACTTCATTGAAGGTAGTGTTAACTACGACACAAGGTATCGCCACTCCATCGAGGACGTAGAAACAATAGACCACATTCTGTATGAATTTTCGCGTTCTGCATGAAAGACGGGACAAAGATTTGATAGAAAGAGAAAACTGGTTTGTGTGCAGCATTAGGGCTGTCCTTGTACGGGGAC
Organism: Biomphalaria glabrata; assembly: GCF_947242115.1. Taxonomy (NCBI): domain Eukaryota; kingdom Metazoa; phylum Mollusca; class Gastropoda; family Planorbidae; genus Biomphalaria; species Biomphalaria glabrata. The sequence continues at coordinate 20,032,819 of NC_074715.1, forward strand.
AAGGCGACCACTGCCCGCTTCCTTTCACGTGCTCTAAGGGAGTACTCTTAGTAATGGGGTTTCTGATTTGGTAGCGTTAAGTCGGAGGATTCAAGCTCTTGTCGCTTCAGCGTGGCGCTTCCGTGGAAACATCTAGTAGTGAAACTAGAAAGGATACCTTGGCTGAGCTTTTTTTTTTTAATCACTCGGGGTGGGGATGTAACACATAGCCAGCACACCAGTCCAAGTCCGCCACGCCGTTCTACAAAGGGACCGACATCAGTGTCCCGTCAGCTAGAGTGTTTGTCCCTGCACTAACAGTGGCGGTAACAGTCTAACAGAAAGAGAAACTCCCCATGGTTAGCGCTGCCCTAGGCCACTTTTAGCGCGTAGACTCAGGGCCAGGGGCGGTGCGCTGTGCCCGTGGTCCTGAGTCTACTTAATTTGCCCAGTCTAAGGCCGTTACTACTGGGAGCCCTCAGGACAGGGGTGAAGAGCCACACGTCCAGGCCTGTTCGATGGATAAAAGCCTTTTTAACAATCAATGGGATAACGGCGCAATCGGCGCCCGATTCCCTACTGGACTTCATTGAAGGTAGTGTTAAACCTGATAACTTCTCAGCACTTTATCTGTCTCAAAACATTTGTCGTAGGTGTGTTGCGACATATATCGCGCAACCAAACCCCTCTACTTTTCGAAATCAGCATTTGTTCTGAGCAGGATATCAAGAGCGAGGAAGTTCCAATCTGTTACGTGGTCCAGCCAGCATTTCTTTACACAGTGAAAGATGACAATTAGCCCGAATACTTATTTTGGTATTATTCAAACACCAGGTAGGAACTAGTGTGTAGTTTGATAGACTATGTAAAATTATCATTAAGAAATAAGAAATAAATAAATTCAAAAGAATAGTTTTATTAATCAACTAAGGCAGACAACATCTTCTCCTGTTACAAAGTTTAATGTTCTTAGCCAGAACTCCTGAAACTTATGATATTTTTTTTTGTTGAATCAACGTCAAATATTTATTTTAAATAATTTATAAAGAATAGTAAATATGCATACTAAAATATCTCAAACATTCATGTCACAAGAAAAGAAAAACAACCTTCCATCGTAAATATACAGTGGCATATTTAATTTTTAATATCAGATTCTCCTTGCAAATTAAATTAACCTAATTCCAGTTATGCGTAATATAAACAAATATACTTATAACTTAACAAGTTTATATGTATGTTATAAATAATATAAAGAGAGTGTCACATTTTCGCAACAACATTAAATAATTATAGTTGCCATTTCTTCTCTTGTCAATGTCTTGAAGTATGAAAATATATAATGACCCAATTTATCTAATCGAGTTATTTAAATTAAGATATCAAATACTTCAGAAAGTAAAATATCAAAATAGAATAATTTCGCATGAATAGTATAATTTTTGTTTAAACCTACGTTGAAAGGTATATTTTAAATGAAGCACTTTTTAGCGGCCCCCGAAAGGGGAAAAGACGCTATTAGTTTTGTGCGAAATGTCTGTCCGTCTGTCCGTCCGTCCCGTTTAGATCTCGTAAACTAGAAAAGATATTGAAAATCCGACATCACAATATTTTAGACCATTCAAAGTTCTGATGCAACGGCTACTTTTTTTTTTCTGAAAGCGAAAAATCTAATTTTTAAAATCAGTTATGAAAGCAGTTTTTTAAAGAGAAAAAGCTAATTAGTATGCATTATAAGTTAGACCTAATTCAAAATGAATAGTAATCTTATAAACGTCATTTTTCTGAACATTTTTTTTTGTTGCAGATTTTTTTTTTTTTTTTTTTTTTTTTTTTGAGGATTCGAATAAGAGAGTGAGAATTTTTCAAAACAATTAGATCAATTATAAGACATCAGTTAGGCCTGGGGAGGCGCGGTGGCTGAGCGGTAAAGCGCTTTACATCATGCCCTATAGACCACAAGGTCTAAAAGGGGGAACTAGTTAGGCCAGGTTCACATCTAACTTTACATTCACTTACACCTATCCTTTGATCTGCGGGAAGTTGGGGCACTATACAAGATCTGTTAGCCTTCTTTCTCCATTCTTATCTCTCATTTGTCTTTGATATAATTTCATTTGAATGTTCTTTCTGAAAATATTGAAGCCTGCCTGGGTGGACCTCTTCGGGGGCCGATTTTGAGTTTGTGTTTCCACACAAACTGTCTTTTGTAACCTTGTTTAACTTCTCAATTTAAGTGCATAGGATAGAACAAGTTTTATGTATTTATGTGTGTGTTTTTTTCAATATATGCTATATGCTTTAAAATCTTGGTTATTCCATTAAATTGTTTTATGCTTATGCTTATACTATATTATGCTTATATTCAATAAAAAAAAGTTAATTTTTAAACAATGAATTCAATCAAACGAAATTAATTAACTATTATAAAAAATGATACTCTCAGGCATACATTCTTTTGGAGTCTGTTGGTTTGAACGTCTAACACTGTTTATTGATTTGTCCATCTCCGACTACAACGTCCTCACAGTAAGAAACATTCACAGAATCACTTTGACTTATGTTGACACTTTCAGCCAAGGTATTGACGGATCCAACGTCAAGCCGATCAGTTTTTAGAGAGAGAGGTCCTGTATTGTTTAGACTTAAAAAAAAAATAAGCAAATATATAAAATAATAATAAAAACAAGAATTTAATGTAAGAACTGTATATTGGTAGCTATAACTATCAACACAATAATATATTTCCTTTAATCAATATCGAAATAGATTAATTAATTACCAATAATTAATTGACTAATTTGTTATTTTTTAAATTGATTCATGTTTAGTCAGAGATCTATTGATACTGAAGCTTTTTTGGTATCAAACGAGATAATTAACTACCTGTATTTAATTGGCTAATTGTTGAATTTTGTCATCGATTCATGATATTGCTAGGAACAATAAATAAATCTGTAGTTTCAACTTGATCCCAGAAATAGTGGGGGGGGGGGGGAGAAAATATGATTTGTTCCAAATTTGAAGCAAAAAGTGAGTTAATATAAACTTTGTAAAAAAAATGAAAGTCAGGAAAGATATAGTAAGAAAAAAAAAAAAGAAATGACATTAAAGGTTATTAGTGAAAGCTTCATTTATATCTACAAAACAAAATAATCGCGTGTTAATCAAAGCAAAAAAGGAGTTAATATCTCAAATATTATAACAATAATAAGGCTTGTCATCGAGTACAAAGATTAATGAGGAATGCAATATTACTCATGGCTACGCAATCCAAACTGTGACCTACATATTTTGCCACATCCAGGACAAGCATAACCATTGATTTTCTTTTGGTCTCAAATGCATATCCCGCGGCCCTTGTGAGTAACCTCCAGGCTCTAGCTGTCTCATTCTGAGGACGCATGCATTAAGGTGTTTTCTTCTATGTCATCTAAGGCAAGTTGACGCTTAAGCTGGTCTTTAAAGAGTTTCCGTGGGGCACCTCTGCTACGTCGACCACCTTTAAGCTCACAAAAAAAAGACTGCATACGTTTGTCCCCCATACTGGATACATGCCCTGCTTAGCGTAACTATCGGACCAATTGAAGTCCCTCTATGCAGTCCTTTCCAGCGTTCGCAAGGATATCGCTGTTTGTAGAGCGGTCATTCCACCGTATGTTCATATTATCTTTGCTGAAAGTGCTCAAGTAGTTTTTGTTGCTTTCTGTATAACATTCAGATCCGCTTGGTAGACAACTAGTACATATAGTAAAAAAAAAAAGTTCCCCATTCACACCTTGTGGTCTATAGGGCAGATGGTGTGTCATGTGGCCAGCACAACGACCAACTAACGTCAGGTACCAATTAGATTTGGGTGAACTCAGAGGCGCCCGAAGATTCTGAAATTAAAAACCCCAGCCTTCACCAGGATTCGAACATTTGACCTCGGTTCGGAAGCCATGCGTTTTACCGCTCAGCCACCGCGCCACGTATATACTTATTAATAATAACCCCTTAGAAAAGTGTTCTATGTTTGTGTTCATTTCTGTTTTTCCTCTTCTTTCACATTCACTTATACCTTGATCTGTTAAACCGTCCTTCTCCATTCTTCTTCATCTTTTTGCCGTGGCCAAAATCTAAATGGCAGGTCTGTCCAATCCCTCATGTGTCTTCTCATCGCTTTTTTTCTCTCTGCGTCGTCTTATTTTTTCTTGGTACTGTTCCCTGATGGAAGGAGGATTCATCACCCGTCGCCTCGGCGTGGCGCCTCAGTGAAAACGTCTAGAAGTGAAACTAGATAGGCTAAGAACGGGAAGCGAACAAGGCCTCTGTAGGATAACTTGGGTGAGCTTTTTTTTTTTTATCTCACTCAAGTTTAGGATGGAACGAAATTCAACGACCCAGTCCGAAATCCACCACGCCGTTCCATAAGAGTCCCGTTAGCTGGAGTGGTGGTCCCTGCACGCAATGTGGCGGTTACAGTATAGGAATATGAGGCAAACTCCCCATGGCCACTAAGAGCGAGTGGGGACCAGGACAAAGGCGCAGTGGAAGCGGTACAATTGCCTTACTTGATCCATGGTGTGTCCAGGCCTGTTCGTTGGATAAAAGCATTTCCTATGATTAACGGGGTAATAGCGCCTTCCGCGCCGATTCCCTACAAGTGTTTATCGAAAATTCCCTGATGGACGTTCTCTAAGAACCTTGCAATATCGCTCTGGAATTTTAGTTTGCGTATTTTGACAGGTTAACAGGTCATTGTGAGCTTCAATTGCTGTAATACTCCTTTCTCTACTCTTTTTGTTTGTGCAGCAGTCTTTGAATGAAATACCTAGGATCTCTCTATAGCAACTCATTTCCACTGCTAGGATCTTCCTTTCTAGTTCTGCAGTCAGCATCCAAGGTTCGTAAGCATATAAGACCGTGGCCATGACCAGGGAGCGCATCAATCTGATTTGAGTGTCGAAGGCTATACCTTTGTCTGTCCAGTTTGTTTTGAGTTTTGCAAGGGCTGTGCAATTCTGGCCAGTAATTCCTCTTCTTATCTATTTTAAAGGCACGTTTTGATCTTACAACGCAAATGTATTCATCGGGGGAACAATCTTTTTTTTTTTCTTAATTGATTCCTCCTAGACAAAACGATGACATTTTTATGAGCGCTAACTTCTCTATCAATAATGAATAAATGATAATTAAAAAATTACCCACTATAAATCTCCCTAAATAATATAAAGGCATATCCTGCAACATTAACATGTTTTAGTATTGACTAGAATAATGGATCTGGTTAAAGATAAAGATCTAGTAACTATATTATATATTGCTGAATATTTTAAATATTATAGACATGGATGTATATTGTTACAAATCTATTTTAGCACTTCAGCTAATGATTTCTAAATCAAACGGGGAGCAAATATTAAAATCGAGTACGCGAATTTTCCTATAATGTGTGTTCAAAATAAACTGAATTTATTTTAAAAGGATTTAACTTTGAAAACAATTAAGCTGTTTAGACCTAATGGGTACTATTTTTTATAAAGAAAAACATAAAATATTTTTTTAGGAAATTCGTTTCAGCAGTTTTCAAAATCGTTGTTAAACTAGTTTCTTTAATTCAATGCATGTATATTACCCTTTAAAAAAAAATAAAATACGTTTAAATATCTAGCATTTTAACGTTTTAAAAATAATTTTATATATTCTTTCACACTCATAGAGCAACGTAAGACACATATTGTAAGGTGATTTAATAGAAAGCAGGAGAGCTGCAAGTCAGCTATTTATAAGGTTTACTGATATCTACAAACGCGACATCACGCTCTTAAAAATCGTCAACAGTTCAAAGAAAGAGCTACTGGATAGATCCACATGAAGAGCTAGCCTTAAGGAAGGGTCTTTGATTGCAGATACGTAAACAGTAGAAGTACAATGAAGGGTGAAAATGATACAGTGTCTGGTGTTTACAGATGCCCACAACCTGTGACCACAGCTGTGTATCAAAGATTGGCCTCGTTAGTCACACAAGAAATCGCAAGGAAAACAAATACTCTATTGCGGTGTAAAATGCCAAAGACATAGAGCAGCACTGAAATAAATTAGTCTTTTGCATTTATAAATGCATCTAAGGCCATTAAAGACACGAGGGTGGGTGGAAAAAGAACATCGACCTACTATATCTAGTTGGTACACAAACTAAAATATGTCAATATATATGTTACTGGGTTCATTTACTTACACATTATTTATGTTGAACTGAAAAATACACTGTGTTTGATTATTGGTGTGCCTCATTGGACTGAAATCATTGAAATATTTTAAAATTACAAAACATACTGAATAAATACTAACTTCATGTGCTGTTTATCTATTCTAGCATATATTTAAATTTTAAACAATTCTTACTTGTTACTTCTCGATTGCATTCCAAATTTGTTTCTTTTGTTAACTTTCGCTCCAGAATCGGATAAAAGTTGCACGAGTTCACTTTCATTGTATTCGGCTGCCATCATGAGTGCTGTCCAGCCGTCTATATTTGTTTCATCCACTTTGGCATGGTGTTGTATTAGAAGTTTTACGGTTTCAATGTGATTATTCTGTGTTGCAATCATTAAAGGCGTATTTCCTTTGTTATTTTTCTCATTCACATTGGCTCCAGACTCTAGAAGTTTTTCAATGACATGAATATGTCCGTTTTGAGAGGCTAACATTAATGCTGTCATCCCTTTATGAGATTTCTTCTGTGCGTCAGCGCCTGACTCTAAAAGTTTATGCACCGTCTCGCTATGGCCATGACAAGAAGCGATCATTAGGGCTGTATATCCTTCATTGTTACTATCATTATAATACATTTGAGGAAAAGTAGTTTGAAGACGAAGAGGTCTGACAGAATTATTTTCTAAGGCATTTTGCATTTTAATTGGACAAGTCGCTCCAGATTTTAACAGTAATCTTGCAGTATCTATCTTTCCATTTTTTAAAGCAATAGTTAATGCATTTAAATTATTTTTGTTGGTTTCATTTAAATTGGCATTATATTGGATGAGGAGTTTGACGATTTTATTTTGGCCAGTTTTTGAAGCCATCATTAGAGCTGTTGTGCCATTTTTGTTTGATTCATTTACATTTGCATTGAACTGGATTAATAGTTTCACAATTTCAATATGTGCAGTTTGAGCAGCCAACATTAGTGCAGTTTTACCTTTGTGATTTTTGTCATTAACTCTCACATTACAGTTTAGAAGTGTCTTCACAGTCTGTAGGTGACCATTTTGAGCTGATTTCATTAACGCTGTCCAGCCATCGTCTGTACGTGTATTTACTAAAGCTCTGTGTTTTAATAGAATCTTCACCACATCATTGTGTCCATTTGCTGAAGCTAGTAAAAGAGCTGTCCATCCATTCCTTGCTTTTTCATCAATCTTTGCATTGTGTGTTAAAAGACAGTTCAGAATATCAGCATAACCATTTTTTGCAGCTATCATTAATGCTGTCCACCCAAATTTATCTTTTTCATTAATATTGGTATTATATTGCATGAGCAAATTTAAAATGTCTAAATGTCCATTCTGTGATGCTATCATTAGCGCTGTCCAACCAGAAAAATCTTTCACATTTACACATGATTTTGATTCTAAAAGTATCTTTAAACTCTCTGTGTTTCCCATATCAGAAGCTATCATGAGTGCTGTCCAGCCTTCATTATTATCTCCCGTTACACTTGCCCCATACTTTTGTAGAAGTTGAATTATTTTAATATGGCCGTACTGAGAAGCAATCATTAATGCAGTGAATCCTTTATTGTTTTTTTCAAATAAATCACCTTCGTTTTTCACAAGAATCTCAACCATTTCAGTGTGTCCGTATTTGGATGCTAGCATCAATGCAGTCCAGCCTTTTTTGTTTTTTTCGTTGACTCTAGCTCCAGATTTTAGAAGTGTCCTAACTGTATCAATGGTTTTATTTTGACAAGCCAACATCAGAGATGTCACGCCATTTTGATCTGTTTCATTTATTTTTGCTCCATTATGAAGTAACAGTTCAACCATTTGAATGTGTCCATTCTGTGCAGCAAGCATCAAAGCAGTTGAACCGCTTTTGTTTTTGGCATGGACATTAGCTTCTGAATTCAATAAAAGTTTTACGGTGTCAAAATTTCCATTTTGATACGCTTTCATTAACGCTGTCCATCCATCTTCATTTGCATCATTAACATTTGCTTTAAACTGTATGAGAGATTGAACAGCTTCAGCGTCTCCATATTCAGCTGCTATCATTAGAGCAGTATTCCCATAAATATCTGTTCCCGTAACATTTGCTCCATGTTCCATAAGTTGCGAAATAGTTTTCTTTTGGTTATATCGCGAAGCTTTCATTAAAGATGTCCAGCCGTTTAAATCTCTTTCGTCAACATGAATGCCTGAGTCCAAAAGAGACTTGACTGTTTCTACTTGACCATTTTTAGATGCTTCCAGTAAACTCACGGTGGTGTCAATGTTGTACTTCTCAAAATGTTTACAACATTGCATCAACAGTTCAACCATCTCTATGTCTCCATTCTGAGAAGCTACCATCAGTGCTGTCCAGCCATTGTCTACTTTTTTGTTTACATGAGCCCCAGAACGTAACAAAAGTTCTACTGTCTGAATGTCTTTGTTCTGTGTTGCTACAATCAGTGCAGTCAATTTCTTATTACTTTTGTTTACATTAGCTCCAGCTTGTATAAGAATCTCAGCAATGGAAGTATTTCTTTGTTGACATGCAATCATGAGTGCTGTGTTTCCTTTTTTATCTTTTTGATCAAGATTTGGTTTTGCTTTAATCAGAAGTTCAACTGTTGTTTTGTGTCCGTAATGGCAGGCTATCATTAATGCAGTTTGTCCATGTTTATTTTCATCATTAACTAAAGCTCCCGAGTCTAAAAGGAGGCCAACTGTTTCATTGTGTCCAATCTCACTTGCTGTCATTAATAATGTAAAACCGTCTTGATATATTTTATTGACATTTGAACCATATTCAAGAAGTACTTGAACAGTTGCTGTGTGACCGTTTTCACATGCCAGGAATATTGCTTTTGAGCGATGTTTGTTTACGAAATCAACATTTGTATTAGATTCCAATAGCAACCTTACAATATTTGATTGCCCTTTTCGACATGCTATCAATAATTCTTTGGGATCGTATAGAACAGTTTTATTCTGTGGACGTTTTTCTCGTGATGTATTCTCAATATTTTTATCTGTACTAATGGAAGAATTCAGTTTTAAATTAACATAATTTTCAGTTTTATTTTGTTCTACTTTGTCGCCTTTCTGATTCAAAATTAAATGTAAATCAGACTGAGAATTCTTTTTAGTTTCAGATATGTTGATAGAATCTTCTTGTATTTGTGTTGATGCCTCCATATCAAAAGTATTTTCTTCACATGCAGAACGCATACTATTTGAAGTTAAGTAAGTACGCTGACAATTACCTTCCTTTGCACATTGGTTATCTGGTGAAACGGGACTCATTTTGCAACTATGATATTTATCTGTATTATATTTTAAAAGTAGTTGATATATTTCTGGTTTACTATTTCGTTCGGACACTCTAAATGCTGAGTCACCATCTTGATTTTCTCGATAAATATTAGCTCCTGCATTTAATAACGCTGTAATTGTTGTTAAGTGTCCGCTTTGGCAAGCAAACATTAGAGAAGTCCAACCAAAAATATTTTGATCATCAATGTGTGCCCCTTTTTCGAGTAATTTTACCACCAGTTGAGTCAGTCCAAAATGAGAAGCTATCATTAGAGCAGTAGATTTATCTTTTGTTTTTTTATTGACATTAGCGCCTTGACTGATGAGCTCTAAACCGACTTCAGTTTGTAGACTTCTGCAACTAATCATTAAAGCTGTCCATCCTGAATCATCTTGGGCATCAATGAAATGTACATATGCCTTAGATTGTAGAAGTGTTTGAACTATATCTAGGTGTCCATGATACGATTCCATCATTAACATTGTCCAGCCATTTTTTAATTGTAAAATCTGAAATGATCCAGCATTTAGAAGAGCAACAACACTTTTGGCATCTCCCTTCTCACTGGCTAACATTAGGGCTGTTTGTCTATCAAAGCTCATTGTATTTACTTCAGCGCCTAAAAGTATTAAATATTTTACGATATCTGCAAGACCCCTTTGTGCTGCCAACATTATAGACGAGAACCCATCTTTATTTACCAAGTTTAAATTTGCTTGGCATTCGGATAGATATTTGATTGTTTCAAGATGTCCATTGAAAGATGCCAACATGATGGGTGTCCATAAATCTAAGTTTACCTCATTTACACTTGCCCCACATTTTATTAGAAATTTTACAATCACAATGTGACCATTGCTAGATGCAAACATTAGTGCTGTCCAGCCTTTCGAATCTTTTAAGTTGATATTGGCTCCTGTTCGTATTAAACGTTTTACAATGTTAAAATGTCCGTTTTGAGATGCAATCATTAGCGATGTGCAACCTTCTTGATTGCAACTATTTATGTTTGATGTCGACTTCTGGATTAGACATTCGACTGTCTTTAAACATCCATTTTGAGATGCATACATTAATGGTGTCCAGCCTTTTTCATCTTTCACATTGACATCTGCTTTTAATTCAATCGGAAACAGATACATATTTTATCTGGATGGTTCTTGTTATTAAGGTAATTGAAACTGTAATATTAAGAATGCATATTTATTTTTATTCATCAATCAATGAAATCTTGTGTTTCTAGGAAAAAAAACAGGCAAAATAAAAAAAATACTTTAAAAAAAAACAAACTTATATTAACCGTGTATCTATTAATTTGGATCAGTCATATAATTAAATTTGTAATATGCCTCAGACAGCCATCTAATAGGGGGACTAATTTAGTTTATACCACATCTTAAGTCAAGTACTATTTTTCCCTTGTTTAAAATACCAAACAAAGTAATTTATTACCAATATTTAATTAATTAATTGGTTATTATTTTAATTGTTTCTTGAGTTGTCAGGTAAAAGAAATAATAGTGCAAAATATTAGCTTGATACGAGATTGGTGTCTGAGAAATATCGTATACAAACTTTTTGCCAGACAGACACACAGACAGTGAGTTGATATAAGCTTTGTAATATTGTTAATTATTATCTGGTGGTTATTTTCTAACTTATATGCAATTTAATGCACTATATTCGCTCTCTCTTTTTTCCTCCCTCTCTCTCTCTCTCTCTCTTTCTCTCGTGTTAACAGGGCTACGCAGAATCAACTGTACTCCATATATTTTACTACCTCTAATGCACTGATTTCGCTGTCTTTGCCTGTCCTCTTCAGCGGTGGCTTTCGTTTGATCTCCCAACCACTGTGAATGCTTCCCATAGAGGCCGATCTCTTTGCTATTACCTGCTAGTAATGTTCTATGTTATAGAGATTTAGTCTTTCAAGCCTGTCCGTGGATAGTCATGTACAAGAAATAATTGTACAAAATGTTAACTTGTTCCGAGCTTAGGTTTGGCAGAAATATTAGTACAAAAAGTCTACTAGACAAACTGACAGTTAGACAGACAGGCAGTCAAACAGAAAGACAAAACGAATTGTAAAAAGGAAATATGATGTTGTAAAATTCTCGCTTCAACTTACTTTGTTATAACATTCACTTTTAGATATAAAATAATGAATCTCCCTTTTCAACTATAAAGAGATTCTGTCTAGACTATTGCTTTGTTATCTCCATTTTCTCTTGCCTAAACCAAACATATATAACAGAAAAAAAAAACGCATCTCGCGTCACTGTTTCGTATATATACATGTTATATCACCACAAATGACACAAAGTGTGTAGTACACAGTACTTGTAACCACACACCTATTACAACGAACATAACCATAATTTCCTAACCTGATAAGATATGTTTTTAAAGCACAAAACTGCGTCCTAAGTTTCCATAAATCTGTCTCTAGGCCCTAGTGTGCCAATAATAGGTACACCTTTCCGAGATAGTTCTTAATATATGTACGCTTTCTTACTGTTATGCCTGTTAAGTCCCTGTTCAATTTCTTGACACTTCTTCTCTATACACTTTTTCTTCGCTTCTTTCAATTCCCTTATCAACCCGTATGTTGAAGCTATTGTATTTGTGGACATATTTTGGATCTAACAACTTTTCCCCCTTTGAAGCTCCCGTCGCTTGTCACAGAGTTAAAGTATATCCTCTGTTACCCAGTGTTACCATAAAAGTTGAAATAAAAGCTTGCTCTTTCAAATTGGTCATTGAAGTTATCGTAATCTCACGACAATGTCTTTCTTCTGTAATTTACGTTTTAAGAAGCAGCAACGCTGACCTAAGAGACTGAAATATATTTTAAATCTTGAGGAACTGCCTATAACTGTCTAGCTTATTTTAAAGGTTGAAAAAGAAAAATATGAATAGATTTAATCTTCTTTGTTAAGAATCTAACTTTGAATTCTGACACTTGGAAGCTCATTTAATGGCTAATTTTTAAAATGTAGGTTAAGGGAAATAACCGCAACTCTAAAAGTGGAATAAATATATTAATATAAAGAAAATATACATTTCTTTGTTTTCTTAAAAAGAAAATGACAATAACATTGAGATAATCAATGGATGGCTTCCTGGTCGTGCGGTTTGCGCGCTGGACTGTCGTTCTGATTTATCGATGGTCCAGGGTTCAAACCCTGCCCGCTCCCCGTCCCCCGTCGTCCTGCGGGAGGTTTGGACTAGGAAGTAATTATCTTCAACTCTGAAGGAACATCCGAAACATGTAAAACATTTTACATACATCTGTCACGTAGATCTGGTTGCTCAACAGTAGGTCAATGATGTGTTAACCAGTACAGTGACTAAGTAACTAAAGCTATGGTCACTTTTGTATTTTATTTTTATAGTGATATCTTCGGTAGACTGTTTAATAATTTAAACATTTATAAAAGGTAGGCCTAAGATTTAAAATATTTTTAGTCATGGGAGAATCATTCGAAATTAAAGTATGTGTAAATAAATATATATATCTAGATTTTATATTTGTTAAGCTATGGCATCTGTAGTAGACGGTCATTGACTTGTAGCACCAAACTGCTGGTAGACAAAAAAACACCTTTGTAGGCATATTATATCTTAACAAATAAAACTTGAAATAACTTGAATATGGTAGACTAAGACTAAGAGACTAAGACTGCTTTATTGATCCTTACGAAATTTGTTGTGATTACAAGGACTCGTTTCTCATATAAAGACAACACAACAGAAAAATACACATAAATACAACAGACAACATAAAGAGTTCATTCAGCGACTACACACAGGTATCTTGGTGCATTTCATGTTCCCTGATCAATGAGTGGCGGTGATAGAGTCTAACCGAGTGAGGTACGAACGAGTTTTTGTACCGCTCCGTTCTTGTTTTGATTGACAGCAGTCGCCCACTTCGCGACGACCTGGCGTAGTTCTGATGGAGCGGGTGGCCGTTGTCTTCCAAGATTTTTTCGATTTTTCTTAGGCACGTTTGTTCAAAAAGTTCCTTTAAATGTGGTAATGTTGTGAGTGTAATTTTTGATGCTTTTTTAATGATATTTTCTAGACGTTGCAACAGTTTAGATGAGGCGTTGCCTTGCCAACAACTTATTCCGTATGTTAGCAGATTTTGTACAGTCGCGCCGTAAAATGTCTCAAGGATCTTCTTATTTAATTTAAAACTGTTGAGTTTGTATAGAAAAAAGAGTCGCTGGGCTGTTTTCTTTGTCAGAGTTCCAAGGTGGTCTTCCCATGAAAGCTTGTTGTTGATGATAATGCCTAGATATTTATATGCCTTTACTTGTTCTATAGATGTAGTGTTTATTTGCAGTTCACGTATAGTTTGTTTTTTCATGTTGAACAATCATAGACGTTTAATCATTACGTAACAAATAAGGTAAACAGAGGCTATCCAACCATCAATACAATTAGTTCTGTCTGTCTGTCTGTCTGTCACTCTTATTAACGTAGCCGGAATCAATTGCCTCCTCTCATTTATCTCGTCCCGAGACATGAAGTTAAAACTGCACTCCTCTTTCCTTAGCACTTTTGGAGCTCAAAAGTGCCCTACTTCTTTTCTATCATTGTGTCTGCCTCCTTTTTCTCAGTCTGCCTTCATTACCCATCACTCTGTCTCCTTATCTTTAAAATCTCAATATGTCATAGACCAGTCCTTTTGCCGTGGACTGCGAAGGGTAAGGGAGGGGGGGGGATAAAGAGATCCTGAAGTTTGAGTAGGTGTCTATCCGAGAATAAACTAACACAATACATCACTTTGGCTCCAAGTTCCTCTAGACCTGAGGCCAAGATGGCCCGCTCTGGGTCAACTGGCCGGTCACGCTGAGCTACCAGCATAGGTCATCGACCTATACAGGAGGGCAGTGGCTGGAGGGTCAATCAGGGAGCGGCTGTATCGGACATGTGTCCGATGCAGCAGCTGACTGAGTATGCCACTAGTGTAGCCCTGGTGGGCGCATTCTGTACATCCGAATTGCCCGTCCGCTTGTTGGACTCGATTGCGGGTCGGGAGCACAGGTGTCAAATTACTGCTAATGTCCATGGATAAAAAAAAAATATAAAAAAAACTATTTGCCACAGATTTGTGTCTGAGCAAAAGACGTCGAATAGAGGCAAAAAAGGAGGAGGCCACAAGAAGCTGTACTACCTGGCCATCATTTCTGTTAGTCAGGTGTACAGAAGAGGGGATACGTCTGACAAAGATTAGCCCTTTTCTCATCTATAAGGATTTTAAGTCAGTAGTGGAATAGCCCAAGAGTGTATCTAAACTACACAAGTCATCGGAACTTTTCTTAGAAGTTGATAATAAGATACACTCTGATAGGCTTCTACGATGCAGATTCATCTCCAAGTGGAAGTCATGCCACACAAGAGTCTGAACACCAACAGAGGTGTGGTCAGCTCTAGAGACCTGCTGGAATGTTCCGAGAATAAAATAGTGGAAGGAATAGAAGGAGTCACCCATGTCCGGCGCATTACCAGGCGCAGGGATGGTGAGGTCAAAACCGCCACTATTATCCTCACATTCGGAACTATGACACCACCAAAGTATGTGAAGGCAGGATACCTACGAGTTCCAGTGATACCCTACATATCTAAGCCCAAGAGGTGCTTCAAGTGCCAGGATTATGGACACGGCGCGGCAGTCTGCAAGAGGAACACTGTGTGTGCCAGATGTGTAATCTCCCCTCACTGGAACGACCTCAGCGGTGGAAGCTGAATAAAGCCGATTGGGACCAATTCAAAAAAAAAAGATGCTCCGAGGATTTCACAGAAAATATTCTTAATGAACAGAATCCAGCTGATACCTTTGCTATCAAGCCTTGATATTGTCAGGAAAGTTATTCCCTTAACCTCCACAAACCCAAAACAGCCTAGCAAACCATGGTTTGATACAACTTGCAAAAGTGCTATTGGCGATAGGAAAAAACGGCTGGCTTCATTTATTAAGAATCCTTCAAAGGAATTCTTGGAGAAATTTTGTCGGCAGTGTGGATGCCAAAACTTCTGCTAGAGCGGTTTGGAAGGCAGTAAAGAGGGTTAAAGGGAAAGAATCAAATGTAATAGTGCATTTGAAAAACCAAGGACGAACTGTTACGTCCCCCAGAGATATAGCTGACTGCCTTGCATCATCAATAGCAGATAAATCATACACTGCACAGTACAGGAAAATAATAAGAAATGCACAAGTAGATAGCTTTTATATAAGAGTATGTTTACTAAACAAAATGACCGCCGTTGCCATGGCAACAACGTTTTCAAACTTTTTTTTCTAGATTTTTGATAGGGTACTCATACATAACATTCCTGTATAATATCATTAGATTTGAAGCACAAATAAAAAAATTGGTCTCTAAGTGTTTCCCCTAATTAATGTGGCATGCATTTTTGTAATTTATGGGGAATCCACCCAGACCCTGAACTATTTATACACAAAAAGAAAATACAGACCCAAGCATACTACAAGTCCACTTTAGGGAACTGCAGTAGAGCTACGGAGATTGTGGCACCATTTACACTGATGGATCCAAAATGGATGGAAAGGTCGCGTGTGCCTGCTCCTTTCGGAACAAAAACGTAAACTCCCCGATGGCTGCTCCATCTTTACGGCCGAATTACATGCAATATCGCTTGCACTTATAACCGTCAAAGCATCAGACAGGAGAAAATTTATCATATGCTCCGACTCCAAATAAGCTTTGGGGCGGATGAACTGACATTCTATTGGTACTTAAGAGCTAAAGCTGCTGGACCAAATAGCAGCTGACCATAGAGATGTCACCTTCAACTGGATCCTCTCCCATGTGGGCATAGAGGGAAAAGAAACGGCAGACAGGGAAGCAAAGAGAGCCCAAAATCAAGCGGTGTCAGGAACCCAAATTCCCTGCTCGGACCTGAGACATAGTTTCGCCCCTGCTACCTATCGAGAGTGGCAGGATCGGTGGGAGGCTGAGACCCACAAAACCTCAGACAGATTGTGGTGGATGTCAGGTGGCAGCCCACATCTAAGTGTCTGACAATGCGTGGAAGCACGACCATGTCCAGACTTAGGATTGGCCACACCTACATCCCGCACTCCTCTGTGTTGAAGAGAGAGGTGCCCCCACTTTGTGAGTACTGTGACTCTCGTCTCACTGTGGAACATATCCTCATTGATTGCCCTAGATACCAGGATATTAGGGGAAAGTTTTTTAGAGCGCACAACTTAAAAACACTATTCGACAATGTCGAACGTGGGAAGGTACTGGGTTTTGTCGGGAGGTGGGATTGTCTACGAAGATTTGATTGTGAAATTATGTACATATAATATTTACAAAAGATTTTTACTAAATTATTTAATTTTCAATACCTTTATAATAATAATAATAATAATAATAATAATAATAATAATCGCCCGGATCTGCTGTTCATCGATAAAAAAGAAAAAACCGCTACCATTATCGATATCGCCGTACCACTGTCTCATAATTTAAGAAAAACTGAGATAGAAAAACAAAGAAAATATGGGAACCTAGGCTTGGAGATTAAGCGTCTATGGAAATTGTCCAAAATAACAATATACCCCATTGTTATATCAACCGAGGGGATAATAACAACTGACCTCACAGACACCTTCAAGGCCCTTAACATTCCTAGGAACATCTTCGTTGCCTGTCAGAGGGCGGTACTGCTGCAGACCTGCCACATCACCAGAAAATTCCTCAGTGGAAACTGTTAAAGGGACTACGATGAATTTTGTTTCTCTTTAGCGAAACTCAACCCTGGCAGCGCCAGAGAATGACTACTCGTTCATTTCTAACATAATAATAATAATAATAATAATAATAATCATAATCTTTATTGTCCGTATGGAAATTTGTCTTACAATGTGTGCATTACACCAAACAAAAAACATTATAACTATAAGAAACCAAAGTGTACATTCACACCAGACTCACTCATAATTTACATGTGACAAAGTTTATACCAGATTGTTCTTATTTAATTATTTGATTGCCAGGGGAACAAAAGAGTGTTTGTGTCTGTTTGTCTTTGCTATCGGTGTCTTGTATCTCTTTTGTGATGGTAAAATCACAAAATCTTGACACAAAGGGCGATTCTTTATTTCTAGGATCTTGTTAGCTTTTTTATAGATGTTTGTCTCAAACAGCTGCCCAAATGGGGTTTGTTTTTTGCCAATAATTTTACCAGCAGCATTTAGGATTCTATAAAGTTTATTTTTATTTTTAATGCTCAGATTGCCATACCATATTGAAACTTAAACTATTGCAGATGTGAGCGTAATAAAACATAGCCAAGGCCTTTTCGCTAACATTAAACATTACTATTTTAACTGTGAATAGACCTTGTTTTTATTAACTTAACTAAATAAAATTTAGCCCTTGTGGTATGAAGGGAGAGTACCTTTTAGGGATTACGGGCACGACATGGCCGATGCCGATGTGCCAAAAAACTCAAAACTCTTAACCGTCGGCCATTGAAAGAGATGAACTTTGCAATCTGCTCCATACATTTTTAAAGTCTGAAATGGTTAAATAACTACAATTCTACTATTTTTGAGACAAGAAAAGGTTTGCCTCCAACTTTCAAATTTGGCTCTAAATAATTAAACCAGCTTCTTACTATCCTCTATATTTAGCCTGGAACCTTTTTCATTATTACATATTTTTTCAAAATAGTAATGCCTCAAAATAATTAAGCCGCCACCCCCTTCTTTTTTGTCACCTGCAATTAAACTGCCCACATTTTATCGCTCCATGTTTGGCCTGTTAGTTCTAATAACTGATAAGTTTATACTGAACGACTCACTTTAAAAATACCTCCCAAACAAACTCACTTCTTGTAACATATTGGTATAATATGTACTTTTGCACACTAGCGCGTCAGTGCAACACAGCTTATGTGTACGTAATAAATGGAGTTCCTAATATGTCTTCCCCATAGACATAAATAAATATAGACTGGCCAATTAAAGAGTTTTATGAAACGAAAATTTGTGACTTGCAATTTTGTGTACTTTATTATAAAGAATTTATAAGCAGTATAAAAGTTAAGTATTCATTTCTATACACACCTATATATATTGTAAATAAAGAGGCAGTGTAGTTTTGTTTAATCTCTAAGAATGAAGATCATGCAACTTTTCATAATTCGGAAATCCGAATACAATAGATATAGATGTTTTCAAGTTACATGAAGTTACTTCCTTTTTCCAGTCTATATTTATTAATGTCTATGGTCTTCCCTCTTAAACACTAGTTTGTTATTTGTGTAATACACATATTTTATTGGAAATTTTTGTAGAACTTCTTCACCCCTCCCCCTTTAATCAAAATGGACATTGCTCAAATCCTTACCATTAAATCGGAGACATTTCCCCATTATTTTTTTCCGTCCCTAGAATATTCAAGCTTCAAGATTTTAATTAATTATTTTTTGGGAACATTTTGCACACCGTCTTGTAAGTCTACATCTAAGATCTATCAATGCAATAGTATCAAGTCTTGTGGTTCCGCAAGTTTTTTAACGCCGGAAGTGGTAATGGTTTTAAGCGCATCATAACCTATAAAGTGCTTCAAATGGCATGCATCTTAAATAGCCTCTGACAACTAGTCCATCTTCTGGCTTTCACGTCTGATTCAGATATTGAACCTGGCAGTTACCGGTTATAAGCTCAAATGCTCTATTGGCCATTTTCGTTGGTGGGAAGTATCCTAGGATCCCAATGGACAGCTACCGCCCCCCTTTAAGCTGGCAATAAGGTGCAATCCCGTCATGCGTCGTCCTCGTTGGGGTACACGAGGATAGAACCAAATCTGAAAATCAGGCAGAAAGCCAATGTACCAGTCGACATGAAGAAGAAAAATAGCTCCACTCTCAAACTGGGCACATGGAATGTGCGTACTGTACAAACTGAATTTAATGTAAACTTGCCAGACATAAAAGATGCCAGAAAATCTGCATTAATAAATGATGAACTGTCCCGGCTGAAAGTAGACATTGCTGCTTTTCAAGAAACTCGTTTAGCTGACTCTGGTTCAATTAAAGAGAAAGACTACACCTTCTTCTGGCAAGGTAAAGCAGAAAGCGAAGTAAGGTAACACAGATTACGTCCCGCAGATAGAACACACGGCTGAACACAGTGGACTGAAAGGAAAGGTTCAGAAAGACTCCTGTCACTACGTTTTCTATGACAACCTTTCGTCTACTTCTGAATGAAATTCCAAATACTGAACAGGTTATCGTTCTTGGTGATCTCAATGCGCGCATACTCGCTCCAAATACTGGCACCATCTAGATCTAATCCTGGTAAGACACAAGTGTTTCAAATTTGTCAAGCATACCTGGTCCTATCATAGTGCAGTGCCACTTTTGCGTTATAACAATCTACACATCAGAATGAACATCCGAACCATGTGAAACAACAACAACAACAACAGAACAACATCAGACAGACTAGGAGACGTGTTCCTAACTAAAACTACATCCTGGGTGTAGATCAAATGGTATGATTTGTGAAACATTCAAAAAAAAAAGTTTGGTGCGTGATTCTGTTTGATAAGTCAAGTTCAAAGAATCACAGAGTTTCTAACATCTACAATGTGACAAAATATAAAGGAATGAAAACACTAAAACGTCACTAAACTCGTATATATAATTATTACGTCAAGTACGGCATTATATCAAACCGTGACATAAAGTTATCACTATAATTTATTATTTAAAATATCATTATTATTACATTGCAAAATTTGACTTCGGATGCATTTACAAAACATGTCAGGAGTATTTTCTTTGCAATGAAACCTTTTAGAAAAGGAATGCAAACTTTGCTTATTTTAATCACATGACATATACATATATGTGTGTGTGTCTCATCTTTAGTTGAAAGCTGTAAGTAAAACATTGTCCTTTTAAAGTTTGACTTGACTCGTTCTGTTCGAAAGTTTGTTTGGGGTGCACGTTTCAAGGTGAGCCACACTCATTTTGTGTGATAGAATGTTTTCATTGCTTGTACCTGAGTTCGCCACTCTCTGTCTGTAGGATTGATTATTCCCCTTGCTTGATTCTGTGGTAGGCATTTTGGTTTGTCACTTCTTGTATCAGGACTAAATCTTTTTCTACCGTCTGATAAATTGATCTCTTTACATTGTTAATCTGCAGCCATCTTAGATCTATAGGATAGATTTATCTTATCATTTCTATCAGAATAATCTGCTTTCGTTATATATGATATATTTTCCCTTCTTGTATCATGATTTGTTATTTTTGTTTTGATACTTGTACTTGAATCGGTATTTTCTATCTTTGTACTGCGTGCTACTTTTTCCTGATTCTTTGTAACTGGGTTAGCCATTTTTGTTCTGTTTGATAGATTTATCTCATTACTTGTATCAGAATGTATTTTCTTTCTGTATGTTATATCTATGGCCCTATTTGTATCTCGATTAACTTTTTTTGTTCCGCTTTGGCTTTTTTAGCTGTATTTGAAACATTGTTTTCAGAACTTGAATCAGAGTTTGTTCTGCAGGATACATTGTTTTCATTGCTAATATCAGAGTAAACCATGTTTGTTCTGTAGGATACATTGTTTTCATTGCTAATATCAGAGTAAACCATGTTTGTTCTGCAGGATACATTGTTTTCATTACTTGTATCAGAGTAAACCATGTTTGTTCTGCAGGATACATTGTTTTCATTGCTAATATCAGAGTAAACCATGTTTGTTCTGTAGGATACATTGTTTTCATTGCTAATATCAGAGTAAACCATGTTTGTTCTGCAGGATACATTGTTTTCATTACTTGTATCAGGGTTTACCCTGTTTGATCTGTATAATGGATTGCTTTCTTTTATTGTATTTGACTTAGCCATGTTCATTGTGTAAGATAGATTGTTCTCATTACTTGTATAAGAGTTAGAAAAGGTCGTTCTGTATGATAGATTTCTTTCCTTATGTTTATCAAAGTTAGATTTCTTCCTTCTGAATGATACGTTAGTTTCATTAATGTTTTCAGAGTTGGCCATTCTCTCTCTGTGTGATACATTTTTTTCTTTGTAAGATAGATTGTTGTCAAAACTTGTATCAGAGTTAGCCATATTCGTTCTGTATGAGAGATTTACTTCACTAATTGTTTCAGGGTCGACTTCACTGATTGTTTCATTGTTATCACTATTTGCATCAGAAGTAAACATTCTATTTCTGTATGATAGATTGTTTAAGTTTCCTACACACTGGTAAGCCTTTGTGTTATCATCTGTGAATATTTGTGAGCTATCGCCATTCAGTGTAGACTCTATTAGTAGTTTCGGTGTGGTTCGAAGATGACTTGCTACCTCAGCATGGCTTGGTGTGTTTAGTTCATCATCCACACTGGCCCCGTGTTCTAGAAGCAATGTCACAATGTCACAGAATCCTTGTTTACTGGCCACATTCAACATCGTAGAGTTAAAGTTGTCCCTTTTATGTACACTTGCTCCAGATTGAATAAGCAAATGAACAATCTCTGTATGTCCATAATAGCAGGCAGCCATCATAGGTGTCCAGTTTTCTCTGTTGCCTTTGTTAACGTCTGCCCCATGGGCAATCAGTAGTTTGACCGTTTCCGCGTGTCCTTTTTCGGACGCTATCATCAGGGCTGTTTTACCAATATTATTTCTGGCATTAACATTTGCCCCGGATGTTATAAGTGTCCGAGCGGTCTCTGTTCTTCCTGCAAGGGATGCATGCATCAACGCATTCCAGCCATGGGCATTTTTCAAATTAACATTAGCCCCAGATATTAGAAGAACTTTAACAATGTTTGTATGTCCTAGGTAGGAAGCATCCACCAGGGGAGACGAGTAGGCTTCCCCTCGTCCCATTAGAGTTCTCTGCCGCTAACCTTGTTTGGTAATTATGGTAAAAGATAATCCTTTTGGTAATCTTTTTTTTATTATTATTATTGTTGCTTTCTATTCCAAGTAAAAAGATATGTCTTACTAGTGTTGCTTTCAAATGTTTATAAAATAAATTAAAAATTTCTTTGCTGTTATGTTTGTTAGGATTTCGAACTTCACAGACGATGTGTCGTTATATTCAAACTGGTTATTTTTCTGTGTTTTTTTTTTTACCATGAAACGTTGTGACCTAATAGAAGAAACGAAACAAAATATTATTGTCCAACTTTAAAATAAAAACGATATTGAAATATATAAGACATTGAAATAAACAAGACAATGAAATATACAAGACATTAGGAGTTCACTATTTACTGATATTGAAATACACCACGAGACTCCAAGTGCGTCTCTATTTGTGCTCTGATTTAGACTCTATGGAGAGATGACTTGCTTCATTGCCTGACTACGTGAAATACTCATGAAGATTGTGATGGAAAACTGGCCGAAATACTGAAAGGAGACATTTTGAAGGGCCCTATACAACAAATACATTAAAGGGTAAAAGGATCGAATGTTGTGGACATCCTGGAGTTGTTTGTCCTACTTAAGACCGCTGACGACAATGTTGTTTACAATGTTGTTTATTTTGCATCATTTACATCCAACCGCTAACTTCTTCCCACCGTCACCATAGAAACACACAAACACACATTCCATTACACCGATGAATTTTCGATTGCCGAAATTGTCAGATTTCAAAAGATTACCTTCCAAGAATTTAACAGTTTAAGTGAAGAAAAGTATATTTATGATAAGATAAAATGGGTCTGAGTGGTTAAAAGCTTGGCTCCCGTGTTCGAATCTCGGTGATGACTGTGATTTGGAATTTCGGGACTTTTAATTCGCCCCTGAGTCCACCCTATTCTAATGGATACCTGGCTTTAGTTGGTCGTTGTGGTGGCCACATGACACCCTGCTCATTAACCGTTGGCCATAGAAAAAGATGACCTTAACATCATCTTTTCCATAAATCGTAAGGTCTAAAAGAGAAACTAATAAGATAAGATAATAAGATATTGTGTTAGCATTTCAATGGAATAAAATTAACACTAGACGTAATAAAAAAAAGTTATTGAAGTAAAAAGTACAAACTATTTGATTTCAGCTTTCACATATTGTAGTCAATTACATTGTAAGCCTGAACTAGATTCTAAAAATAGATGCACTACTGTATACAATAATTACAAGAATTTAGGTCAGCGTTGTGTCTGGTGACAGATTGTGTCAGACTATGAAGTGTTGGAGTATTGAGGTTCAACAGTAGTATCAAAACTGAAACATTAACGAAGCATATAGCTATGTGTATTGATAAAAGACCGTCATCATTTGGTTCACATCGGGACATAATTATTCCAACGGGAGTACAGATGTAATCTCTAATTACTTTTCCTGATACAATTTTTCCCAAGCCTAATCCTATGAAGATACAACTAAAACTTCAGTCTCACGCGAGTTCCCACAGGTGCTCGGCTTCTCAGACACTCTCCAAATAACTTAACAAAACTTTCATCATTATGTTTTAAGTATTAATCAATTCTAAAAGTCTAAATAAGTATACTAGTAATAAACAGGCTAAATAAATATTCATACCTTAATATCCAGAAATGTAGAACTTGTCTAGCTCTTTAACAATTTTTTTAATGAGCCAACGTTCAGTTTAGTGTCATACAATTTCTGAAACTAAAATGTGTTTTTAGTTAATGAAATTCTGAACTGAACTACCAAGATCAAGAAACAGTTTTAAATAAGAAATCAATAGAGGCAGGATTTTAGCTTCTAATTACCCGAAAATATAAACTGCCCTTAAGTTCAGAGATCAGAGTTATCGGTCATAACTTGTTTTCTGACTTTTTTCTTTGCAAATTATTGGAAAAAAACAAAAGGAAGCTAAACACTCAAGACCATAAAATTTCAACTTACAAAGTTCTGAGTCTGCTTTTATGGATTGGAAATTCTAACTTCCGCAATGTAATATCTATGTGAATAAGTTTCTAGTATATAGGTTTGTTTACACTTAGAAAACAACTGGCGCGTGAAAGTCGCAGAAGTGAGACCTAAGTATTGCACAAACCAGTGTAGCACGTATTTGGTGTGTTTGAAACACGTTTCACATAATACACTAGAATCCACTTACGGTGCGTGGTATTTTATTTACATGCTTAATATAGTAAAAAAAAATGTGAACTCCAGACTTCAGAAATGTATCGCTAGCAACTTTCCGACAGGAAGTTAGTCAAATCGTGTGATAGTCAAAAGAGCTGAGCTCTTCGAACTCTAGGCGTGTAACTTTGCTTGAACAAAACGTTCTGTCTGGAAGAGGTCCAGTCAATGTCTATGTAAAACTTTGCTATTTCCGATATAACCGGCACTCCAGGCGCATGGACTAGAATGCACGGCCGAAGGCCGAGCACACTGGGAACCTCCGCCATTTTCATACGTTGTACCCAGCTAACCGTGCAAAGAACTCGCCTTTAGTGTAACGGTCCTCTGAGGAACGGCGCATGGATTTTCGACAAGGACCACACTGTGCAATGGGAAAACTCTCTCATTCCCTTGGACACTCCCACAGGAGTTTTGTTTGCTATTCGTTTAGCCTAATCACTTTCTCTAGTGATCGTTTCCACCAGAGTGCCAAGTTGAGGCAGAATAGCGTACCCGGGAGTTAGTCGTTAGTTGTATGTAAATTAGTTTGCTTTTCCCAGCCAGTAAGCATAGATTTGATTAGTAAGTTTTCTAAAGTCTAGAGTTTAACCCTTAACATTCCAAACTTATGGAACACAAGTAAATGGTGTTTTAAGGAAGATCCCCTTATTTTCATGTATATAGAAACTGCTATTTAAGAGATACAAGTTTAAATATTTTTGAAGAGAGGAGGGGAGGGGCTGAAACTACAATTTACAACATTAAAAGTAAAGTAAAATTCCCCTTTTTGATCTATGGAGCAGGTGATGTAAAGGTCATCTGTTTCGGTTGCCCACGGTTATTAACTAGGATGTCATGTGGCCAGCACAACGATCAACCTCCTTCACTTTTCCCCAACTGTCAGTTACCCATTAGAGCTGGGTGGACTCAGAGGCGCCCGAAAGGAAAAATACCAGTCTTCACCAGAATTCGAAACCGGGACCCCCAGGTTCGGAAGCCAAGCGCTTTACCACTCAGCCACGGCGCCTCCTTTACTACATTTACATATGGTAATAAGTCTCAGTATTTACATTGAATTAACTTATGTAACCAGACAATGGCTACTAATAAGCTTGTATTTCGATGACCACACAAAGCTTTATTGACACACATCTAAGCCCGGCATCATGTCATCTTATGAACATATCAAGAAACTTGATTATATTTGTGTGTAGACATGTACATGAACGTTTCGATTATTTTAATGAAATACAACATGAACATGAAATGTCCATCAGTGGACAGTGTAACCTTCTTGAAGACAATTCTGGAGACGGTGAAAACAAACAACAATCCCTGCATATATAATTCGTTTTAAATGTAAACTGTTTGAAAGTGACCTGGGCTATTCCCTCACGTCAGCAGACACATTTGTATCAAAGTATCTTGCAACCTTTTTGTTCATTTCGAAGCTATTTTATTTCCTGTGCACCGTCTTGTCTTTGAACATCAGTCCAAGAGTTTAACGTCATCAGAGAATTGATGACTATTTTGTTATATTGATCCAAACTGCATGCTCCAATGATCACAGTTAGGAATGTCAGTCTCAAGCACTGTACGTACATGTCATACAGGGCACTCATTTAGCAATGGCCACAACGACAAACACTTGAGCATTTTTAAACGCACTAGTTTTAACACTCAATAGAACATGTTATAAAAACCTGTTTCTGTTGTTGTCAGGGAAGATAACTTATTGCATCTATCATCGCAACAATCAACGTGATAATCGGACTCTGATTAGTTCCCTTAGTTTAGCCAAAAAAATAATGATCCTTCCCATATTGTCCAAAGACCAAGGATAAAATTAGGTCCTCCTGAGATACAACTTCTAAACTTACTGCTAGGCAACATGGGAGGTAACAAAACTAAACAAACAAGCATTACAATAAAGAAAATAAAACTGATCGCAATTAAAATACACATGATCTAATTTTATATTACCTAGAAATAAAATATGACTAATTGAATACCCACATACGTAAAATGATTGTAATAATATTAATGATAATAATATTGATAACAATGAAAAAAAGAAGAAGAAGAATCATGATAATAATAATAATCATAATGACAGTAACCTCATTAGAAAACAAAAGTGTAAATTTTAAGCAAATTGAGAATGTGACCATATACTACGGAGAGTGACATATTTGAAAATGTTTTGAAATGGCAAGGTTTAACATTGAACTTCAACTCTAGACCCACGATCCCTGCCTGCTTGACGAACCACTCATTTTTTGCGCCTTTTTTTCTTTCTTCTAATCCTATTATTTACAGTCAGATTAACCTGAACCTTTTGCAAGACCAATGATGAGAATTATTCCCCTCTATTTTTTGTCTAGGTCGTGAAATTTATAGAGTAAGAAATTTCCCGTAGTTACGTCATTTGTTACCCTGGCGTGACGAATCGTTCCATGGATAGAATAAGACTAATTAAATTTTATGTCCTTTATATTAGCACAAAAATTACTCTTATTTGTGACCTACATGTTTTGAAAAAAAAAATTACTATTTTGTTTCAATAGAATATAATCTTTAAGATAGTTGTCGCAACTCTGTAAGGAGGACTTGGACTTTGACTTAGTTCCTCCGGCGCCGTTGGATGTATAGGGCGGCAAGCTCTCTACACATAGATCGGGTTACATGCGACTTCCACAGCTTCCTCCCAACTGTCGCTGATTTCAGAAGAGGTGTTTTAAGTACGACGCCCTCATTATATATAGACAGCCTTGTTTCTGCTTTCCTCTTTTCTACGTAATGGCTGACTTTATAAAATGTGTGGATACATGTATTTTATACTTCGAAAAGTCTCTACTCAAGAATAAAAATCTCTGAACTAATATTTCCTTTCGGGGTAGCTCCGCTGTGAGTGTGATTCCACCATTCGTTACCACGCCCGAATACCATCACTGGAGCGCCGCTAGAGCCTGGACACGTGGCTGTGGTGTATGTAAAGCGTGTTTGACCAAACTGTCCTAGGCTCTCCTCTGAGCAATGTCCAAGTGTCACGCACTTTGCGCAGCCGTGTGGATGTGAAACAATGACAACCAATCTCTGGCCGTCTGGGCTAGCCAATGAATATTTCTCTTTCACCGTCTTAAAGAGGTCTCGGTAAATCCTCGACATCTGCCATAAGATGTCAACCACGCCAATATCGTGTGTGACGCAACGTAGAAGACATCTATCTCCGTCAGTGTCTGCCCTGCCTCCAACAATGTCAACCGCTTCCAAGTTAACGCCTCTGTCTTCATCCGAATCGTAGCAGAGAACGCACTCCGTAAACTCCGCCTCTGAATTGTCAAACACGACATGCGTGGCTGTGTGCACAATCACGGCCGCCCAAGTCTTTACGGGTTTTCCCGATATTTTGCACGCCTTGCAAGGGCAGGCTTGGTCGTCGACGTCTGAGCGTTTGTAAAAATCTACACATCTTCCGGTTCCTGTACGAGCAAACTTATCACTGCCTCGGCATTTGTGAAATGGATATGGCGTGGCAGTCTGAGGGAAAACTTTTGGTCTGTTTGCGCTCGTGAAAGAGACTTTGACTTTAACTGTCAGCTCCGACAGGACTTTGACAAGGTCTACTATTCGAGGATCTTGGTAACAGTTGGGGAGATTTCTGATACTAAAGTCATTGGCTGGTATGAATGACTCATGGTTGGGATTCTTTGTGCACTGCTTCTTGTACTTTTGAAGATCAGTCTCGTCAAGAAACGAGATCTCACATTCATGATGCCCTGATAGAAGAAACAAATAAAGAATTATATAAAATGTTTATACAATCTTTATGTTCATTTTTGATCATTATCTATTGTAAACTGGGAATTAAATCAAGTCCTTAGCATAGGATTAATTGCTTGGATGTCTGTTGACCAAAAACAACAAACGATTCAAATCCAATCCGTTGATGACAACAACGTTGAAGACGAAACAAAACATTTTTTTAAAAAAGTAAAGATCCCCTTTCAGACCTTTTGGTGGCAAATAATTCAAGGGATCCTTTTCAAATTTAATAGAAAACGTGTTAAAGATGAATGTAGAGAAATTAATTTGATAGCTTTATATATATATACATTTGTGTATAACAAAAAGTTTTTGTTTACTAACTATATTCCAACATTAACCTCATGAGAGTGGTTTCCACTTCACTTCTGGACAAAGGAGGAGCATGGATCTTTTTTTTTTTAATTCTGGTCCAAGGAAGTTTTTATTTCCTTCAAAATATTGTTCTGTTTCCTACCTTGTTGTTTTCGTACTTCATCTTCTAGCTTGACCCAATCTATGTCCAGGTCCATGACTCAATTTATGGTTCCTAAGACTCTGCAGACAATCAAAATACATTTTGTGGGAGTGTGTGATATTAACAGAGACGTAAAGACTAAATGTCCTTACAGCAACTAGACTTAACACTTGAGGTCCAGGTGGACACTTTAAAAAAAATATAATATAATAAATAATAAATAACAGGATTTCAATATCAGAGAAGAAATTAAGAAAATACAAATTTAAAAACAAGATGTCTTCGAATGTTCAACATATCTCTCAAGTCAATGAATGTCTACTGATATTCAACATATCTCTCGAGTCACTGAATGTCTACGGATATTCAACATATCTCTCGAGTCACTGCGTGTCTACGGATATTCAGCATATCTCTCAAGTCACTGAAATCTTGTTGAAATAATCCCAAGATTTTAACTCGTGTCTCATGCCATCAGTCGTCCACCTCTTTTAAGTATTTCATCTTTCAATACATGCACACATGTACTCTGTATGCGCAACGACACGATGCCAGAGACAGACATACCCTTTATATAATTTGTGAATAGTATTTCACAATCATATTATTCAGTGCTCTATGGTCCTATTCTACAAGTGGATAATCAGAAAGAAAGGGAGGGGATGTATACGTCAGGTTTCAGCGTGGTGCGGCATCCCCGTGCAAACGTCCGGTAGGGGAAACGACTATGCTAACTTGGATAGAACAATGCCTTTAGTGCAGCGGTTCTCAACCTTTTGTTCTCGGTGACCCCTTTTTACAATCCTCCAGTCTGCCGCGACCCTCCCTCCCCCCTGCATACACACTCAGCAATAGAAGAGTAGACAAAAACAATCCATTTTTCCAAAGGTCTTTGGCGACCCCTGGCAAGTCGTCAATCGACCCCCAAGGGGTTGCAATCCACAGGTTGAGAATCCCTGCTTTAGTGGGTCTCGCAGCACGTTGTACAAGGGGAGGTAAGCGTGGTGATGACCCTCCCATGGCGAGGGACGGTACATTAGAGAAACAAGGAGGAAGCCCCTCCATTGGCATGGAAGCAGGAACCCTTGATGTTGGCTAAGAGAGTCGTATCTCATTTAAACGGATTAATTCAAATAGATCATCTAGTTTAAAGAGGACTTTCTGACAGAGGGGTCGATACAGAATCAATCTCTCACTGCTGGCCTCTTGGTAAAAACCTTTCCTTTGGTTAAAGGGTCAGAAATGGACACTAGACGAATTGGTATAATAGTGATATGACTTTACCTGAGCTAGATACAACAATTTGAACATGTAAATCTTTTGTTTTGAAGTTAAAACAAGAGCTGCCTTAAGGCAGTCCAATGCAACTAAGTGTCCATTTGATTTGATTCAATTAGATATTTCTTTTTCTTGACCTTTTGTTTGAGTCTATGATCTAGATGTTGAACCATATTTTACAATCAAATATACACATAGATCTATATGTCACCATTCAAGATTGTCGCATGCCATAATAAATGCCAAATAGAACGTAGCCCTACCTGCTATGAATATGTAGATTACTTGACACAGTCTCGTGAACACAGTCTCGTGAATATGTCAATATAATATCAAAGTAACTAGAGTTTCTCTTGCTTATCACTGCACTGGCTAACACATCATTGGCCTACTTGTGTGCTGCCGGATCTAGCTGTAGCCGAACACAATGTGTTATCTCAAATTCTCAATGACATTGTCATGTCCTAGATAAGAAAACAGGGAATGAATGCTTTGTTTATGTAAATCCACGCAAAGCTGTGGTTATTTCCCTTAATATTACAACTTTATTTCGAAATTAGACATTCAATGAGCTTACTAGGTTCTAAAAGTTCTTTTCTTAACTTTTTCTCTCCTAATCAACGATACCATCGTTGATTTTGACATTAAATTAAATAATGTTTACTTTTTAAACTTGACTTTGAATTATATAAAAAGAACATGCATTTCCCTTTAATTCTATACCAAAAACAACAGTTTCTGATAACAAACAATGAAGCTATTGAAGCCCAATCATAACAGGGTAGTGAGATAGTATGAGCAAAATGAAGAATTCCTTCCAAAACGTGGAAAAATAATTACGGAGAGAAAGAGTTAACAAGGAATATAAATATATATTATTCCCCTCATTTGACAGCTAAAATAAAGGTTTTCTTAACATGTGGTGCATCGGGATACATATATGTGTACAGTGGCGAGGAGTGCCTGGGGGTACACGTGGGATTTTTTCCTACTCTTTACTCACATCTCTTCCTACTAGCAGAGAAACACACAGTTTGTGATATGCAGTTCTTCAAGACTTTAAATATTACTAGAACATGGTCGTGAGATTTTAATAATTTCAAAGCAATTATTGAAAAGTAGATCTAGGTACTAGCTGAACTTTTACAGTCATTAAAATAAATTCAATGTTGATATGTTAATGAGTGCTACTGATATTGTAATCCATCTTCATCCTAGTGCTCATAAATATTCCAACTCTGCTTTTTACCAGCTTTGTTGAACAAACATCGGACCCACGGGGCTGCCCTGTGAGATTCTATTGTAAAATACATTTTTAAGTTCTTATAAGATGTCTTCGGTCTTCACCTTTGTCTATATCATAGTCTGTTGAACCGTTCGGGCACCATGCATGATTTGAGGACCGTCTTTCTCCATCCTCTGTCTTTTGCCTGTAGTCCTCCCACCGTTTTCCTTGTCTCTCTCTCTTTTTCTTTGCTTGGTACTGTTCCCTGAAGGAAGGTCTTCGCGAGCCCTGGGGACCTTGTGATGTGGCCATTAAGTTATAGTTTCGACAGTATTCAGCAAATGCCATTGGTGGTCTTTTTTCGAATCTCCTCATTCGTGATGCGGTTTTCACGGGTGATATCTAAGATGATTCTATAGCATCTCAATCTCCATGGCTAGGATATGTCTCTTTAGTTCTACAATTAGAGTCCACATTTTGCAATCACATTAGAACGTGTTTAGATTGTGTATCTCAGTAGTTAGCAGGTATACGTTTCAACAGTCCATACGAACAAATATATATATATATCTTATTTCTCTCTCAAATCGTTAATGTAAAAGTCACGCTAAGAGGCACACTTCAGTTAAATAGCTACACATCTGAGTCATTCACACTTCAGTTAAATAGCTACACATCTGAGTCATTCGCACTTGTAGTCATTTTTATTAAAAATCTCAACACTTTTGTCCACACAGCTTCACACTTTTGTCCACACAGCTTCACACTTCTGTCCACACAGCTTCACACTTTTGTCCACACAGCTTCACACTTCTGTCCACACAGCTTCACTCTCTTGTCGACACAACTTCACACTTCTGTCCACATAACTTCACACTTTTGTCCACACAACTTCACACTTCTGTCCACATAACTTCACACTTTTGTCCACACAACTTCACACTTCTGTCCACACAGCTTCACACTTCTGTCCACACAACTTCACACTTCTGTCCACACAGCTTCACACTTCTGTCCACACAGCTTCACACTTTTGTCCACACAACTTCACATTTCTGTCCACATAACTTCACACTTCTGTCCACACAACTTCACACTTCTGTCCACACAGCTTCACACTTCTGTCCACACAGCTTCACACTTTTGTCCACACAACTTCACATTTCTGTCCACATAACTTCACACTTCTGTCCACACAACTTCACACTTTTGTCCACACAACTTCACATTTCTGTCCACACAACTTCACACTTCTGTCCACACAACTTCACACTTCTGTCCACACAACTTCACATTTCTGTCCACACAACTTCACACTTATGTCCACACAGTATACTCCCTATCAACAAAGAAAGATCTACATAATCGAATATATGCGTACAAATAATGAGCCCGATTTACTTTACCAGTTGAACTAGATTAAAAAATAAATCTTACAGATGATAGAGGAAAAAACAGGTGAAAACTAAATACAAGTAATAGCAGATCAAAGTTTGAAATACATCAGTCTGGTTGAGACAGAGACATTGCTCATAGAATTTACTTTAGGTATACTCGGAAGAAAAACAACCCAAACCGCAGGCTCAGTTTTGGTCAATGAGTTCAGTTTGAATTAACAAGACAAAATAGAAATCAGTCATGGAAGAAAAGTTCGAGCAAAAAGTTTTAACATTTTTCTTCGTAGTCAAAACTTTTGTGTTTTTTTTACTTCATTGACATGACATATTTTAGTCCAACTGTTTGCGACTTCACTTTCTGTTCATTAACGTTATCATCTTGATTCTAATTGAACATTTCCTATGAGTCATCCCATTCCCCGCTTGAAAGTTTATTTACTTCTTGGCTAGAAAAACTCATCTTGAAACGATTCTAAATGCGTATAATAATGTAATAGTGTCAGTGATTTGATAACTATGTACATAGTATATTATATCTAATATATACACCACCACTCAGGTATAGATGGGATAAATACTTTGAACATGGCAGCCATTTTTTGTGCTATCACTTGTGTACTGATTTCTGTTGTATCTTGCGATCTTCTATGTAAGTAAATTATATAATAGGAAACTTGTGTAATCATTGTTGTCAACAATAGTGTCATCAGACACCGTCTACAAAGTAAACATAACAGTCT
The DNA here is from genome assembly GCF_947242115.1 of Biomphalaria glabrata. Classification (NCBI taxonomy): domain Eukaryota; kingdom Metazoa; phylum Mollusca; class Gastropoda; family Planorbidae; genus Biomphalaria; species Biomphalaria glabrata. The sequence continues at coordinate 20,066,347 of NC_074715.1, forward strand.
ATTCTAATAGCAACCATATGCAGGTCATGTTGAGCAACATGTTATAAATATAGACAAGACTTTTTACGCCAACAATCAGGCACGTTTACAATATGTATTTCTGAACATGAGTGTGATCTATCCATCCAGCGCATTACAAAAGATTATGCTCAAAAGCCTCGACTAGAGTTCACAATTTAGTATCAACCCGTCCCATGCTTTCTTCATTTAATTTTCTTTCTAAGCGAAACAGTGTGGTACAGGTATAGATCAAAGGATTTTGAGTTTGGAAGTTTACAGTGCAGGTCAACACTTAACCCAGGAGGTTACAGCCCAACTAGCTGGATGAGGTGGGTGCGGCAACGTAATCTATTCTAACTAAAAAAAAGTCAATCTCGATGTTGAACTTGAGAACAAAAATGAGATGTTTTCAAATATTAAACAATACAATACAATATGTCCTAAAAAATGTTAACATTAAATTTACATTAATTATAAACAATGCTTATTTTTCACCATATATTTTTTGTTGATCGCCAGGTATGTAATTTGGCATTAGGACAGTAGCGTCAAATAGTTTGATTTTAAAGTTTATTCATGAAATATAATTGGAAATATTTGTTTCTAAAATTGAGGAAGAAGCATAAAAAATTAATTTGATTATAGCCTCAAAACAATTATTTGATTAAAACATTCTGTTGATAAAAGCAATATCTCCAAACTAAAGTTTTTCAACATTTGTTCTCAATGACAGATAACAAAAGTCGCTTCAAATAAAAAGTTTCTCATATTTATTCGTTTGTTATTTGTTGATAATCAACGTGAATCCCAGAGCTTAAATACATTCATTTTGAAATGGTGGTGATTGGCATGGTCAGTTCTACCGTTTTAGGGATATATAGAACTGGATGTACTAGTAGTAGATCAAACATAAGTATCTATAACAAAATGTCAACATTTGTAGGCCTACCACACAAACTGTCTTTGTAACCTTGTTGTTGTTTTTCTGAAATACTTTGAGAGAATTTCTTTCATCCCATTCTCACATTTTCTTTCACATTAAGTTTTTGTCTCTCTCTCTGATCTGGGTTTATTGCGAAGATTGATCGTGTCTCAATTATCTAAGTTGTCTCTCTCTCTGATCTGGGTTTATTGCGAAGATTGATCGTGTCTCAATTATCTAAGTTGTCTCTCTCTCTGATCTGGGTTTATTGCGAAGATTGATCGTGTCTCAATTATCTAAGTTGTCTCTCTCTCTGATCTGGGTTTATTGCGAAGATTGATCGTGTCTCAATTATCTAAGTTGTCTCTCTCTCTGATCTGGGTTTATTGCGAAGATTGATCGTGTCTCAATTATCTAAGTTGTCTCTCTCTCTGATCTGGGTTTATTGCGAAGATTGATCGTGTCTCAATTATCTAAGTTGTCTCTCTCTCTGATCTGGGTTTATTGATCGTGTCTCAATTATCTAAGTTGTAGATTATTCTCGTCTATTCTCTTTGCCATCAACTATCTATTAACACAGACCAAACTGGGACAAGGGGAGTTAAAAAGTGGCCGTTTGAATGAGTTTAGGAGGTTTTGTAGTTTGAGAACAAACACTTGCACAAAGTATTTACATACAGGCACAGCGTTACTAATGCAGGCAACACATGATACATAGAGAGAATAGTGTACAATGTTTATTATACAAACAGAATTCTAATTAATAGAAAATATAAATTTACTCAAATACTGCAATGAGTGGAAGCGCAGTGGCTGAACGGTAAAGAGCTTGACTTCCGTACCGAGCGAGGTCTTGGAATCGAATCCTGGTGAAGACTGGGATTTTTAATTCCGGTATATTGTCCACCCAACTCTAATGGGTAGCTGACATTAGTTAGGGAAAGTAAAGGCGGTTGGTCTTTGTGCTGGTAACATGACACCCCCGAAAAACTGTGGGCCACAGAAACATCATCTGCACTATAGCTCGCAAGGTCTGAAAGGGGAACTTTTTTTTGCACTTTTACTGCAATGAATGTTAATTAAATAAGTAAATGAAATTTTATTTTATTTTTATTTTATTCGCTTATTAGCTTTTTTCCCCCTTGTCTTCAGGTACGAAGGAAATCAGTGTAGGCATACAAAATGAAACTTTAAATTCGGTGACACTATCACTGACAGTGTCAGTAGAAGTCAACATGACAAAGTGGACTGCGAGGGCGTGTAAATATGGAAATTCAAGCAATCAGAACTGTAAAGAAATATCTACTACTCCACATGACAATACGACTACTCTTAAAGGTCTTGACAGTAACACAACGTATCAATTAATAATAACTTTAACAACAGTGGATACAACATTGCATAGCTGCCCACATCCGTTCACAACTCAAACTTCGCCGAAGAAAAGAAAAAACAATACAAAAAATCCCCAAAAGTTGGACCCAAACGATTCTGATAGACTTCAAGCTTTCGATGAGACATTAATAAATATTAACATTAATAAAACGACCTTCACTTTGTCAACTGCCGATCTTGAGGGGACAACTGAAGCGCATCTAACAGCCAACTCGCAGACTTCATTTACAGATCAAACAACTACACTGTTCCAGTCATCCCCAACAACCAATTCAAATTTCGATCAAGTTCTAGAAACAACTGATGCGTCAACCACCAGAGCAAGCGTTTTAAATAGCACTGTCAAGGCCGTTGCTAGAGATGACACGAAACAAAGCACCATGGGACACGGTTTGGTTTGGTGGATAGCTGTGGTCGGTGGGGCCGGACTTGCAGTCATTATCCTACTCTCTTCTTTGACCTTCTTGTTCTATCGACCATGGCGGAAAAATAAGATGGTTCAACTGTAAGTACACAGTACCAAGCGATTCAATCTAGGTCCTAGATAGAACGAAACAAAAATAAGATGGTCCAACTGTAAGTACACAGTACCAAGCGATTCAATCTAGGTCCTAGATAGAACGAAACAAAAATAAGATGGTTCAACTGTAAGTACACAGTACCAAGCGATTCAATCTAGGTCCTAGATAAAACGAAACAAAAAGTCATAATTGTTTTAGACTTATTTGGTTGTAGACAGGTCATTGTTGGTCGCTACTATTATGTAACATGACTATTAGAAGACAAATAAAATAGAAACTAGTAAAATATATTTAATAAATACTTTTCTAAAGCTAACAATTCATGGACTGTTTCGTAAGAGCGAATATTGTAGGCCTACTCTTAATAACTACAGAATGAGAGATTTAAACAAATATGGAACATTTTTAACCTTACCCCAATCCTCCTTCGGAACTTCCCACAATTCTAATGATAGGCTTATAGATCTGAAAATAGAAGAAGGTGCGCAAATTGAATAAGGCCTATATGCTAAAATACCCAAAGATGGAGTCTGTTCATGATGAAGATTGTTTAATCATGTAGCCAAATTTATTTTTTTTTGCTTTGTAAATTGTAAATGTCAAATTAGATTTTTCCCAGTGTGTCCTCATAGCTAGTATTTCTTGTCCGAAAGGGTAAGAGTATATACAATTCAAATGATATGCCTATAGATCTAGACTTCAAAGTTATCAGCTGTCAAATTTCTAGGAAAATTGTTAGAGTGTTAGAGTCTTTTTTGAGATCCGTGTCCAGGTTTTTCCAGTTTTTTTTTTTTTTTACCCATGAATTTGCAAACTGAATAAAGGAATTGCAAAAACACTTTTATAAACATAGCTTATATTGAGAGAAATAATATCAACTAGTTTGAATCAATCTTCTAATTAATTGTAAGTAGAGCTAGACTTTTATGTCTTTGTATCTACACGTTACATGTTCACCGCTCTTTCATTCTTACATTTCTCAGAAAAGTAAACAATAGCAGTAATACAATCCCACTCATATCAAATCTATATATTTATACTATAGCTAATGCCTTATTTGAGCAGTCACATTAACCCTTGATAATCAATATTTATCCAAAATTTAATGTTCTGCCATTCATAATTGATTCATTTCTGTATTCAAACTTTTAATGTCTGAATCCAATCAGACGGCGACATCCTCCAAAGAAAACGAACGAAAACTTATACGGCAAAATGAAAACGTCTGCCAGGACGTCCAACAGTTTGAAGAGAATCCGCAAAAAGAACAGCTGCTACAGCAAAGTTCTGGACAAAGAAACAGGAGGAGAAGATGACCAGTACCAGAGAACTCAGAGTATCTTCAGTTGGGGAACAGAGTTTGATGCATTTGAGTAAGTAGTTTAGGTCAAGTTCTTTTACATTCAGCTTGTTTGAAATGTTAATTAACTTGTGTATGAAACTGTGTTCTGGAAACGAGGCATGGCTCAATTTGATTTAAAATAACATACATTTGCATTGCATGCTCTGTGGTAGAGTCTAACTCTCCAAGTAGGCCTAATCAGTAGATCACGACATTGGACCATGTTATTTATAGTATTTGTTCTTTCCTAATGAACTGAAAAGTGATCTATGCGACTGCTAATTGACTCATCTTTAGACTCGACAAAACCCAAGTAGGACGTCACGGAAATAGTAAAGTGTGTTCTCTTGGATCAGTAGCTGCTAGATCAAAATGAACCAAAGAGCTACTCAGCTATCACTATGAAAGAAAAAAGGGCGGAGACAGACAATCGTCATTTCCTGTTATTCCTAGTCTCCTGAATTTAATTTCGAACGTTTACATTGACTTATTGCTACTACTACTATGATTACTCAGATTTACTCGCCTATTGGACCAACAGTGAAAACTCTGGTTTGACAGTTATAATTCTTTAAAAAAACGAACGATCTTAAAATTAAATGAAGCTATTTGGTGCCTAAACTTGACTAAAATGTGTCTTTGTATTTTGAACATGCTATAGCGGGAATTCCCACTCTGACCTCAAATGTTTCTTTGTATTCAGTAAAGAGTTGAATAACGAAATAGACGTAGAGGAACATTTTGGACATTTTCTTATTTAGAACTGAGCTGGATTTAATTGTATAGCTCACTGGAAGGTCTCCTTTCCATATTGAAGTAATATAAGTAACGAGCCGACCCGCGGCCTAGCATACGCCCCTGTCCTTTTTTTTCTGAGCCTCGCTCTCTGTCACCGCAAAGGTTGCTTGGGGTAACTGTAGTCTGACTTGCAATTATCTTTCCATGACTTTTTGATCGAGGGTTAGACTCGGTGTGCTTTCGTGGTGTCCCGCATGGTTGTCGACGAAGATAATCATATATATATATATATATATTTATATATATATATATATATATATATATATACATAGAATGAGAAATTAAGTTTACACCAAATTCAGCTTCTTTACTTGTTGTGATGCTACATTTTGACTATTCAATACACATACAATGTAGATGTAAATACACAAGGTCTCGGTTACTAATTGTTAGTTTACCATCTAGTACTATTGCATATATTTGTATTATTTGTTAAAAACAAACTACACTGATGAATCCATTTATGAGGTAAAAGTAAGGGGAACATAAATAGCACGAAATAAAAGAGAATTTGTTTGTATGACTTAAGGACATTTGATTTCTTCTACTACCCAACAATGTGTTCATAATGTAAGCCTATTGGATAAGATAAGATAATTTTTATTGGTCCCAACAAATGCAAATTCAAGGTAAACAGAATTTTATCACTAGGATTCGTTAGCCTTTATAGTCGCTAACGTGACAGTCTAAATAAACTGTGACTTGTTTATGTGTTGCAGTGAGGTCTTCACTGTTCTGTCTGGTTAAATAATTACAAGACAATGACACTAACAACATTACGACAAGAATGTCTTTGTAATACCCTGCAGTGCCTGTACGTTGAAGGGAGAGTACTTGTTCAAACGACTATTAGCTCCGTGTGAACGATTGAGTCCCTTTGTTTAAAAAAAAAATACAATATTATTTCAACGCCTATCAACAGTTTTAATCAACACATAAACCATAAATATACTTAATTCGCTATTAGCAAATTGCTCACGTCTTTGGCAGCGATCCACTTTTGATTTCAAATGAGTACCAAACTACCATTCATTGCTAAAAGATGAGGATTACGTAAATGGGCTAATCAACCCTGCTGACCCCCTCCCTTTCACCAATTGAACTGTAAGATTAAATAGAAAAAGAAAACAATGGTCAATGGACTAGCGTATGTTGTTGCGTATCTATCGCTTTCAGTGTTTACATGTTTAGAATTATTTAATGTCTTCGCTTATCTGTGTAGTTCAATTCATTGATGCCAAAGACGGCAAAAGACGCTTTGCTATGCGGCCCGCCGAAACATAGGCGTAAAGTGTCGAGATGGGCCTTTTTTTTTTAAAATATGTTTTAATAACAATACAAATATGATGAATGTTTAGTAAAGTTATCCCAGAATTCAATACATTAAAACTTTTAAAATATTAAAATATTCTTATTTTTTACGATTAATGGTCCCTATGGTTCCCTATTGGTCATAGGCCTTGGTAAGTTGAGACCCTTCGTGTTATTGTCGCTACGCCGATTGGCGGTAATGTCAAACTACTAAATCGTTCATATTTTTATGAAATTTGAAACCATTTTCCGAGGCTAATGCGAAATGTTCTTGCTAGCAGTGATCTCGGCAATGTGAAGAATGCAGTTGATATCTTCAGTCTCACTATTACAACACCACATGGGGAAGTGTCTTCTTTATAACCTAAGGGACAAACTTCACGTTTCAGTGGGTTTTTCTATGCGGCCCGCGACATGAGAGTCGGACATTTTTTTGAAAGAAAAGAAAATGGTAAGGCATCACTGCTCTGTGTTAATTTCGGGTTAAGCTACAGGGAAGTTCGCGGCTCACGTTCTAACTGTATATTTATATATAGTCATTGTCACTTCAGTCAAGAGTGACATAACTGGAGAAGTGTAATATTCTAGTTAAAAACATATTCCGCTGATGTTTATACCGCTATAATCAAGGTCATCAAGTTGGATTAATAAACAGACTTTCTTAAATAAGTTGAAATCATTTGATTGATATGTTTAATATTTTTTTCGAACATTAGACAACACTTTCAGAAAATGAAATTTAAAAAAAAAGGGGGGGGGGAGTTGTTTTCCTTTAGCTTGAATAAAAAGCAAATAAGGTTGTACATTGAAGAAGTTTTCATTAGTTCTATCATAGTGTATGTATAAATCTACTCATTTCTTTTGGATTCCTCTAACGATGGTTCCTTTAATGTATTTTTAGCCCAATATCTGAACGAGACACTGTGTCCACCAAGGGAGGCTACGCCAATACTACGCTGTTGTTCAGCCAAGCGAACGTGCAGGCTCTCACTAATACTACTTCGTCTGAGTCTGACCTGGGAACCGGGTGCAGCCCAAACTGTAGCTCTGATGAACTGCTGGGCAAATATATTAATGCTAACACGATTGTTTAAACATTATGAAATCTTTGTTTAACTAAATCTGTCAAAATGAGCTCAGAGGATCAGACAGAGTCAATTATAAGTGTACAAAATTTAATTAGCTTAATTATTGGTAACTAATCCTACTCTTTGTTTCAACGTATAGTCTTAGATGATTTTGTTGCTTAATTGTAGCATGATTGCTTTACAATAAAGGTTACTCTAATAACGTCAGCCAACCTTTTACATATGATATTCTTTGACAGAGATAGCGTGTGGGCCTATGTAATAACAAATTCCCAGAGTTTAAACAAGAAATAGCCTTGGTCTTGAAGTCTTTGATCTAATGCCAGGGCACAACCTACAGACCATTGTAATGTACTGACCGTAGCTGCACCCTAGCCCGAGAGTCATGTGATATGCGTGTTTTTACAATATTTATATGACCATATAGCCTACATTCTAACATTCAACAAAATCTGTACTAATTTTTTTTATTAATTTTATAAGAAAAATGAAAAGGAATTCGTAGTACATTAAAATTACTTTGAAACTATTTTTTTTAAATTGACAATAAGATGTTTGTGAGGAGAAAGAAGTTTATCACTACTTTGAAATAAGTAGCCTATTTATTTGTTGTTTATTGTTAACATCTGTTAAGTTATTGTTTGACGCTATCTGGAATCTATCATCCGTGCAGGTCAGAACAGCGTCGTCAGCTAGAAATTCAAGCTCGTGTAGTGTTTCGAAGGGTAACTTGTGAGATGTCGTTCCAGGCTGTTCCCAAGCACATTGTCAAATCATCACTAGAGTTTATGTCACGTCGATAATTCTGAAGGTCTGTTAAGAACAAGCTACAAATCAAAGCACGCATTTTATTTGTGATCTCATTTGACCAGGGGCGTAGCTTGGGTGGGGTAGGGAGTCCAAATTCGAAAGTTTTCCCGGCCCCTTCTTGAGGGGCCCCAAAATAAATTTTCTATTTTTTTTTTACTTTTAATACTAAATATAACGCCGTTGCCATGTAATCTTGCTATACACATGGAGTCAAAACTATGAACAGCACGCCGTGAGGCGCTATGAATGACATTTGTCACGTGTTTGTCACGTATTTGTCACGTATTTGTCACGTGTGCATTATCACACCAATAAACAACGTTATTTTTTCCACTAAAAAGTCTTAATAATTATTTTTTGTTTATTTTACTTATATACTGTACCAATAAGATTTTAGACTTATCTATTTATTACTCTAGACAGAGTTGCAACTCGAGCCGCCGAAACTAATTGATCACCTGTCTGGTTATTATTTTCATCGTTTCATATATTATCATCAACTATGAATAATTGTACAAAGTTTCAACTTGATCGGAGAATGAGAAGTGGGAGAAAAAAACGTGTTCAAGATTCCACCCAGACAGATATAAGCTTTGTAAAACAAAAATACAGCATTTTACGTAACCATGCATAGTCACATGACCTTATAGAAGTGTAAAATTTGAGTCATGAATATACATACATACAAATATAGGTCAGGGGGACAAGAGTACGTAGGAGCTTGTTGTTTTGCAGACTATAACTATAAGTTAGGTCGACTTGGCGTTTTATTTAGTTGCTTTGACATAGCGCAACTATAGCATTCTCAGTGCAATATGGTCTTTTGTGGAAAGGGGGGGGGGGGGTAATGGGGTATATGGAAAAAAGTTTTTCGGTGCTGCCTTTAGGAAGTCGGATGTTGAGCCCCTCGATAGATAGCCAAGCTGTTTAAGCCTCTCAGTTAAACATCCCACAGACTTCCTAACCAAGCCAAACATGTAAAATGGCAATCCTAATTTCTCGTAGGTTAATATTTTACGCATTGTCCATTTTTTCTCAAGCACTCACGCTAGACATACTTTCAGAGACATGACGACATGTTTTATTCTTTTTGATTTGTAAAATCCTTGAAATCCATTTTTAAATAATTGAACCCAGTTTCATGGAAATAGTTGTTATTTGGACTACCACGAAAAAACAAACGTGAACATTTTCTATTAAAAGACAACGACACATGTAGGACACAGGTAGGACACAGGTAGGTCACATGTAGGACACATGTAGGACTACGTGATAAGCATGTCGTAAACAGCTTTAGCTTCCCGTGCTAGTTTCAACAGTGACTTCTTCATAACTAGGAGCAATCTTTTGAGTTGTAGCCTCGGTATCAACTCTGTCATTATCAGTGCCAGTTCTTTGGAGAGTCGTTTCTTTGTCATTGGGAACACTTGTTTCTGCGGTATATGCATGGATTCCATCATCCTTAGACGCTTTCCATTCTATTGTAGTTTCTGTTTCAGAACCATCTCCCAGCCCTGCAAGAAACATGTGATACGATGATACTATTGTCAATAATATTTGGACAGACACGTATAAATATATATCTTTCTGTGTGTATATTGACATTATTGTCTCAGAGCATCAGTTCAAACAACAAGTTGATTTCTTCGGAACGTTTGTCTTTTATTATGAATGGGAACAGATCAAGCGAAATAGGAAAAGTACTTTAAAAAATTTTTAGAGGAAGAACTCCACAAGTACAATTCTCTCTCTCTCTCTCTGTATATATATATATATATCAATAGTGTAGATGTTTTTCAATGTCGAACAAAATAATTACTTACCATTCATTAGTTGACTTATCGTTTTTTTTTTTTAAATAATTTCTTTTTTTGTTCAGTACAATAAACAATGTTGGAAAGTTTTAAATTGATCCGAAAATGGGTGTGGGGACATAACGTTTACAATTATCTTGGTAGACAACCTCTCTCCTCCCCCCCCCCCCCACCCATACACGTTGGTATCAAACCACTAACTGATCTACTGATTTGTTAATTTTTTTTTTTATTAATTCATATTTTATTTAGTACAAGAAATCATTCTGAAAAGTGTCCACTTGATTCAAGAATGGGTGTGAGAGAAAGAACGACTTTCATGACCTGGTTGACGTTCTCCCATTAGCAAACTTCCAGTGAGACAAAGAATAGAAGGCACTTTGTGGGAATCTAGAACTCTAGGACAGAATCTAGAACTCTAGGACAGAATCTAGAACTCTAGGACAGAATCTAGAACTCTAGGACAGAATCTAGAACTCTAGGACAGAATCTAGAACTCTAGGACAGAATCTAGAACTCTAGGACAGAATATAGAACTCTGGACAGAATCTAGAACTCTAGGACAGAATCTAGAACTCTAGGACAGAATCTAGAACTCTAGGACAGAATCTAGAACTCTAGGACATAATCTAGAACTCTAGGACAGAATCTAGAACTCTAGGACAGAATCTAGAACTCTAGGACAGAATCTAGAACTCTAGGACAGAATCTAGAACTCTAGGACAGAATCTAGAACTCTAGGACAGAATCTAGAACTCTAGGACAGAATCTAGAACTCTAGGACAGAATCTATCTTGAAACAAAAAGTCTTGGAAGAGATTGAGAAACAAATAGGTCAAATAAATAATGTCAAGGTCGCGCTATGAAAAAGAAAAGCTATCTTTTGCTACGTACAAAAGAGATTTACAAATTTGGGTCAACAGTGACAAAGAGTGAACAATAATGTTTTTAATAGTTCGTTTACCAATACCTTCATAGTCTGTACAACACATACAACAAGCAGCTTGCTAATTTTGTCTGAAAATCTACAATTTTGTTATTTAAAACAATAATCCTCGACAAAAACTTACCGAGGCTGTAATGGCTCAAAGCTAGTAAAAGCAACAGTAAAGACACCCAAGAAACCTATCAAGAAATTTAAAAATTTAAAAAATTGAAATGTCTTATTCAAAATGTCCAAGATCTTTATGCAATGTAATATGAGCAACTAAGGAGAGTTTGTATTTTCTTTTGACTGCAAGTTTGTTTTGCGCATTTAGCCAAAAGTAATTTTTTTAGGCTCTGAAAAACATAATTGTTTATACACATCAATGCATTGAAATATTCTATTCAGTTTCTCGTCTTGGTTGATTAAATATTGAAATCATTCATTATTAATAATGGAAGTAGTACATCTTTTTTTTTTATTAAAAAACACTTAGATTTGAGAAGGCTAAGAGGCATTAACCGCTGGCTGGTCTATTGAGGGGAGTTCGAGTTCTGGTTCTGTCTCGAGCCGAGTTTGCTGAGCATCTATAGGCAAGACAAAAACATTATCCCAGGTATCCCCCTCCCATCCCACCAGAGACTAGAGAGCACTGAGCATGAATTAAGACGCTAAGCAACTGTAAATTAAAAAAGAAAAAGAAACGTGTACTTCGGTACTAGAGTACTTGGTTAAAGATAAAAAAAAGTGCTGACAAATAGATCATAACTTTGAAAGCGTGTTAACATTGTTCAACTTGCGAGAACAGTGAAATACGAATGTGATAACCAAACAATGAATGGAGCAGTTAAACAAATATAAACATGCAGTTTTGTTCTTTTTAGTAGGTAATGTATCATGTATCATTTGTTCATCACTGATTAGACAGACAGACAGAACGATACATAAATATTTGTTTAACTCTTTCTCTCCGTAATTATTTACCACATTCTGTTGGAATCAACGCTGGTATCGTCAGTTAGGAGAGAAAGAGTTAAAGCATCCTCTGTCTTATTAGATTTGGCAGTCCTTAAGTATATCAATGTCTTAGAATGAATGTCCTCTAAATATAGTTCTGTCTTTTCATTTTGTAGTTCACTATATGGGTAGAACACGACGTACTAGACTCAAACCAATGCTCTTAGGGATCATGAAGCTGATCATCAGTAGAATTAGTAGACTTATGGCTTCTCGGAGGCTCCATCCAATATTCCATATAAGCGTCTAAGGGAGGGGTAAAACAATTAGGCAATGGTAATTATCACCTGCCAGCGAAAGGCTAGCTAAATACCATGTTATAGGCCATTCCATTATAATTCTAAACCATGTTATAGGCCATTCCATTCTAATTATAATACCATGTTATAGACCATTCCATTCTAATTATAATACCATGTTATAGGCCATTCCATTCTAATTATAATACCATGTTATAGGCCATTCCATTCTAATTATAATACCATGTTATAGGCCATTCCATTCTAATTATAATACCATGTTATAGGCCATTCCATTCTAATTATAATACCATGTTATAGGCCATTCCATTCTAATTATAATACCATGATATAGGCCATTCTATTCTAATTATAATACCAAACAAACAAAATAGTTTTCTAAAAATATACCACTTTTAAAAAAAAAACAGCTTATTGGAGGGAAAGAGTTGCACTTTCCCTACAAAAATCTCACTACCTTAAGATTTATTTTCCTTTTTTTTCTGTATGAAACAGAAATAATTAATAACCACTAATTAAGTTTTTTCTTATATTGATTTTCTTTTTAGAGAGAATAAATAGTTGTGCAAAGTTTCTACTTTCTCCGAGAATGGGAAGTGGGAGAACTTACGTGTACAAAATTTGTACCAGACAAACAGACGAACAAAGTTGGTATAAGATTTGTAAAAATGTTTCTTATTCTAAATGTAAACAATTAGATTTAAAACACGAAATTAATGGTGCACTAAAAGTATTTATATCAGAACGCTTAAAATTTCTGAGGAATATAAAGTATCTTACATTAGGTTTACTAAGTACGTACCATGCTCACGGTCAGTGTTTGTGTTTGTGTGGAGTTGTAAGTAGCTCAAAGCTTCAGCGTTTAAAGTGTCCGCTTTTTGTTACAGTTGTGGTCGAGGTCATAGGTTTTAGATTTCCATGCAGTAATTAAAAATAAACTAAAAAATCGAAGTTGTGTAATCAAACTTTGGTGGGCTAGAAGTCACGTCATTCAAAGTTACCTTTAGTACATTTTTTCTTTCAATTTTAAATTCCTTATGAAACAAACTATGATCAAACTATAGAGATTTTTCATTGTCAACAGCATGAAATGTGTGCCCTGCAAAACATTATTTTCATTATTACAAAACAATAAGTCTACTCATCAAGTCAAGTCAAGTCAAGTCTAGTCAAGTCTAGTCGAGTCTAGTCATTAGATTTTTGGACACGTCTAATCATCCACCTCCGTTAGACACAAGTGGAAGAGAAATGATTGTGTACCTAGACAGCGTCATGCAAGCGTTGGGAATGTCTTTCATGAGCTAGAATGCCGAATAGGGAAAAGTTAAAGCTACACATATTTATAAAACAAATAAAGCGTTACAATAACATTCAATAATAAATACCATGCAATGGTGTATTTCATTTTAAAGTAACATTTCCCGGGTTTTCCCCGACATTTCCCGGGTTTTCCCCGACATTTCCCGGGTTTTCCCCGACATTTCACGAGTGTTATTTTTTTCTTACCTTGCATATAACATTTTTAGTCAGTTGTTCTTTTTTAATAAGAGATATTATTTAAACTGAATATAACATTTAGTTTCGACAGAGCAGCCTAAAACTTATTACATTAGTATATGCTTAAAAAAGGGTATAAATACATCACTAAATGCTGCTTTTATTGTCATGACACTGTTTCCAGTGACAAATTTTCCATCTAGCCTATTGCATAGATTCATCCAGATTTAATTTATTTAATATTAAAAATGCGAAATCGACATAGACGTCAAGAGATTATCAAAATTGCAGATTGCAGGCCTACTTTAGGCTCATTATACAACTAAATCACTATACCTGCGTGTATGATATGCACATAATGTACATCTATCTTATGACTATAGGGACATTATAGGCTTCATCAAGTTTGCAAACTTTGGGATATAATTATGCTAAACAATATATTCCATCCTTATGTAATAAATTAGAAGAGTGGCCAGGGAAAAGGAGCGCCGAACCAACAAAAAGCTGAGAGAAGAAGCAGGCTTATCTGCAGCTGACCTAAACCACCCATGCCACGAGGATTGGACTTTACAGTCATCTTCGAGTACATAGGAAATGAAAAATGTGCTCATCTTCGACCACGAAGGAGGAGCTATAGAATAAATTATAGACTTGCCTTCAAAATAAGAAGATACTTGAGTCTTACACCTATTCATGTGGAGGGAGGGGTGTGCACCTGAGGTAGGGAGGACGAGAACCATTTATTTACACAAAAATTAATGATCTTATTGCGGTTATAAAAAAATGTTTGAATGATAACAAATTAAATGAAAACGTTTCAAAAATTGAAATTCAAATTCGAGACATTGTTTCATTTTCTAAGTAGGACGTCAGACAATATAATATAAAGTAGGTGGCTATAAGGGTGGCCACATCTCTCAAGAATGTAGAAGCTATTTTCCTTATTCGATATCGACCATAATAATTAATTACCAAAAGTTAATGACTAATTGGTTAATTTTTTTTATTGATTCGTGTTTTGTTAGGTAGCCTAGATAATTGTTTAAAGATTCAACTAGATCTGAAAATGAGTGTGGGAGAAATAACGTGTTCGATTATCTAAGGGGACGATACCCTACAAATTTAGACGTGTATGTGAATACGAAACGATTAATTTACCATGTTGGTATCAAACAAAATGTATTATTACCAGTAATTAATTGACTAAATGATTAGGTATTTTTTCTAATTGATTCATGTCTTGTCTGTTCCAATGAATAATTGTGTTGACATTTATTTATGTATTTGTGAAGTAAAAATGACCTTAACATAATCACATACCATTATAGACGCCATATATTCACCTCGAATGTCCCTAGCACTAACAGTATTGGCCAGTGCTGCCTCCTTGTTTATTAGACACTATTATTATTATTATATTATTGTATTATTATTATTAGGTTACCAGACACAAGCACACCCAGAGGAGGACAAAAGAGGACAACGCCGTACAAAGGACAAGCACACCCAGAGGAGGACAAAAGAGGACAACGCCGTACAAAGGACAAGCACACCCAGAGGAGGACAAAAAAGGACAACGCCGTACAAAGGACAAGCACACCCAGAGGAGGACAAAAGAGGACAACGCCGTACAAAGGACAAGCACACCCAGGGGAGGACCAAAGAGGACAACGCCGTACAAAGGACAAGCACACCCAGAGGAGGACAAAAGAGGACAACGCCGTACAAAGGACAAGCACACCCAGAGGAGGACAAAAGAGGACAACGCCGTACAAAGGACAAGCACACCCAGAGGAGAATAGCACTAGGGAAGAAGGAGTATATTTATACTATTTAATGAAACAGTCCAGCCAATCAAAGACTATATTTTGTTTCATCATTCTATTAGACACATTTTTGTTCCCGAGAGTACATCATTAGAACGTAAAAGTACGTTGTGGAACTCCATGAACGACATGTTTTGTTATTTAAATTGTACATTGTAACAAAAGTGCCTCACTCCGAATCACTGGAGGAGTTATGTCCCTCTTTTGCCCACTGCACGCTGATTAGCAACAACGCCATTTCAACTTTATTAAATCTCGGAATGCAAAAAAAAAAAAAAAACACTAGCATTTAAACTGGTTTTCTTTTGAACATCCTTGAAAAACAACATTTGTTCAAGAATGAAGTGGTCCAAAAGAGTGTCATCTTAATGCTGTCTACCTGTGTGTTGGTGCTGCTAATTCGGAAGATTAAGGATAAAACTGATTGATGGATAGTATGCCTACCCAGCTGTTGTGAAAAAGTCGGACGTTATTAATATATTAGGCCTGTGCCTGTCGGACGGAGGACAGGGCCTCAAAAAGCAGGACATTATTTCTTTTTACTCGACGTCTGGCAACTCGAATTGTATTAGGTAATTTTATTTTGTATTTGTAAGTTTTGATTCATTTTTTTAAATATATTTTTGATGCTTTGAAATTGTTTTTTTTTTTTTTAAATTTAAAGTGTAGGCTTCTAACAATTTGTGGGTGACTAAATTAAGGAAAATTTGAAAATAATTTAAATTAAGAACGAATGGCTGTTAGAAAAGTGGTTATAATAATAGTGGTCATGGGCGTAGCCAGGGGGGGGGTTGGGGTTCAAACCCCCCCCCCGAAAAGAAATCCCCCCCCTTTCGGGGGGGGGGACTCGGAATTTAATGACTGTTTTTTTGCTTTGATTTTGTTTATTTTAGGTGAGTTTTTAATACTAAACCATCACTTGCCCCAGCACAACCAAAGGGGTTTTGAGTTTAAAAACCCCTAACAGGAGGGGGTTTTGAGTTTAAAACCCCTACCAGAGGGGGTTCGAGTTTAAAAACTCCTACCAGGGGTTTTGCGTTTAAAACCCCCTACCAGGGGTTTTGAGTTTTAAACCCTGTACCTGGGGTTTTGCAGTTAACTCCCCCTCTTCTATAAAACAAAACAAAAAAAAATGCAAAGGAAAATACCCTAATTCCAAGAACACAGTTAAAACCCCTCTAAAATTTACGATAAACCCCCTCTTTAATAATAAAAACAAAGCAAATTATACACTCAAAATGTTATGAGTGTAGTCAAAGGGGTTTTGAGTTTAAACTCCCCTCCAGTGGAGTTTGAAGCTAAAAAATACCTCTTCAATATAAATAAAAGCAAATTACTCACTCTAAAATCTATGAGCGTAGCCAAAGGGGTTTTGAGTTTAAACCCTTCGTCAGGGAGGTTTGAGTATAAAAAATACATCTTCAGTGTAAGAAAAAAAGCAAATTACGCACTCAAAATGCTATGAGCGTTGCCAAAAGGGATTTTGAGTTTAAACCCCCATTCAGAGGGCTTTGATGCTAAAAATACCTCTTCAATATAAAAAAAAAAGCAAATTACACACTAAAATTATTTGAGCGTAGCCAATCCAATCTGGGGTTTTGAGTTTAAACCCCTCTTCTACAGATGGCTTTTTTAAAAGTTTAAAACCCCTCCAGATGGTTTTGAGTTTAAGATCCCCCTACAGAGCATTTTGAGGTGGAAAACCCCCAACAGATGATTTAGATGATAAAACTTCTCTTTTCGATATAAAATCTAAAGCAAACTACAGTCACTTAATTCCAAGAGCGTATTCAAGAGAGGTTACACATTTTTACCAGTGGCAGGGCTCCATTAATAAACTGCAGTGAATAGTCATCTGCCGAAATTGAAAAACTCTAAATGTGGCTCAACAAAGATGGCTAAGACAGATTTTAAGAGTCAGTTATAGAGATCGGGTCTAAATCAAGGAAATCCTATGCCGAACTGGGAGTCGACCCCTTAGTAAGATTGTGAGAGAGCGACGCATGAGGTTTGCTGGACATGTTCTCCGACAAAATGAATTATGCATAAGAAGAGTTGCAATGATATCCTAGTACAACTTGACGCCACTCATTCATGGAGGTCCTCATGGCAGGTAGGAAGAGGCTTCAGACATTACCAGTGACAGATTTTTATGGAAACAGCTTGACGTCAAATGCTCCGAACGGCGCGGGAGGGTCTAAGTCAGTAAGAATAGCACATTAGGTTTTTGAAATAAAACTTTTTAATAGCAGGAAAATGCAGTGTAGATACCTCAGAATATGCATTTTTTTGGCTTTCAATACAAGAAATAGTGCTTGGCGGCGGGGCTTCGCCCCGCGCTGGGGGAGCTCCTAGCGCTCCCCCAGACCCTCTTGGCGGGGAATCTACAATTTTTGGAAACAGCTTAACAGCAAATGCGCCGAACGGCGCGGGAGGGTCTAAGTCAGTAGAATAGCACATAAGTTTTTGAAATAAAACTTTTTAATAGCAGGAAAATGCAGTGTAGATACCTCAGAATATGCATTTTGTTGGCTTTCAACACCAGAAATAGTGCTTGGCGGCGGAGCTAGGAGCTCCCCAGACTCCCTTGCTAGTAATGGCGGGGAATCTACAATTTTTTCACTAACTCATGGAAGAACCTATTCTAGGGCACAATAAACGTCTTCCGAAAGAATGAAGGGTCAGAATGTAATACAAATTATGTACACACACACACACATGAATACCCTAACCAAACCCCCCCCCCTTTCCCCCCGAAAAAAAATTCTGGCTACGCCCATGATAGTGGTAATATATAATTATATATAATATATATAGGTCTGTGAAGTCATCTTTTTTTTCAACACTTGAGTTGCATCCCTTAATTTTTTGTTTGTTTACAAAGTTTCATGTTTGAAACAATCGTGTTTACAAGTCTTCAAGTCAAAGACTATGATGAATACTTCTAATAGTATGAATTTGGTAAATGAAGATCTAGATTTATTCTTTATTATTACACCACCTTGTGAAATATTGAAGATCTATATATAGATTATAATAGGTCTAGAGGTATGATTACCCTATATTCTATATTATATATATATAGTATACTACAGTATAGTCAGAGAGAGATCTAGTATATAATATATATAATATAGTTATAGTTATAGTGACACTAGATCTAGAGTCTAGTACGTAGTGACTAGTCACCTAGTGACTTACTCAGACTTACTCAGTTACTGACTTACACTACTAACTACTGACACTACTGTGACTAGACTCCTCTAGTCACAGTGACGGTGACCAACAGTTACAGTGTAACTGTAGTCTGTATATTATTTATTAATTTATATTTATATTATTTACACTAGTCTGTATTTTAGTGTTTACTATTTAATATATAGATCTAATTTAAATAATTTAATAAAGTGAAATCTAGATATACTATCACTACCTAATTATCTCTTTAGACTCTAAATAGTAGGATGGCTGCCTGGTCGTGAGGTTTGCGCGCTGGACTGTCGTTCGGATTTATCGATGGTCGAGGGTTCAAATCCTGCCCGCTCCCATCCCCCGTCGTCCTGCGGGAGGTTTGGACTAGGAAGTAAACTATCTTCAACTCTGAAGGAACATCCGAAACATGTAAAACAAACATTTTAAATACTCCAAATTCTTGAGATCACGAAGGGTATGCTTTTATATGTTAATCAGTGATGTGTGATAAATTTCATGCCTGCAACATTATAATATTGAAATTTTAAAGTCTAATACATCTACACTAGTATAGCCATATTATAGAAAACTACTTAATTTTGACTTAAATTACATTTTCAGCTTTCTCTCAGTATTGACACCTCTGGCCAGATTTTGGTATTATCTGGATCAAAAGCATTAAACCTATTCCTAGAAATAAACTAGATTTGCTCTATCTAGTCCTAGAAATAAACTAGATTTGCTCTATCAAATGTATGATGGTTTGCTTAAAAAAAATAGGTCTACATTTCCAAAAGCTATTAAACTTTATCAAAACTACAATATCTCAAAAGTTTTTTTATTTTTCTTTTGTCTCCACTGGGTAGGCCTAGTAAAAATGTAATTTATCGATAACCAACCAAGCCAATTTAATCTGTCAACAGCGGCCACTTGTATATTATTTAAGCATAATGTGGAAATTTGTACTGAATTTAAAAAAAACATTTCATTTAGCTCTCTTATAATTTAGCTTTTTATAGGCAAAATTTGTTAGTTTCAGATAGATGAAATAAAATTAATATCACAATATCCTGTACAAGTTATTTTATTTATTGTTGTATTTCATAATTATGTTTATTTTAGTGATAATTTCACTCAAACAAAACTATTTGTTTATTCCAAAAGGGTCTAGTCCCAATAATTTCAGGCTAACAGGACTCTACTGTATATTTATATGTGTATATATATATATATATATATATATATATAAAGAAGAAAGTAAGGCATGTATGTATGTGACGAAAATAAATAAAAACGACTTGACCAATCTTGATAAAACTTGGTAGAAATGTTCCTTGGGTACTAATTTAGACCGTAGTCGTGTAGTGTATGTATTGTAGCCCTAAAACGAACTTAAGACCCTCAAAAAAAGTAAAGTTGTCCGACTCTATTAAAGCTATAGTATTTATGGATCTAGTCTTTGTTTACAATGTTGACATGAGAAAAGATTGAAAGGATGTAGATCTAGATCTAATTTTAAGAACTAAACTTTGCACTTATAGTTTGTTTTTTTTGACACATGAAAATACAAAATTTTATATAGTCTATTGATTTCATTATTTAATAAAATTAACCTTCAAATTTGTGTTTCAAAAGCATTTTTACATTAATTCGTTATTTATATCTTTATATCTTCTTTCATTAGACATTGCCAAATGGATACAAATTAACACATCTCTCTACTGAATCTATTCCTAGTTGTAAAACTCTTATTCAACTCTAAGATGATAAAACTTCTTTTCGCAAAGATAGTTTTATGCTTTAACACATGAACATACTAATTATAGTCCATTCATTTCAAGTTTTAATCAAATTAACATTCAAATTTGTTTTTCTAAAGCATTTTTAATACATTCGTTCGCTGTTCGCAAATGCTGTACATGTAGCCGCGTTGAGATAGGCCTATATTCATTCATGAAAAAAGGTCACGCAGAGCAAAGCCTTCATGCAGCACAGAATGAACTCTATAAAAGCCATTTTTAACACTAGATTAGTCTAGATCTAGATCTTTGTCTACCTCAAGATCTACTTTATACTTTAACACATGAACATACAAAATTAAGTCTATTCATTTCAAATTTTAATCAAATATATGTAGGCCTACAAGTAAATGTTTTAATTTGAAAAAATGGATTTAAGTAGATTAGCTATTTTGATTTGATAGCTTCATTCACACTATTTTTACATTTACACATTCGCTTTATTTATTACATTATTATTTCGTTAATTGTTTTAAAAACACTCTCAGTGACTATATTGACAGTAATACGCAAATAAAGACCTGCGGGTCGCTGGTAAAATATGTCTAGTATATGTATATATATATATATATTGATCTATATAATATATTTGTATGTATATAGTTATTATTTAGCCTTAACATAGTCTATATCTATATTTTAGTACATACTATATAAATAATATTCTAGATCAAGTCTAGTACTAGACTCAGGAATTGCATTGGTCAAGATGTAGGCCTACTGAAAATGGTAGCCAAAATAATATGAATGGTTCTATTTAGTAAAGGAAACAAATCACACAATATAATTAATTAAATTTTTTTAAATATGGCAGCAATCTAGATCTAGATTAATACTGGCACTCAAATAATGAATTTTTATTCTATAAACCAAGATCAACTGATTTATTGACCTTGAAAAAAATAATTTCTGTAGGCCTACAGAAATGATTATGTTAAACCTAGGTTTAATTCATTGGGTAATATTGATATTTTCTCTATTTATAGTTATTTTTGTACACATTGTAGGCGTAGACACTAAAAAAAAAGAAGAATACAAATAAAAGAAACTCTGACAATGGCTCAAGGTTCAGAATCACAGTTTGAGTTTTTCTATTCCAAATCATCTCCATTCAGTCAACATCATCCTTCAAAGTTTGTCATTGATGGTATCACTTTCAACTGCGCAGAGCAGTACATGATGTACAGCAAGGCAGGTTGGTTTTATTTTTGTTATTTCAATTCATCATTATTATTTCTGTCATGGACTTGACTTGTTTTAGTTTCGAATCCATAGTTGTATCAACAACATGTTAACTTCCCACCCATAAAGACACATTCATCTCCCCTCATCTCACTCTGATGGGGTTGGGGGGGGGGGCATGGCATGGACTTTTATCCAATGAAAAGAGTTTTCCTGAATCTCTAGCTGGAGAACTGAACCCTCACATTGAGCCTGTAGTAAATAGACTTATACAGTAACACTGTTATCGTCTTCCTCATTCTCATTATCTCATTCAAATGATTAGACCAATGTACAAGATGAACTGCGCAGTGGTTTCCAAATGAGGCAGCTCTCCCTATAGATTTCTTTCTATATGGGTGTTTTGAGGCCAGTGTCTTGTTCAAGCCTCTTGGTAAAAAATGCAGCTTTGAAGGACATGGTCAGCATTCTCAAGTGATGGCAGATTTTGCTAGTTCCAATTTTTTAGCTTCTGGAACATAGGCTGTCTCATCAATGTTGTAATGTTTGTATTGTTATATTTGAAGTTTTCATATTTCAAGTAGGGCCTAGGTGCTGTAAGTCAAAGTATTCACTTTGTTATTCATTGAAATCCAGGTTATATACATTTGCATATTTGACAGAAAAAAATTAAGATATAAGACATGGAAATTCCTAACATGACCATTACAGCCTATTGTACACTAGTTTCAAAATAATATGGTCTGAATTACATGAAGGCAATTTTTGAAACAAAATGTTGAAAGACAAATTGGTCCTGAGAAATAAATAATAAATTATGTATAAATAATTTTAAAAATCCAACTAGCAATGTTGTAAAAAAAAATTCAGTTAATAACTATATATTATTAAATAACTATATGATATAATATAACTATATGTAATAATATAACTAACTATATGATATAATATAACTCTATGATATAACATAACTATGTGATATAACTGTATGATATTAATTAACTGTATAATATTAATTAACTGTATGATATTATATAACTATTAACTATATGATATAATAAAGCTATATGATATAATAATTCAGTGGTCTACCTCTTTTACTAATTATTTAAAGTCCTCAATTTTGTAAGTCTACACACTTCTATATCCTAATGCTGACTTAACCAAGCACAAGTTAATGTTTCAAGGTGTGAGTTCTTACAGTTTTAGCTTTGGGATGATTTTTATTAATAGACCACTTCTTATTTATATGCTTAGCAAAGTCAAACTTCAACTAGCACAATATTTAATCAAACTATTTGACTATTAGATATTAAAAAATGTTCCCATTTTAATTATTTAATTATTAATTGATCATGTGGGCATTATCCATCAGACCCTTTTTTTCATGTGGGTAGAAAGTTAATAATATAAAAATAATCATTCCAGTTTCTTTATAAATTGAATTACTCATTAAATGATGGACATAATATCTTCAACATTACAAACTATGAAGTACAACACTTGGTCACCATACAACATCATGTTTCAAGGTTCAAAGGTAGACTGAAAGAGAACATCCATCATTGGACAAGATGTTAGAAAATTTAATCACATTTTAGACTATCATAATTTTTTAATATTCAGGTTTAGTTTCTACTTGTGTTTACTTTTATGTAACTTTATGTTTTTATAGTGAGAATTTGATTACAGATACTAACATTTGTTGGAAACAAAAATATGTTGTTGTTTTGTTTTTCTCTGATTGTTGTTTCTTTAATTATATGTAATTTTTTTTTCCTTTTTTTCTTCGCATAGTTTTGTTCAATGACACAGAAATGCAACTGAAGATTTTGTCTGCTCCTAATCCCAATCAACAAAAGAAATTTGGAAGACAAGTTTCAAATTTTGATGAGAAAATATGGAAATCGAAATGTGAAGACATTGTCAAGAGAGCTTCAATAGCTAAAGTGAGTACCTAAATTCTTATCTTATCTTATATAATACAGACGTAACTTCAAAAAAGAAGATGATTACGTCCTACGCGTCATGCATTTAGTTATGCATATTAACCAATGACTTAAATTCTGCCAAGTCACTGGTTTTCCTGGCTAGCTCAGGCAACCCATTCCATGCTCTAATAGCACTAGGGAAGAAGGAGAATTTGTACAAATTTGTCCTAGCATATGGGACGAGGAATGTGCCTTTATCTTTGTGTCTTTCAGAGTATTTTATTAAATTTTGCTTTTGTATTTGAAGATTATGGTTCAGTGTTTTATATATAATTGCTACTTTACTTTTGAGTCTTCTGTCCTGAAGGCTTTCTAAATTTAGTGATTTTACTAAAGGTGTTACTCTAGTCAAATGTGAATATTCGTTTGTTATGAATCTCACTGCTCTATTTTGTGTCTGTTCCAGTTTCTTAATGTTTTCTTGAGTTGAGGGGTCCCAAACGGAGGATGCATATTCTATTATTGGCCTAACCAAGGTTAAATAACATTTTAGTTTTATGTTCTTATTTGATTTATAGAAATTTCTTTTAATAAACCCTAATTCTTTGTTGGATTTTTTTAAAGTTTCGTCAATATGTGGATTCCATGACAGTTTTTCATTTATTATAACACCTAGGTATTTTGCGTTTTTAGTCTGTGTTACTGGTTTGCCATGAATAATATAAGTGGAATTAATTTGTTTTAGTTTTATTGTTACTCTTAACAACTGACAATTTTCTGGGTGGAAAGACATGCTCCAATTTGATTCCCATTTCTGTAATTCATCTAATTCTCTTTGTAAAATATCTGTGTCTTGTGTTGTTTTTATTGTTCTATATATTATGCAATCGACTGCAAATAATCTGACTTTTGTTCCTGAAGTAATGCTATTTGGTAAATCATTTATGTAAATTAAAAATAGTAGTGGACCCAGACTGTTCCTTGAGGTACACCTGAGTTTACTGTTATCATTGTTGATTTAGAGCCATTTATTTATTTAATTCAGCTTTGCCTATTATTGATATTAACCTTATGTGCTTGAGGTTGTGTGCAATATCTTTCTGCAAGTCAGCCAAGTTTGATTGTTTGTTATGGTGGCCTACACTGTCATACAAAGTTTGATTGTTTGTTATGGTGGCCTACACTGTCATACAAAGTTTGATTGTTTGTTATGGTGGCCTACACTGTCATACAAAGTTTGATTGTTTGTTATGGTGGCCTACACTGTCTTACAAAGTTTGATTGTTTGTTATGGTGGCCTACACTGTCATACAAAGTTTGATTGTTTGTTATGGTGGCCTACACTGTCATACAAAGTTTGATTGTTTGTTATGGTGGCCTACACTGTCTTACAAAGTTTGATTGTTTGTTATGGTGGCCTACACTGTCTTACAAAGTTTGATTGTTTGTTATGGTGGCCTACACTGTCATACAAAGTTTGATTGTTTGTTATGGTGGCCTACACTGTCTTACAAAGTTTGATTGTTTGTTATGGTGGCCTACACTGTCATACAAAGTTTGATTGTTTGTTATGGTGGCCTACACTGTCATACAAAGTTTGATTGTTTGTTATGGTGGCCTACACTGTCTTACAAAGTTTGATTGTTTGTTATGGTGGCCTACACTGTCATACAAAGTTTGATTGTTTGTTATGGTGGCCTACACTGTCATACAAAGTTTGATTGTTTGTTATGGTGGCCTACACTGTCTTACAAAGTTTGATTGTTTGTTATGGTGGCCTACACTGTCTTACAAAGTTTGATTGTTTGTTATGGTGGCCTACACTGTCATACAAAGTTTGATTGTTTGTTATGGTGGCCTACACTGTCATACAAAGTTTGATTGTTTGTTATGGTGGCCTACACTGTCATACAAAGTTTGGAAGAAGAGAATTTGTAACCAGAACCAATTTAATGTCAATTAAACAAGCTTATGTGTTTGCTGTAATCTACTGTTGAAATAGCCTCAAATATGTGTTTCAAATTTTTTTTTAATAAGGCTTATCTTCAAGTCCAAAGATTAATGAGGAATGTAGTATTTCCTGTGACTTTGCAGCCCCAGCTGTGACCTACATATTTTGCCACAAAACAGCGCAACCATAACCATTGTCTGCAGGTGGTTGATTCATCAGATTTTCTTTCAGTCTCAAATGTATATTCCTGAGGCCTTTGTAAGTGACCTCCAGCTGTCTCATTCTGAAGCCACATGCAACCAGGTGCTCTCTTCTATGTCAGTTAAAGCAAGTTTCCGTGGGGTCACCTCTATTATGTCGGCCACCTTTCAGCTCACCAAAAAAAATACTGCTTTTGGCACATGTTCGTCTCCCATACAAGATACTTGCCCTGCCTAGCATAACTGTCAGACCATAAGAATTAATGTATTAATTTATTGCTGAACTATTATTAGATTGAAGCTGAACTCTAGTACTTCTGTTTTAAATACATTTTCTCACTGATTTTATTAAAGATGCTGCAAGCTTTTTATCTACATAGTGCCGACAAGTTTTAATTTTGTTCTAATGCTTTTTGCTGGCATATGTCTTGTACCATTTCACCAGAAATAAATAGGCATTAGATTAGTAAATCATATGTTCATTGTTGAATTTGATTAAAATTTAATGTCTTAAATAATGTAAGTTTATATCTACTGAATGTTTTTATTTTTATTTGATACAGAAACAATTATCTTTTTAATTTACCTTTTTTTCTTTCTTTTCTTTCTGTTCTTGTAGTTTCAACAAAATGAGGATCTCCAAGAAGAACTCTTCAAAACCTTTCCCAAATTACTGGTTGAGGCAAGTCCTAGAGATACTATCTGGGGCATTGGCTTAGGTGTATCTAATCCAAAGGCTCATGACAAGAAAACATGGCGGGGGCAGAATAAGTTAGGTTACATCCTGACTGAAGTAAGGAACCAACTCATGGATGACCAGTCTCAGGAAAAGAAATAAATACTACAAATGAACTTTAATTTCTACCCTGACAAAAAGAAAAAGGCCAGTACTTATGTTGAGGTATTGCAACCAGCTGTTCTATCATCATACAAGGGCTCAATGAACATTTTGTAACACTTACCCCCCTTTAAACAAAACAATAAGTGATATTATATAAAATATGTTATATATTTTATGATGTTATAAAATCTTAACTTTGCTGCAAAAGAGTTTTCAAATCCCTTTAGTAGACTCCCCTTTTTTATCTCCTTCCATATAAGCACTAAAAGCAAATTATCTCCAGTCAATTTTGAAATGCATACAGTCAATCAGGTAGCCCACATAATGATACAGACATGGCCTATGAACACGTCTAGAAAGTCCCAAGGAAAACTGAATGATTTCTATCAGGCATATTTGTTTCCTTTTCATTTACTGCTAGATAATCTTTTAGCATCACACTCTTTCAGAAATATAGAAATAAGTTTTGGTTGTGAACATGTAATAAGAAAACTTGATAACATTTCAAAATTGTCTCCCTCTTTCTTTTTTTAAATGCTGACTCACAATCACAAGAAAACAATGGTCCACACACCCCACTGTCCACACACCCCTCTGTCCACACACCACACAGTCCACACACCACATGGCAGAATGTTGAGTGCTGCTGTAATATCATCTATTATTTTATAATATATATATATGTATATTTTCTTTGATATAAATAAATGTTCCAACAAAGTTGTTTTTTGTATTTCAATAAATATTTTGTATTCCAATAATTTTTAACCTCATTTCATTTTTGTTGAATCACTATAGCAATACAAATTATTTTATTTTTGTATTTTGTTTATTCTAGCTGTGCTCTATGTCAAAGAGGGATTTGTTTTAAACTATGGCTAAATCAAACTGTGATGAGAAGTTATGATTGTTAAATTATGGCTGCAGCTTTAGTTGAAAAGAAGTTATGGTTGTTAAATTAAGGAGTCTTATTTTTACCTAGAAAAAAATTCTATTCAGGGTATAATTAAAAGTAAAATTTGATACAATTTCTAGAGTCACATGCTGTCAAGAATGAACCTTCTACTGCAATATAGTTTTTTACTTAATAGAAATCATAACTAATAAGATGGGAAAGAATTCTTCCTCACATTACAATAGGAGGAACAATCAGCATTGTGGCCCCTCCTACTGTCCTCCCAGATCACCATATAGATGAAAAAAAGTAAAGTTCTTCCTTCTTAGATGTATAACTTATCTATATACCAAATTTATATTTTATATAGACAGTAGATTAAGAAGGAATGCAGTATTTTTTTGTGGCTATAAAGACCTAGCTGTGATCCAGTGCAGACATAACCATTGTCTACCCATGGTCGGTTTAAGTTCTCTTTTCCTATGCCTGTTTTGGGCAGTAGATTTCCTTTTAGATTCAAATGTTTACCTTTACTCAGTCGTTGGATTGTGGCTCCAAACATCTAGTACAATAATCCGATGTAGGCTTATTTTATCTAAAATGTAGAACTTTAAATAACTTGAAATAAAGTTAAACAGACCTTAGGAGCAAACTGGCATAGAACTTTTAGTTAAACACAAGATTCATCTTGAAATGAGATATAGTTGGAATAGAAATGAAGTGATCATTTTAACAAATATCTAACTCACAACAAATGCATGTGTTTACTAGTTTCCCTAGATGTATTATATTTGAGACCTAAAGAAAATCAGCTGCCAAGGACAGACACAGACGGCGAAAAGAAAATCTCAATCAACCACTGGCGGACAATGGTTATGCTTGCCTTGAATGTGGCAAAATTTGTAGGTCACAGATGGGGCTGCGTGGCCACTGAAAACACTGAATTCCTCTTTAATCGGAGACAAGCCTTAGTATTATTATTAGATGTATTATACAGACTGATAAAGAAACTTTTTAAGCGTAACTAGTATTGCTTCTTGTTTTGTTTAGCTTTATAACTTTTTTTTTACTTATCTGTAGAAATGGCTTATAAATTATGATTAAAATTCAAAACTAGAGATATTTTTCTTGAGCCACACATTTTCTTTGCCTCCTTACAGCTGTCCATCTCTCTAGTTAGAAGAGAAGACAAATTTAAAATGCTCAAATAGAATTTAATTACCTGCTGTAAAAGCAAGGGCAACAACTGTAGCGAGAAAGTAAAAGCCCTGGGCCTAACATGTATTGATTTTACGCTACGGGCTCAAAGTTTTTGCAATAGAAACACTATTAGAGCGTTCACTTTTTTTTTTTTGTGTGCATAAAGCACTGGAGCTTAATTTTGAAATAGATTTTACGGTGCACTCCCACGATGTCACATGGAATCAAAATGACTTGAAAAGCTCATGTTTTTTTTTAAGTTTCACTATGGCAGGAGAAAAAAAGAAACTCAAGATGGAGTTGTTTTTTTAGTGTTGA
This sequence comes from Biomphalaria glabrata, assembly GCF_947242115.1. Classification (NCBI taxonomy): domain Eukaryota; kingdom Metazoa; phylum Mollusca; class Gastropoda; family Planorbidae; genus Biomphalaria; species Biomphalaria glabrata. The sequence goes on from NC_074715.1 coordinate 20,095,385, forward strand.
AAGAAATGTCACAATTTATTTTTGTTTCAATTATTCTGTGACGTAACGCTGTAACTGAACTAAAAAATAAATAAATGTAAAGTAGTTGCAAGTACTTTCAATTGTAATCTCATCTCCAACTCTCCCTGGCCAAACCTTTTGTTTTTCTAAACATTTTTAATTTAAAATAAAAGATCATTAACTGTTCAGCCCATTTGTTCTGAAAGATTGGAAGATACATTGCTTCTAAAATATACTTTACTTAGCTTCTGAAAGATTGGAAGAAACATTGCTTCTAAAATATACTTTACTTAGTTTCTGAAAGATTGGAAGAAACATTGCTTCTAAAATATACTTTACTTAGCTTCTGAAAGATTGGAAGATACATTGCTTCTAAAATATACTTTACTTAGCTTCTGAAAGATTGGAAGAAACATTGCTTCTAAAATATACTTTACTTAGCTTCTGAAAGATTGGAAGATACATTGCTTCTAAAATATACTTTACTTAGCTTCTGAAAGATTGGAAGAAACATTGCTTCTAAAATATACTTTACTTAGCCTCTGAAAGATTGGAAGAAACATTGCTTCTAAAATATACTTTACTTAGCTTCTGAAAGATTGGAAGAAACATTGCTTCTAAAATATACTTTACGTAGCTTCTGAAAGATTGGAAGAAACATTGCTTCTAAAATATACTTTACTTAGCTTCTGAAAGATTGGAAGAAACATTGCTTCTAAAATATACTTTACTTAGCTTCTGAAAGATTGGAAGAAACATTGCTTCTAAAATATACTTTACTTAGCTTCTGAAAGATTGGAAGATACATTGCTTCTAAAATATACTTTACTTAGCTTCTGAAAGATTGGAAGAAACATTGCTTCTAAAATATACTTTACTTAGCTTCTGAAAGATTGGAAGAAACATTGCTTCTAAAATATACTTTACTTAGCTTCTGAAAGATTGGAAGATACATTGCTTCTAAAATATACTTTACTTAGCTTCTGAAAGATTGGAAGAAACATTGCTTCTAAAATATACTTTACTTAGCTTCTGAAAGATTGGAAGATACATTGCTTCTAAAATATACTTTACTTAGCTTCTGAAAGATTGGAAGAAACATTGCTTCTAAAATATACTTTACTTAGCCTCTGAAAGATTGGAAGATACATTGCTTCTAAAATATACTTTACTTAGCTTCTGAAAGATTGGAAGATACATTGCTTCTAAAATATACTTTACTTAGCCTCTGAAAGATTGGAAGATACATTGCTTCTAAAATATACTTTACTTAGCTTCTGAAAGATTGGAAGAAACATTGCTTCTAAAATATACTTTACTTAGCTTCTGAAAGATTGGAAGATATATTGCTTCTAAAATATACTTTACTTAGCTTCTGAAAGATTGGAAGAAACATTGCTTCTAAAATATACTTTACTTAGCCTCTGAAAGATTGGAAGATATATTGCTTCTAAAATATACTTTACTTAGCTTCTGAAAGACACAGCTGGAGAACACTTGTAAAGTTCGCGAGACACACAGGACACCAAAAGAGACATTATTGCTAGACGAAGAGAGAATGTTAACAGACCTATCTCTGTCTACAACGAGGTAGCGAATTCAGTTGGTCGTAAATGTCTTAACGTATTTACTCTTAATGTACTCCCGAACTCAAAGGCAAAGGCTATTTAACTCTTTAACCTTCAGTGACTTTGAGCCCAATAGAGCAATAGAGAAAGTGAAACAAAACAAAAGGTTAAAAAAAAAATGTTTATCAACTTTAAACAAAAAAATCCCACTAAATAGGAAGACAACAAAATCGTTGACATTCATTTTCATTCTGCAGGAAGAAGGAATAATCTCCCTTTGTAATATATATATATATATATATATATATATATATATATATATATATATATATATATATATATATATATATATATATATATATATATATATATATATATATATATGTAGTGGAGTGGATATCTTGTCAGAAAATACCGGCCACTCCGATATCCACGTGACCCTTCACCCTAGATGGCACCTTATGTCCGCGCATGACAAGGCAGACCAACGTGGGCACTGTCCATTCGACCGGCATCTCTGGTCGCTGTAATGTCCGTATGTTACTGGACCTAAGTCGTCTCCACTCCCTTTTGTGCTTGGTTCTACACCATGTGTTCACCTATGGCTGCAGGTCTTTAATGCATAATAAACAGTTGGAATCGTCCTACGAGTTCCTTTCATCATTTAAAATTTAGTTGTCTTCTGTGCCAAACCCACCACAGAAACTTGGCAGCACGAGTTGGGTCAGGAAGGGAGACTACACTGTTGGATCAGAAGACGTCTAAGAATCTGCTTCCTGACAACCGAAACTAAGAAAGTGACAACCAGACGTAGATGTCTACAAGTAACAGTTAGTTTTTCCTGTTTCTAGTTTCTTAAGACCTGCAGCCAGATGGAGAGAAATATGGTGGAACCTAGTTCAGTGAAGGGGAGAGACGTGGGTCCCATGTGCAGTGGAGGAGAGCCGGAGGGAATGGAATGTGTCACTAGGGGGATGTTGACTCGACTACAAGCTGAACTTGAGGCATTGAAACTGGCCTGTCAGCGTTCTCATTACATCATAGAACCTGCTAGAAAAATGAGACATTTCAGTGGGGATGGCAGAAATGATGAATTTTCAATTGAAGATTTCGTCAGAGAAATAAGAGATCTATGGGAACTTTGGCCTTACCTCTCGCCTCAAGAGAAGACAGCAACAATCATTGAAAAAACATAAGTGGTCCAGCTAGAGTAGAGGTAGATCTTCAGCCACCTCATATCAGAAGTGATCCAGAAGCGCTGCTCGATGCACTTACCTCTGCTTTTGAAGTAATCATACCGGTGTGAGAGGCAGAGATTACATTTCTGATGTCGCAGCAGAGAAGAAGTGAGTCGCTGCTTGAATTCTCTCACCGACTATTTAAGGAGTTCACAACGGCCATCAGACAAGAACAAAGAGAAGGCATAGAATGTTTCCAGGAGGAAAGATTGAGGGACCAATATGCCTATGGAATCAGTGATCCTGACCTACGTAGAGAGCTGTTTAAGTTCATGACATCCCCAGACAAGCTTTCAAACGCTACGAAACTATGCGTTCAAGTTGGAGAACCAGAACAAAGATGCAGTTCGAGCCCAAGAACATTGGCCTGAAGTTCTCTTAGCACAGTTCGCCAAACTAGAGAAGCAACTTGAAGAGATAAAGGGGTCCGGGTATAACAGTCGGCTAAGTTCAAGGAACCCACTCTCTAGTCAACAGCATAGTCAACGCAGACCAACACAAAGACACATGGAACATAGCCATCAAAACAGAATTCGACCAACAGCACCGCCGGGTCTTGTATGGTCAAGGACGAAGAGAGGATTCTTCCCATACACTGATGATGGATCACCAGTCTGCACCCAGTGCTGGGAAGTTGGACATGTAAGGCGTCACTGTCAGCAATTACCACAACTCACAGCTGAGGTTCAATCTGTGAGCAATAGTGAACCCATTGTTTCACAGCCAACCCACCAAGTAGAACAACGAACCAGTGAGCAACAAGCTGATGCAATGTACAATACAGATGCAAGTCACTCAATTCAAACATCGAGAAATAGAAACTTTAACTCTGGGCAGCCAAACAAGAACAGGCATAACAGAGTCCAGAGGCCAGACAGACAAAGAAGAAACTACAAGCATTTTAACCAGCCACAAAGACGATTTCGCTCACTGCTCCCTATCACACTTTCTACAGCTTCCCAGACATTATGTTTAGAGAAAGACAGACCACTTTGTATGGCCGATGGAACCAGCACGTTACAAACTGGAAAGATGTTTGTGGTTCCAGAAGACACTGACAAGAAACAATTGTTTCAGTTTTCAGAAACCTACTAGGCTAAACGCCCCGGGACGGGTCGTTTCAAGCTAGGGGCTCTGTAGTGGAGTGGATATCTTGTCAGAAAATACCGGCCACTCCGATATCCACGTGACCCTTCACCCTAGATGGCACCTTATGTCCGCGCATGACAAGGCAGACCAACGTGGGCACTGTCCATTCGACCGGCATCTCTGGTCGCTGTAATGTCCGTATGTTACTGGACCTAAGTCGTCTCCACTCCCTTTTGTGCTTGGTTCTACACCATGTGTTCACGTATGGCTGCAGGTCTTTAATGCATAATAAACAGTTGGAATCGTCCTACGAGTTCCTTTCATCATTTAAAATTTAGTTGTCTTCTGTGCCAAACCCACCACATATATATATATATATATATATAAATTAATCATCATGAATTGATTAATTTTTTAATTGATTTGTATATTGTTATCTAATATGACTAATTATGCAAAAGTTCAACTTGAGTACAGAGGCGTAGATCCAAAAAGTTCAGTGGAAAGAGGGGAGCTAGTGGGACGATGATAGTTTGTTGATACAAGCGTGCCCAATTTATCTTCGGCTTATCACGATTGTTCATATTTAATTTTTATCATTAGGGCCTACTTGCGAATGTTAATTTGTTAGTCTTATTGCAGAATTCTGTGAATAGGCCTACATAAATATTTATGTGCGCTCTTGTAATAAAACAAATCATGCATCAATGAGTGTAATGTACAGATCATGTCCAAATAATAGCCCACTGTGGCCGAAGTGTAGTGCGGTTAGCCTGAGCACGAGATAAGCATAAGTGACCCAGGAATGGTCACTCGACAGTCCAAGAGGATGAGTGAGCAGTTGGCAAGGAATGAACGCGTGAGTAAATGACTTTGTCGAATAGAGAACGCGCTGGTTTGTAGGCTATAATAATGTGCCTATTGTTTGTCCCACGGAAACATAATACCCCCGCCTCCCTTGTGCCATTCATCAGAGCCGTCATCTTAATTGTGACGTCGTAGGCCAGTGCAAGAAAAGGTCACATCTCAAGCTTAATTTATCTCGACAAGGCCCAGGCACTTCCGGTGCGACAGAAAAACAACACACTTCACTATCAAAGTTGGCACTGAAGACAGATAACAAAGAAATGGAGACGAAGGTACTGAAAACAACATAGAACATGTCATTTCGAGGATTAGAATACAATCGATTTATCTCTCGAGCTCTATGTTTGTAATACTAAAATGATACTTAAAATGTTGAGAAATTCAGGTTCACCAATTTCCTTTATCTATTTGGGCCCCGCGATGACCTGCTGACCACTGTCAAAACAAAAACGCAAGCTTAAAGGGTATGGCCATATCTCGAGGTCCTCAAGGCTCACAAAAACACTCCTTCAGAGAACAGTACCAGAACCATGAAAGAATGGACGGGCCTGTCATTGAAAGAGATTCTAAGTAAAAGTAGCCTAAATTTCCCCTTTCAGACCTTGCGATCTAAAGGGCAGATGATGTTAAGGTCATCTGTTTCTTTGGCCAACGGTTAACGAGCAGGGTGTCATGTGGCCAATGCAACGACCGACTGCCTTTACAGCTAAAGTCAGGTCACCAATTAGAGTTGGGTGGACTCTGGGGCGCCCCGAAAATACCGAGATTAAAAATTCCAGTCTTCACCTATATTCGAACCCAGGACCCCAGGCTTGGAAGCCAAGCTATTAACCACTCTCCCACCAAGCACCCTGATAAAAAATTATATTCCAGGCAAAAAGACAAAGCAATGAAAAAAAAAGGCAGTCGACTGATCATGTGTGGCATCCCAACGGTTCAACAGATGAACTGAATCAACTGCTATCAACTACATCTCTCTAAACAAATTCTGCGTTGAAATGCTTAGGGAGTGGACAGTAAGCTAGTACCCGGTACAGGCTAACTGATCAGAAACCATATATTAGGTAGTCAAGCTCTCTGACCAGCACTGTCCTAAATTAAAAGCAATCTTTAATTTAAAAATGAACATTGAATTGACTTACAAATATTTTGTAGTATAAGAGGAAGTTTTTATTTTCCGAAATTAAAAAAAAACATTAAAAACACGAACAAAGAATCCCTGATGAATTAAACCTTTGAACAAAATATTTTAAAAGTAGTGAATTTTGTTCAGATTATTCTTTTAGTTTATTTAAGACTAAATAAAACGTCTTATAGCTTCAAATAGTGCAAAAATAACAAACGCAGCAAAATATCCAGCAAATTAAAATTTTAGATCTAGGTTTATCAATATATATTTCCGTTTAATAAAAAAATATTAATACAAAATTAAACACAAAATGTAATGAAGATTTAGATCTATGTGGTTAACAAAAAAAAAAAACAACGCGGATTTTTCTTTCCATATCTGACAACCACTTGGAGCGTCCTGTCTTCTCCGCACTGCCACGCGTCTTTCTGTCTTGACCGTCTTGTCCTCTCTGGTCATCGCCTCACATACCGTAGCGAAAAACAAACACCCCCGCCCCCCCCCCACACACACACGCTCTCACCTCGTCATCATGTGTAAGCTCTTCAGTTCTCACATCGAGCACAAATCACTGGCTCTGGCCCCCCACCTCACGTCCAGAGCCAAGTGTCCCCGAGTGGTCACCAGTGCCAGACAACTGCCTGTGCCGAAGAGGAGCAACTTAAGATGCTAAATATATTCCACTAGCATTCCAAGGGAGACAAACCAGGCCTAACAAGAGCCCAGCCTGGTGGACCGTAGCGCGGTGGAGCTCATTTCTAACATATTTATATGCATTGGAGTGTTGGTGTTTTTTAATCCGTGAAATTATACTATGGATAATTTGGTATTCAAATGGATACAATTTCACACAACTTGTCACTAATAAATAGATCTAGTAAGTTATAGGTTTAGTTTGTGAAATGGGGAATATCTATTAAATTTGACAATTTTCACCACGTCGCTTAAAATAACTTATCTTTAGTTGTAGGTAAGCATTTGGTTCTGTCTCTATGTAAAGTCTAATGTTCTTCATTCTTTCAACATAATGTATCACAAGAGTGACTATGTACTACTTTTTTCTTTCCACTATCCGAAGTCTAAAGTACTTTGCGTTTGAGCTTGTTTTTTTTTTTGTTGTTGTTTTTGTGTTAAAAAAACAATATTAGTTTCAATAAACAAAACAATTAGTGGGATATGTGGCAGAGAGGCTAAGTATGCTAAAAGATGAGCTTGGCTATGTATCAAGGGGGCTCGGGGTTCGACACCCAACTCCAGAAGAGTTGTGTTTACTGGGCACCTAAAGGCAGCACGGAAAGCCTTCTCCCAGATACCCACTTCCTCTTCCCCAATGGTTCACAAATGAGATCGGACAAAGCGCTCTGAGATTTACAAAAGCATGAAAGTTGCAATATATAAAAGCAATTAAAAAATCACTTCTTTAAAAGCTTTTAACACGTGGCGCACGACCTCAAAACTAGAGTTGTATGTCATGATGGGAGTAGTCGACTAGGGTTCAACTCCACAACCTCCTTTTTTTTCCACATACGTCACATGACCACAAACGCCTCTTTTCATCTATAGGTAGAAACAAAATAATAATTAATTAACATTTTAAAAAGAAACAACTACATATTTCTTGCTCCTATCTTATTTTAACATATTATTTTTTTAAATAACGTTTGTCCATCGGAATTTAGATCTGATTCCTGTAACCATGAGGTACACTCTGTCTGTCGCGTTTAGGACACAAAAACTCAAAATATTATGAAATCTATACACATACATACCTACCATAATTTCATATAAGTTTTTAAACTACAGTATTGGGGACTGTCACAATTAAATAGAAACACATATGTCATTCCTTCTAGTGTGTGTGTTAATTTTGGATATTTAAGCCCCAATTTACATTCAAATACAGAAAAGAGAAAGCGATATTGATCAATTTGGGGATGATATAATAGCCAGGTAACCTAAAGAAACATAAGGGAATGTAATTGGTATATTAGGAAAGATTTTTAAAATAAATACACAAACAGAACTATGACAAGGACACGAGATAAAAAGTTCCAAGTTGCTTGCTAAATAATACTTAATTCCTTTGCTCTACACGCGAACGAGCTTTGAATTTTGATGTCATATTCCTTTTCAAATACATAGCTTCTTATAGTTTGTACACCAGGACTTTTGAAATATCTAATGCTTTTTAAATACTTCTCCATAGATGCAAATCTTGATATTTATAGGAGCGATTCGCTCTCAGTGCGACTGACACGCAGAATGTATGTGTAGGTTATATACAAACTGCCATTACCTAATTTTAAATTGCATTCACAAAATATTTAAATAGACTTTCATATCGTTACTTTCTTTTCTCATCAGATGGGGGGGGGGGCGAGTCGAAAAGGATCCATGCATTCGTAGCCTCTTTCTGTCATCTTTGTTTCCCTTTGAACGAGAATGTATTATGTAGCAGTATTGTAGCTCCTTATTGAATCCTAACGGCGTCCCTGTCAGTTTCTGAATACGAAACTAAATGCTTTGTCTTAAAAAAGAGCTTCTTCTTGTGTGCACTGACCTTTATTTTTCTCACACATGTGTTTAGTCATTGGAAAGAAGAAGTTCAAGGGCCAAAAGTGTTTCAATCTAAAAGAGAAACAAGAAAGTCAAATAATTACAAATGACATTTTCCCATGTTTAAATGAAAATCACTTAGAAACAGATTTCTATTCTTTGTAAATCAAAAAGGCGATAAAATTTATTTTTTTTCTTTATTTGTTATTCTTATAAAGCTTTTATCAACTCACTTTGTATGTCTGTCGGTCTGTCTGTCTGGTAAAAGGTTTGTACACGTTATTTCTACAAAACCCAATCTCGGATGAAGCTGAAATTTTGCACACTTTTTTTCTTTTACCTGAAAAACAAAAGTTAATAATAAAAACAAAACAAAACAATCAGTTTATTAACTTTTGGTAATTGATTTTTTTGTTTCGTATCTCGAAAAAGGGAAAGAAAGTGTACTTGACTGTTGTGGTGATACAAGTTAAACTAGTACTCTTTATATTTTACAGAGAGAAAATTTGGAAATTAGAAATAGATAACTATAAAACTTTCAATTTTTATAAGCATTTCTCTGGCAGTGTGGCTAGTATGTTGGCTTGAGGAGGCTTGAGGCCTAGAGTTCGAATAAAGGTCATTCAACTTTTTGTTTACAAATACATTTGAAAAGCGATCACGGTAAAATTCACACAGATACTCCCTTCTTTCTCTCCCCCCCCCCCCTTTTCCCAACTCTTCCAGTGATTGTATCCTAGTCTAGTGAGAAATCCAAAAGCAGGATATTACGCTAAACAAAACCAATTGTTAAAATTATTTATAATCGCACAGATTTATAATTGTTAGTCTAGATCTATTTTAAATGCAATTACATGATTGATCCAAACTAATTAATACAACCACGCTTAATATATTTTTTTTTCTTGTTTGTAAAGCTAACATGCAATTTGGTTTGGTCATGAAGGTGTTTGAAAAAAGTGTATGTCTTGCCAGCCTTAGTATCGTGACTTTCTTTTTTCTTCCATTGTTCCAGACACAAACATCTAATCTAGCTCAATAACTAATTAGCATTAATTGTGGGTAAAGTGGGGAAAGTTTATTATACTTGCCATATGATATCGTAGTTAAAAATACTCTCACATACTTTACATTTCACAGAGGGTTTCATGAAACACAAAGTGTTCAGAGTCTCTACATTGTCAAACTAAGAAGACTAAATACAATTAATCAGTAATGAATCTGAATTAGCCGTTTTTTTTGCGGCTAAAAATAAAATTTTAGTTTTGTCCTACAAGTCCTACATAATTCCTCGAAACAAAACACCTCTTGTATCTAAATAATAAGCATAATAATAAACCATTGAGCGAGGGGTTTAACTCAATGTTATTTGATGTGTTATGAAAGTGTGTAATGATTACGGGCTCTAACTTTCTTTTTTACATTTTTTTTCCAATGTAATTAATTGATGATTGTGTTGTTAAGATTGATAAGATTGTTAAGTTTGAAATTCTTGATATTTTTTTTTAGACCTTACTTTTTTTCACATTCATCTATCCCTTAGTCTTAGTCTGTTGAACCATTGGGGCACCACATACGATCTGTAGATCCTCTTTCTTCATTCCTCAAATCTTTTGCCTTGGGTAGAATTTCTTCCATGACAGGATTCGTTTATGTTGTATTCTCATCTCTTTCAGTCTTAGCGTTGAACGTTCACATCTATGAAGGAGTACAGTCATCAGATGCCATAATGCTCAGTCAAAAGCTTTTTATGACTCTATGAAACTGTGTACCTCATGTTTTTTTGGTGTTGAGGCATTTTTCGCTAAACAATCTTAGGTCAACTAATCGTTAGATAGTGCTTCTACCTGCAGCTGAATCCTGTCTGTTCTTCAGATTGAACTTCTCTTTGGCTTTCCTTTGAAGTGTGTTGACCATTATTCTAAGCATCATCTTGCTCGTTTTACTGATCAGACTTATCTTTCTCTAGTTTTGGAATTGTCTCAAGTCTCTTTTATTGTGCAGTGGACTAAAAAAAACGAATGGGTACATTTTTTTTTTATTTGTTTTTTCTTCCCAAATTTTTTAACCAATTTTCCTCAACATTTTGTTGTAAGTGGCCTGGGGTACCTCCAGGATTAAAAGGATGAAAGTAGCAAATAAAAATAAGGATGTAGATGAATTAGACATTGTATGGTACAGTTACCCGCTTCCTTAAACCTCCTCTCTTCTCCATACCGATTTCTTTGATATAAATTAGGTAACAAGGGCTTTGAATTATTTATTACTTTTCCTTTCTTTACAAGTCTAAAGAAGTTATTTGTCATTCGTCCTCCAGTTTTCCTATGCCACTTGAACCCCGAGGAGGTCAATCAAAATGACATTTGATGCATTTTTAATGACGAGATTAATCCAAATAGATCTTTTCAAATAAGAAATTCAATAACACTAGAAGTTCTTTTCAAAATACCCAGCTTTTCTTTGTGTTATTTTTAAATATATTTCTTGTTCAAACTAAAAATATTTTTAAAGTTTTTTTGTTTTTGTTTTCCTTTTCTGTGAGAAAGGAACTTAATAATAAATGGAATCAATAGTATGAATATAGTGGACAATGGAGTTGAAAATATGATAATCAATTATAAATAGATCACAATGCATAATAAGCGGCGAATTCACATCTTTGTTATAAAAAAAATGTTGACTCTGAGTGAATGAGACTGTTTTAATTGACGTCAGCCATAGTACAATGTTCAGTATATTTCTATATATCAGTGTCTACCTGGGTACATAAGAACAGTTAATATTTTTTATTCATAAAAAGCTATTCAGATATTTTTAAAAAAATGTTGACATGTCTCGTGGTCTATTTATATTTCAATGCAGCTCTTTGGTCAGTACATTGTCTTTTGTTGTTTGTCTCATCTGTTAGAACATCTTGGGGCTTATAGCAACCATGGAACAGTTTCTTAAGAATGAGGCATATGATGTTTAAATGTGTACATTTACAATAGTATAGAAGTAAACATAAGTGTGTAGATTTACAAAAGTGTGCAGATTTGCACACGTGTGTAGATTTACATAAGTGTGTAGGTTTAAAACTGTCTATCTAGCACAGGGGTTCGATTGACGATTTGCGAGGGGTCGCCTAAGACCATTGAAAATATGGATTGTTATTGTCTATTCTTCTATTGCTGTATGTGTGTGTGTGTGTGGGGGGGGGGTCGCGGCAGAGTGGGGGATTGCAAAAAGGGGTCGCCGAGCATAAAAGGTTGAGAACCGCTGATCTAGCATGACAACGTGACCAGATATTTAAATAATAATTAATGAACAATGTTGATTTATTAAATGTTATTTATAGTTGACCTCTTTAGTAACCTTTGAGCGCGTTCGTGATTATGTTATTGCGTTTGTATTTGCGTAGATCAGTGATTCCCAAAGTGGACTATGTAGACCCCCCGGTGTCTACGAAGACTTTTCATGGGGTCTACGAAAGTGAAAAAATAAATTGGGTGGCTATGAGATGTCCATTGGGGTCTACGATGATGGATTTCCTTTCATTTCATTTGTGACTTTAATTTTCACTCCCATTAATGTAATTATTTCCTACACTAATATATAACTTGTGCCTCAGTTAATTCTATAAATATTTATACTGCTATTCAAACGAAAAATTGTTGCATTAATTTCAATACTTATTCAAATATCTTAATTGTGTCTACATGTAAGTTATGTTTAACAACAAGAAATGTAAATTGTACACCGTTGATTATTTAAAATTGGGATAGATTCCTTCCTTGTCACAAGCGCTTGACTAAGTGCCTTTTTAAGACGATTTGAAACCTTTTACGCTGGATGATAATTTGAGACGATGCCACACTGATAAAAAGATAAAGGTTTGAAAAAAATCAAGTTCAGAATAGACCCACAAAATCTCTCTTCGACATCATTTAGAGAACTCAGAGAAGATGATGGTTAGTGAACGTCTTACCATCTCTCTTTACTTCTAGCCAAATACGGAGAACACTTAGGGTAAAACATTGATTTTACCGGCCGTTGAAGTAGTTTTAAAAACTTGTTTTACACAAACCTACATCTAATATTAAACGAATTTCTTTAAGCAACAATACAATTCAAGGGCATATCGGTGGTATAAGTTATAACATTAAAAGCTTCTTATATAATTCTTTGAAATCGACATCTACAATTTGGGATCAGCGGTCTAGCAGGCTCTGACAGGATGTAGCGCTGTTGTTTTTTTTACTGCTAACTGCCTAAGGGTTGCTAGCTCCTTATTTTTCCTCAGGGAGGACTCACAAAACCTTTCCGATGTTTGGGTATTTCTGTAAGGCAGCAGAGGTTTGAATTCTACTAGGTGGGTAGAAAGCCAAGGCTAATGAGTTCCGCCTGTCCAAAGCTGACTGGTTTGGGCGCCAGTTACTCGCCTTCGCCTCTTCTACTGTTAGTGAAAACAATTTTTGCGGACCCAATATTTGAGCCACACATGAAAGATCAAGAAATACAAGAGAAACTGATCTTTGTAAAAACGTTTACAATAATACCTAAAGCAAATTAATTAATTAATATTTAATGTTTCAAGGACTACTTCATAGAACAACAAATTCCTATAGGAAACATAATATCCGTAGCAACGGATGATGAGCCTACAAAAAAAACAAACAAACATTTCCAGTGTGTTTGATGATTTCAGAAATATATATTTTGTTATTTTAATTGGTGTTAACATTTAAATTGTATAAATACAAATGACATCTGTATAACTTTAAGTTACTTTTTCACTCTTTAACTCACTACAGCTAGAAATTAGTTTTAAAAAATGTTGATGAATTTGCTACAAGTTAAGCAGGTGGTCTACCGAAAATCAGAAACCATGGCAAGGAGTCTACGAGACAAAAAAGTTTGGGACCCACTGGTGTAGATGAAGATTTGACTAGTTTGATAAAAACACCTTGCTGCATCGCCTTACACGTGGTGTACTCACCCTATCTTTCAAGTAAAGGTCAAACTGCTCGTGTGAAGCCCGTGTGTGTGAGCGTCTGTTTAGGTTTAAGTATGTGTGAATGTATTCAGCAATGACAGGTAAAATTCTAAAGTTGACAGACGTGAGCTAAATGTCGTGATCAGAGTTGTATTTCACTCGGAAATATTTCCATCATTTGTTTTTTTTTGTTAGCATTAAAATTGAGTTAGCATTGGATGTGTGTGTGTGTGTGTGTTTGTTTTTTCTTCAGCTGAGATATACAATAAAAAACATAACATATATACAATAGAAAACATAACATATATACAATAGAAAACATAACATATATACAATAGAAAACATAACATATATACAATAGAAAACATAACATATATACAATAGAAAACATAACATATATACAATAGAAAACGTAACATATATACAACAGAAAACATAACATATATACAATAGAAAACATAACATATATACAATAGAAAACATAACATATATACTTGAAATGACATCAAATTCCTCTCTGTCCTTTTCACTTACCCCCCCCCCATCTTTCTCCTTCTCCTCTCTCCCTCCCTCCCTGTCTCTCTCCCTCCCTCGCTCTTTCTTTCTACCTCTCTCTCTCTCTTTCCTTTCCCGTATCTGTTTCCCTAGCTATTAATCTTCAGTCCATATCTCCTGTTACATTCTTCACAATTGTGATCATAAATAAAACAATCACAAGAGTGTGGGGGCTGATACATCTGGAAAAACAATCTTTTCAATAAACATTTTTATGTATAAATAAATACAACAACAACATCAAAAAACAATTTTAGTATTAGTGGAGTACCGAATACTACTTTTTTTTCCCAGTAGAAGATTACATTGCCAATAACACATAAGACAAAACCGTAAGTTGCATGTTTTCACAACCATTAAGGTTAACATTGTTCAGAAATTGTTCAAACTTGATGATCATTATTTGTCTATTGTCCTCTGTTGTAGACAAATGTATGTACACGTGTGTTATATATCCCAAACAATGCCGAAGTCCTTGAAAATGGAATTCTTTCGAAAGTAACTGTCTTAAGTTTCTATGGAAGTCCAAAAATTCCGAGAAACATAACACTAATTGTTTTTATTGGTGCGTATACCAGCTGACAAACATACATTCCTATTGTAACTGTTTTTATACACAACAGAGTGTACGTAGAACTGGGCTAATCGACGCTAAAAAGGTAAAAAAAAATAAAGACTGCTTTTGGCATACGTGTCCTGCCCAGCGTAATTGTCGGACCATAAGGGGGGTCCATCTATACCGTCCATACCGGCGTTCGCAAGGACATCGCTGTTTGTGGTCTACACTGTCGATATTTTTTCCCTCAAATCACATTTCCTAATATATATGATCTTTTTTTTGTATGAAAAATATAACTTTTAATGTGGAAAACAAAACATTTAATATATTCAGTTCAACATTTGAATGGAGACATGTATGTACATACAGAAGTACAGTTTTGTCAATAAACCAGCCATAGTTGAGTAGGCACCCAGCACCCTTGCACTCCAGCATCACATCACTCCAGCACCCTTGCACTCCAGCATCACATCACTCCAGCACCCTTGCACTCCAGCATCACATTACCCCAGCACCCTTGCACTCCAGCATCACATCACTCCAGCACCCTTGCACTCCAGCATCACATCACTCCAGCACCCTTGCACTCCAGCATCACATTACCCCAGCACCCTTGCACTCCAGCCTCACATCACTCCAGCACCCTTGCACTCCAGCATCACATCACCCCAGCACCCTTGCACTCCAGCATCACATCACCCCAGCGCCCTTGCACTCCAGCATCACATCACCCCAGCACCCTTGCACTCCAGCATCACATCACCCCAGCGCCCTTGCACTCCAGCATCACATCACCCCAGCGCCCTTGCACTCCAGCATCACATCACCCCAGCACCCTTGCACTCCAGCATCACATCACCCCAGCGCCCTTGCACTCCAGCATCACATCACCCCAGCGCCCTTGCACTCCAGCATCACATCAGCCCAGCGCCCTTGCACTGCAGCATCACATCACCCCAGCACCCTTGCACTCCAGCATCACATCACCCCAGCGCCCTTGCACTCCAGCATCACATCACCCCAGCACCCTTGCACTCCAGCATCACATCACCCCAGCGCCCTTGCACTCCAGCATCACATCACCCCAGCGCCCTTGCACTCCAGCATCACATCACCCCAGCACCCTTGCACTCCAGCATCACATCACCCCAGCGCCCTTGCACTCCAGCATCACATCACCCCAGCGCCCTTGCACTCCAGCATCACATCACCCCAACACCCTTGCACTCCAGCATCACATCACCCCAGCACCCTTGCACTCCAGCATCACATCACCCCAGCGCCCTTGCACTCCAGCATCACATCACCCCAGCGCCCTTGCACTCCAGCATCACATCACCCCAGCGCCCTTGCACTCCAGCATCACATCACCCCAGCGCCCTTGCACTCCAGCATCACATCACCCCAGCACCCTTGCACTCCAGCATCACATCACCCCAGCACCCTTGCACTCCAGCATCACATCACCCCAGCGCCCTTGCACTCCAGCATCACATCACCCCAGCGCCCTTGCACTCCAGCATCACATCACCACAGCGCCCTTGCACTCCAGCATCACATCACCCCAGCACCCTTGCACTCCAGCATCACATCACCCCAGCGCCCCTACGACGAAAGAGATGAAATGAGACTTTTGACTCCAAACTTCTAAAGCTAGCAAGTTCTCTAAGATCTAGATTTGTCATCAAACGTCTTGCAAAACAGTGGAAAGTTCATTTGGGGCATGCGCACAGTGATACAAAGTTTGGCGCTACTCAAACTCTATATTAACAATTATAGTGAAAGACTGTTAATTAACAAAGAAATGTTAACATTTATCGCATAAGTAAATTGAACGATTTTAATTTGCTTTTTTTTTCTTGATGGAAATAATTTATGTTTTACTGGGATTTTGTTTTATCATTAAATCCTGCGAGCATTTTTCATGCTTGCGCATGTCAGCATCAAATGTAAAAAAAAACTATTTTCATATTGTCACATAGAAATTGTATATTGTCTCAGAGAAATTACATATTGTCTCAGAGAAATTGCATATTATCCCAGAGAAATTGCATATTATCTCAGAGAAATTGCATATTGTCTCAGAGAAATTAAATATTATCTCAGAGAAATTGCACATTGTCTCAGAGAAATTAAATATTATCTCAGAGAAATTGCACATTGTCTCAAACATACCGCCTTGTTTTGTATCATTCAGCAATCAATATTTGACTTTCTCATTGTGTTACGGGCCTAGTGTTTCCTGTGTGTCTAGTGGTTTCTTGTGTGTCTAGTGATTTCTTGTGTGTCTAGTGGTTTCTTGTGTGTCTAGTGGTTTCTTGTGTGTCTAGTGGTTTCTTGTGTGTCTAGTGGTTTCTTGTGTGTCTAGTGGTTTCTTGTGTGTCTAGTGGTTTCTTGTGTGTCTAGTGGTTTCTTGTGTGATTTCTTTATAATTGTAATTCTAGCATGTTTGTGTGTCTAGGTGCCCTGTGTTCAATGAATGGGTCTAGTTACCTTGTGTATTTGATATGGATGAAGACCGGTATTTTGAATTTCGGAATTTTAGGCCACTCATGAGTTCCCCCAAATCTAAAGGGTACCTGACTTTAGTAGGGTAAAGTAAAGATGGTTAGCCATTGTGCTGGCCCCATATCACCATGGTGTTAACTGTTGGCCAAAGAAACAGATGATCTATAATATCATCTCAAGGTCTTTTTTTATTTCTGCGTTTAATAATAAAAACTCAATATAAATAGAATGAATTTGTCAGCAAATGTATTTTTTTAAATTCAAATATGTATTAATTATGCAGGTACTATTAAACTAAATGGTTGTTGATTTATTTTCTATATAAATAGCAGCATTTAAAAATATCTTGATTACACCTTGGAGCAATTTTTGTTAAAATAATTGTATCTACACTATAACTGAATATATAAATACTACTCCAATAATCCCTACCTAGTTATAATAGGTAAAATAAATTAAAAAAAAAACACTGGTTATGATTGTTGTAATTTTGTGAAATGTATGATTGTCAAGGCCCAAATAAAAATTTACCAGCGAATCCTGATTTTTCTTGTGCTATATGACCGAGCTATTGCTTTCAAAATACAAAAGAACCGAAAATATAATTTCAACATAAAATTGGTAGGCCTAAATTGCTCCGAAAATAGAGGTGAACTTCATTTTCAAATTTAGCTAATATATTATGTCTATTTAGAATAGAGGTCTGGAGAATGTGGCTAAATATTACCACCAGCATCGTTGACAACAGTGATGCAAATTAACATTACACTGGTTACTGACATAGTGGACTATTGAAATAAACGGATAAAATGACTTTTTTTTTGTTCAAACTATCATATCCTCAGCCATGACTTAGAAAGTCATTCTTGTCCCACAACGCATTTCATATTGCAATGTATCGCTTACATAGGCTGCAGACTCCTTAGAACACCTTGGCTATCACCACTTACAGAGCAGCCCGTGAGTCTCCATCATGCTCTGGCAACGCGCCAAAAGAAACGGGAAAAAAAAACAGGTTTTGGAGGCTGGGACTTTGTAAAAAGCCTAAGGAGTCTGGAATCCACACGAGGCGTTCTGACCGTGCCTCCACACATGGCTGCCCACAAGCTGTTGTAGTAGAGGACAAGCCGCGGTGCCGTTGGCTCATATTTGGCACTATTCTGGCTAAACTTTGACTCACGGTTGTGAAAAGGGGAGAAAGGGAAGAGAGAACTATGTCTCATATAATATTCGTTTTGACAGCCCCAGACATATGTGCATAGCGCACACCAACAAGGCTCCTGTCAAGGTCTTTTGAGACAGAGTAATGTAGCTTCCTGAGCATCACTGCAGTTACGAGTGGTAATTATGATGTGAGAATAACCTTGAAACCACTAACTATTATTACTTTGTTAAATTGTGCGTGCACAATTGTGGTGTCCACTTGTATGGTTTACAGTTACTTATTGTGTTGACACAGTGACCAAAGAACCAAGGTAGGTAATTTAGGAGGATAGAAAATAGTAGGTCGGCTAAACATTGTGAAGGGAGCAGCAACTTTAAAGTGTAGCCCATGTGACGAGAAGATGAAACGTTCGATTGATGACGAATTGAAAGAATTGTCTCCCTTTTTATTGCTAACCTATATATAGCTGAAAGTTCTTTTTTTTTTTTTTCTATGCCGTTCATTCCATTTCTCTCCGTGTATATTTCTCTTTTCTTTTCCTTCTGTTACCTCCCTTTTCTGTTGTATAGGCGACAGTACCTCTTACAGAAGGAGACTCGGTCTTTGGCTGGAAATAGAATCTATTAATCTGTCTAGAGTAGGTCCTGTAGTTAGATTATATGGCCATTATATCTTCATGTAATCAATACGCGACCAGGAATTCCACGCAAGAGAAATTTGTACTATCGTGACATTCACTGCTTTGAATTTTAATTAATTTACTATCTTTACATTTAAGTTCTATGACAAGACATTCTAGATGAGCCAGACATTCTAGATGAGTCAGACATTCTAGATGAGCCAAACATTCTAGATGAGCCAAACATTCTAGATGAGTCAGACATTCTGGATGAGCCAAACATTCTAGATGAGCCAAACATTCTAGATGAGTCAGACATTCTAGATGAGTCAGACATTCTAGATGAGTCAGACATTCTAGATGAGTCAGACATTCTAGATGAGTCAGACATTCTAGATGAGCCAAACGTTATAGATGAGTCAGACATTCTAGATGAGTCAGACATTCTAGATGAGTCAGACATTCTAGATGAGTCAGACATTCTAGATGAACCAGACATTCTATATGAGACAGACATTCTAGATGAACCAGACATTCTAGATGAGCCAGACATTCTAGATGAGTCAGACATTCTAGATGAGCCAGACATTCTAGATGAGTCAGACATTCTAGATGAGTCAGACATTCTAGATGAACCAGACATTCTAGATGAGCCAGACATTCTAGATGAGCCAGACATTCTAGATGAGCCAGACATTCTAGATGAGTAAGACATTCTAGATGAGCCAGACATTCTAGATGAACCAAACATTCTAGATGAGTCAGACATTCTAGATGAGCCAGACATTCTAGATGAGTCAGACATTCTAGATGAGTCAGACATTCTAGATGAGCCAGACATTCTAGATGAACCAGACATTCTAGATGAGTCAGACATTCTAGATGAGTCAGACATTCTAGATAAGTCAGACATTCTAGATGAGCCAGACATTCTAGATGAGTCAGACATTCTAGATGAGCCAGACATTCTAGAAGAGCCAGACATTCTAGATGAGCCAGACATTCTAGATGAGCCAGACATTCTAGATGAGTCAGACATTCTAGATGAGCCAGACATTCTAGATGAGTGAGACATTCTAGATGAGCCAGACATTCTAGATGAACCAGACATTCTAGATGAGCCAGACATTCTAGATGAGTTAGACATTCTAGATGAGTCAGACATTCTAGATGAACCAGACATTCTAGATGAGTCAAACATTCTAGATGAATCAGACTTTCTAGATGAGTCAGACATTCTAGATGAGTCAGACATTCTAGATGAGCCAGACATTCTAGATGAGCCAGACATTCTAGATGAGCCAGACATTCTAGATGAGTCAGACATTCTAGATGAGCCAGACATTCTAGATGAGTCAGACATTCTAGATGAGCCAGACATTCTAGAAGAGCCAGACATTCTAGATGAGCCAGACATTCTAGATGAGCCAGACATTCTAGATGAGCCAGACATTCTAGATGAGCCAGACATAGCAAGCTATACTTAATACTTTCAAAACACATTATGTTCTTTGTTTTTGAAATCAAAATAAAATACGACAGTGTAATGTCTTCTCTTATTTTATAGATCACAGACGTTACTTTAAAAAATAAGAAGATAATTACGTCCTACTCATTTCATGTGTCAATTTTGAAATCTATTCCATATACAAAACACTTGTCGCCATATGGCTCATTAATAACTCTAAATAACTTTTTAAAGATGTATCTTATCTTATTATCCTATAGAATACAGACCTTACCTCAAAAAAGAAGATGATTACGTCATACGCATCATGCATGTTAACCAATGATTTAAATTCTGCCTAGTCCCTGGTTTTCCTGGCAAGCTCAGGCAACCCATTCCATGCACTAATAGCACTAGGGAAGAAGGAGCTTTTGTACAAATGTGTCCTAGCATAATATAGATTACCTAGAGTTTTGAGATTGCAATATATGGTTTTGACCAATGTCCATTTTCTTTCTATTTTAAACATGTTTTAGACGCTCAATAATTTACTAAGAATTTGGATTAAACTAAATTGTCTACGCTATTAAGACTAAGACTAAGACTAAGACTGCTTTATTGATCCTTACGGAAATTTGTTGTGATTACAAGGACTCATTTCTCATATAAAGACAACACAACAGAAAAATACACATAAATACAGCAGACAACATAAAGAGTTCATTCAGCGACTACACACAGGTATCTTGGTGCATTTCATGTTCCCTGATCAATGAGTGGCGGTGATAGAGTCTGACCGAGTGAGGTACGAACGAGTTTTTGTACCGCTCCGTTCTTGTTTTGATTGACAGCAGTCGCCCACTTCGCGACGACCTGGCGTAGTTCTGATGGAGCGGGTGGCCGTTGTCTTCCAAGATTTTTTCGATTTTTCTTAGGCACGTTTGTTCAAAAAGTTCCTTTAAATGTGGTAATGTTGTGAGTGTAATTTTTGATGCTTTTTTAATGATGTTTTCTAGACGTTGCAACAGTTTAGATGAGGCGTTGCCTTGCCAACAACTTATTCCGTATGTTAGCAGATTTTGTACAGTCGCGCCGTAAAATGTCTCAAGGATCTTCTTATTTAATTTAAAACTGTTGAGTTTGTATAGAAAAAAGAGTCGCTGGGCTGTTTTCTTTGTCAGAGTTCCAAGGTGGTCTTCCCATGAAAGCTTGTTGTTGATGATAACGCCTAGATATTTATATGCCTTTACTTGTTCTATAGATGTAGTGTTTATTTGCAGTTCACGTATAGTTTGTTTTTTCTTTCTAAAATCTATTATAAGTTATTTAGTTTTTGTTACATTCAGTTCTAGAAAGTTGTCGGTGCACCAGTTTGTAAACTCTTCTATCGAGCTTCGATACTGAGTTTCGTCTCCTGAAATAAGACCGACTATGGCAGTATCATCAGCGAATTTAATGAGTTTAACTGAGTCATAGATGCTTCTTATGTCATTAGTGTAAAGAGTGTATAGTACAGGAGAAAGTACACAACCTTGTGGAGCACCCGTACATAGTACTCGAGTTGACGATTTGGTGTTATTGACTTTAACATACTGGGGCCGTTGGGTTAAAAAGTTTAGAACCCATGCTTGCAAGTAAGGGCTTACATTTAAGTTACTCAGTTTGTTTATCATTAGATGTGGCTGTATGGTATTGAAAGCCGAGGAGAAATCTACGAAGAGGACTCGTCCATATGTTTTGGGTATATCGAGATGCTTATAAAGCTGGTCCAAAAGCAATAGAATGGCATCCTCAGTTCCTCTAGCTGCTTTGTATGCAAATTGGTGAGGGTCTAGGCTGTTATTGACTTTTGCTACAAGTTGTTTAAGGATATATTTTTCAAAACATTTCATAACAATAGGTGTTAGTGCTACTGGGCGGAAATCATTTAAGCAATCTATTTTTGGTTTCTTAGGCACTGGTATGATTTCTGAAGTTTTCCAGATGTTTGGAATTACGCACATTTGCAATGACTGGTTAAAGATATGACAGAAGATAGAAGAAATTTGCTCCGCACATAGCTTGATCAGCTTGCCACTAATTTTGTCTGGTCCACAAGCTTTTGTTACGTCTACTCTTTTAAATAACAATGTCACTTCATCCTCCGTTACAAAATTGACGTAGGGCTCTTGTTTTCCTTTGGACAGAGTGTTGAAAAGTTCTTTGTGTAGATCAACAGTGAACAGTGAGAATATCTTGAGACATTTTATGCTCATTCTTTGCAAAAGAGCTGACAGCTCAGAAGCAAAACGCTGGCTAGAAGAAGAAGAAGATGTTCATTCTTATCAGCATACAAAATAATTGCTTCTAGAATTTCGTTCCTCAAATAACTGATCATCTCATCTCTGCCTGTCTTTATGTTAGGCGCTTCCACGCCATGTCTTATACACATGTCAAACGGAAGTAACACTCAAAATATGAAATCAAATAACACAGGCGAAAGGCCAACACTATAAGTTAGTCGACGCTGATAGAGAATGTCGAACAATGACGTTGGGAGCTGTTGAATGTCGTCAAGCTAAATCTCTACGTCTATAAAAGCTGCCTCTCTCTAAGCCGTCAAAAGTAGTCTGCTTTCATTTCGCTATTCTTCCGAAAACCCTGGTATTGTTTTTAATCCGTCGCGTCAGTGTCTCTAAGTCAAAACTTTTCATTTTTATGAAACTTACTTTTGCCGCCTAATTCCTAATAGTTCCCTAACAGGTTCCGCCTTGGGCATAGGTCACTAACCAGCTGCCTCCAAGCGTGTCGGTTCTAGGCTTGTCTCCCCAACTGTCCCCGCGACTTTCTCATTTGATTGGCGTCTGATGCATCAGGGAGCCATGTTTTTCTGGGCCGTCCCCTCTTCCTTTTCCTTTGGGGGTACCAGGTGAGACAAATCTTTATAGAAGGCCTAAATAAAGACCTACGACGTCGCAATCTGTGGGCAGTTTAGATCAATCGCTCGTAGCACACATGCTGCGACGTCGCAGGTCAGAGTTCAGGACTTTTATAACGATAGGTCTCTTTCCAGGTCAGAGCTTGTACTGTTGGAGGCAGACTTGCACAGGATGGGACTTCTCTGAACGATGTCTACTTCAATAGGATACAGGAATCAATTGTTATATCATACACGCCATAACTTCCTAACTAGTATTGTTTGAAATCGAAGGAAACGTTCGACCAGGGCTTACGACAATGTTACGACAATGTTACGACAATGTTACGACAATGTTATATTAGCGAAAGTACAACTCTTCTAGCCCCAGTTCTATACGACATTGACCAATTGTTGTTGTTTAATGTCCAGGCGTAGGTTGTTCTAGGTTTTATTTATGCATTGGTAATGCAATGTTAATAATTATTGCGAAATGGTGTTGGTTTATTTTTAAACTTTAAAAAAAATCTGTTCGATTGACATTTACCGTATCGTCTGTAATACAGGCTCATCCCACGAGCGTGTGTAGTAGGTAGTCTCCCCTCCGAAGGCAAGTCTTTGTAGTATGGAGGCGTATTATTCTTTAGTAGATCATGTGTCAAGGCCAGATGATGATGAATTAGTGTGCAACTTGGTTAGGGTGACCTCCGTTGATCGATTCTGACATCGCTGGACATCGTTCTGTTATGTGTTCCAAGTGAAAGTCTAGAACTGGTGGAATACTTCTATTATTAATGTTAGCTCCCTTTACTTCGAACCTAACCTTTACAAAAATATCTCAAAGTACGTTTGGTCATTGGACTAAACAGTTGAAGAAGTTTTCTTAGTGATGGAGTAGGTTTCAGCATGTTTCTTTTGTGATGTGAATTTAATTATTTTTTACAATACCTCTATTCAAGTCATAACTTCATGGAAGTCGAGTGGGCGGAACCTGAACGCTGATCTCAAAAACAGCTCTAACGATTTTTTCTAGAAAACTGAATCCTATTTCAATCTAAAACTTCGCAGATAGAAGTATGACTGGATAGCTAATTACACATTTTGTCCCGTGGTAAAAGAAAAAGCTGACATAATGACACTATGTACAGCAGTAAATGTAAATTGTTGCAATCATTTGCAAGAGTTTGTTGATTCAAGTCATTGTATTGCATATACTCCTAGGTCACTTCTAAGGTTCAGAAGAAGTCAAGCTTGTTCCAAAACCCAACGACGATAGAATGCATGAGATTCAACTGATGCGGACAGACACAAATGATTGTTCCATTCCTTGGTATTCTTCACATGCAATAGTTTTAACCCGTCGTCGTTGAAGAGAGACGTCGGAAAAAAGAAAGAAACGGCCCTCGAATGGCCAGGCATGATGCGGGCCAAACGATATATAACACTGTTGAAGAGCAGCTTCTTTTGGTGGGAAATCACAATGGAACATATTCGATACCATCAAGTCATGGAACTAATATTATGGAACACAATAGTTCCACCACGGACGATTACGACTATGAGCAAAACGATTTTGGTTTGGACGAGTGAGTACATTTTATTTCCCTTATTTATCAGTGTGTGAACGTTTCAATGTTAATTTTATAATACATATTGCGCACTGTGGATATATATCTATCATCTTCAGTAATCAAAAAACATATCAATCTCGGTAAACATCTCCCGTTAGCTTTGTACAAATTCCATATAAACAAAGTTAATTAATTGCGACTAAACGATTAACTAATTAATAAATGTGTTGATTGATTCCTGTGTTGTCATCGACAATGAATCATTGTGCAAAGTTTCAACTTGATCCAACAACGGGAAGTATGAGAAATAAAGTGTACACGATTTTTCCTGACAGACGGAGTGACTTTATATAAACGAGGTAACCAGTAAATATACTATCAATCATAAAACGTATAATACCAGTAAATCTTATCACATCTTTTTAAACACAGCATGTAATAGCTAGTACGTACTCCACTAGAGAACCATTTTAAATTTACTTTTAGGAGCACTGGGGCATTAATGGATTTATTGAAAATTACCTTCCAATTCCAACAATTTATTGATCTAATAATCTTATTGAAAATCAATACTATGTTTAAGTAATCAGATTTAAAACATCTTCCATCTTTGTCCCTTCCAGAGTGCCACTTGACGAACTGGTTCCGGTGGCCGTTGTGTACGGACTAACACTTCTGTTGGGAGTCATCGGGAATTCCTTGGTCATTGTCTCGGTGACTCGTTATCAGCGCATGCGCAGCATTACCAACATTTTCCTGTTGAGTTTGGCGTCTGCTGACCTCCTTCTGGTCTGCATCTGCATACCAGTCAAGGTACGTAACCGAGGAATAGCAATATATCTTTCAAAGTTGATTGTTATATGTCATTCTCAGCTCTCTCTCTATTTTCAAGTCTTACTTGCTCACGGCGGCGGCTCACGCTGTATCGTCAGTTCGTTTCTGCAGTAGCCCTGTTCTTCGTCTTCAAAGCACTAGACATTGGGTGCTTGAGTGCTGTGAGATAATATGTAAATGTTAGAGCTTGTTGTGGTGCTCAGTACATTTTAAGTAACCATCTGTAGCTTCTAATGAGAGCACACCAAACCACTTTTAGCCACTCTAAGGTCTACGCTTCAGGCAAACACATAGCCTTTTTTTTTAGCCTTTCTATGGTCACAGGCTTCAGGTCTACACATGACCACTTTTAGCTACTCTATGGTCACTGGCTTCAGACCAACATGTAGCCACTTTTAACCACTCTAAGGTCTAGGATTTATGCCAACACATAACCACAATTAGCTGAAAGAAGGTCTTGATGAGCTTTAAGCTCCATCTCGTTTGGCAAAGCCTTTTAGACGATTCAAAACTAATTTAAATCCATCACAGACATAAGGCTAGAAAATACGTCACGTTTGGGAATACCTCAGGGTGAAAATCATCATGGTTAAAATATACTGCTTGGAAATCATTTGAGGCTGTATCTACTAACTAATCAAAATATATAAAATACAATATTGGTTAAAGATATAGGCCTACTTAGACCTAAGATCTCCAGAGCAGGGCATACCTCTACTGAATACCCCAAGACACACGACCAATGACCAACAGAAAAAATATATACAGTTCACACAACACACAGCAAGGTCCAGTGGTCAAGCTGGGAACTAGGAACTCAGGAGCAAGTGGCAACTAAACACACTTTACATGGCCTTAAATTACTTTATTAAGGGGAGTCACTCCTGTCTTCACAATTACTAAAAAAAAAGTTAACTCCCCGTAATGTCACACCAACCTACAGTAAAGTTTGGTATCATCAACATCTGTAGACAGATAGATAGACAGACAGACAGACAGATAGATAGATAGATAGATAGATAGATAGATAGATAGACAGATAGATAGATAGATAGATAGATAGATAGATAGATAGATAGATAGATAGATAGATAGATAGATAGATAGACAGATAGATAGGTAGATAGATAGATAGATAAATTGATTGATTGAAAGGCATTTATTCGTGCAGTAACTATTTTAATTCTACCCAGTTAATTTCTTATTCCACGAGCTTCTCTCTTCCCTTTGTCAAATCCCAAACTGAGCTCTTTAGAACTGGGATAAAATTATCCTTAAAGGATGTGATCACCTAGCTCTAGTGTAATCATATAAGAGGAGGCCTGACCCTAATGACACAGACTCACGGCAGCATGTGGAGGATGAAGTCTTAATGCGGAGGGGGGTAGGTGGTTGCCATCTCCTTGCTGTGACGGGAATAGATTAGTAGCTGGTCCTAACTTCACGTGACAGCAGCGCTCACATCTTGCGATAGAATATGACAGGACTGCTTTTAGGGTCATCACACTGTCCGCTACTATAACATGACATGCGGTATGCTTCATTACACCTGGTCAAGATTTTCGTATCAAGATCTAGAGTTTCTTAGTACAAGAGTTGAACTCTATCATACGTGTACAATTGTGTCTGGCACAATGACAAAGAATTCAACTTGAATAACAGTCTTTTATTTTTTCTATCTATTTTATTCCGATTGTTGTTTTTTATGTCACATTTAACTTTATTCTTAAACAACGAGATAAATCTTTCTTTTGTCCTGATATGATATTATCTGATTGGATTAATCTCTCTCTCTCTCTCTCTCTCTCTCTCTATCTATCTATCTATCTATATTTCTTTCTTTCTTTACTTTTAACTTCAGTAACCAAAAGTGGATAATGGTGAGAGTCGCACGTGAAGCAAACAATACATTGAAAACTACTTTATATATATTTCTGTTAGGAGACTGTACATAACTAGCTTTATGGTGTATCAGGAATATAAGAATCTTCATCTCTGTATTTAAACAGGTTTACGATACATTTTGTAAGCACTATTTATCACAAGAAACTCAAATGATTGCTTCAAGAACAAACAATTGTATTTCTTTAGTTAGCTCCAGTCAGCTTTCAATATGGCGTCACTGACATTGTTTCATTTTCTTTCTTTCAAAATCTCTCCCAATTTTTCTTTGTTTTTTCTGTAGGTTTCCTTATAGCACCACCACAGTGCTCCAGATCGCCCTCTCTTTCAATGTAGCTGCATTAGATAGTTTGAAGAATGTAAAGCGAATCTTTCTAATCGAAATGCAAAATCCTAGAAATGTATTTTGAAAATCTTCAATAAAGCAAACGACTTTAAGTGATATAAAGAGATAAAAAGTATTATAAAGTGATAAAAAGTGATATAAAGTGATATAAAAAGATATAAAGTGATATAAAGAGATATAAAGTGATATAAAGTGATATAAAGAGATATAAAGTGATATAAAGAGATAAAAAGTGATATACAGAGATAAAAAGTGATATAAAGAGATATAAAGAGATATAAAGTGATATAAAGAGATAAAAAGTGATATACAGAGATAAAAAGTGATATAAAGAGATAAAAAGTGATAAACAGAGATAAAAAGTGATATAAAGAGATAAAAAGAGATATAATGAGAAAGTATTCCACAAGGCTATGCTAGCTGTGACCTGTATATTTTGTCTCCTCTAATGCTGACAAAGCAATTCTATCACACTTGAAAATTACTTTATTTCAAGAATTGAATTCCCAGAAATCCTTTGCTTCTATTTGAGCTTAGAAATCATGAACATTCTCAAACAAATATTTGAAAACATTGCGTATAAAATGTTTAAATTATAATGAAGGCAATGCCTTTAATTCCGAAGACAAAGGATAAGTGTTTCACATGATCACATCTTCAGTACAATGCCGTATTGGCAAGGGAAACATTTTTTTGTCGTCTTCAGTGCCAGACTTTGGCAAAGGCTTTTCTTTGAGCCTCAAATGTGTGTCCCGCGAACTTCTTGAGAGCACTTCAACCAAAGTCTGAATTATTGTGAGATTGTGGGTCAATAGAAAACTGTGTCTGTGATGCCCAGTTTGGGTGGTGAACTTCTATTAATGCGTGAATAGGATGATTCCACATGTTCCACTTGTTTACAAGAACCCTTTTTGTGATCTTTAATATTAGCTACACTGGACAAGGTACAATACACATTACTGCTAAAACAAAAAAAAAGATGATAATGAAATGTGATCTATGCTAAGATCATGTGAAGGTATAAAATTATAATCTAGGAAACACGTTAATAAAGATTAAATCGTCAGACTTTTTGTTTTATATGTTTTCATTGTGTGACATCACAACAGGCCCTGACTGTGACATGACAGAGATGACAAGCGCTCATTAGTGTAGCTGACAGATCTCAGTTTCATAGAGGAAATTATGTTTGACAAGAAACAGTGACTTGTCCAACGTGTTAATCTCGTGGTACAGTTTAAAGCTAGGTTGTTCTCAAGATAAAATACAGTTTTAAACCTAGATAGCTCTCAAGATAAGATACAGTTTTAAACCTTGTTGATGTCTTCGAGCCCTAAGTTTGAAAAAAAACCTGCTTGGACGCCAAACAGTAAAAAAAAAAAAAAACCTGTGTGAACACACAGTTCTGTTTGGGAGAGACCCTAGACAATGCCTATGTAAGGCATTGCTGTTGACCGATGCATTTGGCCCCCAACGCGTGGGCTAGACACGGCCGAAGGCCGAGAATACACCGGGATCTTCTGCCATTTTCCTTCAATGTACCAAGCTAACTGTTAGGGATCCGCCATTTATGTAACGGTCCCTTTGAGGAACAGCGCATGGATTGGTGACAGGTTTGTGGGGACTTTTTTACAGCACCGCCCGTGCAATGAGTGGACACTCGTCTACCCGTGGGCATCCCCACGGGAGTCCTGTGTTGCTACCCATTTAGCCTAGCCACTTCCTCTAGTGGCCGTTTCCACGCGGGCGCCACGATGAGGCAGGGCAACGTGCCCGCGGATAGATAAACCTAGATAGTTCTCTAGACAGATACAGTTTTAAACCTAGATAGTTCTGAGATTTAGATACAGTTTTAAACCTAGATAGTTCCCTAGATAACATACATTTGATTGAAATTTGCTTCTAATTTTTTATTTATTGTTTGTTATTTATAATAAATCTTTATTAGAACTTTGTATCTGGATGGTTCTCAAGATATGCTTATTCAAAATATAATACATTTTGTTATAAATAATACTGAATAAAATAACTTTTATTTACACTTGCTAAATAACATTTAAAGTAAAAATAAATGATTAAATGAGTTCAATGTCATGTGACTATAACACCAGAGTTTGTTTCAATTGTTTCGTTTCCTCTCAAGTATATTTACGAATCCAGCACTTTATTTCACCCACTGGTAAGAGCTATATTATATTCATTGATATAAATCAGTAAAGAGACAATTGTTATCTGAACACTTCAAGTCTTTGAGACATCGACGTTGAATGAATAAGGAAGATTCTTCCAAAATAATCTGCAAAACAGAACTGTTAATAACACAGAACTCAAAATTTTTGACTGTTGGTTCTAACTCAGCCTTGCTAGTTCTTACAACTAACTGTTATGTACAGAGCACAACAGACAAAGATCGAAAAGTACATTTCCTCCAAATGTATTAAGAAGCTAAAGCTAACTTTAGGGTCTCAGAAAAGATTCGAACATAATACTTCTGGGTTCTGAGGGTACGTCATCATCTAAAATCTTCACATTTTCCTGCATAGTAAAATCAATTATGTCCGAGTGTTTTAGATGTGTTCGTGTATTGCCTTGTATATCAAAGAACACATTCAGACGAGACTCCCATGTTCTCGTAAAAAAGTGAACACAACTATTGATTTGAAGCTTGAACAACGAAAGCTTCAGTTACGTATGGCGGACTTGTTTGAGATCAGAAACATTAGCAAGAAGTCGGATCAAATTGTATATGTATGACAGGACTCAAATGTCCACAAACTCTCATATTGAGTTGAAAATATTCAATTTCAAATACAGCGAAAGTTAAATGTAAAAAAAACAAACAACGCACACACTCAATAGTTTAATAGAAAAGTTTATAAAACGATCGAAGACGTCTGCTAACAGATCATAAACTTGAATTTAAATAATAAGGTCATGCTTTGAGAAACATTTCGCAATCTGGTTTCAACAAGATTTGTGTTATCAAATTACAGACACTGATTGTTAACTTCGCAGAAATACGATTTGCGGGTTCAACAAGCATCTTGTCCAGGAATGAGTGTGGCTAAAGGTGTTGACATGTGAAACGATTTTTTTTTACAGCGCTTATCAGATTATCTAATCAATTCTTATAAGTATTTCATTAACGCTTATCAGATTATCAAATCATTTCTTATCAGTATTTCATTGACGCTTATCAGATATCTGATCATTTCCTATCTCTATTATTGGATTTTCAACTGTGAAAGGTTAACATTTCTAATCTGTTTTCTTAAAATAGTTGACTTCAACTATGAAAGGTCAACATTTCTTATCTGCTCTCTCAAAAGAGGATCAACTATAAGAGGTCAGAGGTCAACATTTCTTATCCAAATTTGAAAAGTTATTGAACTATTTTTCCCTCCACCAGTTTGATCCAATGTTATTATGTTTTCATAGAAATCTGTCGAGCCTCCAACATTGACACTAAGCGTCTTGATGTACGTAGAAATGTTTAGCCTGGGGCCCTATTACAAGCCTGTACAGAGAGCTTATGTCCTAGAGGCCCCTATTACATTCTTGACAGTCTTCGCTAGGATAACTTTAACCAACTTCACTCCAATTGAGTTTTCGTTTCCGATAGACTAACTTTCCATTTCTAGACGATGTTAGTGGATCGCTGGGAGCGAGACATTGAAGTAAACAAGGAAGGGGGTGGGGGAGGGAGAAAGAGAGAGGGAGAGAGATTGATCAGCGGGTCTCACTCTGACATACTCTATACCCTCTTTAAGAGAAGGCTCTTTAAAAAAAATGACATTTCGTTATTTTTTTTTTTTTGTTGTTTTTTATTTTAGCAACATTACATGCATTTTTTTCTAATACATTAGTGCCCATATTTTTAGCGACCCTCGTAAGGGAATAAAACAGCTATTAGTTTTGTGAAGTCTGTCTGCCCGTCCGTGCGTCCGTCTGTAACATGTAAACAAAAAGTAAAAAATATATGGGAAATCCGATATCATGATATTTTATATTTCTGGTGCAACGGCTAATTTTTGTTTTCTGAAAGAGATCCGTTTAGTGTTAAGAAGCATTTTTTTCTCATAAAAATACCCCACTTTTTTAAAATAAAAAACTTCAGCTGAGGTAGGTCTTTATGATGCTTCATTTAGTAAAATCACTAAATTTAGAAACCCTTCAGGATAGAAGACTTAAAGGTAAACCCTAACACTAGCCTTAAAAGTAAAGTAGCAATTATACGTAAAACGCTTAACCATAATCTTCAAATACAAAAATAAAACCTATAAAAATACTCAGAAAGACACAAAGAGAAAGGCACATTCCTTGTTCCATATGCTAGGACACATTTGTACAAACGCTATTACAGAACGGAATGGGTTGCCAGGAAAACCAATGACTTGGCAGAATTGAAATAATTGATTAACAGGCAACAGACTAGATTGACATAGAAACAACAATAAGACGTAACCCTCTTCTTTTTTGAAGTAACGTCTGTATTTTTTAAGATAAGATAAGATCGAGTTCAAATCTCGTCTTCAACAGAAAAAAAATATTGCTTTGGTCAAGTCTACACGAAACCTTCTAGATTCCTTTTCCTGAATAGTTTACACAAAAATTATAAGATTGGACTTAGCTAAAATCATGCACTTTGCACTATAAAAGCAATTTAAAAAATCCAATCTCACCAAATTCATCATTGTATGACTTCATTTAGTAGAACCGGAACTATTCATTTTTAAGGTCCAAAATTTATTAAACAGTGGCTCGTGCAGAGGCGTGCCTTCCGTGTACACTGGGGGTTATGTTAGTCCCCAATAAGTGTTACATAGTCTGTGTTTCTTTTAAATTATTTTTAGCGGTCACAGTAAGAATATTACGCTTTTAGTTTTCTGTGCCTGTCTGTAAGTTTGTTAAGTTTGGATTGAAAAAAACAACAACCTAGAAATTCTTTTGCAAAGCTGACTCCTCTGTTTGGGGGCGGGGGGGGGCAAAGTAATACATCAGAAACTTCATTATCGATAATAGGCTGTTCAGTTTGTTTTTAAGTGAAAACATTGACAAATCATTGTTTGAAATCACTCTTTTGATGTTTTTCAGTTTTTTTCAAGTGAAAAAAAAACACAAAATTATTCTTTAAAATTACTCTTCTGAAAAGTCTTTCTTTTTTAAAGTGAAAAACAACGCCAAATAATTATCTGAAGTAGCTCTTTATTTATTACATTTTGTTTGCCAAACGGGTTAGAAGTTTCTTATTGATAATCGGTTGTTCAGTTTATTTTCAAGCAACAACAAGAATGCCAAATGGTTCTTTAAAACTCTATTACTTTTGACAGTCAAGCAAGATCTTGTTTTGAATATTCCATGAGCTGATCTGGTGGGGGCCGCCTGTGAGTTTGTGCAATATCACAAACTCCCTTTCTAATCTTGTTGGTTTTTTTTTTACTCTCGTAATAAAAGACGAATACAGATTCTAAGAAAATACAGATGTTTTTAACTTTTAGAATTTTGAGTGAACACTTTTATATTGAATGACTTTTTAGACTAACATCTAATAAGTATATGCGTATATTGGCTGTTATCAGAAACACGTTGAAACTAAAGAACAAGACAACGTTCTGAGATGAGATAAAGTTCATTTGAACATCTGTCTGTTTATACATTTGTAAAGTTCACATGTGAAACAAGAGACTACTACAGCTGTAAACACATTTCCCAATGACATTTATCTAATTAGTCACAAGCTCCAAAGAAAACTTGCTGAAATGGGACACACTTTTAGCACTCTAAAGGGTCAGTCTCTTCCAATAGTTGTCAGGATTTTCAGAGGGAGTGAAGGTCAATTTCATTGTATCCAAATGTACTATTAGTGTGAAAAGCGAAAGTACACAAGTTCCGTCCATTTGAGATGTTTAGCTCTACGATTATATGTTAAATCTTTGAAATGAATGGCTCATGGTTAGCTCTTGGGTTGTATGTTGCATCTTTGAAATGAATGGCTCATAGTTAGCTCTTGGGTTGTATGTTAAATCTTTGAAATGAATGGCTCATGGTTAGCTCTTGGGTTGTATGTTAAATCTTTGAAATGAATGGCTCATAGTTAGCTCTTGGGTTGTATGTTAAATCTTTGAAATGAATGGCTCATGGTTAGCTCTTGGGTTGTATGTTAAATCTTTGAAATGAATGGCTCATGGTTAGCTCTTGGGTTGTATGTTAAATCTTTGAAATGAATGGCTCATGGTTAGCTCTTGGGTTGTATGTTACATCTTTGAAATGAATGGCTCATGGTTAGCTCTTGGGTTGTATGTTACATCTTTGAAATGAATGGCTCATAATTAGCTCTTGGGTTGTATGTTACATCTTTGAAATGAATGGCTCATAATTAGCTCTTGGGTTGTATGTTACATCTTTGAAATGAATGACTCATAATTAGCTCTTGGGTTGTATATTACATCTTTGAAATGAATGGCTCATAATTAGCTCTTGGGTTGTATGTTACATCTTTGAAATGAATGGCTCATGGTTAGCTCTTGGGTTGTATGTTACATCTTTGAAATGAATGGCTCATGGTTAGCTTTTGGGTTGTATGTTACATCTTTGAAATGAATGGCTCATAATTAGCTCTTGGGTTGTTTGTTACATCTTTGAAATGAATGGCTCTTGGGTTGTATGTTACATCCGCATTATCGATTAATAGATGAACAAAAAAAGTTTTGTTTTTTTTAAATTCTATAAGTAAATGAAAAGTGCGTATTTAATATTCTTAAAGGTTGCATTCTTTATTTCTATCCTTGAAATCACCAATGTATCCACCTGAGATAGTCTCTAGGCCTCTAAACATTTCCTCTTTTCATAAGCAAGGATGAAGATAGATTTTATTCTCTAGTGCTAAGGTTCTGAAAGGCCAGAGTTTTCTGTTAATGCGTGGATGAGGAAATACTTAAATAGTATTTAAGACTTTTTTGTTTATTATTGTTTAAGAAATAAACTAAGATTCATTCTCCTGCACTTCCAGGGTAGACATTCATATTAATCCCTTTAAAAGTTTCCACTGAGGAATTTTCTGGTGATGTAGCGGGTCTGCAGCGTCTTAAAAGCAGCGAGAATCTTCTTCGGGATGTTTATGACCTTGAAGTTCTGGAAGTCAGTTGTCACTAGCATCGTTGTGATAGTTTAGTTTTAGTTCACGTCCAGAGTCCAACTCCAAGCCATATCTAGTTCGTTTATCATTTTCATTTTCCCTTTGCCGTGAGATACTGGTACTTCGAGGTCAATCAGGGTTAAGCATTTTCTTTTCTCATCAATACAGAGTAAATTAATTTGATTAAAAATACAGTCATGTCAGACAAAAATCTCCAAATAGATTTGTTCCGGTATAATAGGTTGACTGGAAAAACCCTTGTATTAAGAGGGCATACGAATCTCAATCAGAACATGTGTCAAGGCCAGGTATTGATGGATTCGTTTCGCAACTTGGTTATGGCGACCTAGGTGGCAGAGTCTGACAAAGCTGAGCATCCTGCCATTATTTGTTTTATTGACTCACCCACGTTTCTGCACTTTCGGCATGTCAATAACATCGATGTTCAGGATAGGTTGTGATTATTGTTATTAATTTCATTATTTATAATATTATTTTTATTTCTAATTCACAATGCAATGTCATACATTTCTAAGACTAAGTATTTTCAAGGGTGAGGCACACAATAGTAGATCTTCAAAGAGCTATCATGTTATGATGCGGGTAGGGTTCGAATCTGGGACTATCGAGATCGTTGAAGGACAGCCCAGTGTCCACATGCCTCACGACATAGGCTGATATGTTTACGTTTATTAAGTTAAACAAAAATGAAGTAACTTGTGTATTTGTGTTGTACAAACTGACATACGTTTGTCTGTGTTTGTTTTTAATAGTTCCAACACTAGAATACTTATTGATACACATGTCTTTACTTGAACTTTCCAAAGTATTAAAAAATCTGATTCTTTTTTCTTTCTACTGATAACTTGAATTAAAAAATCTTAATAATGAGAATTTGTCTGTTTTTGAGAATTACGAATAGAGTTTCGAGGCGTCATGATTTTGATAACAGATGATGTGATAATAGAGTATTGTTTAATCATGTTTTGTATTTCGAAAAATTAAAATAGAGCCTCTCCCTTTCCCCTTTGTTTTCTAATAAAATCCATTCAAGAAGAAAAAAACACATTCATTAATTAGTATTCAGAAGTTTTTTATAATTATTTCTATTGTTTTGTTGCATCAGTAAAAAAATTAATTTGTCGAAATTCTAATTAATAAAGTTTAGAAATATTACTAAATTCTCCGACTATAAGAACATGTTGAAAGAATTAGTTTTAAACTTGACAGAACCTGTCAACAAAAGTCATGAATATTGAATAATGTGTTGACCAATACTGCCAAGCTTTAAGCAGACAAGATAATTTTGGATAACAATGGGAAAATAGAAAGAAAAGTTAGGTCTGTTTTCTCCTTGACATAATGCACAACAAAGCTCCTGATATTTTCTGCTACTTCTGCTGAATGTTGAAATATTTGAAGATGATTCGTTGATGACATTTAGAAAAGTTGAAAATGGTTCATAGGCTGCTCAAGGCCGAACAAGCAAGACATTTGTGTGCGCACCATTTGAAAACGGAAGGTCAATGGAATATTTAACAGACAATGACCGTTTTATAGTAGGGTCATCGAGCCTTTCAAAGTAGCGCAACAAAGGAAACTAGTAGGACTATATATATATATATATATATATATATATATATATATATATATATATATGTTGAGAAAATCAACCACGGCCTATATATATAAATCAACATCAATAAAGAAAAGTATATTTATATATTAAATCAACAACGAATTGTATTTGTGCATTTCAATCCATCTTTAGTGTCTAAATGCTATTCAATAATAAACTTGTCTATATTTTCTTCTTAAACTCTAACAAAAAAAACAACAACCCAGAACCGTTAATTTAAAGTTTTGGATTTAATAAAAAAACAAGTCAAATGTTTTTCAAAAGTTAAAACCAGACACCTCCTCTTCTATGAACCTAGTAACTGTTTGGTAAGAGTCAAATGTTCCTGAATGTCTATAAACTCTGTAATGAATACGATAGACCTGTGCATGCGGAAATACGGAAGTACCCGAATAGGTAGTCGGTTCATGATAGACATTGTCGAGTACATTTAAATTATTATTTTTTGAATATTTTGAAAAAAAACAAACAAAAAAAAAAAGAGTTTTCCAAGTGTGGCAAAGTAGCTAGTAATTCTTTTCCAAAGATATACATCAACTGTGAAATTACTAGGAAAATCATTAGAGCAGTTTTCAAGAACCGTTTCCCCCCCCCCCTTCCCCAGGTTCTATTCACTCAGGTTCCACTACTGATGAAAGAAGAAATTGTTTTTGTCCACAAGCTGGACAAGTTTCAGTGATATAAGAACGTGTTGACCCCTAGCTAAGCTAGTCACGTTATCTGTGAATAGAGGTAAATGTCATTGAGACCTTGATGCCCTTTACATAAAAACCTCGTGCCTTCTCAGAAATGAAGTTTCAAGGTAATTGACATGCACTTTCCGAAAATCACTTTGTACCCTACATTTTGTACCCTACATTTTGTACCCTACATTTTGTACCCTACATTTTGTACCCTACATTTTGTACCCTACATTTTGTACCCTACATTTTGTACCCTACATTTTGTACCCTACATTTTGTACCCTACATTTTGTACCCTACATTTTGTACCCTACATTTTGTACCCTACATTTTGTACCCTACATTTTGTACCCTACATTTTGTACCCTACATTTTGTACCCTACATTTTGTACCCTACATTTTGTACCCTACATTTTGTACCCTACATTTTGTACCCTACATTTTGTACCCTACATTTTGTACCCTACATTTTGTACCATTGTTCCAACGACTTATAGTCAAGCAGTCTTGTTTTTTAACAGTGTCTAGAATCAAGATCTATAAAACACACGCTTTAATAGCAGAGTACAAGGCTCACAATTCCGGATATTTCCAGGACTTTTTCGTATATTTTGCAATTTCAGGAGATTTCCAGGACCTCCTGTTAAATCGACAGGAGGCCGCGGGAAATCTGTTATAAGTTATAAAATGGGTTAATTTAATAATTTATACACCGGGTCCTATAAAAGTGCTGGGCCCACTGCGGTCGCATAGGTTGCAGTGGCATAAGGTCGGCTCTGCAAAATAGCGGCGTATGCTACGCCGCCGGTCGACTATTTCTTATTAAATCATCTCTGTTACTTTACTGTTTGATGGAGTTGGTCGCCCGGTTACTTAACCCGGTTATGTAGAGGTAAACACTGTGTAGATTAAAAAGTGACTATTGTCTTGATGCAGAAGGCCGTGGTTGATTTTCTCAATACGTAAGAACCTAAAAGTCTTCTTGTCAGACAGAGAAATGATATCTTGGTTCTAACACTTCTTAAAGCCTAAATTAGCCTCTACTAATTTGTATAATGGAATGCGTCTGACCCTCATAAAAAAGCAGTTATTTATTGTACAAGTTTTGGACGTTAAATGAAGATTATTAGGCAGTGGGCGATATTCTAACTCAATACTAACATAATGTCAGTCAGAGGAGCGACTACACAGCTACACGACTACACAGCTACACGACTACACAGCCAGATTGTACACAATGCACATATAAGAATGAGTTGTTTTTGTTCTTTTCCAAGTGTTTAGTTTCTATTCAGTTATCTAATTTCGCGCTTACAAATTATTTAATAAGCAAACAGGGTCTTTAATATTTCTTAGATTTCTAAACACCAATCTATCACTTTTTAAAACGATAATGATGGGTATGTCTATAACTAAATTCTAAATCTAATACAAACAGACACAAAAATCTTGTACTGTGATGTCAGGGTCTTAATTATATATATATACGCTGCTGCTTGCTGCTTGTCTCTCTTGGTTGGTGTGTTTCTTGACTTGGCTCGTTAGGGTGTATGAATCCTCAATAACACTTAACAATACTTGCTTATTTACTCACATACGAACAGTTACCACTAGATAGCCTACACATCAACTCCAACTCCAAATCTCCAAGAATATAACAATATTTTAATATCCAATATTGCTCAAGTAAATATTAATAAACAAACACCAGTCCAGGAACATAATACAACTTATAAATACATAAATGCATAAATACCAGTCCAGGAAGTAAACGTCCAACCTTCCTGGACCGGGAGCAAGACCTTACTGACTAACACATTCTCTCGCACATTCAACGAAGACTTAATCACTCAGTTCACAACACGTGCAACACTTCGCATTCATAACAAGGGGATATAACAATCATACCAAAATATCAAACTAACATTCATTCTCGCCATACCTCTCCCTGACATGTGAGTCTCAAATGTCCCTGGCCTAAGTGACTATGGCATCCAATGTCCCCACGTTTAGTCATTTTCTGTTGCCATAATGAACACGGCATTGCCACCGTCCATTACATGACCTCAACGAAATGCGCGTGCAGGGAGGCACTTCCACCCACAGAGAGTGACCTCTTAGAGACAGACACAGACAGAAAAAAAAGTTCAAAGTTGAATGTAGTGATTTCCTTCATTGCGCTATTTCCGTGTAAACACTTCATAAAAAGAACAGCAAACAAATTAATTTATGAACACAAAAGTTTTGAAACTTCAACATTCTATATACTTGTTGACGTGAAGTGTTTTCCAAATGAAGCAACAGCTATGGATTGATTTGTAGTTGTAATTGGTTAATAAGACATTTAATAAGACATTTAATAAGACATTAATAAGACATTTCAGCGAATCTTCTGTTTTCTGACTAACTAAACGAAACCTGACAATGAGTACACCATAGAACTAATGCAATAAAATAAATGATACACACTTTCATCAATATACCAAACAACTTTAGCAGACATTAAAATCATATAAAAGGATTTCTTTAGCGGAGGTAAAAATATTTCATGACGAGCTCTGGACTGTCTACTCGATGGTCCCTGGCTCAAGATCGTCTCCTCTTTATCCTCCGTCGTCCTGTGGGAGGTAATGGATACAGTGTGATAATCTTCCTTTCTGAACTAATATGTTACAAACAGGGCGTCTCGACTGACTCTAACTTGGTTATGTACCTTCTTACAGTGTATACAAACACAGGTCTTTACTAGATAAATCTCGAATAGAAACTTCAGGTCTATTTACAGTGTATACAAACACAGGTCTTTACTAGATCAATCTCGAATAGAAACTTCAGGTCTATTTACAGTGTATACAAACACAGGTCTTTACTAGATCAATCTCGAATAGAAACTTCAGGTCTATTTACAGTGTATACAAACACAGGTCTTTACTAGATCAATCTCGAATAGAAACTTCAGGTCTATTTCAAATAATATAAGTATTGTCTAGGGACTTTAGACTCTAGACCTTGCAAGACGTCAAGAGTTATAAATTATTCATCATCATTTCGTTACTAGTTGAAAACTTTACTTTAACTGTTACACAGACGGAGGGGTTTATTTCACAGTAAATAAATAGTGTATAAGTTGCAATATTTTATGGTTCTGTAAAACAAAATTACTTAAACGTTTCTAATTGAAACACAACAATGGTTCTGTAAAACACAACAATGGTTCTGTAAAACACAACAATGGTTCTGTAAAACACAACAATGGTTCTGTAAAACACAACAATGGTTCTGTAAAACACAACAATGGTTCTGTAAAACACAACAATGGTTCTGTAAAACACAACAATGGTTCTGTAAAACACAACAATGGTTCTGTAAAACACAACAATGGTTCTGTAAAACACAACAATGGTTCTGTAAAACACAACAATGGTTCTGTAAAACACAACAATGGTTCTGTAAAACACAACAATGGTTCTGTAAAACACAACAATGGTTCTGTAAAACACAACAATGGTTCTGTAAAACACAACAATGGTTCTGTAAAACACAACAATGGTTCTGTAAAACACAACAATGGTTCTGTAAAACACAACAATGGTTCTGTAAAACACAACAATGGTTCTGTAAAACACAACAATGGTTCTGTAAAACACAACAATGGTTCTGTAAAACACAACAATGGTTCTGTAAAACACAACAATGGTTCTGTAAAACACAACAATGGTTCTGTAAAACACAACAATGGTTCTGTAAAACACAACAATGGTTCTGTAAAACACAACAATGGTTCTGTAAAACACAACAATGGTTCTGTAAAACACAACAATGGTTCTGTAAAACAAAAAAGAAAATATAAAGTCGAGATTTGAGACGTAGAAGATGCTGAGAGATTAAACTCGTGATGATTTGAAGAGCTCTGTAATACACTAAACATTTGGAATGCCGCCAATAGAGGAAGCACGGGCTGTGTACTGGATACATTGAAGTTTTACCAAGTGTGAAAGTATAAGGGGGATACTCTTTCATTGTGGTATAGACAGCGACTGCTTTGTTACAGCCAGTAGTACATTATCTTATTAGAAAACTGTTTAAATAAGAAACAACAGGTATCGGCCGTTCATAAAAAATGCAAATAGGCGGTCTGGTCACTGCCTGGAAATGTTCAGAAATAGAAAATTCTATTAGTCAGGTCATGAATCTAATTACAGAAGCTGGCTGTGGGAGGCCCCCAAGTTTGTTAGTCTGGCCAAGGGAGGTAAGAGGCCTTCAAGTTTGTTAGTCTTGATGTGTTTGTGCATGGAGTAGCGTCACGAAGATTGCGTGTTTGAAAGATTTGTATCAACAATTTTCTCTTTAATGGCCAAGAAAGCTTGAAAACATTGTCTGTTGATTTAGCTTAACGCTATGATCTGACTATCTGTTATTAGATCGCTAATATCTACCTATCTTTTTACTAGTCAAAATACCGACGTATTACAAAGCTTATATCAACCAATGCTTATATCAACCAAAGCTTATATTAACTCAGGGGGAACAAATGTGTACACGTTATTTTTTCCTACCCATTCTTGACTCAAGATGAAACTTTGCACAATTATTTATTTTAACCAACACGACAGGAATCAATTAAAACAAGGTTACAAAGACAGTTTGTGTGGAAAAACAAACTTAAAATCGGCCCCCGAAGTGGTCCACCCATACAGGCTTAAATATTTTCAGAAAGAACATCCGAATGAAATTATATCAAAGACAAATGAGAGATAAGAATGGAGACAGAAGGTCGACAGATCTTGTGTAGTGCCCCAACTGTCCAGCAGATCAAAGGATAGGTGCAAGTGAATGCAAAGTTAGATGTGAACCTGGCCTAACTAGTTCCCCTTTCAGACCTTGTGGTCTATAGGGCAGATGATGTAAGGTTCATCTGTTTTTGTGGCCTACGGTTAACGAGGGTGTCATTTAGCCAGCACAACGACCAACCGCCTTTACTTTTCCCCAACTAATGTCAGGTACCCATTAGAGCTGGGTGGACTCAGAGGCACCCAAGGATTCCGAAGTTGAAAATCCCAGTCTTCACCAGGATTCGAACCCGGGATCCCCGGTTCGGAAGCCAAGAGCTTTACCGCTCAGCCACCGCGCCTATCCTGGTCTAACTGAAGTAATTTGATGTAATTGTTTTGAAAAGTCTCAATCTCTTATTCGGATCATTAAATAGTTTCATTTTGTGTTTCCATACTTTTTTAAAGAAAATGCAGTTTACAAGAATACTATTCGTTTTAAATTAGGTTTAACTTATAATGCATACTAGTGAGCTTTTTCTCTTAAAAAAAAAATTGCTTGCATAAGTGATTTAAAAAATTAGATTTTTCCCTTTCAGAAAAAAAAAAGTAGCCGTTGCATCAGAACTTTGAATAGTCTAAAATATTGTGATGTTGGATTTTCACTATCTTTCTAGTTTACGAGATCTAAACGGGACGGACGGACAGACGGACAGACATTTCACACAAAACTAATAGCGTCTTTTCCCCTTTCGGGGGCCGCTAAAAATAACCAATTAGTCAATTAATTAATTATTATGTTTGATACCATAAAGGGAAGTTAATCATTCACTATTAAGTGATATGGTTAAATATATGAGGTTTTGTTTCCCTTATGAATCTTACATGTTATTTCTGCAACACCCATTCTCGGATCAAGTTGAAACTTTTACACTATTATCTATTTTACCTAGAAAAACATGAATCAATTAAAAAAAAAATAAGTCAATTAATTATTGGTAATTGATAATTTTGTTTGATATGAAAAAAGGTAAATAAATTCTTCATTATTTAGTGATATAGTTAGAAATGTGGAGTTCTTTCATTTAGAAAAGCTTTTTACAAAATATTTTTATATTTTGCTTGTTCTGCTTCTATGCGTTCTCATTATTATGTTTGAGGGGTCAGCCTAACAGTCCAGTATCAAAGCTGAACACTGTAGTACTGTCCAGATTTAGCAACCCTCCATATGGTGTTTCATGTAAAGAGCAATTTTTATTGACAACCTTATTTTTTTTCCAACTACATCTTGATGTCAGAATATTTCAACATTTAATCGACAATCTTACCCGACATTGCGAAATATTTAGTCGCAATAATACCGTTTAGAACTGTTTCAGACTAAAAGATAAGAGGAACCAATACACCGAGGGTCATCAAAGTTGGTTAGCTACTATCAGAGAAGGTAAATAGAGAAGCTATTATGAAATAGGGGAAATGCGCAGCTTCAAACTAAGAAACTAAACCTATATTGATCTTATTAGAGTCTGAATATAAAGTCAATCTTTTAGAACATTGTATTACTCATTGTTAAGAAACTATTTCCTCTGTGACATTTTTTTCTCAAGCATAATCTGATCAGAACTTCTTTGTGTACTGCAAAAACAAACAAACAACCTTACATTATAGAAAGCAATAATCTAAGATGGGTTCAATTCTAGTAAGTCAAAAACTTTCCTTTTCTGGTTCACTTTCTAAGCATAAATATGAAAGATTAACTTTTTATATATTTATAGCATTTTGTTTCAAGATCTTTTAAATATTTTCTTTTCTGTCTCAGCCA
Organism: Biomphalaria glabrata; assembly: GCF_947242115.1. Classification (NCBI taxonomy): domain Eukaryota; kingdom Metazoa; phylum Mollusca; class Gastropoda; family Planorbidae; genus Biomphalaria; species Biomphalaria glabrata. The sequence goes on from NC_074715.1 coordinate 20,139,258, forward strand.
AATTACTAATAGAGTGTTCATAGTCCAAAATGTAAAGGCACTCTATTGAGTTACTGATATTGGTCTTTTCAGTGACGCTATGAAGTGTTAATTTAAGATTCTTAAAAGCTGGATATCTGCTACTGTTAGAAGTAGTGACCCGATCTTAAACTAACAAATTGAAACTTTTAAATAGATATAAAGTAACCAGTTTCAAGTATATATAAATACAGAGGAACTTTTGTTACTATAATGACTTGTATGGTAGTCTACGATTGTAACAAAAAGAGTCAATACGAAAGAAGAAAAATGAATAAATCTCAAAACGTAACCAACATTAGTGCCAAGCAAAAAACTTTCAAAACATTCATTACTTATGTTCAGATAAAACTGAAGTTTGTTTCGTTAAACACGCGTCTTCGTGGTGTTTTAGTCAGTCAGTGTGTACACTAGTGGAATCTCTTATGTTTTGTTGTGTGGAGGACTGCTTACAGCCTTGAGACACTCAACAGACTTAACTCGAGTTTATCTCTTTTACAACCTGGTAGTCTTCTTATGGATTTGAGTTCAACTCCCCATCCCCCCCCCCCCCAGGTAGTGAAGCTGTTTATGACACTCAGCAACTGGTCCAAATTGAAATACATGCAATCTTTTGACAATATACTAAGACATCTGGCATGTCACATGTCATATGGTGTAATACATTTGTCATATCTCTCTCTCTCTGTGACATTTTACGTCTCGAGAGACGATCTTTTCCCTTTGCAACTTCTTGTGTGACTAAAGAGGCCAATCCTTGATACTCAGCTGCGATCGCAGGTTGGGCATATCTAATCACCAGGCGCCGTTGCATTTTCACCCTTCTTTCTGCTTCTGTTGTGTATGACATCTGCAATCTGTGACCCTTCCTTTATGCTCTCTCTCCATGTGGATCTGTCCAGTGCCACCTCTTCCCAGTTGCCAGTGTCGATTTTGAAGAGCTTCATGTCGCGTTTGCATACATCCGTATAACGTAAAAGTGGGTGACCAGCGGTTCTCCTGCCTTCTATTAGATCGCCATACAGGACGTCCTGTGGAATTCAACCTACTGGCATATGGTGTAATACATTTGTCATATGGTGTAATACATTTGTCATATGGTGTAATATATGTGTCATATGGTGTAATACATTTGTCATATGGTGTAATATATGTGTCATATGGTGTAATATATGTGTCATATGGTGTAATACATTTGTCATATGGTGTAATATATGTGTCATATGGTGTAATATATGTGTCATATGGTGTAATATATGTGTCATATGGTGTAATACATGTGTCATATGGTGTAATACATTTGTCATATGGTGTAATACATTTGTCATATGGTGTAACGTGGGAAGCGTGGTCGAGAGGCTAAACACGTTTGTAGTTGGCTTGGCTACCTATGAAGGTTGCTCGAAGTTCGACACCCGACTCGGGCAGAGTTGTGTTTACTGAAAACCTAAAGGCAGCACGGAAAACCTTCTCCCAGATACACCCCTCCCCCACTGGTCCACAAATGAGATTAGACCACAGCGCTCTGAGCATGCTATAAGCATGAAAGTAGCGCTATATAAACGCTATGATATTATTTATATATATTCAATATGCCTGTGCGTAGCCGGATTTGCGATAGTATAAGACTGTGCGGCCTTCCCATTAAACAAAAATATATTTATTTATATTTATATTTTAACTACCACAAACAACTTATTAAATATATAAAAAAATACATTAAAGTACTATATTACTTATTTCGTATACATTTCTTTACTTTGATATGTCTAAATAGTATTAAATGCATTTATAGTACAGTTAGAAGAGGATATAAACCTCCACAAATCTCCTTCCCCAGGCCTCCACTTACTAAACTCGGGCACTGCATCTGTCAAGAAATGTAATACGTATCCTGTAAGTCAAGGAGTCTCACCAAACTAAGCTTTGTTTGCCGCTACCTATTTTTCATTGTCTAGTCATCGTGAAAGAAAGTTTGGGTCTCTATGTATTCAGCTTTTAGAACCGTTGTTTTCTTCAAGTTTGGGTCTCTATGTATTCAGCTTTTAGAACCGTTGTTTTCTTCAAGTTTGGGTCTCTATGTATTCAGCTTTTAGAACCGTGGTTTTCTTTAAGTTGCTCTCATCTAAGACAAAGTGACAAGAAAGATAACCCAATGATTGGTTGAAGAGTTGCCTCTTAATGTTCATCTATCATCTTAGTGACTAAAATCGATACTGAAGGACATATATTATAATGTAGAATAGTCGGCCCTTTCAAGAACGGCGATTTCCTTAACATAAATGTAAATTTAATAATTTTTATTTTAAGAGAACCGTAATAACATTATTTTATTTCAAAATAATAGAAATATTATCTAATACTGGGTTTTATTGTGCTACATATCAAAACTCTGTAACTCTACAAACTGGATAGCAGTGCACATACAAAGTAAAATATAAAATGAAAGAAAACTCCGCACTAACAACTATATCTCTCAATAATGTAGAAGCTAACTCCATTACTCGATGCACAACAAAAAAAAAATACCAATAATTTATTAACTAATTGGTTGATGTTATTTATTAATTGGTGTTTTAATTGGTACAATGGATAATTACTCAAAGTTTCAATTTGATCCGAGAATGAGTGTGGGAGAATTAATGTGTACAAACTTTTTTCCAGACAGACGGATAGACAGAGTGACTTCATATAAGCTATATCTCATTTATATCTCATTTATAAGCTTACTTAAGTACGACCTTATTTCCATGTATCTTAAGTTATTTAATATCTTTATAATCACAATCCTATAAGACGCAATGCATAGATGCAGTTACAAGAGAAAAACAATGATGATGTGGCCAGAACAACGACCAATTGCCTTTACTATTTGCCAACTAATGTTAAATACCCAAAACATCAAGATGGACTCAAGGAAGCCTTATAATTCCGAAATTCAAAACACCAGTCTTCAGCGTGATTCGAACCCGAGACTCCTTCGTCTGTAGGCCAAGCCCTTTAACTCAACAACCACTCCTCTAAACTTTTCTGTGCTAATATTTATTTCACTTCTGACAAACAATGTTAATGTGCGATCGTCACGTTGAGTTCCAGACAGCTAGTCCTACTAAATCGTGTGGGTGTATTATATTCTACACACACACACACACAGAGACACAGAGACACAGACACACACACAAACACACACATATATACTGTATTCCTCACTAATCTTCGGACTCGAAGACAAGCCTTATGTATATATACAGGTCTTTTTTGTGACACGTACCGGCACCTTTATGAATGTGGGGAAAACAATTATTACTTTCTAGTATTTTAACGTATATTATTAATTTATTAATTGTTAAAAGTTAGGCAATCAATCACTGCATACCGGCACTTATTTTTTTTTACAAAAAAGCACTGTATATATATGTGGAAATACAAGTGTCATAGGATGCAGTAATTTAAACAAAATACAACTCACTTTCTTCTTCTTCTTCTTCTTAAACTGTCTGGTAGAGTTGAGCCTTCGGCTCTTGGAACTCTAGGCCAGCAAAAGTGAACAAGAGCTCCCTTTCACCAACCTGAATGAGAACAGTGTACACTGTTCTGTCTGACGGGTGGGTCAGACTCGCGGAAAGAGACCGCGTACACTAAGACCCCCGTCATTTTCCTTTTCTATACCAGGCTAACTGTGCGGTACACGCCATTTATGTAACGGCCCCTTAAGGAACAGCGCCTGGATTGTGACAAGGTTGTGGGAGCTTTTTTACAACTCCGCGCAGTGCAATGAGGATGCTCTCGCACCCCACACGGGAGTCTTGTTTTGCTACCCTTTAGCCTAATCGTTTCCTCTTACGATCGTTTCCACCCGGGCGCCACTATGAGGCAGGGTAGCATGCCCGGGACAACTCACTTTAAAACTACAAGAAAAATGTAAATGAAACTTAGTGTGATTATTAAAGTTCATTCATATTGGAGATTTCCAACTACATAGCGAGCCGGGTTACAACATTTTTATTCATGGTCATGTGATAGAAGAACTCTACTGCGAGGGGAATTAGTCGAGACCCTATCAGACGATGGTAGAATGCAAGAGGAGTAGAGAGTATCCTTATCTTCATGACGTAATTAGTGACAATTGTTTGTTCAGACGGATTCATTAGCTGGCTGGTAGGAAATGCCTCACTGAGAACACAATGCGATAAGATCAAACTAAAAAAAAAGTTATTGATTTTTTGTGTTTTGATGAAGATAGAACATTCTTTTCGTTTGTAAACAAACAGTTTTGTTATAAATAGACACCTGTTATAGTACACTAATACCATGTAGTTCATCCATTTCTTTTCTTTGAATGAAATATGCACATTCACTAGAGGAACTTGAGATCAATTTTGATTATACTTTTGGTGATTTGATTGTCAACATTTCTCCTTTTCTAATATTTCGAGTTTATTCCTACAAAAGTATAAATAGGATTACACAAACATAAGCTTGAATTGATCAGTAAGTTTTCATCAATAAATCTTCCTTTACAATAAACATGCAGCTTTTTAGAAAATTTGATTTCTAACTAGTCTTAAACCAAATAATGTAACAGTGTATTGTACATATATTTGGTAGTCTTTATAACTATATCTGGTTATTTCTGATTTTTACAAAGCTTATATCATCCCTGTCTGTCTGGTAAAAGTGTACACGTAATTCTCGGATCAAGTTGAATCCTTGCACAATTATTTATTGGCATAGACAAGACATGAAACAATTAAAAAAAATTACCAATGAGTCAATTAAATTATTTTGTTTGATACCAACAAAGGAACCTAATCCTTCAGTATTCAAAGATATGGCTAAATGTGTTGGGTTTGGTCTCTTTATATAATTGTTAACGCTCCTTCTCCCGCACGCATTCTTCGATCACATTGAAACTATAAACAGTTTTTAATTGTACCAAACAAAAAAAGAATCAATAAAATAAAACAAGTAGACAATTAATTATTGGTCATTAATTATTTTGTTATCGAATAAGGGAAATAACGTGTACATTATTGATAGATATAATTTTAAGGTCAGAGTTCTTCGCCTTTAGATAAAGATTTTTTGTTTGTTTGCTTGTATGTCTTCTAATGAACACCCGTGTCCTGCAAGTCTCATCATCAAAGGGTTACATCATCATCAAAGGGTTACATCATCATCAAAGGGTTACATCATCATCAAAGGGTTACATCATCATCAAATGGTTACATCATCATCAAAGGGTTACATCATCATCAAAGGGTTACACCATCATCAAAGGGTTACATCATCATCAAAGGGTTACACCATCATCAAAGGGTTACATCATCATCAAAGGGTTACATCATCATCAAAGGGTTACATCATCATCAAAGGGTTACATAATCATCAAAGGGTTACATCATCATCAAAGGGTTACATCATCATCAAAGGGTTACACCATCATCAAAGGGTTACATCATCATCAAAGGGTTACATCATCATCAAAGGGTTACACCATCATCAAAGGGTTACATCATCATCAAAGGGTTACATCATCATCAAAGGGTTACATCATCATCAAAGGGTTACATCAACAAAATCTCCGACATTTGAGATCAGCGATTCCTCACGTCTACACCAAAACGTTTTCCCAAGCGAAAGGAGAACTCGCTGTGTACATCCAGGTCTCAGTACTGCTATTTCAACGGACTAAATCATGGGTACCGAGTTACTCAAAGCAGTGGTTAGAAAATCTCTTGAGCTCCCTTCGACTGAGACTTAAATAGTGCTATCACAGCTTGAAGACTCCAAGTCTTTAGAATCATGTTTTTGTTTTCTTCTTATTAGGTTTGGATCTCTGTCCTACTAGAACTAAGGACCACATTGACGTAATCCCTGATCTCCACATACAACCACTGTGGTTGAGAAAATGGAGCGGCAGACCAGTCCATGAAGCGCATAGCATGAGTTGGATGGAAGTTGGTGTGGTGGATAGGGGTTGGTGTGGTGGATAGAGGTTGGTGTGGTGGATAGAGGTTGGTGTGGTGGATAGAGGTTGGTGTGGTGGATAGAGGTTGGTGTGGTGGATAGAGGTTGGTGTGGTGGATAGGGGTTGGTGTGGTGGATAGAGGTTGGTGTGGTGAATAGAGGTTGGTGTGGTGGATAGAGGTTGTACTGGTGGATAGGGGTTGGTGTGGTGAATAGGGGTTGGTGTGGTGGATAGAGGCAGGTGTGGTGGATAGAGGTTGGTGTGGTGGATAGGGGTTGGTGTGGTGGATAGGGGTTGGTGTGGTGGATAGGGGTTGGTGTGGTGGATAGAGGTTGGTGTGGTGGATAGAGGTTGTACTGGTGGATAGAGGTTGGTGTGGTGGATAGGGGTTGGTGTGGTGGATAGGGATTGGTGTGGTGGATAGAGGTTGGTGTGGTGGATAGGGGTTGGTGTGGTGGATAGGGGTTGGTGTGGTGGATAGAGGTTGGTGTGGTGGATAGAGGTTGGTGTGGTGGATAGGGGTTGGTGTGGTGGATAGGGGTTGGTGTGGTGGATAGGGGTTGGTGTGGTGGATAGAGGTTGGTGTGGTGGATAGAGGTTGGTGTGGTGGATAGGGGTTGGTGTGGTGGATAGAGGTTGGTGTGGTGGATAGAGGTTGGTGTGGTGGATAGGGGTTGGTGTGGTGGATAGAGGTTGGTGTGGTGGATAGAGGTTGGTGTGGTGGATAGAGGTTGGTGTGGTGGATAGGGTTTGGTACTGGTGGATTTCGAACGAGGATAATACCGAAAGGTGATTAAAAATGTTTGAGCCGGGGAGGGGGGAACATGAACGACATTAAGTCTCTGGGCAATATAAAATGTAGTCAGTCCTACTAATGTCAACAATTCACAACTGCAGAGACTGGACTCAATTAAATAATGTTTTAAGTACAAAAATGACATTTAGTTGATAAGACTAAACATGAACTCGGTACCTTGAAACACAGAGAAGTTAGGACAATGGTATCTGAATATATTCGGCTAGACAAAATATGGTTTTAATAAACATACAAAATGCTTGGAGCTGGAAACTTATTGACATGACTTACTTAAAACTTTGTCACGATGATGGAATAGCTCGTCGATAAGTAACAAATAGTAATAACTATACATACATCATTTTTATATCTGTAACTTTGTGTAGCACAGTTCTATAGTTTAGTTCTTCATCGAAATGAAATCAACAACATTAGTTAAATATTTACGTCACAACTTATGGAAACTCACGTAAGCCAAGTTGTTATTGTTGACTCATGTTATAACCAAAATTTTTGTAATTGTTAAAAATGATAATACACTACTATAATCATTGGGTTTTGTAATTATTATTATTAGCTATTATTTTAAATGACCAAATTTTAGGCACCCTAAGGTTAATGTGTTATGAACAGATCATTCTTTAAGTATGTTGATATAGATCTACTGATTTCCCTGTCCTTTAGATAGCACTAAAGTCATTGTGTCAGGTGTTCTGGACATACAGCTGGAGAAATGAAATAAAATGTGAATGTCTTGTCAAGTAAAGACTAAAACAATAACGACTAATAGTAAGACTTCCATTTACTAAACCAATGCAAGGGAGATAACACATTCCAAATTACGAGATGACAAAAAACAAAACGAAAACAAAAAACGATAAACTAATGACAAGAGGTTAACACGAGACTCACAGCTAGCAACATTTAGCCAACATTTCTCCCTGCGACGCCTTCCCGGCAGAAGAAAAAGTACAAAGTAATGGAAACATAGACAATAAATGATTTCTCAGTGAAGTTTCGATCGAAAGATACAATGTTTTGGGTTTTGTGTGTGACCTATCACCAAGGTGCCAACCAGCTCCACTGATTATGTCTCTTTATTGCAGTCCACCATTAGTATGTTGTGTGTTATTTCATTCCTCTGAATTGGCGACAAACATCTGACATTTAGATGACATTTTGTTTGTCTGTTTCAGTTTGCTGGCTTTGCTACCTACACTTGGGCCTTCGGTGAGCTCCTCTGCAAAGGTGTACACTACCTTCAGAATGTTTCATCTGTTTGTTCTGTTCTGACCTTGACAGCCATGAGCATGGAAAGGTGAGTCCAATTAAATTATATGAAAGATAAGTCTAAACAAGTAAAATTTCATTACATACAAGACTCATTTCAGAAAGGCAGTTGCTATATCAGTCATGAAAGTACTATGTTTGGAATATAATTCGCACATAAATATCACTCAATATAATATACAATGTTCCTATTCCAATCGATTTAATATAATAATAATAGCAATAAAACATAAAAAAAAATACTTAAAACAAAACAAAACTTATACGAAGTGTAATTGTATCAATTAGTTTGAATCAGTCATGTAATTAAGTTTGTAATAACAATGATATATTTGTTTTAACGCTGTCATTGACAGAAAGTTTATTTGAAAAAAACTCTAATAATAATAATAAAATAGCCATAACAATGACCAACCGCTTTTATTTGTTTCCAACTAGTGTTAGGTACTCATTAGACCTGGTCCCGAAATAACAAATCCCAGTCTTCACCATTTAGGTTTATAAAAATAAAATAGGGGCTTTTAAAAAGTGCATATGTGTGTGTGTTTTTTGTTTTTTTTTTTGGGGGGGGGAGAGGAATGTATAATTCGGTTTGTAGAGATGGGTTATTGTAAATAATGTGTGTCTCTAGATGTAGATCAACAGCTGACAAAATAAAAGAAAAATGTGTAAAGTGTGGACTATATGGCGAATAATGATGTTTCTTTTTCCCAACTTTTCACTGGGAAGTGTCAAGATGTTCAGATTTATGGATCAAAACTTCTCAACTCTACGTATAAAAGATGTGCGAAAGAAATGAAGCAGAACGAGGCAATAAACAGGGCCGGCCTAAGGAATAATAATAATAATAATAATAATCTTTATTATCCGTAAGGAAATTTGTCTTACAATTTGTGCATTACACCAAACAAAAAACATTATAACTATAAGAAACCAGGATGCAGCCTAGAGTCTCTGGTAGGTTCCTCGCACAGGACAACAAATGGTGATAGTTGAAGTACATTACGTTAATCATAAGTTGCGTACTTTGAGTTTTTCGCTGTTTTTGTTTTTTTTTTCATTAATTTTCTATTACATTTGGAACCAGCAAGTTCACTTTGCCTAGGGCCTCCAACTATTTAAGGCGGGCAATAAGCCGCGCAAATCTATTAGTAGAGCCCATTTCAACTGTCCTACTATTTCTCGTGGTCTGTAGAGCGTTTAAAAGAACTATAGCACTATAAAACAAGCCAAATAAAAAAAATACTTAAAAAAACAAACTAAGCTTGTTTAAAGGAATAACCTCACATTTTAAATCATTATCTCTCAATACTGTAATAATTATTTCTCTTTTTTAGATCAAATAAAACTTATTAATTAACCATATTTAATAAACTATTTGGTCTTTTGATTGATTCATGGGTTGTTTTTGACAATTAATAATTGTGCAAATTGGTAACTTGATCCATGAATGGGAAGTGGGAGAAATAACGTGTTCAAAATGTATTTGTAACAGACGGACAGACAGAATGAGCTGATGTAAGCTTTGTAATAATGATTTTGATGAATCGCGAAGCAAACAACCCTCACCTACGAGGAAGGATTTTGTTCTTCTTGTGACGTACTAGACATGTCAAAGGGGAGACAACCTTGTTACTCATTAGTAGCCCTTGACTTCAGCCCATTGTAGTGTCACACACAGTACTCCGAAACCATTGCACTGTCTCAGAACCAAGAGTACTAATATGGGGAGGGGGAGCAAGTTGTAAGAGTGAGGAGGATTGGTGAAAGAGGCCGAAGCCAGAGCTAACTAGACATAATGTGTGGTAGAGGAAGAAAGAGGTAGAGGAAGGATACATGTGTGATCAAGGAAGAAACAAGAGATTCTGTTTGTTTTTTTATTGTTTGTTTTTGTTGTTGTTTTTGCAGCAAAAAAGTGAGAGTGAATGAAAGATCTACGAAGTACAGAGAATTCTAGAGAATGGAAAGAGAGAAAAGAGAAGAGAAAAAGGTAAAAGAGAAGAGAGAAAAGATAAGAGAAAAAGGCAAAAGAGAAGAGAAAAAAGAGAAGAGAAAAAGATAAAAGAGAAGAGAAAAAGGTAAAAGAGAAGAGAAAAAAGAGAACAGAAAAAGGTAAAAGAGAAGAGAAAAAGAGAAGAGAAAAAGGTAAAAGAGAAGAGAAAAAGGTAAAAGAGAAGAGAAAAAACAGAAAAGAAAAAGGTAAAAGAGAAGAGAAAAAGGTAAAAGAGAAGAGAAAAATGTAAAAGAGAAGAGAAAAGAGAAAAGGAAAAAGTAAAAGAGAAGAGAAAAAGGTAAAAGAGAAGAGAAAAAGGTAAAAGAGAAGAGAAAAGAGACAGAGACAGAGAGAAGTAACCAATGAGACAGTTTTGACGCTTATTAATTTGTTGATAAAGAAGATTGGGGCACTTATTGATCTGATCACTTCCTCAACAACTAGATGATGATATTGGAGAACTGTCGCCAGTGTGCTGGGGCACACAGGACTGGAAGGTCGCCGAATCTAAAAATAACCCAACACTCCACGACACTGACACTCTCCATTGATAACAATATCTCCACTCACGCTTAGTAATTTCAACACTTGAATACTAGATCTGGTTACTCTGAGGCAATTTTGGTTAATTTTTATTTTAAACATTTATTTTAACTATAGATAACTTTTTTTTTCTTCGTAGAGGTGTTGACATCACTAGCAGAAGATTGTAGGAAAGAAAGGGATCATTGTTTGTAAAATGTTTGTAAAATGTTTTACATGTTTCGGATGTTCCTTCAGAGTTGAAGATAATTACTTCCTAGTCCAAACATCCCGCAGGACGACGGGGGATGGGAGCGGGCAGGGTTTGAACCCGGGACCATCGATAAATCTGAACGACAGTCCAGCGTGCAAACCGCACGACCAGGCAGCCATCCATTGTTTGACATAGTGCTTTCTTTGTTTGACATGGTGTTATCATTGTTTATCATAGTGCTATCATTGTTTGACACAGTGCTATCATTGTTTATCACAGTGCTATCATTGTTTATCATAGTGCTATCATTGTTTGACACAGTGCTATCATTGTTTATCACAGTGCTATCATTGTTTATCATAGTGCTATCATTGTTTGACACAGTGCTATCATTTTTTGGGATAACTTCCAATTATTTGCATAACTTTAGAATTTTAGCAACATATGAAATTTGAGGCGTCGCATGACATTTTGGGCATAACGTCTTATAATAATAATACCTTTATTCAGGTCACTCGGACGCTGGGGGAGGCTGATCTCAAAAATGGCTCTGACGTTTTTCCTAAAAATTTAACAGTTGATGTGTATCGCTGAGAAAATAAATACTAGCTCATTGGTCATATGGGGAAAACTCTAGTTTGACCGTTAAAATTTTTCAAAGTAAAAATAAAAAAATGTAAATTTGGCTAGCGACTTAATCTAGGTCTATAACAAAATCTAGATCCTAATCGGGTTTGAATGGACTGTCGCGTTCTAGAATGGACTATCGCGTATGTAAGGCTTTATTGATTCATGAGTTTAATAAATTAATGTTCAGGGAAATTTGGCGCATTATCTTCTAGATCTAAATGCTTATCATTGGAATATTAAAAGATGTACTAGATATTTACATTCAAGTAACCAGGATTCCTTCTCAGGGAGAAGGGGCGATGGGGCGGGATAAAAAAAAATTAATCTGGCATTCAATGATTTGTAATAGAAAAACAATCGCTCAATAAGTTGCATAGAGAAGGTATTGTCTTTTTTGAAAAAGTATTTGAATGTTTCTTTCTGTTAAAACCTTTCTGAAGGGTGTTCCAAACACCATCGTTTCCTTAAACAATTCCTCAATAAAGTGTTCTCAGTCTACACTCGTTCAATAGGAGTCTAGTTCTTCTTCATAACCTCTACGTTGTCAATAGGGGGGGTCACTCAACAAGAGTACACACTGCTGTCCTCCTGACAATTTTCGTTGCTTTTTATTCAATGTCGTGAGAAATGACCTTAATGACCTTAATGACCTTAATGGTCTTAATGCTGCTCGACACCTTTTGTCCCTGCGTCTGTTTCATGTCCCCCTAGGAGTTGTGTGCTCTTTCTAGACTATTGGTGTTTCTGCTGAGGATTGTAATCCTATAATCAACTGGGACTAGTCAAGCTGTGACAAAGATGTTGACATAGTGCTTCAGAATGTAAACAGGATCAGAGAGTCTATGTGCTGTAGTTACTCAGTAAATCTCTTTTTCTGTACTCTCTTCTCTTTTTGTCATTCTCTATGGAATGTTGTCTAGGGAAAAAATAGAATCCATGTAATAGCTTTATTGAATTGAATTCAATTGAATTAATAAAGCAGTTTTTGTCATTGTTAATTTTTTTAAAAGTAAAGTTCCTCTCTAAGACTTTTGAGATCTATGGGGCAGATGATGTAAAGGTCATCTGTTGGAGTGGCTCACGGTTAACGAGGGTGTCATGTGGACAGAACAACGACGAAGCATAAAGATCCCTAAATACAAAATCCTACTCTTTACCACTATTCGCAATCGGGACCCCCAGCCAGCGTTTAGTAATCTTATTACTGAGTCGTAGGTTCGAATCCTGCTTTCTGCTATCTACTAACCCTCTACAGGAATTTAAACAGTAAAAATACTAGACCTTTCGAGCAATTTTTTTTTTTAATTCTTGGGCTAAAGAAAAAACTTTCTTCCACTTTTCATGATTGAGTCCTCTCTGAACGCGACACCTTGAAATGTAGTCACACCCGCTCTTTACATTTCTTCTCATATACCCCCCCCTTTGATTTGTATGGCTAGGCCAGTCCACGACCATGACTTGCAGGAACCTCTTAACTGTAAACGTCAATTCTGAGATACGGTACGTTTCTTTCATCACAAAGACCTCGGAACATGAGCAGCCTGCATAGAGTTTTGTTTTGCTTTCTCGAATTTTTATGTCGTTTTCAAAAGTGTTTCGAAAAATTAAGCACCTCTTTCAGACCTTACGATTTATAGGGCAGATGATGTAATGTCGTCTGTTTCTATGTCCAACGGTTAACGAGCAGGGTGTCATGTGGGCAGCACAATGACCAACCGCCTTTACTTTCCCCAACTAAAGTAAGGTAACCATTAGAGTTGGGTGGACTCAGGGGCGCCATAAAAGTCCCGAAATTCAAAATCCCAGTCTTCACCGAGATTCGAACCCAGGTCCCCAGGTTCGGAAGCCAAGCGCCTATTCACTCAGCTACCGCGCCCCCTTTTCGAAAATATATTGAGCTGAAAATTAAAGCATCTGATCAAGATATAGAAGTCCAAAATGAAAGACGTAACCTCTATGGTATCAGGTAACCCTCTATGGTATCAGGTAACCCTCTATGGTATCACGTAACCCTCTATGATATCACGTAACCCTCTTTGGTATCACACATTATTATTTGATGAGGAACATGATAAGCTCGTTTTGTTTTTTAAGTAACGATTTATGCTTTTCCTTTTATACATTTTAATTGTATATCTACCGGAATTTCATATTCATTCAGTTTAGTAAGAATCTATATGATGTACACTCTTTATTGTATAAACAATTTATAGCAATAAATAAAACAGATTAGATAGATGTGTAAAAGGTGTCTAATATGGGTCTTTATAATTTATACTGATCTGAACATTGCTTTCGTGTTTCTGTTTGAGTTCGTAGTAACAGACACACAGATCAAAACACAATAAAGTAAATCAAAATGTGTATGTAGAATATTAACGTTTAATCCAGAACCATAACAGTCAATCTCAGTCACTAGAATAAAAGATGTGACTTCTTTGAAAGCCTCTAACTGTCCTCCTATCTATCTCTACCCTATAATCTCGATTGTGTGTTCACTCCCAGTCACCTAAAGTACATCTTTACAGATGAAAGTCGATTGGTATCACCAGCTCATCACTTCAAATGTTCACTTCAGTTCATGAAATTGTACTTCAGAAAGTATTTACTGAAATCTGTCTCTGTCTAGATCTACAACTTGCTATTCACTTGAAATCTGTCTCTGTCTAGATCTACAACTTGCTATTCACCTGAAATATGTCTCTGTCTAGATCTACAACCTGCTATTCACCTGAAATCTGTCTCTGTCTAGATCTACAACTTGCTATTCACCTGAAATCTGTCTCTGTCTAGATCTACAACTTGCTATTCACCTGAAATATGTCTCTGTCTAGATCTACAACTTGCTATTCACCTGAAATCTGTCTCTGTCTAGATCTACAACTTGCTATTCACCTGAAATATGTCTCTGTCTAGATCTACAACTTGCTATTCACCTGAAATCTGTCTTTGTCTAGATCTACAACTTGCTATTCACCTGAAATATGTCTCTGTCTAGATCTACAACTTGCTATTCACCTGAAATCTGTCTCTATCTAGATCTACAACTTGCTATTCACCTGAAATATGTCTCTGTCTAGATCTACAACTTGCTATTCACCTGAAATATGTCTCTGTCTAGATCTACAACTTGCTATTCACCTGAAATCTATCTCTGTCTAGATCTACAACTTGCTATTCACCTGAAATATGTCTCTGTCTAGATCTACAACTTGCTATTCACTTGAAATCTGTCTCTGTCTAGATCTACAACTTGCTATTCACCTGAAATCTGTCTCTATCTAGATCTACAACTTGCTATTCACCTGAAATCTGTCTCTGTCTAGATCTACAACTTGCTATTCACCTGAAATATGTCTCTGTCTAGATCTACAACTTGCTATTCACCTGAAATCTGTCTCTGTCTAGATCTACAACTTGCTATTCACCTGAAATATGTCTCTGTCTAGATCTACAACTTGCTATTCACCTGAAATCTATCTCTGTCTAGATCTACAACTTGCTATTCACCTGAAATATGTCTCTGTCTAGATCTACAACTTGCTATTCACTTGAAATCTGTCTCTGTCTAGATCTACAACTTGCTATTCACCTGAAATCTGTCTCTATCTAGATCTACAACTTGCTATTCACCTGAAATCTGTCTCTGTCTAGATCTACAACTTGCTATTCACCTGAAATATGTCTCTGTCTAGATCTACAACTTGCTATTCACCTGAAATCTGTCTTTGTCTAGATCTACAACCTGCTATTCACTTTTCGTTGATAGCACTAGAAAAGCATCAAAACGGAAGAAAGTGGCAGCATTAAGACCCAGTCCTTTGGCGTGACCTCCCTCCGGGTCATTAATCAAACCCAGCCGTAGTGAGAGACCATGACTCTTGACCTTCCCCTCTCCAGGCTGCTCCTGGTCACGTCAGACTGCGCTACATTGGTTATCTCCCTCCTGCCCCCAGTCTGACAAGCTTGAAGTTTCGTGGCCTAATCAACTGGCACTTTGAAAAACAAATACATTATTTTGATGAAACAACCTTCGTCACGAAATATTGCATTTCATGGCCAGAATAAATCCACACATTTAAATGCAATTAATAAGGTTCATTAAATAAGAGTGTTCCTTCATTAAGAAAGTAAATAGCTAGAAATGAAGGGTTATAAATGTCAATGCTAACATTGGAATCAAGTTTACTAGATGTTGTTTGCGATTGTCCACTTATGGCAGCAAACTGCTGGCAAACAAATACACCGCTTTAAGAGTAAGACGTAGTTTAAATAACTTGTTTATTAACAATCACTAAAATATTAGCAATATATGAGAATTTGACTTCAGATGAAAAGAAATAAACTAGATCCACATTTTAAACTCGTAATAAAAACACGTTATTACATCCTGGCATCCTGGAGTGGTCTCCCTGAACTAAACCAGCAGTGCCACTTATCTTGCATCATTCACACCGCACACACACACACACAGTCCACAACATTAGTGATGTAGAATGTTGGTACAAGTATAATTAAATAAATCAACAGAGGCTTACCCAATGGTGTACATACAGAAAGAGGAGAAATGAAAAGGTTTGACTTTGAATTGACATAAAATTTTGTCTGCCTATATCGTCCTACGTTAGCACCAACATTTTCTTACATCATCACACAAACTATTGAAACTTCATTAGACGTATAACACTTGCTACACATTTAGTGCGCAATATTAATTTTATGGAACAAATGTATCTGGTGGAGTCACGTGACGCCAAATAAGCTTCAGTAAGTGCTCTCCTCGCCTGAACGTCGTCTGTAAAGTTACGGTCGAAATCTCCTTCTGGTCTAATAAGCTGGAAAATCATCTGTCTAGATTTCAATCTATTTAACTCTTTCTCTCCTAACCGACGATACAAGCGTTGATTCCATCAGTATGTGGTAAATAGTTACGGAGAGAAAGAGTGAAATCTTTGTGAAGGCGAGGTATAAAAGAA
This sequence comes from Biomphalaria glabrata, assembly GCF_947242115.1. Lineage (NCBI taxonomy): Eukaryota > Metazoa > Mollusca > Gastropoda > Planorbidae > Biomphalaria > Biomphalaria glabrata. The sequence continues at coordinate 20,155,668 of NC_074715.1, forward strand.
GGGGAATATCTTTGATTCAGATCAAGTTTGTGGATTCAGTGTTTTAACAAGACCTAGCAAACTCAGTTGCCTTAGAAATATTTGACCACATTCTGATGCAGACAAAGCCGTTGTCCGACGGGGGTCTCTTTAAGTTTTCAGTATGTCTTTTGCGCATGTCTTCTGCAAGGGCTTTACTTTGGGCCTTAAACGTGTGTTCCGCGGCCTTTAATCAGGGCTCCCAACTAACTATTAGAAGAAACTGCTACCAGCTGTTTCCTCTTTGTCAGTGACAGCAAAAAGGCGCCTGGTTTGATCTTTAAAGTCCATAGGGGTTGGGGGGGGGGGGGCGGCGCCTTTGTCACATCGTCCTCATTTACGCTAGTCTTTGGCCACTGAATTGGTGTCCGAACCAGGACAGCTGGTGTCAGGTAATTAGTGCTTCTACACTGTCCACACTGACCTTCAGAAAAACATCGTTATGTGTAAGATAGTATTGCAAGCCTTTGCTTATTATGGAGCCAAAGCTTAAGACATCTATGATTGAAGTTTTATATATATTAAAGAAAACTGAATACTGAGCATTAGAGATGTATATATCAAATAAATACTTATATTTGATTGGCTCTATTTCCAGTTGGGAGATATGTTTGGCAAATTTGTGTTGTCATTACACGAACACAACATACTCCGAACACAACACACTCCATAATATATAAAACACAGAAAACAATCATTTCAATTCAGTTCCCAAACCTTGTAACTATCTAGAGCAAACAAGAATACTTATTTGTTTAAATCACAACGTTGAATTTACACGAACTGTAGGCTTCATCGGTCACGCCAAACTCATAGCTGTATTCTTTTCCTTGTTAACAATCCAATATTAACTTCTCAAGTGATACAAGACATTTCTCTACCAGGTATAACGCTATCATCATTGGTTATATATGTCCACATTTCTGCACCAGGTATAACGCTATCATACACTATTTCTCCACATTTCTGCACCAAGTATAATGCTATCATACACTATTTATCCACATTTCTCCACCAGGTATAACGCTATCATACACTATTTCTACACCAGTTATAACGCTATCATACACTATTTCTTCACATTTCTTCACCAGGTATAATGCTATCATAAATTATTTCTCTACATTTCTCCACCAGGTATTACGCTATCAGGCACCCAATGAGAGCCAAGTATATGTGTACCCCTGGACGTGCGTGGCGTGTCACCTGTGTTCTTTGGACAATGTCCATCATCTTGGCCTTGCCAATTATATTCCAAAAGGTAAGTAGATAACATCTATTGTGTCTAAGTTCAGAGACTTTGTACAGACGTTTTGATCATGAAGAAGAGTTGAATGGGAACCGTCTCGTCTTACAAACTTACAAGCTTATAGGGACGTGATAGTACAGGTGAATCTTAAGTAATTCAACACTATACTCAACACTATACTCAACACTATACCCAACACTATACTCAACACTATACCCAACACTATACCCAACACTATACCCAACACTATACTCAACACTATACCCAACACTATACTCAACACTATACCCAACACTATACTCAACACTATACCCAACACTATACCCAACACTATACCCAACACTATACCCAACACTATACTCAACACTATACCCAACACTATACTCAACACTATACTCAACACTATACTCAATAACATTACCTAACACTATACTCAACACTATACTCAATAACATTATCTAACACTATACTCAACACTATACCCAACACTATACTCAACACTATACCCAACACTATACCCAACACTATACCCAACACTATACCCAACACTATACTCAACACTATACTCAACACTATACTCAATAACATTACCTAACACTATACTCAACACTATACTCAATAACATTACCTAACACTATACTCAACACTATACCCAACACTATACTCAACACTATACCCAACACTATACACAACACTATACTCAATAACATTACCTAACACTATACTCAACACTATACTCAATAACATTACCTAACACTATACTCAACACTATACCCAACACTATACTCAACACTATACCCAACACTATACCCAACACTATACCCAACACTATACTCAACACTATACTCAACACTATACTCAATAACATTACCTAACACTATACTCAATAACATTACCTAACACTATACTCAACACTATACCCAACACTATAATCAACACTATACTCAACACTATACTCAATAACATTACCTAACACTATACTCAACACTATACTCATCACTATACTCAACACTATACTCAATAACATTACCTAACACTATACCCAACACTATACCCAACACTATACCCAACACTATACCCAACACTATACCCAACACTATACTCAACAGTATACCCAACACTATACCCAACACTATACCCAACACTATACTCATCACTATACTCAACACTATACTTTACACTATACTCAATACTATACCCAACACTATACTCATCACTATACCCATTACTATACTCAATACTATACTCAACACTATACTCAACACTATACCAACACTATACTCAACACTATACTCAACACTATACTCAACACTATACCAACACTATACTCAACACTATACTCAACACTATACTCAACACTATACCAACACTATACTCAACACTATACTCAACACTATACTCATCACTATACTCAACACTATACTCAACACTATACTCAACTCATCTCCAAACAAAAAACAAATTCATCTAGTTTGCTACTTCCAGTAAAGCAGATAAACTGGAACAGAGAAGAGAGAGGTACAAGATAAAATAAGGTATATTTTGGAGAAAGTCAATGACGTTTTAGCTGTTGATATTATTTAGACTTCTATGTAGGTGTGTGTGTGTGTGTAGTGTGAGTTTCATAATGTGTCTACTAAATATGTTTGGTACATTTGTGCTTCATGTGCTATGTGTATGATGTGTGTTCAATGAATGTCAAATGTGCGCTCAAGTGCGCTGAATTAGTGGTGTATATGAGCTGCAGATGATTGTGTGACTGTCACTGACTGATGTATGTTTGTATGTTAATGCGTATGTGTAATTATATCAAGTTAAGGTGAATTGTATAGGTTCGGTTTGTTAAGCAATCTGAATGTTGTGATATATTCAAGTCAAGTAAACAAACGTCCAACATATTTTGTTTCAATTATTCTTAAAAGCATTGCGTCATGGTCAGGGTGAAAGAAAATTATTCTCACTTCAGACTAAACAGACGCTAATTCACCAGACTTTAACTTAGATCCTCCCGCGCCTTCCAGCTAATTAATCAGGGCAAGTTAAAAGAAACCAGTTATCTGTACTCCAGGCTCAAGCCAGTAAATAAATATTTGATCAAGTTTCCACCAAATATTTTCTAAACAAATGTGTCAGTGACGTCTCACAGTGGTAACCAATCAAAAGTATTTATTTTCTTGAACTATTAACCTACTAACTAATCTAGATTTGAAATTGCTGAGAGAAAGGCACAATTCTATTGTATGAATTGCTATGAATGTAGCCTTGTAGGCATTCAGTTTGGATTGATATATATATATATTTGCTCCTATTATATATATAAATTTCTTTTCAGACCTTTTTATCTATAGGGCAGATAACGTAAAGATAATCTGCGGTTAGCGAGGGTGTCATGTGGCCAGCACAACTACCTCATTTTTTCTCCAACTAATATCAGGTAGTCAGGTACTTATTAGAGCTGGGTGGACTTGCAGGCTCCTTAAAGATCCAAAATTGAAAAATCCCAGTCTTCACCAGGATTCAAAACCAGAACTCCTCAGTTCGGAAGCAAAGCGTTTTACCACTCAGCCACCGCGTCTCCCCTATTAGATATAAACAATAATAATTGTTTGAATTCAGTTGCCATTATGGGAAAATAAACATAAAAAAAAAAAATAAACATAAACACCTGAGCCAGCCAGGAAAACCAATGACTTTTCAAAATTTAAGTCATGGTTTAACATGCATGACTATATTGAACTAGGGACACGCGTAGGACGTAATCATCTTATTTTTTTTTTTGAAGTAACGTTTCTATTTTCTAAAATAATATAATATTTATTACTTCTGTTATTATGTTTATAAGTTTGAAACAGAGCCACCCGTTTTATGCTATGGTAATTAAAGAAGAAGTCTTTATGTATTCCTCTTCGTATATCTTGAAATTCCTGCCCTATCAATGTTCTATGATGACAGTAATAAGTACAATGTCTTGCTTCCCATTCCATTATTAATTAGTCGATAATATCAGTTGACATTCCATAACGTGATATCTAACATAGATCTATGTTTAGAAGCCTTATATATTTTTCAGTAGGACAACGTGGCGTAGGAGTTATGAAAGCTATTGAATTGAATCATCTTCCAACAAATAAAAAAAAAGAGTATTTGTCTATATTCTGTAAGTCATGACATAGTCACCCTACAACTAATCATAAGCCTACGTCATCGGATTGAACACTACGTGGGTGTTACATCTTCTGTTGTGTGAAGTTGTTGAAATCAAAGTAGTGAGTAAATATGAGACTAGATGGTACAAATAATAAGTGATTATGACTTATCAAGCTAGTTGATTATCAACTTCTCAGTCGCTGAACAACAATGTGAATATGTGCTACACATAAGACACAAAGTGACGTATGACACACGGTGCTCTCAGTGCTAAGCATAAAACACACTGTGTTACAAATAGAACCTTGCTGCACATTAGACACACAGTGCTACACATATGACACTGTTATAGACCTACAGAAGACGTAATGCTATATACACAACTCACTGTGCTTCACGTTGATACACATACAACACAATGTGCGTTACACATGTCAAACTTTGTTACATATATAGCAGAAAGTGCTACACAAAGTGCTACACTTGTGTGACAGTGGCGTACCTAGAAATTAGCCATCGTTTTGGGGTTCCGGGGGCTTAACCTCTTTGGGACCCCTGCATTTTGCGTAAAATTTAATGTAAAAAAAAACACTCATTCGGGTTCTCATTCAAGCGGGGATCCGGGGGAATTTCAAAATTCTCCCCTCCCTCCCCTCCCCTACCTACGCCTCTGACCTCTGACTTAGAGTGAACCACTAAGGATACACAGGGTTCGTGTTACGCCAGAGACACACGATACACGGCGGGAGTTCAGATTTAGTTGCCAATAAAGAAACCTATTGACTAGTTGTTTAGTGAATGTCCGAAAAACTGTCCTCTATGTGAGAAACATTGACAAGATTAGCATTAATAGTGGTCTCTATCAAGGTACCCGTAGACTAGCCACGACTCTTTAAGTCCTATGGATATAAAGCGACAGTCCACGCCGCTCCCTAGCCACCATTCTCTTGGACCAGATTTATTAAAAGCCCCTGCGTGGACTGCCTAACTGGTAGACATATAGCAAAGGACGAGAACTCGTGGCGTTTCGATCGATAACGCTGGTGGCCCCCTGGCTTAGTTGACTGTCTCCATGTGATGAGTTATTCCCAGATTTAGCGCTATTTTCTTTTAACCCCCATCGGCCATATCAACATAACACGTAAAATTCAGTTATTACATTTAGTCTTCCCTGGCAAGTTCTGTTTCGAAACGATGAGACTAATAGTTTTATAGTAAATATCAATCTCGTTCTATGTCTTATGTATGTTACATAAACTTACATTGTACCTACGATGTGTCAGCGGCCTATGAAAAAGACAACTATTTCGAACCTATGAAATCAGTTCATATATGGAAAAAAAAGTATTGCAAGATACAGTAAGTTCAATCAATTGTATGGAGGGCATTCTTCAGTGGCGTTTCGTCGTTGTGTTGGCTACATGACACACTCGTGAACCGTGGGCCACAGAAGCAAATGATCTTTACATCACGTGACCCGTAGATCGCAAGGAACTTTACTTTTTTAAAATTTAATCTTCTGTGTTACCCCACTTCCTAGACATTTGTTTGATTTATAAACTACTGGCATTACCCACCGGATTCTCCCGTTGATTTCTTCCCAGGCTATATATTGTTTAATTAGGCCTATCAGGTAGAGCAAACAAGAAGTGCTAATTGAGTATTATGTCGGGGATTTTTAAACATTGGGTCGAAATTGCGAATAAAGAAACGTTTTTGGTAAGTTTAACCAGTGCAGGGGGTTGATCGTGAAAGGTGCTTAGTTGTCCAAGGCATACGGAATATAGGAACAGGTTAAAATTTCTTTTTTTTTTGTTTTCGTCCACGCCAAGCGGGAGAGTTAGTGATAGGTCAGTGAAGCCAACAATCGAAATAGTAAATAGTTATAGGCGTTAATATCAAACTCAGATATAAATAAACAATTTTAACTTATGGTGGTGACCCAATTCAGTCAATTTTTAATTGATCAAAGAACTTGACAAGATTATGAACATCTTTAAAATAACATATCACTTAGCTCTGAACATGAGTTGTATACATTTGTGTCGCTAATGTTTCTGACTTTAGCTTTCTCCCACCCCTCTTTCTCTTCTGGCTTCTTCTTTTAATTCTCTCTTTCGTCTATCTTAATCTCCTTCTATCTTTTTCTCTCTACCTCTAACTCTAGCTTTTTTTCTCTCATCCGAAATGCCCTCTTTCTCTCTCTCTCTCTCTCTCTCTCTATTTATCTATCTATCTATCCATCCATCCATCCATCCATCTATCTATCTATCTATCTATCTATCTATCTATCTGTCACGCTCTCTTTCTCTCTCTTGCTGCCTTTCTTTACTTTAAATTTTACGTTTTGTTTTTAGTAGACACTCGATTGAATGGATACCATTTAACAAGTGAATTATTGTTCTCATTATTTATGAAGTATGTTCGACGACGTTTCAAGAAATCTCACACCAGGGTGTTTCATTTACACTTGTTCAGACGTAACTCTCTGATCTTTGAAGCTGGAGGGAGGGGAGGGGAGCTTCTGATGTCGAGCGCAAGAACAAGGCCAACTCTTAAGTGCGTGGGTGGGTGGGCTGGGCTAGCCTGTCGGAAGAGACTCTCTTCATGTGGATGTGGCAGGCGTGTGGTGGTCTGGCCTGACGAAAGATGCTTTTAAGCCAATTACTTTGACGTCGCTGTGTCAGGATTAGAGGAAGAGACCGAGAGCGATTAGCAGAATCCGTAGGAATTAATTATAATTTAAATAGGTCACCGATCTCTGTGGCTAGACCCTCCCCCCCCCACCCCGTCACTGGATTGACTTGATGAGCCTTGTAGACGGAGATGATTTGGCTGGGAGACAGGGGTCAATAGGTCAAGGCAGTAGTCAAAGTGTGTGGTGGAAAAGAGACTGGGAGAGTGAGTCGTTAGATCAAAGCAGTGGTCAAAGTGTGTGGTGAACAAGAGACTGGGAGAGGGAGTCGTTAGATCAAAGCAGTGGTCAAAGTGTGTGGTGAACAAGAGACTGGGAGAGTGAGTCGTTAGATCAAAGCAGTGGTCGAAGTGTGTGGTGAACAAGAGACTGGGAGAGTGAGTCGTTAGATCAAAGCAGTGGTCAAAGTGTGTGGTGAACAAGAGACTGGGAGAGGGAGTCGTTAGATCAAAGCAGTGGTCAAAGTGTGTGGTGAACAAGAGATTGGGAGAGTGAGTCGTTAGATCAAAGCAGTGGTCAAAGTGTGTGGTGAACAAGAGATTGGGAGAGTGACAGGGGTCGTTAGATCAAAGCAGTGGTCGAAGTGTGTAGTGGACAAGAGACTGGGAGACAGGGGTCGTTAGATCAAAGCAGTGGTCAAAGTGTGTGGTGAACAAGAGACTGGGAGAGTGACAGGGGTCGTTAGATCAAAGCAGTGGTCGAAGTGTGTAGTGGACAAGAGACTGGGAGACAGGGGTCGTTAGATCAAAGCATTGGCCTATAGATTACTCCATGAAAAGACTTTCTTAGCCTAGAGACTATTCCAAGAATAGACTTTCGTGGCCTAGAGACTACTTCATGAAAAGACTTTCTTGGCCTAGAGACTAATTCATGAAAAGACTTTCTTGGCCTATAGACTACTCCATGAAAAGACTTTCTTAGCCTAGAGACTATTCCAAGAATAGACTTTCGTGGCCTAGACACTACTTCATGAAAAGACTTTCTTGGCCTAGAGACTACTCCATGAAAAGACTTTCTTGGCCTAGAGACTACTCCATGAAATGCTTTCTTGGCCTAGAGACTACTCCATGAAAAAATTTTCTTGGCCTAGAGACTATTCCATGAAAAGACTTTCTTGGCCTAGAGACTACTCCATGAAAAGACTTTCTTGGCCTAGAGACTACTCCATGAAAAGACTTTCTTGGCCTAGAGACTACTCCATGAAAAGACTTTCTTGGCCTAGAGACTACTCCATGAAAAGACTTTCTTGGCCTAGAGACTACTCCATGAAAAGACTTTCTTGGCCTAGAGACTACTCCATGAAAAGACTTTCTTGGCCTAGAGACTACTCCATGAAAAGACTTTCTTGGCCTAGAGACTATTCCATGAAAAGACTTTCTTGGCCTAAAGACTACTCCATGAAAAGACTTTCTTGGCCTAGAGACTACTTCATGAAAAGACTTTCTTGGCCTAGAGACTACTCCATGAAAAGACTTTCTTGGCCTAGAGACTACTCCATGAGAAGACTTTCTTGGCCTAGAGACTACTTCATGAGAAGACTTTCTTGGCCTAGAGACTACTTCGTGAAAAGACTTTCGTGGCCTAGAGACTACTTCATGAAAAGACTTTCTTGGCCTAGAGACTACTCCATGAGAAGACTTTCTTGGCCTAGAGACTACTCCTTGAAAAGACTTTCGTGGCCTAGAGACTACTCCATGAAAAGACTTTCGTGGCCTAGAGACTACTCCATGAAAAGACTTTCTTAGCCTAGAGACTACTTCATGAAAAGACTTTCTTGGCCTAGAGACTACTTCATGAAAAGACTTTCTTGGCCTAGAGACTACTTCATGAAAAGACTTTCTTGGCCTAGAGACTACTTCATGAAAAGACTTTCTTAGCCTAGAGACTATTCCAAGAATAGACTTTCTTGGCCTAGAGATTACTCCATGAAAAGACTTTCTTGGCCTAGAGACTACTTCATGAAAAGACTTTCTTGGCCTAGAGACTACTTCATGAAAAGACTTTCTTGGCCTAGAGACTACTCCATGAAAAGACTTTCTTGGCCTAGAGACTACTTCATGAAAAGACTTTCTTGGCCTAGAGACTACTCCATGAAAAGACTTTCTTGGCCTAGAGACTACTTCATGAAAAGACTTTCTTGGCCTAGAGACTACTCCATGAAAAGACTTTCTTGGCCTAGAGACTACTCCATGAAAAGACTTTCTTGGCCTAGAGACTACTTCATGAAAAGACTTTCTTGGCCTAGAGACTACTCCATGAAAAGACTTTCTTGGCCTAGAGACTACTTCATGAGAAGACTTTCTTGGCCTAGAGACTACTTCATGAAAAGACTTTCTTGGCCTAGAGACTACTTCATGAAAAGACTTTCTTAGCCTAGAGACTATTCCAAGAATAGACTTTCTTGGCCTAGAGATTACTCCATGAAAAGACTTTCTTGGCCTAGAGACTACTTCATGAAAAGACTTTCTTGGCCTAAAGACTACTTCATGAAAAGACTTTCTTGGCCTAGAGACTACTCCATGAAAAGACTTTCTTGGCCTAGAGACTACTTCATGAAAAGACTTTCTTGGCCTAGAGACTACTCCATGAAAAGACTTTCTTGGCCTAGAGACTACTTCATGAAAAGACTTTCTTGGCCTAGAGACTACTTCATGAAAAGACTTTCTTGGCCTAGAGACTACTTCATGAAAAGACTTTCTTGGCCTAGAGACTACTTCATGAAAAGACTTTCTTAGCCTAGAGACTATTCCAAGAATAGACTTTCTTGGCCTAGAGATTACTCCATGAAAAGACTTTCTTGGCCTAGAGACTACTTCATGAAAAGACTTTCTTGGCCTAGAGACTACTTCATGAAAAGACTTTCTTGGCCTAGAGACTACTCCATGAAAAGACTTTCTTGGCCTAGAGACTACTTCATGAAAAGACTTTCTTGGCCTAGAGACTACTGCATGAAAAGACTTTCTTGGCCTAGAGACTACTTCATGAAAAGACTTTCTTGGCCTAGAGACTACTCCATGAAAAGACTTTCTTGGCCTAGAGTCTACTACATGAAAAGACTTTCTTGGCCTAGAGACTACTTCATGAAAAGACTTTCTTGGCCTAGAGACTACTCCATGAAAAGACTTTCTTGGCCTAGAGACTACTTCATGAGAAGACTTTCTTGGCCTAGAGACTACTTCATGAAAAGACTTTCTTGGCCTAGAGACTACTCCATGAAAAGACTTTCTTGGCCTAGAGACTACTTCATGAAAAGACTTTCTTGGCCTAGAGACTACTTCATGAAAAGACTTTCTTAGCCTAGAGACTATTCCAAGAATAGACTTTCTTGGCCTAGAGATTACTCCATGAAAAGACTTTCTTGGCCTAGAGACTACTTCATGAAAAGACTTTCTTGGCCTAGAGACTACTTCATGAAAAGACTTTCTTGGCCTAGAGACTACTCCATGAAAAGACTTTCTTGGCCTAGAGACTACTTCATGAAAAGACTTTCTTGGCCTAGAGACTACTCCATGAAAAGACTTTCTTGGCCTAGAGACTACTTCATGAAAAGACTTTCTTGGCCTAGAGACTACTCCATGAAAAGACTTTCTTGGCCTAGAGACTACTTCATGAAAAGACTTTCTTGGCCTAGAGACTACTCCATGAAAAGACTTTCTTGGCCTAGAGACTACTTCATGAGAAGACTTTCTTGGCCTAGAGACTACTTCATGAAAAGACTTTCTTGGCCTAGAGACTACTTCATGAAAAGACTTTCGTGGCCTAGAGACTACTCCATGAAAAGACTTTCTTGACCTAGAGACTACTTCATGAAAAGACTTTCTTGGCCTAGAGACTACTTCATGAAAAGACTTTCTTGGCCTAGAGACTACTTCATGAAAAGACTTTCTTGGCATAGAGACTACTCCATGAAAAGACTTTCTTGGCCTAGAGACTACTTCATGAGAAGACTTTCTTGGCCTAGAGACTACTTCATGAAAAGACTTTCTTGGCCTAGAGACTACTTCATGAAAAGACTTTCGTGGCCTAGAGACTACTCCATGAAAAGACTTTCTTGACCTAGAGACTACTTCATGAGAAGACTTTCTTGGCCTAGAGACTACTCCTTGAAAAGACTTTCGTGGCCTAGAGACTACTCCATGAAAAGACTTTCGTGGCCTAGAGACTACTCCATGAAAAGACTTTCTTAGCCTAGAGACTACTTCATGAAAAGACTTTCTTGGCCTAGAGACTACTTCATGAAAAGACTTTCTTGGCCTAGAGACTACTTCATGAAAAGACTTTCTTGGCCTAGAGACTACTTCATGAAAAGACTTTCTTAGCCTAGAGACTATTCCAAGAATAGACTTTCTTGGCCTAGAGATTACTCCATGAAAAGACTTTCTTGGCCTAGAGACTACTTCATGAAAAGACTTTCTTGGCCTAGAGACTACTTCATGAAAAGACTTTCTTGGCCTAGAGACTACTCCATGAAAAGACTTTCTTGGCCTAGAGACTACTTCATGAAAAGACTTTCTTGGCCTAGAGACTACTCCATGAAAAGACTTTCTTGGCCTAGAGACTACTTCATGAAAAGACTTTCTTGGCCTAGAGACTACTCCATGAAAAGACTTTCTTGGCCTAGAGACTACTCCATGAAAAGACTTTCTTGGCCTAGAGACTACTTCATGAAAAGACTTTCTTGGCCTAGAGACTACTCCATGAAAAGACTTTCTTGGCCTAGAGACTACTTCATGAGAAGACTTTCTTGGCCTAGAGACTACTTCATGAAAAGACTTTCTTGGCCTAGAGACTACTTCATGAAAAGACTTTCTTAGCCTAGAGACTATTCCAAGAATAGACTTTCTTGGCCTAGAGATTACTCCATGAAAAGACTTTCTTGGCCTAGAGACTACTTCATGAAAAGACTTTCTTGGCCTAAAGACTACTTCATGAAAAGACTTTCTTGGCCTAGAGACTACTCCATGAAAAGACTTTCTTGGCCTAGAGACTACTTCATGAAAAGACTTTCTTGGCCTAGAGACTACTCCATGAAAAGACTTTCTTGGCCTAGAGACTACTTCATGAAAAGACTTTCTTGGCCTAGAGACTACTTCATGAAAAGACTTTCTTGGCCTAGAGACTACTTCATGAAAAGACTTTCTTGGCCTAGAGACTACTTCATGAAAAGACTTTCTTAGCCTAGAGACTATTCCAAGAATAGACTTTCTTGGCCTAGAGATTACTCCATGAAAAGACTTTCTTGGCCTAGAGACTACTTCATGAAAAGACTTTCTTGGCCTAGAGACTACTTCATGAAAAGACTTTCTTGGCCTAGAGACTACTCCATGAAAAGACTTTCTTGGCCTAGAGACTACTTCATGAAAAGACTTTCTTGGCCTAGAGACTACTGCATGAAAAGACTTTCTTGGCCTAGAGACTACTTCATGAAAAGACTTTCTTGGCCTAGAGACTACTCCATGAAAAGACTTTCTTGGCCTAGAGTCTACTACATGAAAAGACTTTCTTGGCCTAGAGACTACTTCATGAAAAGACTTTCTTGGCCTAGAGACTACTCCATGAAAAGACTTTCTTGGCCTAGAGACTACTTCATGAGAAGACTTTCTTGGCCTAGAGACTACTTCATGAAAAGACTTTCTTGGCCTAGAGACTACTCCATGAAAAGACTTTCTTGGCCTAGAGACTACTTCATGAAAAGACTTTCTTGGCCTAGAGACTACTTCATGAAAAGACTTTCTTAGCCTAGAGACTATTCCAAGAATAGACTTTCTTGGCCTAGAGATTACTCCATGAAAAGACTTTCTTGGCCTAGAGACTACTTCATGAAAAGACTTTCTTGGCCTAGAGACTACTTCATGAAAAGACTTTCTTGGCCTAGAGACTACTCCATGAAAAGACTTTCTTGGCCTAGAGACTACTTCATGAAAAGACTTTCTTGGCCTAGAGACTACTCCATGAAAAGACTTTCTTGGCCTAGAGACTACTTCATGAAAAGACTTTCTTGGCCTAGAGACTACTCCATGAAAAGACTTTCTTGGCCTAGAGACTACTTCATGAAAAGACTTTCTTGGCCTAGAGACTACTCCATGAAAAGACTTTCTTGGCCTAGAGACTACTTCATGAGAAGACTTTCTTGGCCTAGAGACTACTTCATGAAAAGACTTTCTTGGCCTAGAGACTACTTCATGAAAAGACTTTCGTGGCCTAGAGACTACTCCATGAAAAGACTTTCTTGACCTAGAGACTACTTCATGAAAAGACTTTCTTGGCCTAGAGACTACTTCATGAAAAGACTTTCTTGGCCTAGAGACTACTTCATGAAAAGACTTTCTTGGCCTAGAGACTACTCCATGAAAAGACTTTCTTGGCCTAGAGACTACTTCATGAGAAGACTTTCTTGGCCTAGAGACTACTTCATGAAAAGACTTTCTTGGCCTAGAGACTACTTCATGAAAAGACTTTCGTGGCCTAGAGACTACTCCATGAAAAGACTTTCTTGACCTAGAGACTACTTCATGAAAAGACTTTCTTGGCCTAGAGACTACTTCATGAAAAGACTTTCTTGGCCTAGAGACTACTTCATGAAAAGACTTTCTTGGCCTAGAGACTACTTCATGAAAAGACTTTCTTAGCCTAGAGACTACTTCATGAAAAGACTTACTTGGCCTAGAGACTACTTCATGAAAAGACTTTCTTGGCCTAGAGACTACTCCATGAGAAGATTTTCTTGGCCTAGAGATTACTCCATGAGAAGACTTTCTTGGCCTAGAGACTACTTTATGAAAAGACTTTCTTGGCCTAGAGACTACTTCATGAAAAGACTTTCTTGGCCTAGAGACTACTTCATGAAAAGACTTTCTTGGCCTAGAGACTACTTCATGAAAAGACTTTCTTGGCCTAGAGACTACTCCATGAGAAGATTTTCTTGGCCTAGAGATTACTCCATGAGAAGACCTTCTTGGCCTAGAGACTACTTCATGAAAAGACTTTCTTGGCCTAGAGACTACTTCATGAAAAGACTTTCTTGGCCTAGAGACTACTTCATGAAAAGACTTTCTTGGCCTAGAGACTACTTCATGAAAAGACTTTCTTGGCCTAGAGACTACTCCATGAGAAGATTTTCTTGGCCTAGAGATTACTCCATGAGAAGACTTTCTTGGCCTAGAGACTACTTCATGAAAAGACTTTCTTGGCCTAGAGACTACTTCATGAAAAGACTTTTCTTAGCCTAGAGACTATTCCAAGAATAGACTTTCTTGGCCTAGAGACTACTTCATGAAAAGACTTTCTTGGCCTAGAGACTACTTCATGAAAAGACTTTCTTGGCCTAGAGACTACTTCATGAAAAGACTTTCTTGGCCTAGAGACTACTTCATGAGAAGACTTTCTTGGCCTATAGACTACTCCATGAGAAGACTTTCTTGGCCTAGAGACTACTCCATGAAAAGACTTTCTTAGCCTAGAGACTACTTCATGAAAAGACTTTCTTGGCCTAGAGACTACTTCATGAAAAGACTTTCTTGGCCTAGAGACTACTTCATGAAAAGACTTTCTTGGCCTAGAGACTACTTCATGAAAAGACTTTCTTGGCCTAGAGACTACTTCATGAAAAGACTTTCTTGGCCTAGAGACTACTTCATGAAAAGACTTTCTTAGCCTAGAGACTACTTCATGAAAAGACTTTCTTGGCCCTAGAGACTACTTCATGAAAAGACTTTCTTGGCCTAGAGACTATTCCACGAAAAGACTTTCTTGGCCTAGAGACTATTCCACGAATAGACTTTCTTGGCCTAGAGACTACTCCATGAGAAGACTTTCTTGGCCTAGAGACTACTCCATGAAAAGACTTTCTTGGCCTAGAGACTACTTCATGAAAAGACTTTCTTGGCCTAGAGACTACTTCATGAAAAGACTTTCTTGGCCTAGAGACTACTCCATGAAAAGACTTTCTTGGCCTAGAGACTACTTCATGAAAAGACTTTCTTGGCCTAGAGACTACTTCATGAAAAGACTTTCTTGGCCTAGAGACTACTCCATGAGAAGACTTTCTTGGCCTAGAGACTACTTCATGAAAAGACTTTCTTAGCCTAGAGACTATTTCATGAAAAGACTTTCTTAGCCTAGAGACTATTTCATGAAAAGACTTTCTTGGCCTAGAGACTACTTCATGAAAAGACTTTCTTAGCCTAGAGACTACTCCATGAGAAGACTTTCTTGGCCTAGAGACTACTCCATGAAAAGACTTTCTTAGCCTAGAGACTACTCCATGAAAAGACTTTCTTAGCCTAGAGACTACTCCATGAAAAGACTTTCTTGGCCTAGAGACTACTTCATGAAAAGACTTTCTTGGCCTATAGACTACTCCATGAAAAGACTTTCTTGGCCTAGAGACTACTTCATGAAAAGACTTTCTTGGCCTAGAGACTACTTCATGAAAAGACTTTCTTGGCCTAGAGACTACTTCATGAAAAGACTTTCTTAGCCTAGAGACTACTTCATGAAAAGACTTTCTTGGCCTAGAGACTACTCCATGAGAAGACTTTCTTGGCCTAGAGACTACTTCATGAAAAGACTTTCTTGGCCCTTAGACTAAGTCCCACCATTAAATACTTAAGTACAACTAAACTTTAGTAATCCGATGTTGTTGTTTTGGCTCCCATTACCCCTCCTTTCCCGTAACCGTCGGACTATCCAGATTTTTTAAATTTTAATGTTGATCGTTCACAAATCTGTTTAAAAGGTATTATATGTAGGCATAGGGAAAACCTTGATAAAAAAATAAATAAGCCAATATAGAAAATCTCAAAGAGGGCCTAACCGGGTCCGGATTTAGAATTGATAAGGCCTAAACTATTTGAGAAACAGTGGTCCCTCATAAAATCACCTATTAGCCAAAATGTCATTGCTTAATACTGTTCAAGTGTTGTTTGTTAGCTATGACTACTGATGATGTTATTTATATAGACAAATACAACAAAATGTTGAAAGTATAAATTAGAACAAAAAGTTCGTCAAGGTTGCTGTGTGTGTTTGTGTTTGCTGTAGCAAACTGTTTGACTCTGTGGCTGTGACAAAATGAGAACTAGTAAGGGCGCCACACGATCCGCCACCCTTCTCCACCTCCTCCTATGCGCCGTAGTGTCTCTAATATCCTGGAGACATCTCGTGGTCTGACTTTAATTGCCAATTTAAAAGTTTGAAGAAAATTTTGGTAGGAGATATAAAGTTTGCCCTGAATAGAGAACACAGTGGTGTTTATCTCTTGCTTGTTTTAATTGGTTTAGGTTTAAACCCAGAAAGATTAAAAACTATTTGTTTAGTGTTGTAAAGGGGAGGGCTAGTAATATTCTATTCAAGAAATGACTACATAGGAGACGCGTGAGGTAATAACACCAACTAGAGAAACCTTTGTTTGAACTTTGCTAGGTGGAGGCGTCCAGCATATTGTTGATTAATCCAGCACATTGTCGATGTTCCCAGCACATTGTCGATGTTCCCAGCACATTGTCGATGTTCCCAGCACATTGTCGATGTTCCCAGCACATTGTTGATGTTCCCAGCACATTGTTGAGGTGTCCAGCACATTGTTGATGTGTCCAGCACATTGTTGAGGTGTCCAGCACATTGTTGATGTGTCCAGCACATTGTTGAGGTGTCCAGCACATTGTTGGTTGATGTTCCTAGCACATTGATGATGTGTCCAGCACATTGTTGATGTGTCCAGCACATTGTTGAGGTGTCCAGCACATTGTTGGTTTATGTTCCTAGCACATTGTTGATGTGTCCAGCACCTTGTTGGTGTGAATAAAACTTGATTGATATGTACACAGGTCTGATGATATCTACTTTTTGTTTTTAGAGTACTTTGTTAATATATGCAACACGTCTGGATTATGTTTTTGTGTTTGACATGTTTCGGATGTTACTTCAGATATGAAGAGTATTACATCTTTGATGCAGCCTTCCACTGGAGCACATCACTTTTTTATATGCATAACCGTTTGGTTATGACTACATAGTTTTGTGGAGAAATTCAGTACCTTGTACCTTGTTTGTTTGTACAGAACCTTATGATGTGTATACAATTTGCTCTTTCTAATCATCAGTTTGTTGAAATGTATAGAATATTTTAAATTCTAGTTATTATCAATATCATTATTATTACTAATGAAAATGTTATTATTATATTGTTATTATAATATTACCAATATTACATTCAAGCTTAAAAAAACTGACAATTATCTAAATCAGTCTGTCTTTGGCTAACTTTAAAAAATGTATGCATACTAAGGAAATCCTTTTTATCTTAAATAACTTTCTTTCAAGAAATACATATTTATGCATTTTTAGCTAACATTCTTCATAAAAAAAAAAACTACAATTTTCATAAGACTTATAAATATATTGATCCCAGCTTCAAGATACATAGCAGGGAAGATAAACTAAATAACACCAAATATAAGGTGTTAGGATGGTTCTGAATGTACTCGATTTGTTCAACCAGAAATTCCGCTATAAACATTTT
The DNA here is from genome assembly GCF_947242115.1 of Biomphalaria glabrata. Lineage (NCBI taxonomy): Eukaryota > Metazoa > Mollusca > Gastropoda > Planorbidae > Biomphalaria > Biomphalaria glabrata. Next base: position 20,173,299 of record NC_074715.1, read on the forward strand.
CTGGGGGAAGGTCAGTGATTTGTTTGATTTAATAAGTACCCTATTGCTAGGAGTCCCTTCTAGTAGTTGCTACACGTTACGCTGCGTTATCAGAAGATAATAGCAAGGAGAAGTGACTGAAATATCAACATCCGCCCATACAGTGGGGCATAGATGTAATCGCTGCCTCCCCTGTTTAAAGAATACTTTTTAAAAATATCTACTCCACTTCTCAAAATTTGAATATTTCAATCAAATCCCTAATTAATAACCAATCCATTTTAGGCTATTTTCCTTCTCCAAAAAGAGAGCGTTCCATTAAGATTTACATCCCTTGGATAAGGCGGTTATTAATTTATATAGTGGTCATTGATTAACAATTTATTTATAGAGCGCTGTTTACCAAGGGGAAAAAAACACTGCTAATTGCTGTGCTGGTAACTTTTTTTTTTCTACTTCCCACTTTACTTTTTTTTTTCCTTTTTAAATAAAATTAAATGCAAGTCTATTCATTCGTAATAAAATTGTATATTTTTTAATGTAAATTTTACATGTACTTTAAGAATAAATGTTGTTTTTTTTAAATTAAATAACCAGAAGCAAGCAATAGAAAAAAGTAGCATACATTGTTACCGCATCATCCAAGTACATCACTATTCATCATGCATTAGTAAAGTAGATTGCATCTATCAATTACTAAGGTCACGGCTTTTTCACTTATCAAATCAAATGTTGACTAATTTATTGATTGTTGGGCGCGTTGGCTGAGTGGTTAAGCGCTTGGCTTCCGAAACTGGGGTCTGGGTTTGAATCGGAGTGAAGACTTGGATTTTAAGTTTCGAAATTTGTAGGGCGCCCCTGAGTCCACCCAACTTTAATGGCTACCTTACTTTAGTTGGGGAAAGTAAAGGCGGTTGGTCGTTGTGCTCTTTAACCATTGGTCAAAGAAACCGATGACCATTAACATCATCTACCCTATAGACCTCATTTATCTGGGAACGTTATTAATGATTTGACATTAATTAATTAGTATGTACACACAATCCAACATTTATCCAATCAACAACTAGACTGTCTCAATATCACTTACGTCACCTGCGCGCTGCCTGCACGAGACAAGCTTCATCTGCAATAAGGCAACAACCAAACAGTCTCGAGTCCTGCAGTCTTGAAGCAGGTTACTATGGTAAACATTGGAACTTGAACATGGAATAATTTTACTTTTATTTTTCTTTAACTATCCCATTTGATTTTTATTAAGAACATTGATTAGGAAATGATCTTAACTTATAAAGTAAAGGCGTATCTTCAAAGAGGAAGATAACTACGCGCTACGCGTATCCATGTATCAATCTGGTCTTGCCTGTTAAACAGAAACTATTATAAAATTCTGCTTAAACAAGCGTCTCACTGAGGCAAACAACGAATTAGGTCGCCTCCTAGTGAGACTAGGGCGGAACAGGTCTCTTCACTAACCAAAAAAAAAAATCAATGTTTCTAAAGCAGTGGTTCTCACCACGCTTTTGTAGGGCTCTGAGACCTGTGTGTCCATCTAAGGCTCCTCGAACGATACGATCTGAGTGCCTTCGCTTCCTATTGTTCATAGGCTGACTAGACCAGGGACCATGATCTGACGGAGGCCCGTGTAGACAGTATAGAAGTTCTACTCAGCATTCCACAGCTGCGCTGGGATGGACACTCATCCTGAAGTGTCTCAAATTTAGCGATTTTAATAATTGTATTGTTTTTGTCAAATGTGAATATTCATTTGTAATATGTAGTTATGTATTCCTTTGTTATATGTAGTTATAGTATTGTTTTTGTTTTTTTTACTGGATCAAAAATGTTCAGTGGACAATCTTGGGATGAAATGAATCATTCTAAATTAACATTTTACATTTCATTTTTTTTTACTAAATACTACACCTATCATAAGTATTATTATTGAGCTCCAAAATGTGAAACAATTATCGCTATTCATCCAATCTGAAAGGTTCTTATCATACCCCATAATGAGAATTTTAAAAAGTGTGACTCGGAGTAACAGAATCCAAATAAACAATCCCCCGAAAAGTTTTGACAGTGGAGAAACTGGGTTTGAGCAGACCTCGTCTAGCATCTGATAAATTCTTGTTTTATATCTGTGTGAGTCTACATCTGATAAATTCTTGTTTTATATCTGTGAGTCTACATCTGATAAATTCTTGTTTTATATCTGTGAGTCTACATCTGATAAATTCTTGTTTTATATCTGTGAGTCTACATCTGATAAATTCTTGTTTTATATCTGTGTGAGTCTACATCTGATAAATTCTTGTTTTATATCTGTGTGAGTCTACATCTGATAAATTCTTGTTTTATATCTGTGTGAGTCTACATCTGATAAATTCTTGTTTTATATCTGTGTGAGTCTACATCTGATAAATTCTTGTTTTATATCTGTGTGAGCCTACATCTGATAAATTCTTGTTTTATATCTGTGTGAGTCTACATCTGATAAATTCTTGTTTTATATCTGTTTGAGTCTGTATCTGATAAATTCCTGTTTTATATCTGTGAGTCTACTCTACATCTGTTAAATTCCTGTTTTATATCTGTTTGAGTCTGTATCTGATAAATTCCTGTTTTATATCTGTTTGAGTCTGTATCTGATAAATTCATGTTTTATATCTGTGTGAGTCTGCATCTTATTCCCCCCCCCCACCCCAAATAAGACCAAGTCCCTACACATTAAAAGAAATCGTACTAATGAAACAATGACAATAAATAATCAGAACAAACGAAATTCAAATGCATTTAATGACGCAAATCTTTCATAAGTACCCAACATAGGTACCTGTCTTAAGCACCAGACATGACTACCACTCTTAAGCACCAGACATGACTACCACTCTTAAGCACCAGACATGACTACCACTCTTAAGCACCAGACATGACTACCACTCTTAAGCACCAGACATGACTACCACTCTTAAGCACCAGACATGACTACCACTCTTAAGCACCAGACATGACTACCACTCTTAAGCACCAGACATGACTACCACTCTTAAGCACCAGACATGACTACCACTCTTAAGCACCAGACATGACTACCACTCTTAAGCACCAGACATGAGTACCTGTCTTAAGTACTAGTTTTCTACAACCAGTTTTCTTAACTCTTCAAGTTTTTTTAAACTGCTGTATATCACTACTGATAAATTGGTCTGTCTTGAGCTATATAGTGGACTGTTTTGTATAAATATGTCCACCCTATTCATTTATTTTGATTCTCGTCGGGAGTAAAATGAATGAAAAATTAAATTTCAAAATATGTCTTTACCACCCCCTTTTTTTCTCATTAACAAACTGTCATTTCTTTAATCCCAATACAAAACTGCTTATTTAATCTCATGTATCCCAATCAAAAACTGTCTATTTAATCTGTTGCATTCCAATAACAAATTGCTTATTTAATCTCCTGTATCCCAGTAACAAATTGCTTATTTAATCTCCTGTATCCCAATCAAAAACTGTCTATTTTATCTGTTGCATTCCAATAACAAATTGCTTATTTAATCTCCTGTATCCCAGTAACAAATTGCTTATTTAATCTCCTGTATCCCAATCAAAAACTGTCTATTTTATCTGTTGCATTCCAATAACAAATTGCTTATTTAATCTCCTGTATCCCAATCAAAAACTGTCTATTTTATCTGTTGCATTCCAATAACAAATTGCTTATTTAATCTCCTGTATCCCAGTAACAAATTGCTTATTTAATCTCCTGTATCCCAGTAACAAATTGCTTATTTAATCTCCTGTATCCCAGTAACAAATTGCTTATTTAATCTCCTGTATCCCAGTAACAAATTGCTTATTTAATCTGTTGTACTCCAATCACAAACTTCCTTTTTAATCTCTTGTATCCTAATCACAAACTGTCCAATTAACTCGTTTATTCCCTGTCACAAAATGTTTGACCACAATTTTCTGGCACTTCATGGCTGGCTTAAGGTAACGTTCCGGAAAGATAAAAGACTCCCTTAAAAAGAGAAGCAACTCGTGTCAAGAGAATCAAGAAGGACAAATGAGAATAACATTTGTGTGCTTTCCGTTCAAGTTTGTCTCCCTTCTTGCAGGCTAAAGGTCAGAGATCATCATTAACAATGTAATAAAAAAAAAAGGTTAATCAAATAAATTCCTATAAAAAAGTCTAACTCTGCGATGCACGAGACCTGATTGATCTAACGAAGCAGACACAATGTCACGATGATTAACTTTAGATTTCATGAGCCAGCAGGGTTAGCCGGAGATGTCAAAGGTTATTAGAAATTCAAATTTCAAGACGCTTTCTTTTTAGCATCTTTTTTTTTTTCTTTCTTCCGACATTTTGCTATCAATAAATAGACACTTTGATCAAGTACAGCAACTGTCTGTAGTGTTCATGAACACAGGCTTAAATATTTAGAGAGCTCTGTTTGCAGGGGAAATACATCTGATTTGGTTAGTAGATTACTAGCGGAAAAAACAGTCTATTCCAGTTATTCTTTATCATTCATCGAATGAAGAAACTAGAACAAATAAAAAATAGATCAGTGAAATTTATAACAAACGAATTTGATTAGAGTAACACCATTAGTAAAATCACTAAACTTAGAGACACTTCAGGAGAGAAGAATACAAAGTAAAGTAGCTTTAATATACAAAACACTGAACCATAAACTACAGATAGAAAAACAAAACCTAATGAAATACTCAGAAAGACACAAAAATAAAGGCACATTTCTTATTCCATACGCAACAACAAATTCGCACAAGTGCTCCTTCTTACATAGTGCCATTAGATTATGGAATGGGTTGCCTGAATCAGACAGGAAAACCAACGATTTAGCAGAGTTGAAGTCATTGATTAACATGCATGACTAGATTGACACATGAAGGACGTAATTATCTTCTTTTTTTGAAGTCACGTCTGATCAGCTAAGATAATCTTAAAATCAGCAAGCGCCGTAATCCGTTTATAGAAATCTACTCTTCATGTGTTGACCACTGGCGGATCCAGGGGGGGGGGCGGACGAATTATAGTATAGAATTCACACAATTTGTATGCGAATTTATTACTTATGTTAATAATATATACTAATTATTTATATTTCAACCTATTTTTAGATTATTTCGCCCCCCCCCCTTTCTAGTATTTTGGCCGATTTGGTAGGGTCGGGAGGGGGCGATGGCATCAATCCGCCCCCCTCCCACCATAAACGTTCGAGTGGGGGGGCGGTCCTATTTATTTGTAGAAATCACAGCTTGCTAACAGAATCATTTAAATATCTATATGATTAAAACTTGTTATTGGTATTTTAACCGGTCTTTATATAATTTCGTTCACCTGTTGGCCGATTGGAAGGGGAAGCGAATACCTCCACCGCCCTTCCCATCTAAACCCTTTGAGTGGGGGGGGGGGCGGTCCTACTTTTATGGAGAAATCATAGTATGTTAACAAAATTAGTCGAATATCTATATAATATAAACAGGTGGAAGTGCGATACATGCAATCCCCTTCCCACCATCGGACAAATCAATACTTTTTCTTTTTGTATTATAGTAAGAAATTACAAAATTAAAAAAATCTGTCACTAATATAATTTATATATGCTATAAAGTAAATTCTTATATCGAGTCGCCCAACCCCTATTCCTTAATGCAAAATGCAATCAATAGCAGAAATTATAAAAAGGAGCGAGAATTAATCGTTTTCATTTTACCGCCCTTGCCCTTTCCAGACAGAGTTTGTGTAATTTGACATGAATTTATCATAACTATTTTAAGAAAGACTTTGCTTTGGAAAAGTTATAATTCAAACGAAAATTTTCAATATAACAGTCACGGTTGAGATGAGTTCAAAAGCCAAATAATATTTTCCTAGTCGACTTTTTCCAACCTTTACTCTATCTCATATTTTTCTAGTTAAAAAAATTTAGGACTATAACTCACAATGTATGCTAGAATTTTGATATATTTATTAATCGAATTTTTTTTTTCGGCGGCGATCATCAAAACCTTAATCTAAATATGTGGGGTATTGTGATGTTGCTTATTCAGGCTGTCTTGAAGTCAACCAATTACTCTGCAATCGTTTGGGTGTAATTGTTCGGGTGTATTACGTGTAGTTGACCAACAACACAAACAAGAACTATACAACACCTGTTTTAACAAGTGAAGAGATGTAGTCAACGATGATGAACAAGTTTATATGGATTTATTCTGATAAAAGGCCACAGTAGAAGTCTCTGTCACTAAACACGTCGTTACCCTGGAGTGTTCTATCGCTAACTGATTTTCCGGTCTCTAACCCAACATATCCCAAACGTCACTAGTCCCGTTCAATATGCGTCTACTATGGTGCGTCGCTAAATAACTAAAATAACTAACCTATATAAATAAGGTGTGCTAACAGATTCCTCCCCCCCTTGAAAAAAAAATATGTCAATATTTTTCCACTACTGTCAAGTCTTACAAGGGCATTTTCAATTTAAGGGGAAGACCACAAACATAAAATCTTGACATCTTCATCTTGACATCTTCATCTTGACAGTTCCTCATATTCATGTCAATGTTCATAACAGTTCATAACATTCCAAAATCATCTTCATTAGTACACAGTTCATCATAAAAGAAAATGTGGCATCTTATGGGCACGTCACACATCACAAATGTTCTTCACTGGCAGTAATCTGATAAAATACAATATTTCAAAAAAAACAATTATAGACTTTATTTACACATTCAATAAATTTTTTCTTACCACCCTTTTATACGCTTTTGTCCATTTTTCTTTTATACTCACCCTTTTCCATAGAACTAACTTTCGTCAATGATATATGAAATGATTCACACAAAAAAAAAATATCCATACTTACTTTTAAATGCTTAACATCAAATTTACTTATCTCCCTTTTCCATAACATTTAAATGGTGTCAATATATTAATATATATTACATACTCAATATAATCATAGTTTATTTACAAAATTATTTCACTTCAATGTCATTCTAGACAATAGATCAGCTACAATATTCACAGATCCACTAATAGCTTTCACTTCAAATTTATATTCCTGTAGTGCTAAGAACCATCTATAAACACGACTGTTTTTCATGCTCTTTTGCTGTATATACTGAATAGGTTTATGATCAGTTAATAATATGAATTTCCTTCCTATTAAATAGCTCTCTAGCTTAGTAATTACCCATATTACAACTAAGGCTTCTCTTTCAATGACACTATATTTTTTCTCTGCCTCTGATAATTTCCTACTTACATATAATATAGGATGTAAGTTATCATAGTTCTGCATTAGACAACCACCAATAGCATTACCAGATGCATCAGTTGTGACATAAAATATTTTGTCTTTATCAGGTAGTCTTAATATTAATTCATGACTAAAAACATCTTCAATTCTGTCAATAGCTTTCACACATTCCTCATTACAGACTACTTTTTGAGGTTTTCCTTTTTTAAGTAAGTCATTTAATGGATTCACTATTTCTGCTAAGTTCTTTATAAACTTTCTGTAATAATTTACTATTCCCAATATGCTTTTAATTTGTCTTTTTGTTGTAGGTATTTCAATATTAAGTACTTTCTTTATGTTATCTTCAATAGGGCTAATCATGTTGTTATTTACTTTATGTCCTAGAAAAATTATTTCCTCCAATCCTATTTCTACTTTTTCTGCTTGAATTGTAAGTCCACTTTCTTTTATTATTTTGAACACTTCTTTTACATCTACCAAATGTTCCTCCCAACTATTATTAAAAATACATATGTCATCCAAATAGCAAATAACATTTTCTTTGTTTCCAATTATCATGTTCATCATTCTATTAAATGTGGCAGGTGCATTTACTAATCCAAAACTCATATAATTCCATTGAAAAATACCATATGGTGTTACAAATGCTGTGTAAGGTTTTGCATTTTCTGTTAAAGGTATTTGCCAATAACCTTTAGTTAAATCCAATTTAGTAAAAAATTTTGCTCCATTTAATTTATAAAAAATATCCTCTATATTTGGCATTGGATATGGGTCAAATTCTGTGATGTTATTAAGTTTCCTATAATCAATACATAACCTTATATCTCCATTCTTCTTTTTGGCTATCACAATTGGTGAAGCATAAGGAGATGTTGATGGTTCAATTATACCTGATTCTAGTAAATTGTCTCTTTCTTTCTTTACTTTGTCTTGTAAATGTAGCGGTATTCTATATGGCTTAAGCTTGATAGGTTTTGGGTCTGTTACTTTAATGTCATGTTTAATAATATTTGTTTTTCCTGGTATACTGGAAAAAATTTCTTTGTATTCCTGTATTATTTTAGTTATATCTTTTGACTTTTCCTTAGTTAAATTATTAAGATTAATCTTTTGCCAAGTTTGATTCTCTTTTGTTTCTATTACAGGTATTTCCTTAATATCATTTTCATTGTGATTTTCATTTGTTATTATCATCAAGCATTCTTCTCTTTCTGAAAATGTATTTTCTATTTCCTCCTGAATGTTTTGTATCAACTCATCTTCTCTATCATGATACAGTTTCAAATTATTTATGTGATATGTTTTAATTTTCCCATTTATTTCAATTTGATAATTCACATCACTAATTTGTTTTATCACTTTAAATGGACCTTTCCATTGTTTACCAATTTTATTTTTCAGGTCATTTATCAATATTAATACATTGTTTCCTACTTCTAGTGTTTTCAATTGTCTTTTCTTATTTAGATTCTCATGAGCACTTTGTTTGTACTTCTTATTGTTGTTATATGCTTGAGTCCATATTTCTTTCAATTCTGTTGTGATTGTTGTTTCACTGTCATTATTTAATTTATTCTCATTGTCTATTAGATTTTCTTTAAAAACATCTAATTCATCTCTGGGTTTTCTTCCATGTATTATTTCATATGGTGAAAATTGTGTTGCTTCATGGATGTTGTTTCTATGAGCAAATAGTACATAGTTAATGTAATGATCCCACTTATTCTGATTATTCTGAATTATCTTTGTTAGTGATCTTTTTAATGAACCACCATATCGTTCACATAAACCATTACTCTCTGGGTGGTAAACCGAAGAGTATATGTGTTGTATATTGTATTGTTTAGTCCATTTCTTAAATTGTTCTGACTTAAACTGAGATCCCTGATCACTCAATATAATTTTAGGTATACCATGTCTTGTAATTACTTTTTGAGTTATGGCATTAATGATATTCTCTGCACTTGTATTTGATAATGGGATTGCCTCTGGGTATCTACTAAACATGTCTATTACTGTTAGAATGTATTTGTTATTATTTTCAGTTTGAATTAAAGGACCTATTAAATCAATAGATACTTTCTGAAATGGTGCTGTAGGTTCATCCATTTCTTGAATAGGTGCTTTATTCACTAGACTTTTGTTAGATCTCTTTTGACATATGTCACATGAGTTTATGTATTTGTTTATTGTTGCTTTCATTTTTGGCCAAAATACTTGTTTTGACAAATTCCTATAACATTTCTTTACTCCCCTATGTGCTGCTAAATTATTATCATGTGTCATGATTAAAACATCTTTCCAATATTTCTGTGGTAAGACAAGTTGTTTTATTTTCTTGTTATCATTACTTGTTTGTCTAAATAATATTTTATTCTCTATACAAAATTTCTCCATTGGATTATTATTGTTTTTATCTGATATTCTTGAATAAATTTTCCCAATAATATTGTCATTCATTTGTTCTAATGCAAATGTGGGTATTGTTTCTTTTTCACTTTGAGATATTTGTGTTTCAAGATTATTTTGTGTTTCATTTTCTATCTCTCTTTCCTTAACATCTGTATTTTCTATTTGTATTACATTACTGGTTTCTTTTTCTTTATCATTACTTATTACATTTATTGTATTTTCCTGTTTCTCATCTTTTTTATCCATTGATCTTGTTATTATCATACTTGTTATATTTTGTGTTTCTATGTTTTCATGATTTTGTCTTATGTTTTTGTATTTGTTTTGCCAGTCTTCTAATTCTTTTCTTGAACATTCTTTAACTCCTTTTATGTTTCCTACTAACATATCATATCTCATTTCTGGTATTGCAATGCCATCACAATAACCAGTGAAAAATGGAGTTTCAATGTACACCCTTATAGCTTTAAATTCCCTTACGGTGCCATCTGCTAATTCTACTTTCCTAGTAAACCCTTTATACCAATGAGGTTTGACAAATTTAGTTTTTACTGCCAAAGTGTTACAACCTGAATCCCTGATTAATTCCACTGGAATTCTATCTACAAACCCTGGGTACACTGCAAAATTGTTCCTATTTCCTTCCATGAAATATATTCTATCTGTACCTTTGTTTTTGTATTCCCTACTGTAACTCCTATTTCTATAATTTCCCCTGTCATTCCTATCTCTACTCCTATAGCTACTGTTATTTTGTTCATTGTATCTATTTCTACTTCCAGACCTACTATTCCCTCTTCTACAGTTAGCTGCTATATGACCTTTTCCTTGACATTTAAAACAGGTTATTTCACTATATTTTCTATTTCCACTATTTGATCTGTTTCTATTTCTACTTCTATCAACATTTTCTTTGGTGTATCCTATTAAATCTACTTTGCTCTTATCCCTATCAGAAAATGGTTTATTTGGATAGGCATTTTTGTATACTCTCATTATCTCTGTTATTTCATCTATAGTTTTTGGATTTCTTTTTCTAATAAAAGATTGTAACTGAGGATCACATTTATTTACAAAGTTGTCCACTAGAATAAAATTTTTTAATCCCTCATAAGAGTTTGTCACTTTTTCTAATTTTACCCACTTATTGAAAAAATCCTTTTCCATATTAATGGTAGTTTGGGGTTCTATTCCTAATGATGGTATATTGTCAAAGTATTTCTTTCTAAAAGTTGTAGCATTATGACCATAGGCATTCAATAACTCTCTTTTTAAAACCTGATAGCTATCATCAATATGATGGTCATGATTTTGGCATATTGTTAGAGCTTGACCATGAACAAAGTCTATCAGTATTTCAGACCATTCTTCTTCAGGCATATTAAATGTAGACATTTTTGCCTCATATCTTTTCAGGAAATCACCAATGTCATCCTTCTGTTCATCAAAACTTTGTATTTTTCTCTTTAGCCATGTTTGTGAATTAGGGTTGTCTCTTTGACTGGTATAATTATTTGAGTTATTTGTGTTATTTCCTTGTTCAGTTTGGGCTCTGGCTTGTGCTGCATCCAATCTCATCTTCTCCATTTTAGCTTCATGTTCTCGGTCCTCTTTTTGCTTCTCATATTCTTCCTTTCTGATCCTATCTTGTCTCTCTATCTCTTGTCTTTGACGTTCTTCTTGTCTTTCTATCTCTTGTCTTTGACGTTCCGTTTCCTCCTTCACAACTTGCTGTACATAAGCTGCTAAGTCCTTTCCTTTTAACTCCATGGCCTTTCCATCCTGCATAGCTGTTTCCTTAACCTCCTTAAGGTCCACATATGATGATGTAGCCATTGTGTTTTATATTTTATATATATTTTTACTTAGCCTATATTGGTTATGGCTATACTTTAAACTTATTTTATATTTAGGTTTTTACACACTTTTATACAAGTTTTAAGTGTTATGTCTCTATCTATAGATTTAGTAAATGTATAAATCTAGTCTGAGTTATTATGGTTATATTCAAATCTGTATATTAGGTCCAGTATTACACACAAATTTAAATCTAGTATATTATAGTATGTATAATAATACTATTTAGATCTATAGTTATCACGAGCACTATGACTTTTAGATCTAGAATGAATAACTATGATCAATTTTAAAATCTGGTATGACTGAAGTCACAGTGAAGTGTTTAGAGTAAATTCAAAGACTGTCTAGAGTCTAGATCTAGAGTAGATTATGGTTCTATTTAACCATACGAAACAAATATGTGTATACAGTGTCAAATATATCTTCAACAAGATATATATATCTAGAATGTACTACCTTCATTCATCTTCCAATTAATAATATTTCAAATTAGAGTCTAGATGATTTAATTGTACCAAAGAGATGTACAACAATTTGCAGATCTAAATTTAGCCAGACGATAGTGTTTGACTACATAGCCAGTTTCGGCATTATTCTCATGGCAAAATCATATTTGATTTTAACCGCTCAAACTAAAATTATTTTAGTCTGATTCACAGTAAAAGAATCCTACCCGCACTTTCTATCATTAAGTGAAAAAAAAATACAGATCTAATTAAATTAATAAAAATAAATAATTTAAAATAATATAAACAAATGAAATAATTAAATGAGACTATCGCTATGGGTTGGGATATGACAATATGGCACACAATGATGACGTCACGAAGTAACCAGGCAACAACGGATATGACGTTTACACAAACAAAACAAATTACAACTCTAAACGTATAATATAGCTTTTCATCTAAATTATGTCTTTACCCCGAACGGGTTTAAGGCTTCAGCACCACCTGAATTTACTCAGGCTAGCATACCAAATTTAGACAAAATCTATTTCTAAGGGCAATCTAAACATATACTAATAAGAAAAATGGCACTTAGCTTTTGATAAGAAAGATCCCTTTGTTCGGACTCCCGAATATGCTAGATCACAACAAATTCCACTGCCCCTCTTCCAGTTCTGACTCTGTTCTCCGGTGCTACCAGTATCCCACGTAATGCCACAGATGTCCTGATATGCCACAGCAAAATGTTTCAGTTCCTTCGGCGACTGTTGATGACCGTATGTGTAGTTCCGACGACTTTGTGTACACAGTTACTGACGAATAGGTTAACGGTTCTTCTGGCGATGACTTGACTTGTGTAGACGACTACTGACAAATAACAGTCTCTTGACGGCAACTTGATCTGGACGACTGACGAATAACGAATTTCTTGACGATGACTTGATCTGGGCTGACGAATAACGGCTTTCTTGACGATGACTTGATCTGGGCTGACGAATAACGACTTTCTTGACGATGACTTGATCTGGGCTGACGAATAACGGTTCTCTAAAATAGTTCACTGCTTCTGCTGCTACTCTGGTAGTACGACGAAGTTTGCTGTTGTACTCTGCTTCACTAGACCAAACTGTCCAATGTAGACTAGGTGAGACCAAGGTCACCTCCGACGACGTTCCGTTAGACGATTAACGGTTTTCAACGAAATTAAGTGGATGTAGCTATTTCCACAACTTCACTGCTAACAAGTCTAGGTATGGTCTAGACCGACGAATATTAAATAAATCAATGTCCAGCAAATACGATTTTACTAACCTTCCAAAGGTTAAACACAGTGACCGTTATTAACGTGGCAAGCAACCGGTTCAATGAGCAAACTGCTCCACAAGAATCTCTCCAAGGGTAAGACGACAGAGCGATTTCGATTTAGTTAGCTACCAAACTTGTAGTACTCACAATACTTCTGACAGCGGGCAAACTGTCCTTCTCGAAACTGACGAGGTAAAACTTGATACTCGATGTGGCTCCTATGACGAAGAAAAAATATGTCCAACAGGTTCACTAACGATCTCTCACCCGTTATGAATGAACGGTTTCTCTGGTTGTAGGTCGATTCAGCATATGAAGATCAGGCTTTGATAATATACTGGTTAAGTAGACCAGACGTTGCGATGATTACGGTCCTGACGAAGGTCACCCTGAGTTAACGGCTCGTTGAACGTGCGATCAAGAACATGTAGATCTAGAACAAAGTCACTCTGCGATGATGCTGTGTTCAGCCGTACTCCGATGAAATCTTATATCTTCGAGTGCACGACCCTCACCTGAGTAAACGTTCTGCTTCGAGGTCCGGTTCGATGTTCGGCTTCGAGGTTCGGTTAATCCGGGCTTCGGGCGTCGGGGTCGCCACTGTGATGTTGCTTATTCAGGCTGTCTTGAAGTCTTGAAGTCAACCAATTACTCTGCAATCGTTTGGGTGTAATTGTTCGGGTGTATTACGTGTAGTTGACCAACAACACAAACAAGAACTATACAACACCTGTTTTAACAAGTGAAGAGATGTAGTCAACGATGATGAACAAGTTTATATGGATTTATTCTGATAAAAGGCCACAGTAGAAGTCTCTGTCACTAAACACGTCGTTACCCTGGAGTGTTCTATCGCTAACTGATTTTCCGGTCTCTAACCCAACATATCCCAAACGTCACTAGTCCCGTTCAATATGCGTCTACTATGGTGCGTCGCTAAATAACTAAAATAACTAACCTATATAAATAAGGTGTGCTAACAGTATCTAATCTTTTCAAAGAACAAATCGGTTTTATTTGCAATGTATTAAGGGACTATAAATTCATATTAGAATATTTTTCTCATTATTCAAAAGGCACTTTATAATAGAATGAATAATGAGCTGTAGGGCACGAGAATGCGTTTCAGCCGTGAAAAATGCAAGAAAACGCTTTTGGCGTCGGGGCTTTGCCCCGAACCCCACTGATAAATAATGAGCTGTAGATGTCAGAAGAATGCGTTTCTGCAGTGAAAAATGCAAGAAAACGCTTTTGGCGTCGGGGCTTCGCCCCGAACACCACTAATAAGTAATGAGCTGTAGATGTCAGAAGAATGCGTTTCTGCAGTGAAAAATGCAAGATGTCAGAAGAATGCGTTTCTGCAGAGAAAAATGCAAGAAAACGCTTTTCGGCGTCGGGGCTTCGCCCCGAACCCCACTGAAGAAGCTTACAGCGCTCTCCCAGACCCCCAAGCTTGCAAGAGAAAGACTGTTTTTTTTCTGTTTTTTTCGCCGAAGATTGAGAAACAGTCTTATTTTATTCTCATATATCGAATATATATATATATATATATATATATATATATATATATATATATATATATATATATATATATATATATATATATATATATATATGCTGTACGCACGTTTATGCATAGGGTTAGGGTTTACTGGGCGTTAGGGTTAGGGTTTGGAAAAAAATCGCCCCCCCCCACTCCAAAGTTCTGGATCCGCCAGTGATGTTGACTCACCTTAAAATGTGTTCGATGTGCAGCTTCCACTAGAGTCAACATGAGAGGTATAGCAATACTTCCTCTTTAGTTCTCTCACAGAAGTTTACATGAAAGCACTGTAACTAGTGTAACTCATGTCATTGCAAGTGTCTACTCATTCGGTATTCTTCTGAGCTCTTGTGTACAAAATAATGTGTGCACCAAATCATAATGTTTTGTGTTTTTGTTCAAGCGGCGTTTCACATTATTGCTGCCATACAGAGATCTCTATGGGGCCGTGATACCCATCCTTTTAAACCTGGGGCCATATTAAGTTAGAACAAAAGTGTCAAGGGCCACATAGACACAAACAAAAATCGTCCTGTGGAATCCAGACTCTACTGCGGCATTATACACTATGTCATTGACTATGTACACACGTTTCAAGAAGGTATGATGTTACAGAGTGAATGATGTCACAGAGTGTATGATGACACAGAGTGTATCATGACACAGAATGTATGATATCACAGAATGTATGGTGTCACGGAATATATTATGTCACAGAGTGTATGATGTCACAGTCTGTAGGATGACACAGACCTCGACACGTAAGCTAGTTCACTGGTCAGTGAAATCGGTTTTAAATTCTGGCCAGAACGAACGATTGCAGCCAAGTTGTACATAGATCAAGGAAGTAATCGCTGTTGAATCAAACAGGGTATTGATTTCTAGATCTAGGTTTAATCTTTCCACTGCATCATTTCCTGGGTTTAAATTGTCCTATCTATCGACCATATATCTTTCGTCTGAGATTCAATGTGTCTGTGTGTGTGTGTGTTGATATATAGAACCAATTTTTTTTTATAAAATGGAAAATGGAGACATAAAGTTTCATGTCGGCGTGGAGTATGATTAATGATACTGTGAATATAAAATAACACAATGGCTATCAAAACACTTGTCCGTAGAGACAATGTATTTAATTTCATATACTGCATCCTACGAGTTTATACCTTCAGCAATGTCAGAGTCCAAATATCTATAAAGTTGATTGACTACTTCGTGTAACTATGTAGGAAGAGGATTCACTTTTATATGTGAGCCGTGTGCAATCATTCTGAAAACATTGCCTCTGTTTGGTTTCTACAAAGAATATCAACTCTTGTCCATTGATCACATTCATTCAAATACTGATTGCGCTCTTCAATTCAAAATGGAGATGTTTCTTCTTATATAATACAGAAGTTACTTCAAAAAAGAAGATGATTACGTCCTACGCGTCATGCAATAAAACAATGATAGGACGTGAGTTTCGTCTTATATTTACGAGAGGCTAGTGGGGCCAGCAAACGTTCAAAAAGAGGACAATCCATTATGTGCAGGTCAAGTTGTTAGCGCTTTGACGTGTTAAGTGGTGGGTTGTGTGCTCGAGAGGCTAAGTACGTTTAAACTTGGCTTGACTACCTATCTAGGGGCCTCGAGGTTCAACACCCGACTCGGGCTGAGTTGTGATTACTTAGCACCTAAAGACAGCATGAAAAAAAAACTTTTCCAGATACCCTCTCCCCCCACTGGTCCACAAATGAGATTGGATCTTAGCACTGTGAGCATGATATAAGCATGAAAGTTGCGCTATAGTAAAGCTATTCAAAAGTCAGTGCGACATTTTTTTTCTGTTGTCTGACGCCACTCTATCAGACTTAGAGCAAATGTGAGTCACACTTTTACTGACACTTCATCTCCAAACGGAGGTAACAAAATTGGAATATTAAAAAACTTTGGCTTAAAAGTTTTAACAAAAATTTGTTTGACATCTTAAGATGAGTGATACCATGACAATATAAGGCATGATGAAATCATGACAAGACAACTCACGATGATATCATCACATGACTATACAAGACATGATGATATCATCACATGACAAGACATGATGATATCATCACATGACAATACAAGACATGATGATAATATGACATGACAAGACATGATGATAATATGACATGACAAGAGACGATGTTGTTTTCAAATGCAATTTTCAACGGATGAATCATCTTTTCTGTTCATCCTTGCCCATATATCATCATGTGTTGCTAATTATACATAAATATATTCAGTTTTAAACAATTCCTGTACAAGGAATGATCATGCCCATGATAACTAATTTCGTTGGTATGTTTATGAGATATTTTAATTACCTGTTAGAATACTCTCATAATAAAACTAAAAGTCAATCATCAAGCGCTTGACCTGGTGTCGTGTCACAGCTCATACCTCAGACAATGACGCATCAAAACAAAGGTCGAAAGTAGAATTCAAATGTCGGCTTAGCAAATAGACTCTGACCTATATTTGAAAATGATTCGTATTACAAATCCAATATAAAATAGGAGTGAAACTTAAGACGCACACACAAACAACATTGACCCACAAGGACATTCAGAAAGTACAAATCAGATATCACATACCATATGAAGAGCTATCTAGACAGATCCATCTCTACAACTTCCAAGTTCAGACTTCACAATGAGAATATTGACCCACACAAGATAAGAAAATTGCCTTGTCTAGTCAATATCTTATAACTTTAAAATGTTCCCTTTATTTTAAAGAGACTTATTATAGTTCTATAGAAGTGCATGTAATTTATTAGACTTTTGCGTAACGACTTTCATTGTATGAAATCCTGTCCATTCTTGCCAACTCTACTCAAGCCGTGTTAGCATCCAAGCAAACCTAAAGATAGTGGCCAAGTCATAAAACGGGGAAAATGTTAAAAACAAAATACAACAATGCAATGATGGTTTAGAAGTGATGACCAATGTTATTCAACCCGAGGGCCAATTTAATTTCCGGCACCCGTTTCGCGGGCCACATCGTCCCAAAAAAAAAAAAATTCCTTTTTAAAAAACAAAATTTATATTAAGAGTAGATGAATCAATTAGTTTGGATCAGTCATGTAATTAAATGTGTAATAGATCTAGACTAACAGTAATAAATCTCCGCGATAGCATATATTTTTACCAATTGTTTTTGTTTAGCGCAATTTCATTCTTTCGGGATGAGCTTTTTGCTACGATTCTATCACTTGTCTAGACCTGTTGGAAATGTGCAGGGTAGAAAGAAGGAGGTATCTGGGTGATCGCTTTTTAAATGCATTTTAAAAATATTGAACGAACTGAATTCAAACTTGAGAGTTAAAGCCACCTTAGCTCCTCAAGCCAATACACTAGCCACTCTGTCAACCAGTCACTTATGAAAATAGAGGGTTTTATAGTTATCTATTGTTAGCTTCAAACTTTAAAGCGGTTACCTACAAAGTATAAAGGGGGCTAATTCAACTTATACCACCACATAGTAAAGTACAATTTCTTTCCCATGATCGAGATATCAAACAAACTAAATTAATAACTAATAGGTAATTGTCTTATTGATTCTTATTTTGTCAGGTATAAGAAATAATTCTGCAAAATTTCAGCTTGACCTGAAATTGGGTGTGAGAGAAATAACGTGCAGACAGAGTGAGTGGTGTCAGGAGGGTTTTGTTCCCGGGCTCATCTAGGGTATGATGTACTTCGCCGGGCACCCCACCTGAACAGTGTTTATTAACTTTCTTCCGGGGTTGTAATTTAGCCTTGGCTCGTCTGCCTGGGCACCCCTAACAGTCTAGCAATCTATTTATGCAATGAATATCCAGGAACAAATAAACCAAATATAAACGTAGTGAATAACAATATTTGCATATAACAACAAAGGTTTAATGGGTTAATGATATGATGAGGCATACATTACGAATAAATATCAATAGCATTTACAAGGCAAGTACAAATTACATTCAAAGGAACTATAGCACACCTTCATCTCAGTGCAATAGTCGATCCGGGCTCACAACGCCCCACCCAACGCCACGGGCAACAGTCAAATACCAAGCCTACAACTCAGACTTGAGTCCAGCAGAGTCCCAAGCCTGCGTCCCTAGATAAGAAAAATTCACACTCCTTTGAGACCGCCATTTTGCACGATTATAAAAGAAACGATTTTAGATCATTCAGAAGGTAGTAAACTAAACTAACTTACCCAATACTGGGGCAAGAAAACCACACAGAGAACTCCATGTCAAGGCAAAACAAGAGAGCAATGACACCATTATAGTGCATCCTTAGAAACTAAAACTAACAAAACCTTATGGTGCTCAAAAGAAAATACCAAGCAAGATGCGCTCGACAAGTGGAACTAAGCTTTGTAATATATAAGATCAAAAGATAAGAAAAAGAAAATGATCTTATCATGATTGTATAAGAAACCCGTGAAACTAGATCTAATGTTTCTATTAATTTATGGTAGGTTTCGATGTTTATCTACAACCAACTTTTGAATATCTGGCTGGATAAATGAGAGACCAAGTCGGCTCCCCTTTCAGACCTTGCGATCTATGGGGCAGATGCTGTAAAGATCATCCGTTTCTTTGGCCTACGGTTAACTAGGGTATCATGTGGCCAGCACAACGACCAACTGCCTTTACTTTTCCCCGACTAATGTCAGGTACCCATTAAAGCTGGGTAGACTCAGAGGCGCCCAAAGATCCCGAAATTAAAAGTCCCAGTTTTCACCAAGATTCGAACCAGGGACCCCCGGTTTGGAAGGCAAGCGCTTTACCGTTCAACCAACGTGCCTCCCATTACACTGTGGAGTTAAAAGTTGTTAGTTTTCTTTTTAAACACGCCGCTCAGAGGGCCCCATTGACAACAGAATAACATAAAACCTTTAATAACTTCATACTTTTTATAGTAGCATTCATACAACCTTTGAGGTGGCATTTGAACAATGTCTATAAAGCCAGTCAACCAACAGCAATGTATGAAATTAAGTCACCCATCTTAAAATTATTGAATTAAAAAAAACAACTCAAACTAAATTCAGTTGTCAAAAATTTTAAGACAAGAACAGTCCACTTACAGCTAATTAAGAGATGTTTTATTTTGGGCAGAATACAAAAGTTAAACATAAATCTAAGTGAAATAAACTCAAGAGTGAAACCAGAGCCTCCAGTATAACCATTTTGTTTTTAAACATGTATTTTTTCAATGCTCTACTTTGTTTTTTTGTTTTTTTGTTGTTGTTTTTTTAAATTGCTCTACTTCGTTAATTGTCTAGATTAGTCTAGATCTATCACTTTTCTAAGCAAACAATGATTTCAAGAAATTCTTCCTTGTTCGTTTGTCTGTTGTAGTTCCCTATGTGTCAGAGAATAGCCAGCCATTGCTTGAGGCTGTGTACAGACATGTGACTAGAAACCTTTGCGTTTCTTTGTTTTCAAACGTTGTCAGTCTTCAGGGCACGTTCACACGAGGCGGCTCACTTTCATTGCCATACAGACAGGCGAAAACAACAAAATTCGTACCAGCGAAACTTTAAGAGACAAATGTACATTGATGTACAAGTTGTACAATTTGTTCATGTAAATATCTCTAGCTTGTGTTTCGGCTCCATCAGGAAGTACTATTTATGTAGCAGTGCTTCGAAAAAAAAAACAACTCACAATATCTGTATGACATTAAAAACATTTGTTTTTTAAATATAAGGGCTGTGAATGAAACAGGTATCAATCCAGGTATCAAACCTCTGGCAGAGCCCCAACTTATAACAGACTTGACCAGGCTTGTTTTCAGATTAAACCTAACACTGTCTAGCAATGTGTTGACAAATGACAGGATGATACTAAAACAGTACATAAGACTGTCTAGCAATGTGTTGACAAATGACAGGATGATACTAAAACAGTACATAAGACTGTCTAGTAATGTGTTGACAAATGACAGGATGATACTAAAACAGTACATAAGACTGTCTAGCAATGTGTTGACAAATGACAGGATTATACTAAAACAGTACATAAGACTGTCTAGTAATGTGTTGACCAATGGCAGGATGATACTAAAACAGTAGCACGAAGAATAAGAACGTCGGTGAAAGGTGAAATCAAATAAAAAGAAAAAATACATGAATTCTTCTCTTTCTTCTGTTGGAAGCAGTGACTTATGGGACAGGTTCCTTACATTTCCTTACTTCTACACATTCTATTTTATAAAATATTTTTTTTATATAGAGTGTTTACGTAAACCCCCCACAAGGCATGACTCTGAACTAGGAAGATATCATTGCCACAACTCTCCAAGAGTGTCAAGCACAGACCTATATATCATCTGGACAAGGCTTAAAGATTATCAAATAGAGATATGTATAACTTTTTTTCCAGATAAACTATATGGTTAAAAAAGCTTCTAATACAACTAAATATCTAGAATTAGAGTTAGGCTCTATGCAATAGCTAAAATGACTAGCCTATAAAAAGGTTATCCCTTGATACTCAAAGTGTTGTATCGAGGCTAGTCATCATAGAAGGCCTGAACACTGAACTGTGACGTCGCAACCTGTGGCCAGTGGAGGCCTATAGCTCGTTGTCACATCACAGGTCTGGACGGCGTGTCAACAAGGTTGTCGGGGCCTACTTTAACGACTGGCCTCGGTTTCAGTAACGCCACGCGAGATTTTACATTAATATTTGGACAATATGTCTATGTGACAATTAGAAGCGGCGTGAATACGTCAGTCCCATTATTTCACGACTTTCTCAGGTGTCAGAGATAAAAAGAGAATGATCGCAAAGAATTGATGTCGTCTTCTATTTGATGAAGAATCAGGAAAATGGGGATTGTGTTTTATATAGTTTCTAAAAAATTAAAGTCTACATCACAAGTTTTCTATTGGGTGAAAGGTTAATTCAAAGAACTATTAACGGACATTGTTTTTCTAAATTAGTTAGCATATTATATAAACGAATACAAATATCTCTTTCGTCGGTCTATGTTATACTATATCTACGAATTAAACTAATTTTTAAAATGTGTTCTTTTTTTAATGTGATGGCTAGAAAGAAAGATTAATGATAAGTGTGCGTATCTTTGTGTGTGTGTGGGTGGGTCAGGTGAGTTTTTAGTCAGAACACTTCATATATTATTAATAAATCTGATCTGTGTCTCAATACTTGACCATTGTTGCAACATCAAGTCAAGTCCTCCTTGGGGTGTTTCAAGAACATTGTCCGAAATTACAAAGTAAACGATTTCACTTTCATTTATTTGATCCGGACTCAAGGGAGGTAACAGAAAATTGGCTCGCGTAAATAATTCTGGGATTTGTATTACACGTGTGGCACAGTTTAAACGTGAGAAAATAAAACCACCGGAGAATCAAACGAAGAGTGAACATTGAACGATTGAATGTGATTTTCCGAACAAAAAAAAAAATGTACTTTGATTTGTTCATCCCCATGAGAAATGGTCTTAACAATATTTTCCTTGACGCCTTTTTACAAAACTTTTATCAACTCACTTCCCCTGTCTGTCTGTCTGTCTGTCCGTTCACATTATTTCTCCCACTTCCCATTCTAGGATCAAGTTTAGACATTACACTAATATTCGATGTCCCTAACAACACATAAACCAATATTAAACAATTTGTTTGATTTTTAAAAAAGGAGATACATTTTACAGTATTAGGCGATTTGGCTGTAAGTGTTTCAGTTCTTTCCAATATATAAGATTTATGTTTTTTAAAGTATATTTTTAATTTTGTATGTTTGTTTACTGTTCTTTGTTGTATTCACTTTCTCATTTTGTCTGATAGTACTTATTACCTCCCCTGATCTTTTTGAACATTTTTATACCCAGTACATAGCTCATCTTCCTGTCCCGTTAGGCTAACCATCTATCTATCTATCTATCTATCTATCTATCTATCTATCTATCTATCTATCTATCTATCTATCTATCTATCTATCTATCTATCTATCTATCTATCTATCTTATTTAAAGAATGAAACATAATAATCATATCATGATTGCAACATTGATACCTACGTTTCCATGTATCAACATCAAATCCTCCGGGCACAATTCGAACTAATGCAACAGGAAACTATTGAACTTTTATTATTTTAAATGAATTCACTTGGTCTGCTCTAATACGTAAGAAGCCTCCAGGGCATGGAAAAGTCACAACGTTTTGAAGTAAATATAAAAAATGAGCAAGTTAATATAAAAATAAATTATAGACAACTAAATTGAATCAACTTGCACGAAGAGGAGGGTAGATTGAATTATAAACTCGAGGACATTGAGACTTATCAGGTGATATGGAAATCTGCTGAACTTAACCAGGAGGTCGCGCAATCTGCTTCTGTTTCATTCCTCTGACCAGGTTTGAAACGTGATGTAGACCCTATGATAAACTGTCACGTCGGAAGACTAGACAATGATTGAGTTGAAGAGATAGATAACTTGAAGTATCGCTAGGTCTTATGGAGCAAAACAAAACAAAATTGATTTTTTTTGTTATCAAGAAAAGTTGCGGCACGGATAGGAATGTTCCGGATAATGGCAATCACCCGATTAGTGACTCACTCAATTAGTCATAGTGTTGAAACATGTTTAATTGATTTTAGTCGTGAGAGACTGTCCTAGTGTTGTGGGCGGTCGTTGATTTGTAGCACCAAACTGCTGGTAGATAACTAAACCGCTGTAAGCCTATTGTATTGTAAGTTGTAAGACTTTAAAATAACTTGAACCACTTCTTTGTGAACAAGACTAGATAAAACTTTGATTACAATATAGACACATTTAACTTGAGATCAAATAAAATAAATGCAGTGGACTTAAGTTATAATATAAAATGGTATTTTGAACAAAGTGCAGTTCAGTACAAAGAAAACACACGTGGACACGTCTGGTGTATCCAAGACAGCTTACGACAGTCCCACTTATCTTGCATCATCCACACCGCATAGCCACCAACAAATCGCTAACGTCTTCTCACCTTCACCATAGAAACACACACACACACACACTCACCATCACATCTAGAGTGGCATATTGTTGTGCCAGAAAACCGATCTTCGATCCTACGTAATACATCCACATACAGCTCACTTAGTAGACTAACCGTTTAGTTGTAGCCTCACATAGTTAGTCCAATTAACCAGAGTAGCGCGTATTAATCTAATTTGTGACATACTCCTGGATGTAACTCAGACAAAAAAAACATTTAAAAAATCACATTTAACTTTTATTTATAGATATACACAACTTTCTATTTCAACAAAGAAAGAAATGTTTGAAAATACACATTGAAATTATATGTCGAATGATTTGAAACAATAATTCAATTACTTGAAAACGTCTGCTATTTAGGTAACAAAGTCTTCTGGTCATCCTGCGTCTCATCTTCCTACAACTTTCACAGACTTTCATTTATTCTTCCCTTATTTCTCCCCTTCATCTGCGAAAGACTTACTCATGATTACATCAGAACCTGTCAGCCAATACCGTTAAGCAATACACATTTCATAACACTGATGAATTGGTTTAGTCAAAAGTTATGGTTGAACTTAGACCAGGAGTACTTTCTGCAATAGTTTTAATTTTCAAATTTGCCTACGTTATGAAGATGTGTAATGATATCGAAGACAAAAGTCTAATTACACACCAGAGGTTTGGGATGAACTAATACAAAAGTCTAATTACACACCAGAGGTTTGGGATGAACTAATACAAAAGTCTAATTACACACCAGAGGTTTGGGATGAATTAATACAAAAGTCTAATTACATACCAGAGGTTTGGGATGAACTAATACAAAAGTCTAATTACACACCAGAGGTTTGGGATGAACTAATACAAAAGTCTAATTACACACCAGAGGTTTGGGATGAACTAATACAAAAGTCTAATTACACACCAGAGGTTTGGGATGAACTAATACAAAAGTCTAATTACACACCAGAGGTTTGGGATGAACTAATACAAAAGTCTAATTACACACCAGAGGTTTGGGATGAACTAATACAAAAGTCTAATTACACACCAGAGGTTTGGGATGAACTAATACAAAAGTCTAATTACAAACCAGAGGTTTGGGATGAACTAATACAAAAGCTTCATGACTGTACTGTGCCCCATGCGATAGTTTATAAATCCAATATAAAAAAAAAAAAAACACTTTTTACATTATAATAAAGATATGCAAATAATGGCTTTTAATCTTGCCTGGAGTTGGCATCTCTTTAAAAAAAACAACTGAGCTGATGTAGAAAGAACATCAAAATCTAAGAAGCTTCATACGAGGAAGAATTTAGTCGCCATAAAAAAAAAAGGGTCTCTGTATGTAAAAGACATTGGACGAGAGATGAGTTCCGGTTTAAATTTGTGTAGGCTTTTCTTTTGAGCTGATAAAATGGTAAAAACTTCCCCGAGGGTGCAAACTTTGCTTCGAGAGTCTCTGCTAATGAACATTTTAAATTTCTTAATGGCGTCATCAATCCCTGCCTCTTTTTTTTTCTGTGCAGCCTACACTTGCAATATGTGTCTGGGCAGTGAGGAAGTAAGATAATAATGGCATCTATTTAAGACCTGGATGTTTG
Organism: Biomphalaria glabrata; assembly: GCF_947242115.1. Taxonomy (NCBI): domain Eukaryota; kingdom Metazoa; phylum Mollusca; class Gastropoda; family Planorbidae; genus Biomphalaria; species Biomphalaria glabrata. The sequence goes on from NC_074715.1 coordinate 20,198,784, forward strand.
CATTGCATTGGTACTTCCCCTATCGTCTAGATCTGTCAATGTGCTCAAGTTAATGAGCTATCTTTGTGTGGACCAACCATTGAGTTTAAAAGTTTAAACATTATTTTTAGGAACATTTACAACTGAGAACTACCAATTGAGTGTTCTGTACCGGCGATTAGGCCAGAAGAGAGTATAATCTATAGCTTATGTTATATATGTGAAAATACACTACAGTCTTCATCTCTATGAATTATAAGTGAAACTTGTAAGTAATCGTTTCATATTTTTAAAAAATCTGATAGCGTTCTCAGGAAAATATAATACTTCCTAACAATAAATTCATAAAATTTAGTATGTAATATAATTAATACATATCTTTAAAGTGAGGCTAAAGGAACGAAGTTTATAAATAAATTTATGAAGTTTAAAAAGAAGACTTGTTAAATGAGCATTTTGATTTCGCCATTATTAAAGCTTTGTTACGTCCCTTGAAGGCATGTTTTATCAGGATCTAAAATTTGTTGTTGTTGTCATTATGTACTTCCGGTGGTGGTTGGTGACAGTTGAGTGATATTTATTTGTTTACTAGCTGGATGTGGCTCGTGGACCTTAATTTGGGTATTACTGATCTACTGGATTGAATTAAAGATCTATGTCTAACATACAGAATGTTCCCTTCATATTTTGTTTATTATTTTGCCATGAAAATAAAAGTAGTGTGGGAAAATGGATTACCCGTTCAGCCTTATATGTTCCTATCAAATACAGAATACTGGGAAAACGGTTTATCAAGGTTGGTCAAACGGTTTCGATCTTTTATTCGGGACATACATTCATACATACATACATACATACATACATTCATACGCCTTACTTTCTACTTCATATATTAGATATTTAATAGTATAATACATTTCTTATGATTGATGTTGAACATATGTCAGAATGGCTAAGCTCGTTGAGACTTCAACATTAATTGATCCACTACTTTACTGTCACTAGATCTGAAGGTAATCAAATAGGAAGTCTTCCACTCAAACACTTTGTACTTTCTCACTGACACAATCTAACGAAGAAAATATTTTGTCAGCCTGTAGAATTGTCGTCTTAACTCTCAATAACAAAGTGACACATGACATCATTCAGGTCTATTCGTTTTCACACAGTCACAAGCTGATTAAAGTTTATGTGTTTGATCTAGTGCTTTCATTGTTTTATTTCGTTAACTAGAACTGAACCAGGGATACATAGACGTATCGAGACCTAAGGTAGATTCTATCGAGTTATAAGTATAAGTAGAATAAGAAGGCTGTGACACTTCTATATGTCTTCTATATGTCTTCTATATGTCTTCTTTATGTCTTCTATATGTCTTCTTTATGTCTTCTTTATGTCATCTATATGTCTTCTTTACGTCTTCTATATGTCTTCTTTATGTCTTCTTTATGTCTTCTTTATGTCTTCTATATGTCTTCTATATGTCCTCTTTATGTCTTCTATATGTCTTCTATATGTCTTCTATATGTCTTCTTTATGTCTTCTATATGTCTTCTTTATGTCTTCTATATGTCTTCTATATGTCTTTTATATGTCTTTTATATGTCTTCTTTATGTCTTCTTTATGTCTTATATATGTCTTCTTTATGTCTTCTATATGTCTTCTATATGTCTTCTTTATGTCTTCTTTATGTCTTCTTTATGTCTTCCATATGTCTTCTATATGTCTTCTATATGTCTTCTATATGTCTTCTTTACGTCTTTTCTGTTCAAGGTTTTCTATAAAACTGATTCAATCCTATTTTACATTTCCTTATTTCATGTCAGTGATTTCTTGCGGAACAAATCTCATGTACACAGTAGTTCTTGCGGAACAAATATCATGTACACAGTAGTTCTTGCGGAACAAATCTCATGTACACAGTAGTTCTTGCGGAACAAATCTCATGTACACAGTAGTTCTTGTGGAACAAATCTCATGTACACAGTAGTTCTTGCGGAACAAATCTCATGTACACAGTAGTTGTTTATATTTGTTTATGAAAGTTTTAATCTGCTACACAATTCAAAGTGGAACTAAGGATGGCTCGGAATTCTACCAGATGCATTTTGTTTCATTGTTGTTTTTTCTTGTTGTTAAAATCAACTGTTACCAAGTGAAATATCTAGCCTCCAATCTTCAAATATTTGTTTTAATGCACAATCGTAGAACAAAGAGTATCAAGAATTGTAATAATATATTATTATTATCATTCGTATTGTCTATTGACGTCTATTGTCTGTTCGACTCTGTTGATATAAGATATAAAAAGAACAGTTAGTATCATATACTTATCTGTAAGGAGAGGAAATCAGATCTAACATTTTTTTTAATTAAATCATATTTAGTTGTAAATGAAAAAGTCATAATTAGACTTTAAGCTTCTCCCCTATCAAGTGAAATATTCAAATAAACAGAAGCTAAAGTTGAACATGAATCTGAGAAGAAAATGTTGCGACATGTTACGTATTTTAGTGTAACATAATCCTCCACTTTACACATTATACTCAGCGTCATTTCTAAGGCGATGATATAAAAAAAAAAGGTGATGAACATTTGTAAGGCTATGAGCAATTTCAAACCCTCACAAACTTCATCATCTACACAAAGTGTGGAATGAATCTCTCTTTGTCTCACTCTCTCACACACACACACGTCAGTAACATCCTCCAGAAATCTTCAGAAATGTGGTTCAATTAATTTCTTAATGAGACCAATGCAGTAGGTAAAGAAAATGAAAAATAGTTTCGTAATTATACCAACAATTATTAAGTTAGTAAAATATCTATAGCATACAGGTAGTCTGTAGTTTAATCCTTCATCTAATCTGTGTATACTTTTTATATTACAATTACAATTTGAGATTAGTATGAGACTACACTGAAGCATTCCTATTAAAGACAAATATCAGTTTGAGAAAAATTCCTAAATGGGACTAATTCAACTTACACCACCACATATGTCAAGTACGAGTTCCTTTCCTTGTTCAAGATACCAAACAAAATAATTTACTACAAATAGTTAATTAACTAATTTTAATCTCGGTGAAGACTGGGATTTTGAATCTCGGGATTTTTAGGGAGCCCCTGAGTCCACCAAACACTTTTTGCCCCATCGATCGCATGGTCTGAAATGGAACTTTACTTTTTATTTTAATTAACTAATTGGGTTTTTTTTTATTGATTCTTGCGTTGTCAGGTAAAAGAAACAATTATGGAAAATTTCAGCTTGATCCGAGATCGGGTGTGGGAGAAATAACTTGTACAAACATTTTACCACACAAACAGACAAACAGACCAACAGAGAGATTTGATATAAACTTAGTGCTTAAATATTTAATTTAGAATCATTTTCTTTTTAAGTGAAGTTATAAAGATCAGAAATATATCATACAACTATCTAAATTTTTGTTTCTTTTTAATATAAAATTATAGCAAAGGAAAACCGTCATGCAATCATTAAATGTTCTTCATTCGATCTATTTGTATACATTACTTTCAAACTTGACTTCTAGTCAATAGCCTGGCTGTTGTCATGAATATAAAAAGTTGTGCATTCCACATATGATAGTAGTTTAAAATAAAAGCATTTTAAAAATGTATATTACGTTATTCAATATTGGTATTTAAAAAATCAAGCTAGATCATCTTTTATGTTCTCCTTTTAAGGATTGATCTAAAAAACATTTAAACAAAACAATTTCAGATCTTTAGTATCCTATTGTCACGTTTAGCATGGCCGAAGTAAAAACTTTGAGAGTCAAAAACAAACCAGTGCCATAAGACTTAGCAGAAAGAAGTCATGATAAATCAAGTTTGAATACATCAGCCTTCCCTAGCTACACCAATGCTACTTGCATTCATTCTCTAAGGAAGGAAACATTCCAGATGTCACACGACCAGAGTTCAATGCTTGTAATCCGATAAAACATATTGTCAAGTAGCTCATTGTGTGGTGATCCAGAGGCCAAACAGACTAAAGGAAAGGTGAAAGTGAACTGTGTTGTGGAAGTTTGGAATATGGTGAAGACATATATTTTGGCCCCCTACACTCTCATTCATACACTTTACTATTGTACATTTTTACAACTTTGAATTGATTGTTAATACGTACATAACTTTTCACGTACATAACTTTTCACGTACATAACTTTTCACGTACATAACTTTTCACGTACATAACTTTTCACGTACATAACTTTTCACGTACATAACTCTTTTCACGTACATAACTTTTCACGTACATAACTTTTCACGTACATAACTTTTCACGTACATAACTTTTCACGTACATAACTTTTCAATCGTTAATTCTGTTTTGTTTACCACATTTTCAGTCACATGGGGGTCAACATTCATACATGTTCTCATAATTTAAAGCGACCCAAACCACGGTGGCCCCACTTGGCAATATGGACATTAGCCCAAATACCCACATGACCAGTCCGCCCCTGGCTTGAAAGTCTTAGTCCAAACTTAAAAGAATCAAACGTGTATGCTACAAAACAAAGACACAATTCTGCTCGATTGAGAACTTCAAAGAACAAGAAAGATGAAATACTGACCACTGACCATATCTATCTTTTGTATTTCAAATGTCTGGAATAATAAAGTAACAATGTCACATTGCCTGATCTATGATTTATTACCGCTGATAGAGATGAAATATTTATTCAATTTGCATCACTCTAATGTTTACCTATTTACAAAACTGCTGGTTTTCTCGGGCAATATCTTCTGTTATTATGAACAGTCTGTCCTAGAGAGGACATGACACACCAGATCAGGCAGCAGTTGTTATCTAGCATTCAATTGGCATGCCTTACACTTGGACCGGATATTTATTGTGAAACAGATCAATAGCCCAACATCCAGGGGGTTTGTTTTTATTCAATGTTATTACAGTAACAAGAAAGATCAAATGGGCAATAAACATAAAAGGGCGATACTGTAACGGCAACTGTTGGGTAATTAAAAGTAACATAAAATTGTCTGCTCTTGAAATAAGGGTCCAATCGTGGACATTGTAACAATGAGTTATCGCCTATTTATAGTATCAACAAGAAAATAGCATTATCGTATAGCAGACGTTTGTAGACAATGATGTTTTGGTGTTGAGGATATGCTTGTTACTGATTCATAACGACAAAACCAGTGTATGTTCAGTATACACTATTATGCAAGTCTTGTAATCTAAGTTTACATCATTTCATTATTTCTCTTGTATACCTATCTGTACAACTAGTGCTAGTTATATCAGACCACTGTCAGTAGCCTGATGGTTAGAATAGTGTTTCCATACTGTGTTCCGGGGAACCCTAGTGTTCCGCAAGGCCTGAATAAGTGTTCTACAAACCACTGAAATAATTAACTAGTATTCCACCAATGAATAAATCTCTAAAAAATAAGTAAAGTGTACCGCTGAATATTCCGAATGTGCGAAGTGTTCCTCTAAGGAAAATGTTTGGGAAACATTGGGTTAGAATGTTAGTCGAACATCCTATTGTCATAGATTGAATATCAAACCTGCAGATAAGTTTTGATCACACTGCAATCTACTGTTCATTATTTGTTCTCAAGTTCTCTTTCTCTCTCTCTCTAGTTATTTTTTCTCTTTACCTTATTCCTCTTTTATCTCTTTCAATCTCTCTTCATCTTTCTTATCTTTAATTCATTTTTTTTTTTAAATCTAATTCGCATTTATTTTCATATTTTTTTTAAAGAAAAAAGCATGCCATTTCCATTTTCTCTATCTCTCTCACTCTCTCTCTCTCTCTCTCTATTTTCTTTAACTTTCTATGTTATTGTCTTTCTCACTCTCACAGAATGTGTTCATAGGAATGCATTGTGCTGGCTCTGAATTTTCCAATTAATAAAACATCCCTCCTACGGCTTGGCGTTCAATATCTGAACCAAGCTATAAACTTTGTCTGGCTTTCCTTCAGCACTTTCAGGAATTGTTTTCTAATGGGAACAGACAACAGACAACAGAAATCTATGCAAGTGATAAAATGAGATTTATGTGTGCACATACAGATGTGAGTGTATTTATGTGTCAGTCTTTGAATATATCTGTGCAAACGTATGTGTGTGTGTGTATAAGTGAACTAATGATTGTATGACACTAAACAAATATTTTAAACTTTTATTCAAAGTTTCGCTTTCTATGTGCAATTTGCACATTAACGTGAAGACGATTCTAGATGCTACGCTAATACAAAAATATGACAATAAGTGTATATACATAGCGACAAATCCATGGAAAGCTTTCTTGGATGGGGGAGAAAGAACGGGGTATCTATGTGATCGTTTTTTAAATGTATTTATTTTTAAAAAAGTGAAAAAGCCAACACGAAACCACTCTGCTAGCAAAGAGCTTATGAACATGGAAGATTGTATAGTTATCTATTGTTTCTAATTCATGTTTGGGTTCCACTTAGCCTCAGACGTCGACCTATTAAGGCTTAAGGGGAACTAATTCAGCTTATACCACCACTTCAGTCAAGTACAAGTTCGTTCCCTCGTTCGAGATACCAACCAAAATAATTAACTACCAAAAGCTAATTAACAAATTGGTTTATTTTTTTTTATTCTTGTGTCGTCAGGTAAAAAAATAATTGTGCAAAATTTCAGCTTGATCCAAGATAGGGTATAGAAGAAATGACGTGTACAAACTTTTTACCGGACAGACAGACAGAGAGAGTTGATATAAGCTTTGCAAAAAATACGTAAAATACTTCACCAGTCACGTGATCGTTTGATAATTTTAATAAAATCATTCACTTCTTGTCTCTTGCATTAGTTAGAAATATAATTGAATTGTTGAAAATGTCACTAGGTGTCATGTGCTTATACACTTTGAACAGTGTAACATTGTGCACTACTCATGCATGGACATGTGCACTAGATCAGTGGTGTCAAACCTTTTAGACATGTGCACTAGATCAGTGGTGTCAGGCCTTTAAGATTTGAGGACTTATTGAGTGTTGGCAAACCTTAAAGATCTGGTGACCAGATCAGTGATGTCAAACCTTTAAGACATGTCTACTAGATCAGTGGTGTCAAACCTTTTAGACATGTGCACTAAATCAGTGGTGTCAAACCTTAAAGATCTGGTGACTAGATCAGTGATGTCAAACCTTTAAGACATGTCTACTAGATCAGTGGTGTCAAACCTTTAAGACATGTCTACTAGATCAGTGGTGTCAAACCTTAAAGATCTGGTGACTAGATCAGTGATGTCAAACCTTTAAGACATGAGGACCAAATCAATTTTCTGCACTCGCGTCTCGTGCCGCATCATTTATAAAAAAAGTTCTTCAATCCAGAAAAACTGAGTCTCAGTCGATTCGTAAGGCACAGTGTGTAGTGATTGTGAGCAGTAGATATCATCGCGTCACTGACAGGATCTGGCAGTCGGATCATACTTTTGCAATCCCTGAATTTGCCTCGTGGCTTTGTTTTAATCCAAGTTCACGTTTGCATTACCTCCATGTTTCTGTTCTAAAGGGCGATAACCAGGATGAAACGTTCCGCGCGTGTACATACATATTGTCCAGCTTGCGTGTTTGTTGATTAATGCCCCTGATTTCATCGGTCTCGCGCGGCCACAGCAACCATCCCAATGTCAAGGAACATGATCGCTCTTTTGTATCATTTCCGGTATGCTACATTCCAGAAATGTACCCACAAACTCTTTGCAAAGGATGTCAGCTGATTTGAAATAGCGCCAGACAATAACGCCATAATATAATCTTTGAAGAAATATGAGATCTATTTAAGAATACAGGTCCTATCATTTACATATGACAAGCATGCATGTTTACAGATATTTCCGAATGTATTGAAGAAAAACAAACAGGATTCTCGGCTTTGCGTGACCTCTCAGAAAGCATTAAATTAGCGGGTAAGGGAGGGAAACAGCTCCATGATGTCTATCTTCCATGTTCCCTTTCTACCACGTAAGAGAGCAACGAGGTCACCCTGTTTACGTTCATGGGTTAAGGCAGGGCCGGTCTTAGATAATTGAAGGCCCTAGGCCAAGTGAATTTTCGTGGCCCAAAATGAAATAATAAAAACAACAACAAATAGCACAAATAAAATGACATAATTTATTTAAAATCCAGTGTACTGCAAAAATAACATTGGGCACAAGTTTTGCTTTTTCTTCTAAAAAAAATTGTTTTTATGTCCTTTCGAGGCCCCCACCAATCGGAGACACCAGGCGGATGCCTAGTTTACCTATGCCTAGTATAATATATAAGTTAGAAAAAAAAGTTGTTGAAGGAGTGTTATTGAGATTATAACTTATTGTTGAAAGTAAAAGTCTAAGAAATTCAAGACTTGAATGAGTTTGATGTGATTTTATGAGTGCATTTATGTCCAGCTCAAAAGTTTGATAGTAGCAGCCGTGAATACAAGTATGTAGAACTAGTAGGCTTGACTTCAATAAGAAAAGCTTGTTTGTGCATAGCCAAAGGCATTCCAAAAATAAATAGAGTCAGAAATTATCGACCACCAACAGCTTCATAACGAAGAAATTGATTTTCAAAAAATAAATAAATTATGACATTTTTACATGTCAGTTATCAGCAGTCATAGAAAGTATAAAGAAATTAAAAAGATTGAATCTAACCGAATATCAAAGTTGAAACAGTAATGTTATAAACTGTGTGTGGAACTTCAGACCAATGTTGGCATGCTGATTATCAGTACTAGAGGAGTGTTGATTATCTGTGCCATCTTACATTTGAATTTATTTAACTTGCCCTTTGCAACTTCTCATATGAGGCTAATTCTAGAGATACATTCGTGGTCACGGTTTAGGCATTTGCTGGCATCAAATCTTGCATTGTTTTTAGACTTCTTCCTACTTCTGGTGTGTACACCATCTGAGATCTAGGGCTCTTCTTATTGCTTTGCCTCCATTGAGATCTGGCCTGGGCTTTGTTGTCCCAAATGTTTTGGTCGACTCTGAAGAGCTTCATGTCGCGCTGACATACATCAGCAAAGTATTGATAAGCATGGTTTCCTAAGAGCTTTATTCATGATTCAATTTGAATGTCATGTGTCTTATAAAAAATCTAAAAATACTTGAACTTGTAATTTACAATTCTTTTCGCAAGTTGCTCAACGATGACTTCAATATTTGTGCATTCAGATTTGCTGTTTTAAAAGTAAGGGAAAGCTAGATTTTCATATTTTCTATAGCAAAACAAAAACAAAAAATAAATTTAATTTGCAGCGTCTGATAAATTAAAAATTGTATCTACCTTTTCAAACTGATCCAATGTTTCTAATATACTTAAGCTCCCAAACGACTTAAATTATGAAAAGCTTACGCTTCAGAGCGCTCGCAAGTAGGTCTGCACGAGCATTATAAACATATCCTCAAGAGCTCCCTAAAAAAATGTACCACGACATCCACGACTGGGAAACATTAGCACTTGATAACTCCTCGTGGCGTGAAGCGAGACTATTCATTATAGAAGGCCCCAACACTGACCTTCAACGTCACAACCTGTGGGCAGTTTAGACCAATAGCCTATGGGTCTGTATGACGTGGCAAAAAACTGTTTGTCTAAACAGCCCACAGAAAGTGAAGTTCCAGGCATGGGAGTTGCCGGCGGGATGGGGGTTCAACCCCTCCTCCCCCGAAATGAAATCCCCCCCCCCCGGGGGGGATCGGAATTTATAGTGACTGATTTTGCTTTGATTCTGTTTAATTTAGGTAATATTTTAATACTAAATCATCACTTGTCCCAGCGAAGCTAAGGGGGTTTTGAGTTTAAAACTCCCTACCAGTGGGGTTTGCAGTCAAATCCCCCTCTTCTATAAAACAAAGCCAAAAAAAAAGAATGTAAACGACAATACCCTAATTCCAAGAGCATAGCTAAGGAAGATTTTGATTTTAAAACCCCCTCCGAAATTTACGATAAAACCCCCTCTTCAATATAAGGTTATCCATACCTTAGTCACCAGATTCTATGAGCGTAGCCAAGAGGGGTTTTGTGTTTAAAACCCTCTTCCAGAGGTGTTTAAAGCTAAAAAACACTCTTCAATATAAAAAAGCAAATTACACACTCAAAATTCTATGAGCGTAGCCAAAGGGGTTTTGAGTTTAAACCCCCATCAAGCGGAGTTAAAAGCTAAAAAAAAATTGTTCCATATAAAAAAAGAGTAAATTACACACTCAAAATACTATGAGCGTAGCCAAGCCAAGGGGGGTTTTGAGTTTAGGAGGTGTTTTTTTTTTAAAGTTTTAAACCCCTCCTAATGGTTTTGAGATTAAATATTCCGATACAAAGAGTTTTGAGGTTGAAAACCTCTCTCTTCAATTTTATTCTAAAGCAAACTACAGTCACCTAATTCTATGAGCCTAGCTAAGAGGGTTTTGAATTTTTAAAAAAATCCACAGATTTTTTAGTTTAAAACCCCCCAAAATGATTTTGACAGTAAAATTTCCCTTTTCGATATAAAATCTAAAGCAAACTACAGTCACCTAATTCCAAGAGCGTAGCCAAGAGAGGTTACACATTTCTACTAGTGGCTTGGCTCCACTTAAAAAAGATTAAATGTGGCTTAACTAGGTTTTTGTTTTGCATTCACCCCCCCCCCCGAAAAAATCCTGGCTACGTCCCTGGTTCCAGGTAATTATTCAGGCCTTCTATAACTGCAGAGAATGTGGTCACAAAAACGCTGAGAAAAAAAAAAGCGGCATCTTTGCAGCAGACCAAAACTATCCGAGGAAAAGGTGATTTTAAATGGCCTCTGGAAAATTTTGATTTTTTGTTAAAGCTGTATATTTCTGTGCCCTACAAGCAATAAAACAGATTTCAACAGAGTCCATCTTTTAACGAATTAGTTTCTTAAGAGTCACGTGACGGCTTAACACAAGAAAGTTTAGATTGCTGCTTGCCTACAGGGACTAGTGAAAATAAATTGACTCGTCTAATGAAGAAAGACAGCAAGTCGCTCATAGGCCAATCCTTTCTTTAATAATGTACGAGTAGCATTGTTCACTTCAAGCTATGGTATATTTAGCTTTGTTATTTAATGGCAAGACATAAGAGATAATCTCTTTCTGGGTCAGCTATATATAGGTGTGGGCAAATCTCAAAACTTTGTTGGTATCAGTTTCGTGTGCTGTGCACATTCTAAGTATCTGTTACGATTTACTATAAGGACTGAAGAAGACAGAAACTAATATAGTTTTGCGTAACTTGAACATTTTTGTTTGTCTCGAACTCAGATGTACTTATACTTTCTGGAATGAAAACAATAAAGCAAATCATTAACACGTTCAAAACGGTGGAAAATAATGACCTTATATATTTTAAATAGCCAAAAAAAAAACCCATTAATGTCGTTGGTTCAATCCCCATCTGGTTAATTTGCTTTTTTTTTTCAATGAAAAATAAAATACACAATTAGTTTGCTTTAGTATTTTAACATAAAGTTTCAATGTTATAGTATATTACATGTTTTAAAATTCTGGATGCCAAAAAGTGAGTTTTTTTTTTTAACTAATTCTGTTTTAAAAGTCTCAGACACACACCCAAAGTTCAAATTAATTACGCCTTAAATCAAATTCCCTTCATGATGTCAAGACATGATTGTCAGATGTAGAATTTGACATCTTGGTATCAGTCCGTAGCTCATACCACGGGGCAAGGCAGCAATTTATTCTGTTAAATAATGAATTAATTATGTCTATCGCCGTCTCCAGTGATACTGTGAACTCTGCAATATTGAGCGTTAACATTCAAGAAGATCGAATCAGGGGCTTAGTATAGCCTAAATACCCATTAGCGCAATATTACGCCCCTGGTTTTAACATAATAAATTGATTGTAACTCAAAAAGCTGCGCAGTGCTACTAAGAATTAACAGAGAACCATCGTCCGCTGTCTCGTAGAGGAACAGATAGGACAGGAACTTGTCTTGACAACGGAAGTAAACAAATGGCGCTGCAATGTAAAAACGTGTCGTCGGTTCATCTGGTATCGAGGCTACACTACTTGGTCACGTTTGGTTGTACCGCGTGCTGGACAGCTGGAGTTTCAGTACGCTCTACGCGCGCGACCCAATCATTACCATAATGATGTGTTTGTATGTTACACTCTATTGACTTGAACTGTACAGGAATGTGATAAATGCACTTTATCAAGGCTATAGGTCTACATAATAATAATCTTATAGAGTATAGACCATTAGCTGATTAATTTACTAGGTACAAACCATTATGGGCAAATTTAATTTTTTTTTTTCTCTTGACTTCTTGCGTCTGAAGAAATCGGAATGTTGGACTCTTGATCTTGTCTTGATGGACCTCATTCACCAATCGTAAACAAACAACATTTTGCCACGCTGTTCTCTATATCTTCTATACAAATTACGCAATCCATAAAGGCTGTCACGTGATACGTAATTTTTCATAGTTTTATCAATAGTATCACGTGGCTAAATGTTGTTTGTTTACGATTGGTGAATGAGGTCCATTGTCTCATTCCACATGTCGAGGGTTGGAATCAAATGAAAGGAAATTTTTGTTCCTATCTTGTCAGCCTTTCCACACAAGATATGGTGTTTTGTGTGTGTGTGTGTGAAGGGTGAAACGCGGTACCTTCAAGTGGACATGGGATGACCATATAAGCGTTTCACATCTTGCCTCCCATCCGTTACAACAGTTCTCCCTCCATCATGTCGAATGTTTATCTATTAGTAGCATGTCTTAGAAACGTGAACTAAAGCTATAGATCTATAGATCTAATTGATAAGATCAACTATTGTTCCTCAACCAACGAGGGACAATCTCATGGAAAGTAATTCACTCACATTAGTGTCAAGTGTAAACATGTTTTCCCATTCTTAAGAGCTCTAGTTGGTAGCATCTAAATTTATTGCAATGTCATCTAATTAATTGCGCGTCGAAAAACTTAATTTTTTTAAAATCTAAAATGAATTTGTCGATTCGCAAAGCTTAAAAGTGATTTTTTTTTTCAAACAAAAATTTTGACCTTTTCTCTTTGACCTGTAGGCGAAAACTAGCGCCATCTGGTGTTAGATTGAAGTTCGTCTCAAAGCATCAGATTTTAATTCCGTTATTTTTTTGTCTTTTGTCCATTTTTCTTTCTCCTGCGGTTTTATTTGAAACCAATGAAAAGATTTAAGCGAGAAAGAATGTCATTTATGTCTACAGGCTGCTTGCATGGATTGTCCGGCACTGGGCGTCCAGATGACAATTCAGCCACATTCATTTCACATGATCGAACTACAATTAAACTCAGGAACTGACAAGATGTAATGCAAAACAAAAAGCGGGCCTTCAAAAAAAAAAAAAGATTCCACAACTCTTTCTCTTTGCACTTCTTTTTTTTTTTTGTTTTAAAGTTCAGAATTTGCTTTAATGTCTTCTATTTAATCTTCACTTGTCTGTGTGTGTATCTGTCTATAAGTATGTGTGTGTGTGTGTGTGTTTGTGGCAATATGTGTGTAACAGTGTTTTTTTTTCCCTCTTGTTCAATCTGTGAGCTCCTTACAAGATGGCAGTCTCTAAATGTGAGCAAATAATGTTCAGACGTTAGCAAAACACACAACAAAATGAAAAAAAAATCTTTTCTAGCTCATCGATACATTCTCATCGATACATCGAGTGGCGTGAAGTACCGATGTATGTTCATAATTTTTAATTCAATGTGCTGAGCTAATGACACCGTTTGTTTTCTGGAGCTAATGACACCATTTGTTTTCTAGAGCTAATGACACCATTTATTTTCTAGAGGTAATGACTTTTTGTTTTCTAGAGCTAATGACCATTTGTTTTCTAGAGCTAATGACACCATTTGATTTCTAGAGCTAATGACACCATTTGTTTTCTAGAGCTAATGACACCATTTGTTTTCTAGAGCTAATGACACCATTTGTTTTCTAGGCTAATGACACCGTTTGTTTTCTGGAGCTAATAACACCATTTGTTTTCTAGAGCTAATGACACCATTTGTTTTCTAGAGCTAATGACACCGTTTGTTTTCTAGAGCTAATGACACCGTTTGTTTTCTCTAATAACACCATTTGTTTTCTAGAGCTAATAACACCATTTGTTTTCTAGAGCTAAAGACACCATTTGTTTTCTAAAGCTAATGACACCATTTGTTTTCTAGAGCTAATAACACCATTTGTTTTCTAGAGCTAATGACACCATTTGTTTTCTAGAGCTAATGACACCGTTTGTTTTCTAGAGCTAATAACACCATTTGTTTTCTAGAGCTAATGACACCATTTGTTTTCTAGAGCTAATGACACCATTTGTTTTCTAGAGCTAATGACACCGTTTGTTTTCTAGAGCTAATAACACCATTTGTTTTCTAGAGCTAATGACACCATTTGTTTTCTAGAGCTAATGACACCATTAGTTTTCTAGAGCTAATGACACCTTTTGTTTTCTAGAGCTATTGACCAATATCCACTTATCTTATAAACTACAGAAGTTCCTTCTATGTCTTGTTCTAGTCACACGTTACCTATAAACTTAAACTCTGCTAAGTCATTGCTTTTCCTGGCTGATTCAAGCAACCCAAGTGTTCATGTTTACGTGTTTTCGACTATTAATATAATCATATTTCCTCTTAATTGTCTTCTATACAACAAATACATTGTTCACTCCTTTTCCCTTTAAATGTTTCTATAGTCCTGCCTAGCAGTTCATTTTCATATGTAACAAATGGTCGCGAATTTTAGAACAGGCGAAAGTGACGTAACTTTGTACTAGAAGTATGGGCTTATTAGAAAGCTTCTATCAACTCACTTTGTACTAGAAGTATGGGCTTATTAGAAAGCTTCTATCAACTCACTTTGTATTGTACAAAGTTTGAACACGGAATGTCCCCCACACCCATTCTGGGATCTAGCAGAGACCTTTGTAAATTATTCACTGACGTAGATATACATGAATCAATACAAATGTAACAAATTAATAATTAAATTACTTGTTATTACTTTGTTTGATAAGAACAAGGGAAATTAGCCTACTCAAAGATATGGTTAAATATATCCATTTCGTCCCCTTAAACGATTTTACAGGTTATTTATCGCATACCAATTCTCGGCTTTTAGAAGACTAGGTCGATTGTGTCAAAACTATGTATTTTGTTGTTCTAGAAATATTGGTTATTTGTTCTTGAAAGCTTAATATCTAGAACACTTGTTAGAAAATATTTGATTGATACATAAATGTTAGCAGTTCGAAAAGATGTATGCATTGACCCCTTGACAAATTGTCAAGTTTTGAATTGTCTCTATTACTAGCACTGATAAAAACACATAAATATACAAGCTATCAAGCAAATATTCATTGAATTGTAGAAAGACTCCATCTTGAAGTGATGATCCAAAGTAGCAGAACTAGAGAGAGAGATAACAGACAACAAAGTTTACCTGTCTAGTCTCCCAACTGTTCTGACTCTTCAAGTGTCTCTGTTCAAGTCTCTGAGAAACCCGAAAACTTATTTGAATGAGAATCGACGTAAATAATGTTTAAACACTCGGAGTCCAAGAAGGGAAATAAATCAAGAAAAAAACATTAAAAATACTTTAAGACAAAAAAAAGACAATACCTTCTTGGTGCCCCTTATAGAACGACTGTTTCTCTCTTACACATGAATGAATGTTTGATTACAAATACAATGCAACATTCTTTAAACCCCCCCCCCCCTTTTTGTCCCCGAGAAAGAATCCTGGTTAAGTGAATGCATAGATCTGGTACACTTTCTAATATTCCAATCATAAGCATTTAGTTGTAGGCTTAGAAGACAAAGCGCCAAATGTTCCCGAACATTAATGTATTAAACTATTTAATTCCTGTGTGACCGACAAGCTACTATTTGTTTACAACTGTTAAATTTCCTAGAAAAATCGTTAGAGCCGTTTTTGAGATCAGCATCCAGGTTCATTGGCATTCATGAAGTTCTGACTTGACTAGAGGTATTGTAACTAGTCTCTTAGTGCTGGGCTATTAGAGATGAATCATTGACCCTGGGAGTTTGGGATTTGGGAGTTTTATGAACTAAGTCAAAGCTACTTTTACATTACAGTTAGGCGTTTAGAGTCACGGGCAGCTACATGGCATACCGAGCAATATATAGGAAAACATTCACTTAGTATCTTTGTTTCTGCTGTTATCTCTATGACTCTGGTGGATGCGACTATTTAACAATTACAACCAAATTTTTTATTATGCCAGCTAGAAATTAGCTAGTTCGTCATGGTGGTCACATTATGCTTTCATTATTCATTGACCACAAACCAGTGGTCAGCTTTTCCTCAGCTGTCCCAGAAACCTCTAAGTCTCAAGGGAATGTTACTTGCTAAAGTTATGTAGACTTAAGTGCTTTGTCCCCCTTTAAGTACACTTCAACACAAAGACAAGAGAAGTCTGTCAGAGTTACGTTTCCCTGGAGTATAGTGTGTCCTGACTATTCAGTACAGACTATGCGATATTCCTCACTATAGAGTAAAAAAAGTAAACATTTTTCATATCATAAATAATTTATTGATAAAAAAAGAAGTATCTGTTAACAATTCACAGCCTCGGATATGCAAGTCTAGTTCAAATGAATGGGTGAAGTTATTGTTCAGTACACAAATCTTATGGACTAAAGCTTAGAGGGTTAGTTGTCAAAAGTAGTCTGAAGCTCTGGCACTTATTGTATTGTAAACGTTGCGTCTTTGCTTTAACAAATATATCTACAGTGCAATCCTATCTTGTCTAGTAGTTTGGGGTATTGTCAGGGGCAGGGGCAGGTATGGCGAAAGTAAATATTTTACTTTGTTGATATTTCGGTATGATAGTTATATCCCTTTCTTTAGGTTTGTAAATAGCCCCCAAAAATGTCAGGTTTTTTTTCTTGGCTCGTAATGGGTTACTTACGTACAATTAATTACTACTAATAAACTCCACAAGAAACTCCAGCTATCCTGGATAATAATAACTTAAATATAAAAAAATACATAATGACAGCAACAGTCTGAGAAAATACAAACCGCACAAACACCAGTCCAGGAACAACTGTCCAACCTTCCTGGACATGTAACAAGGCCCCAGTGACTAACACACTCTCTCTCTCTCTCACATCAAGGAAGACTAAATCATTCAGTTCACATCACATGCAAGACTATTCATATTCATAACCTGGAAGTAGATAAACAAGTGGATATAACTATCATACCAAAACAAAGTAAAATGTTCACTCTCGCCATTACTTGCCCCTGACAGTCATGTATATTCTTGTGTTTTACTGTTATGTTTACTTCTGTATGATCTTATAGACAAATATACCTATTTCAAAAAGAAATTACAAAAATACTCTCGTAACCACTTAGAACCCTCTATATTTATAAAGCTTATAAGAACTCTGTCTACCTAGTAGATTGTTTGAACATGTTTTTTCCTATTTCCCATAATGTGATGAAGTTACAACTTTTCACAATTATTCATTGATTCCATAAAAAAAAATTAGTTAATTAATTGTTGGTGACTAATTGTTTTGTTTGATATTGAAATAAGGGGAATAAATGCTACTTAATGAGAGACTTGTATGTATACCTATATATATAATTCTCTTCATGATTCAACAGTCTGTACACCAAGAAGTCATTTATTTAAGTCGGACTAGAGTTACTCCACGTAACTTTAGCGGCGAAAAAAAAGAACGGGGGGGGGGTGGGGGTGGGTGAAGAACAATTAGTATTCACCCGTCACTAAATATCAGGGCCGGACTTAACCATTGTGACCAAGAAGTCATGGAAAGATCACTCTTTTTTTTCTGCAAGTCGGTCTAGAGTTACCCCACGTAACTTTAACGGCGAAAAACAAAAACAAAAAGGGCCGGGGGGGGGGGGGGAGAACAGTAATCTACTCTGTATTCACCCGTCACTAAAAAGCAGGGCCAGACTTAACCATTGTAGAGCCCAATATGAAACGGATTTCGCGGGGCCCAGTTTGGGTAGGGATATGGATAATAAGTTAAAATTAAGAGTTTGTATTACAAAATTAATTGGTCTTTGCATTTTATTCATTCGTTATTACGTACAGAATTACTTTACGAGCCTTGCGTGTTGCAAAGTCATACAGTATATCATAAAATTTATATTTCCTACACAGGTCACGCTTAATAGCAACAATTACCAAAAGTTTCAATCTATCTACGAGAATTGTTGACCTCAAGTTATTCCTCATTAGTTTGAGGCGCGAGAAGCTTCTTTCACCAAACTCCACAATTATGGGTATTGCATAATGCCTTTTTTTTAATCGCGCGTAGGATTGGCGTTTTCCAAATTGAATGACACCCAAAAATGACAATTTTTGTCTATATATTTCTGGAGATTTTTATGAGTTTTGAAAAGATTTTTTCTAGGACTTTTTCTTATATTTTGCAATTTCAGGAGATTTCCAGGAGCTCCTGGTGAATCAGGAGGCCGCGGGATATCTATTATAAGTTATAAAATGGTTTAATTTAATAATTTACACTTAGAGTTAGCGCAGGTGCTTTGAAAGTGCGGAGCCCTTTACTGTCGCATAGGTTGCAGTGGCCTAAGGCCGGCCCTGCAAAATAGCGGACTATGCTACCCCGTGGGTCGACTAGTATGGATTTATTCCCCCACTACGTTCGGACATGTTTTCTTCCTATTTCCTTATCTTAGATCAAGTTGAAATTTTGCATAATTACTCATAGTCGATGACAATACACAAATCAATCCAAACATTAACCAGTTAGTTAATCGTTTCATCATCATCATCATCATTCCTTTGAGTTCCTCATGGAACATAGGGCCTCACTAAAATCACGCCACTCTCCACGGTCTCTAGCTAGTTCCTCATGGAACATAGGGCCTCACTAAAATCACGCCACTCTCCACGGTCTCTAGCTAGTTCCTCATGGAACATTGGGCCTCACTAAAATCACGCCACTCTCCACGGTCTCTAGCTAGTTCCTCATGGAACATTGGGCCTCACTAAAATCACGCCACTCTCCACGGTCTCTAGCTAGTTCCTCATGGAACATTGGGCCTCACTAAAATCACGCCACTCTCCACGGTCTCTAGCTAGTTCCTCATGGAACATAGGGCCTCACTAAAATCACGCCACTCTCCACGGTCTCTAGCTAGTTCCTCATGGAACATTGGGCCTCACTAAAATCACGCCACTCTCCACGGTCTCTAGCTAGTTCCTCATGGAACATTGGGCCTCACTAAAATCACGCCACTCTCCACGGTCTCTAGCTAGTTCCTCATGGAACATAGGGCCTCACTAAAATCACGCCACTCTCCACGGTCTCTAGCTAGTTCCTCATGGAACGTTGGGCCTCACTAAAATCACGCCACTCTCCACGGTCTCTAGCTAGTTCCTCATGGAACATAGGGCCTCACTAAAATCACGCCACTCTCCACGGTCTCTAGCTAGTTCCTCATGGAACATAGGGCCTCACTAAAATCACGCCACTCTCCACGGTCTCTTGCTAGTTCCTCATGGAACATTGGGCCTCACTAAAATCACGCCACTCTCCACGGTCTCTAGCTAGTTCCTCATGGAACGTTGGGCCTCACTAAAATCACGCCACTCTCCACGGTCTCTAGCTAGTTCCTCATGGAACATTGGGCCTCACTAAAATCACGCCACTCTCCACGGTCTCTAGCTAGTTCCTCATGGAACATAGGGCCTCACTAAAATCACGCCACTCTCCACGGTCTCTAGCTAGTTCCTCATGGAACATTGGGCCTCACTAAAATCACGCCACTCTCCACGGTCTCTAGCTAGTTCCTCATGGAACGTTGGGCCTCACTAAAATCACGCCACTCTCCACGGTCTCTAGCTAGTTCCTCATGGAACATAGGGCCTCACTAAAATCACGCCACTCTCCACGGTCTCTAGCTAGTTCCTCATGGAACATAGGGCCTCACTAAAATCACGCCACTCTCCACGGTCTCTTGCTAGTTCCTCATGGAACATAGGGCCTCACTAAAATCACGCCACTCTCCACGGTCTCTTGCTAGTTCCTCATGGAACATAGGGCCTCACTAAAATCACGCCACTCTCCACGGTCTCTAGCTAGTTCCTCATGGAACATAGGGCCTCACTAAAATCACGCCACTCTCCACGGTCTCTAGCTAGTTCCTCATGGAACATTGGGCCTCACTAAAATCACGCCACTCTCCACGGTCTCTAGCTAGTTCCTCATGGAACATTGGGCCTCACTAAAATCACGCCACTCTCCACGGTCTCTAGCTAGTTCCTCATGGAACATTGGGCCTCACTAAAATCACGCCACTCTCCACGGTCTCTAGCTAGTTCCTCATGGAACATAGGGCCTCACTAAAATCACGCCACTCTCCACGGTCTCTAGCTAGTTCCTCATGGAACATTGGGCCTCACTAAAATCACGCCACTCTCCACGGTCTCTAGCTAGTTCCTCATGGAACATTGGGCCTCACTAAAATCACGCCACTCTCCACGGTCTCTAGCTAGTTCCTCATGGAACATAGGGCCTCACTAAAATCACGCCACTCTCCACGGTCTCTAGCTAGTTCCTCATGGAACGTTGGGCCTCACTAAAATCACGCCACTCTCCACGGTCTCTAGCTAGTTCCTCATGGAACATAGGGCCTCACTAAAATCACGCCACTCTCCACGGTCTCTAGCTAGTTCCTCATGGAACATAGGGCCTCACTAAAATCACGCCACTCTCCACGGTCTCTTGCTAGTTCCTCATGGAACATTGGGCCTCACTAAAATCACGCCACTCTCCACGGTCTCTAGCTAGTTCCTCATGGAACGTTGGGCCTCACTAAAATCACGCCACTCTCCACGGTCTCTAGCTAGTTCCTCATGGAACATTGGGCCTCACTAAAATCACGCCACTCTCCACGGTCTCTAGCTAGTTCCTCATGGAACATAGGGCCTCACTAAAATCACGCCACTCTCCACGGTCTCTAGCTAGTTCCTCATGGAACATTGGGCCTCACTAAAATCACGCCACTCTCCACGGTCTCTAGCTAGTTCCTCATGGAACGTTGGGCCTCACTAAAATCACGCCACTCTCCACGGTCTCTAGCTAGTTCCTCATGGAACATAGGGCCTCACTAAAATCACGCCACTCTCCACGGTCTCTAGCTAGTTCCTCATGGAACATAGGGCCTCACTAAAATCACGCCACTCTCCACGGTCTCTTGCTAGTTCCTCATGGAACATAGGGCCTCACTAAAATCACGCCACTCTCCACGGTCTCTTGCTAGTTCCTCATGGAACATAGGGCCTCACTAAAATCACGCCACTCTCCACGGTCTCTAGCTAGTTCCTCATGGAACATAGGGCCTCACTAAAATCACGCCACTCTCCACGGTCTCTTGCTAGTTCCTCATGGAACATAGGGCCTCACTAAAATCACGCCACTCTCCACGGTCTCTTGCTAGGTTTTTTATGGCTTCCCAGCTCTTTCCGGTTCTTTCGGCTTCCTCTAGTTACTGCGCCGCCATGTTCTGTTTGGTTTTCCTCTACGTCTTGTTCCCTGGGGTTCCACTCTAAGGCTTGTCTAGCTCTGTTGCTGTTATCTTTTCTAAGGGTGTGACCAATCCATCGGCGGCGCTAAAACGTCCTGCTTCGTTTATTTTAAGGCCTACTCTTTTTCCTACTTCACTTAAAGTTGTGACCTTTTCTTGCATATCCTGTAGTCTGTGTGATAATAGGGCTATGCCATCAGCATATTCCAGATCTTCCAGCTTTTGTGTGAGAGTCCATTGGATTAATCGTTTAGTACTAATTAATTAAATTTGTTTTCTATAGCTGAAAGGTATTTGAACTCTTAACCTTAATGCCAAATCTGAACATTTAATCTATTACACTTTTAGAGCTCTTTCATCCTTTCCGTCATTTCATCGTTATAAGCATTGCCTCAATACGTTTTATTCTTATCTTATAAGTGATGTCTCTTCGTTGGTTTTCTTTTTATTCTAGCATGTTTACTTTAGCTCAATAGAAAGAAAGAGAGAGAGAGAAAGAAAGAGAAAGAAAGAGAAAAGAAAGTGTCAATAAAAATACAAACTGGGTGAGAAAAAAAAAAAAGAAAGAAAGAGATAAAAATAAAGAGGCAACAATTTAAAAAAAAACAACGACAACAACGCTACGTCTAAAGGCTCGCGTGTAATCTTTCCTTAATGAGACCCATGTCTGTTACTCACCCCAACACTTGGCCCATCTTGAGCCCTCACCGCGGAGGCTCTATCGGTTACACAATCTCTTCAGGACGTTTCCAAGTGGTCTGGAGTAGATTACACCTCAATCCCTCATCAGCTCGAACCCCCCCCCCCCCACCCTTTTCACTTTAGCCATGTTTCTTTTGGAGACAAAAAGAAGATAAGAAAGATTTGAGGGGAACATGGTTGTCGAAATATTACTCCGCGTTAGGATTACTTTTCTTGCGCCATGACACCAGCAGTTTAAAAAAAGCAACATGCATAATGAAAAATAAGACGCTCTAATACAGCTACAATACTCAAACAAGGAACTATTCCAGATGGCTCCGAAACGCCTAGTTTTATGAAAAATTCAAATTGAAAGGCATTACTGTCAATAAACTTATTTTAGCCTTATTTCCAACTAAAGATAATTACTGCTGTACAATTAGACATTAAAGTGGAAGAAAAATAGTTTTTAAAATACTTTTTTTTAACAAAGCGTATATCAAGAGTATATTTGTATCGGACAGCTGGAGGTCACTCACAAGGGCCGCGGGATACCCATTTGAGACCAAAAGAAAATCCGCTGTTGAGGGCAAACGCAGACCGCGAAAGGAAAATCTAAATCGACCACCTGCGGACAATGGTTATGCTTGCCTTGGATGTGGCAAAGTATGTAGGTCGCAGCTGGGGCTGCGCACCCACGGGAAATACTGCATTCCTCACTAATCTTCGGACTCGAAGACAGCCTTATTATTATTTTTATCCTAAATTTTGAAAAAGAATGGGGTATCTGGGTAAAGATTATGGTGATGGCTTTTTAAATGTATTTATAAAAAAGCTATGCCCCTTGAATTCGATTCGACGGCTCAAGCCTCCTCTATCTATTGTAATATCCACTGTACCAGTGAATAGCTTATATGAATAGAAGGCTTTATGGTTATATAGTGTTAGTTTCAAACATTCAAGCGACAAAGTATAAAGAAGACTAATTCAACTTATACCGCCACATCAGTCAAGTACGATTTCTTTCCCTTGTTCAATGTCAAACAAAATAATTAATTACCAATAATTAATTAAGTAATTGGAAACTTTTTTTTTTACTTTATTAATTCTTGTTTTGTCTGGTATAAGAAATAATTGTGCATAGTTTAAATTTGATTTGAGAGTTGGTGAGGGAGTAATCACGTGTTCAAACAGACAGACAGACAGACAGACAGAGTGAGTTGATATAAGATTTGTAATAATAAAATGTACATTCCCGTTTCAAACTCTTTCTATGACGTCATTCTCGTCTGCGCTTCACTTCCCATTGGTTAAAATAGTTAATGCTGCAGACGACTCCATAAATTTACAATTATTACATTTGTTACACGTTTTAAAATAGATTTTTTTTTCAGGTTCACAAGGAGGTCGGGAAAAATGTCAAGGCTTACTGGTGCGTCAACAACTGGGACGCTGTCCTGTACAGCCGGCTGTACGAGATCTACATGCTGTTCCTAATGTTAATTCTGCCTTTACTCATCATGACATTCGCCTACGTCAGCATTATACGTGAACTCTGGACCATGGCCAGTCTCAGGTCAAGCATGACCAGGTAAGATAGAACAAGAGCCCTCTTTAAAAGTTCGAAACTAAACATTGCTATTTCTGCCGAGAAATCAAATCAGAAGATACTGTACAGACTCACGTGATTAGAAATACAGGGAACTAACACACATCCAAGTGAAATTACTTCTTCTCCTGAACTTGTTGCTTAAGTCCCCTTGCAATCATTCAAAGTCTATACCTATACCAGGGTTATATAGTAGCGTGTGGCTTAGTGACATCAACGGCTAGGCTACCTATCAAGGGGGCTCTAGTTCGAATCTCGTCTCGAGCTGAGTTTGATGAGCGCATAAGGGCAGCACATAAGCCTTATCTCAGCAAGCCCCCCTCCTGCTCATTTCCACTAAAGAGTATGGACCTTAATGCCAGAGAAATACACTACTACTGTTCATATACAGTTATTCTAGGATATTTTTTTTTTTTACTTATGCACGATTTATCGATACAAGGTTTTAGTTTTATGAAAATAATAAAGAAGAGGACATTGACCTAAGAAACTGTTTTACAATTTACACTTAACTAGACGAGCTAATTTATTTCATGGCTGGTTGTTTTTCCCTCTATTTTGAATATTATGTGACTATAATGATATTTGACTGCCCGAAAAGGTTAATGACACAGAAAGTAACTTGCACCTCGATGTCTTTATACGTTTGATTCCATATAGTAGTCCTATGAACTGATTAGTCCTATGAAGTCATTAGTCCTATGAAGTCATTAGTCCTATGAACTCATTAGTGCTATGAACTCATTAGTCCTATGAACTCATTAGTCCTATGAACTCATTAGTGCTATGAACTCATTAGTGCTATGAACTCATTAGTCCTATGAACTCATTAGTGCTATGAACTCATTAGTCCTATGAACTCATAAGTGCTATGAACTCATTAGTGCTATGAACTGATTAGTGCTATGAACTCATTAGTCCTATGAAGTCATTAGTCCTATGAACTCATTAGTGCTATGAACTCATTAGTCCTATGAACTGATTAGTCCTATGAACTCATTAGTGCTATGAACTCATTAGTGCTATGAACTCATTAGTCCTATGAACTCATTAGTGCTATGAACTCATTAGTCCTATGAACTCATTAGTGCTATGAACTCATTAGTGCTATGAACTCATTAGTGCTATGAACTCATTAGTGCTATGAACTCATTAGTGCTATGAACTCATTAGTCCTATGAACTGATTAGTGCTATGAACTCATTAGTCCTATGAACTCATTAGTGCTATGAACTCATTAGTCCTATGAACTCATTAGTGCTATGAACTGATTAGTGCTATGAACTGATTAGTGCTATGAACTGATTAGTGCTATGAACTGATTAGTGCTATGAACTCATTAGTCCTATGAACTCATTAGTGCTATGAACTGATTAGTGCTATGAACTCATTAGTGCTATGAACTCATTAGTGCTATGAACTGATTAGTCCTATGAACTGATTAGTCCTATGAACTCATTAGTGCTATGAACTCATTAGTCCTATGAACTCATTAGTGCTATGAACTCATTAGTGCTATGAACTCATTAGTCCTATGAACTCATTAGTGCTATGAACTGATTAGTGCTATGAACTCATTAGTGCTATGAACTCATTAGTGCTATGAACTGATTAGTCCTATGAACTGATTAGTCCTATGAACTCATTAGTGCTATGAACTCATTAGTCCTATGAACTCATTAGTGCTATGAACTCATTAGTCCTATGAACTCATTAGTCCTATGAACTCATTAGTGCTATGAACTCATTAGTCCTATGAACTCATTAGTGCTATGAACTCATTAGTGCTATGAACTCATTAGTCCTATGAACTCATTAGTGCTATGAACTCATTAGTGCTATGAACTCATTAGTGCTATGAACTCATTAGTCCTATGAACTCATTAGTGCTATGAACTCATTAGTCCTATGAACTCATTAGTGCTATGAACTCATTAGTGCTATGAACTCATTAGTCCTATGCACACATTTTGACCCAAAGTTAAACAATTTTCGACTATCAAACTTTCACTGACATTTACATTGATACGTTTTTATGACAATAACTGCAAGTCACACCTTGGATTGGAACCTTCTGTGTGGGTGGACGCGATTCTCGAAAACGGCTCTTACGTTTTTTCTAGAAATTTGACAGTTGATGTATATTGTTGGGAAAAGACCTACTCGCTCGTTGGCCACAGTGGAAAAACTCTAGTGTGAATGTTATAGTTTTTTAAGCGTAAAGAGAAAATGATTTCAATTTGGCTAGAGGACTAGAACATACTTATCTTGAACAATGTCTTCGGGTATTTCCGCATGAAGGCAACTAATCATTTAAAAGTTAAATAAATACATGTTGCGCACAGTCTTCTACGTCTAGACCAAAAGGCCAATAAGTGGAATATTATAAAGTCTAGTAGATTTATACATTTTCTTAACCAGGATTCTTCTTTGGGGTGTCGGAGGAATAGGTCGGAGTAAAAACAAAATCCCTTTTGTTAAATCTAACATTCATTTTTAAGAGCAAACAAATCACTCTATACGATTTATAAAGAAGATTTTTTCTTTTAAAAAAATGTACTGAAATCAGATTTATATCTATTAAGTGTTTGTAAAAGTACATAGAAAATAAGTAACTATTCATATTAAACAGCTAGTTTAGATTCATACTTTGGTTTCATTTTTAGTTTTTCGTGCATTTTATATTTGACCAATTCGTTTTGGATACCTCAATGTTTGTAATATGTTTTGTGTTCAAGCCGAAGTTACATTGTGAAAAGAAATAGCCAAAATAATACTACCAATGGTCAGTGTAGCGGAGTGACCAATGGGTCCAATACAGCTTGGTCTGCTGCTAGAGGTGTTGGTGGTGGCAGTGCCAGATTCGCTTTCAGGTAAATAATGTCCGGTTTTTTCAGATAAATTTAAAATTCTGATGACCATGATAATATTGTTCAGATTTTGAGATAAATTTAAAATCCTGATGACCATGGCAATGTTGCCCTGTTTCCTAAATAACTTACAATTCTGATCATTAGAAACACGTTGCCATTTGTTCTCAATAAGCCTGGAATACTTTGGATCATGTTAATATTGTCGAAATTGTTATAAAATTTTTTATCATATTATATTATATTATATTATATTATATTATATTATATTATATTATATTATATTATATTATATTATATTATATTATATTATATTATATTATATTATATTATATTATATTATATTATATTATATTATATTATACCTAAACAATGTAAAACATTGGTTCTTCTTACACTATGAAAATGACTTTGTTCAAAGTACCAGTGTGTTAGCCTGGCTTGAGACTCTGCTTTGTTTACACGCCACATCACCTTTGCCTGTGAATACCCAGTGGAGTTAATAGTACTAATGCAATCAAGCGAACATGGCCATGAATAACAATCACTGGAGATACAAACTAGGACAAGATTTACATTTCTGAAACGTCTGGAACAAGTCCGTAGGATCATGACCCGGCAATAAAGGGAGATAACCTAATGTTATCAACACCGTATCAACAAGATTACTCCAATAACTCGTTCGCCACGAAGGTTCTGGGAAATGGAAGTTCTATATCTTGCCCTAAAAACTGCAATAACCTTTTTTTGTTTTTGTATAGGTTGCTTACACTTTTGCTAAGAGCAATTCTAGTTAAGACTAAACAACTGTTTTTTTTCATATGACGATCTTTTTTCTTTGTTTTACATATGTCTATTTATATTCAACAGTGCGCTACTTTATCAAAGTTTATTACCAAATTATATAAGTCTTACTTGAGACATACTACATACAGACGCACAATACGAACATATAGATTCAAACCTTATTCCAATCATTACTTTCAGTCGTAATGTCTACTTTCAGAACAAAAAACTCTACCGGGGCCACTTGTCATTCAACAGGTGCCTCGTGCCACTCCACACCTGGTTCCAGCCCTGGCAGACACAGCGAAAGGTCGCCGGTAATACGCGCTCAGCCCAGGGAAGGAGATGACGACAAAACAAAGAAACAGGTGAGAATCTTTAGGTCAGTGATGTTCGACCTACATACGATCCGTGCAAAGGTGCACCCGGCCCCTCCATCTCTAAACCTCCGCCACAATGGTGACGGTTGAACATTTCCTGAAAGACACAGTTGTCCAAATGGGGTGGGTGGTTGGGCGACGTAGAGAATTATATATACAGGGAAGTTAACTTGTTCTCTCCCCTCCCCCCTCTTTTTTTTCTGAGCCGCGTTATCTGTCGCCGTGAAAGTTATGTGGGGTAACTCTAGTCCGAATTGCAGAAATAAAACTTATCTTTCCATGTCTTTTTCATCGAGGGTTAGAGAGTCGGCATGCGTCGTGTCCCGCATGGTTGGGCGACGTAGTGAATTATATATACACATTATTTTCTGTGACATTAATATATTTCAACAAACGTCCAAGGTGCATTGACTCACAATGTATTCGTTGACTGAGATCTGTGGGTAGTAGCCTGGAGTTCATTGCTCTGAAACCTCTAGTTTCTTTAAGGGGAGACGACTCAACATTTTAATGAACCAAGGCCAAAGGGTACATAACATTACTAACTCAAATTGAGATCAAGAAACAAAAATAAAGCCTTTAATATTAATTGAACTCATATTGACAACTAATTTTTTTTTCAACTTTACGCTTTCAAACAGTTCACGCACCAAGAAACACGCAAAAGTTGTGTATCTTTCCTACCCCAACCTGCTCGGTACGCTTGTGTCAAATCTCTTGAGTGGACCAGTGGGGGCAGAGGGCAGCTAGGAGAATGTGCTGCCTAGTTGTTGCGCTTAACATATACAACTCGATCCAGATTTTAAACTCCGGTCCATTTGATAAGTAGCCAAGCGGTGTATGTCTCTCAGCTACTTGTATTGTGCTGAACAAGTATCTACTTATACTGTAGTAGTCTTAAGCAATACAAGGATAAACAAAGCATTAAGTTTGTATGTATATAAATATTTCCTTAGCTAAAGATTGTTTATTGTAATCTTCGTAAAGTTTTCCAAGTTGAAGAAGTTTTCTTGATTTGCTAACCGCCATTTTTACAATACCTCTTTTCAAGTCACTACTTCTTGAAACCTGGGTGGAGCGGGTGGACGCGATTCTCGAATACTGCTCTAACGATTTTCCTAGAAATTTAACAGTGGATGTATATCGCTGAGAAAGAAATTATTAGCTCATTAACCATATGGGATTAGCTCATTAACCACATGGGAAAACTAATAAACTATAATTTTTCAAAGTAAAAATAAATGAATGTAAATTTGGCTAGAGACTAAGTTTAGGTCAAGACCCTACATCGGTTTTGAAAGGAATGCAAGGCATACAAGTGTATAATGAATAAATATATATGTATGGCTCCTTCTGTCTCGGAAGACATTGGATGCGTCCAGATGAGTCACTGCTTATGTCATATCAGGCTATATTATTTACAAAATACTTAATCTATATTATATCATAAAATTAAGTAACTTAATTGAAAAAAAAAAGGATTGACACTATCAGTACAATATATTAACCTCATATAAATGCATAGAAAAACAAAACGGTATGAGCCCGAAGCATAAGCCCACCCCGCATAAAACAAAACAAAAAACACTAGGGCTTGAACCTGCACAAAAAAGTGTTTCATTTTAAAAGGTGTTGTAAATGAATTAGACTACTCAATCAAAACAGGAATAATAACGCACGTAAAATAAAAGAATATAAAATGATTGGGTCATTAAGTTTCTTGACCAAGACAACTGACCTGCTTCACGTGTCCTGTGGCGCTCGACCTGGACCTGATCACATGAAGATTTCCATCGAAATGACCAAATGTTAAAATACTTTTAATTGAAATTTGTTGTTTGTTTTTAAATTTACATTGCTATCGGACTTATCTCTCTCTCACACACACACATACACAATAAAACACAAACACACAGACGATCACAGTGCACTTATAAGTCAACAAAACTAGATGTAAAGTACTAAGTCTTGTCTATTTCCTCTTTCTCTTAATTCTTAACTCCTTTTCCTAAACAACTAAATCCTATGTCTTTCTTGTCCTAATCTACTAAGTCCTGTCTATTTTCTCTTGTCATAATCTACTAAGTCCTGTCTATTTCCTCTTTTCCTAATGTACTAAGTCCTGTCTATTTCCTCTTTTCCTAATCTACTAAGTCCTGTCTATTTCCTCTTTTCCTAATGTACTAAGTCCTGTCTATTTCCTCTTTTCCTAATCTACTAAGTCCTGTCTATTTCCTCTTTTCCTAATCTACTAAGTCCTGTCTATTTTCTCTTGTCCTAATCTACTAAGTCCTGTCTATTTCCTCTTTTCCTAATGTACTAAGTCCTGTCTATTTCCTCTTTTCCTGGTCTACTAAGTCCTGTCTATTTCCTCTTTCTCTTAATTCACTAAGTCCTTTTCCTAAACAACTAAATCCTATGTCTTTCTTTTCCTAGTCTACTAAGTCCTGTCTATTTCCTCTTTTCCTAGTCTACTAAGTCCTGTCTATTTCCTCTTTTCCTAATCTACTAAGTCCTGTCTATTTCCTCTTTTCCTAATGTACTAAGTCCTGTTTATTTCCTCTTTTCCTAATGTACTAAGTCCTGTCTATTTCCTCTTTTCCTAATGTACTAAGTCCTGTCTATTTCCTCTTTTCCTAGTCTACTAAGTCCTGTCTATTTCCTCTTTTCCTAATCTACTAAGTCCTGTCTATTTCCTCTTTTCCTAATATACTAAGTCCTGTCTATTTCCTCTTTTCCTAATCTACTAAGTCCTAGGTACTTTTTTTTTTTAATTTACTAAGTCCTAGGTCCTCCTTTTTCTAACCTACGTCTACTAAGTCCTGTTTATTTTCTCTTTTCCTAATCTACTAAGTCCTGTCTAATAGGTAAGGCACTGACCTAGAAAATCAGCTTAAAACCTATTCATTGTTTTCCTACCATTTTTTCGTCTTTTTCCAGGTGATCAAAATGCTGGTGGCAGTGATCGTCGTGTTTATCGTCTGCTGGGCTCCCATCCTGATCAGCCAAGCACTGACCGCCTTTGACGTGATCAACAATCTGAACTACGGCTTCCTGAAGCCCATGCGGCAGGTGTTTTACCTGATGGCCTACGCCAACTCCTGCATCAACCCTCTCATCTACGGGTTCATGTCCAAGCACTTCCGGAGCACCTTTTACCACGCGCTCTGCACCTGCTGGAAATCTCCTCACAGTCTGAGGTCCCGTGTGCTGCACCGGCAGACGTCATGGCAGAGCCGGTCAACTCACATTCGGGAGCTCGGTGACCTTGAACTTACTTCGGTCGAGGTCGGCGGCTGTGGCTCGTGCACTCCCAGCAACGTGTGAAAACACAGCACGTGCGACTTGCCACGTGACACAGTATGGGAGTCTTTATTTACTACATAACCCCACAGGAGCGTCTTGCTACAGGACACAGTATGGTAGTCTTTATTTGCTACATAAACATAAACATAACAGAAACTCCTGTACGAAGTGTGTCCTTTAATTCTGTATGGCCTACACAGATATAATGAACACAAGTGAACACCTAAGATGGAAATGTTCCAAATATGACTTAGTCCAGCAGCCTGTGGAGACAAATGTTTTGTAGAAACTTAATTTAGTCCCAATTCATTGGATTTGGTTTTACTTTTAATGGATAGTAGAAGTAGGCCATTAATGAAATGATGTCAAAGTTGAACAAGTTCAATATAAAACTTACTTTTGTTTTAGGTCCTCGCTTAGATTGAGTGAAATCGCATCAATTATCAGGAAACGATTCTCTAGGAAAAGGTTTCTGTGCTGTATTTTCAAAAGCAATTTTTTAACAAATCTGCTCGAGTCAGATTCGTACTCAACGGGCTTTGCCACTGAGCTATTCATATAAAAATTGCAGGTTTTGTTAGTTATTAGTTAGTTTTAAATTTTTAACGAACGACCTAATTCTCTACATAAATGCGATTATTTTCATGGGTCGCCAGTCATTGAATTAGTACATTTTCCATATACAACCTGATTACTTAATAACGACTAATTGATGAACTAATTGGTTAAATTCCTGATTGATTTCTGTGTTGACATTGGCAGTAAATAGTGAGAAGAAGTAATGTATAGCAGCTTGTGACCAGACAGACGGAGTGACTTGATATAGGGTCGAGAAACGTTGTGAGAAATTCTGATAGCTGCTGAATGATCAGAGCAGGGCCAGTTTTAGGCATAGACAAACTAGGCAGCCGCCTAGGGACTCCAAATGGTCAGGACATTGCACTGAACTAAAAATAAATTACAGAAAACATTTCGAAACTTCGATCAGATCTCAAACATAAAATTCTAACGCTGTCTCTACTAGGAGATATGACTTTCAGTATTTGTCGATGTAGATATAGATGGTCAGGTTTTTAATAACTTGAGTAATTTTTTTTCACTGTGTCTTTTTATTCTTTTAAATTTTATGTGGCGGGCCACCTAATTCACTTTGCCTCGGGCCTCCAATAATCCAAGGACCGCCATGCTCATAGAGATGTAGTCTCAAGCTTTTTAGAAAACTGAACTCCATTTTATGATTGAATACATTTTTGACTAGAGTTATTGCCATCAAATATATTGCTGTATTTTTTTTATGTTCTTTGATTTTGAAACAAAACATTAAACTTGACTGAGAAACGTTTCAATATTTCAATCAATCATTCAATCATCTGTGGTAACAGAAAATAAAACTTGTACAGAACCAAATTACTTTGATAGTGGAAATGTTTTTGTAAAGAATTGAAACAATGAATAATTCAACTGAGAATGATACACGTTTAAGTCTCAACAAAAGTCTTTCGATAAAATGAAAACAAATATATCTTCCATCAACACTCTACACATCTACTGTCACACTTCTACACATCTGCTGTCACATTTCTACACATCTGCTGTCACATTTCTACACATCTACTGTCACATTTCTACACATCTACTGTCACATTTCTACACATCTACTGTCACATTTCTACACATCTACTGTCACATTTCTACACATCTACTGTCACATTTCTACACATCTACTGTCATATTTCTACACATCTACTCTGACATTTGTAGCTTGATACTTGTGCTTGGTGTAACGTACAGATGGTAAGACTAGAACTTTTGACGTAAGTCTCTACTGAAGTTTCAACTTTGTAAATATGTAGATATGTTTGATCGTCTGGCTTTCTTTGTTTCCATAGAACTGTAAATAGATTTATAGGATGTAAGACTCGACCACTAATGTAGAATTGTAGAAGCTCAAGGGTCACAAAGCCCCGATGTATGATCGATAATTATAATTTTATGGAAAAAACATTTTTAGCATAGTTTGTTAAATCGTAATTATCACAATAAAAAACAAAACAAAAAACTACTCATTTGAATAATTTTTTTTTAAATGTAATAGATCAATATTAAAATTTTATTGTAAGATTGCCAAATGCATTTCTTCTGCATGCAGTCATTCTCATTGACCTTGTTACCTAGATGAATTTCACATTGTACGCTACATTGTGCATGAATATTTTGAATGCGATACTTCAGTAGACTTAAGTAGACGTCAGTAGACTTAAGTAGACGTCAATAGACTTCAGTAGACTTAAGTAGACTTAAGTAGACTTCAGAAGACTTAAGTAGACGTCAATAGACTTCAGTAGACTTCAGTAGAATTAAGTAGACTTCAGTAGACTTAATAGACGTCAATAGACTTCAGTAGACGTCAGTAGACTTAAGTAGACGTCAATAAACCAGTAGACGTCAGTAGACTTCAGTAGACTTAAGTAGACGTCAATAGACTTCAGTAGACTTCAGTAGACGTCAGTAGACTTCAGTAGACGTCAGTAGACGTCAGTAGACTTAAGTAGACGTCAATAGACTTCAGTAGACTTAAGTAGACGTCAATAGACTTCAGTAGACTTAAGTAGACGTCAATAGACTTCAGTAGACTTAAGTAGACTTTAGTAGACTTAAGTAGACGTCAATAGACTTCAGTAGACGTCAGTAGACTTAAGTAGGCGTCAATAGACTTCAGTAGACTTAAGTAGACTTCAGTAGACTTAAGTAGACGTCAATAGACTTCAGTAGACGTCAGGTTTCTTTCTACTCATTGTACTATTTGTAGTATCACTAAATCAGGACAATCTCTCACTGGGTGTATATGTAGGCCTACCTGTCTAAATCAATGAACCTTGACCTTTCGCATATTTTAATTTAGCAACTGATCCCAAACATTTGTAAATTAGTTTTGTGTAATTAGAAACAAAATGTAAATATTAGTTGTGAAATTAGCGCTTTACTAACTTATTTCAGTCTAATCATTTTTTTTATTTCCTACCTGTACTTGCAATTAGAAATCAATTGTTTGGACAAGTCCTTCCTTGACAAGCTGTAAATATTTTGTTTTGTTTTCATTTCTGGAATCATTTTTTACAACTGTTTTTTTCTTTTTTCAAGATTATTAATTGGTTTAAAAAAACGTGTGGGTGGATACAGATTTCGAAAACGGCTCTAATAGTTTTCCTAGAAATTGGACGCTTTATCTTTGAACAAAAAAAAGTAAGCGAATTGGCCACACAGGAACAACTCTGTTTGACCTTTATAATTTTTAAATTCTAATATTCTACACTTCAATTTGTCCAGGAGGGGTAAATCTTTTGAGCACATCTACGCCAGCGGGTATTCCCGCAGAGATTCATGAAAGAGATCTGGTATTCTAGTGTCTTTTAATGTTGGCTTACTAAAAGCAAAATAATCGCTCTGATAAAATTTTATCAGCTTCGTAAAAATTAAAAAAAAAACACTTTTAAATGTTACGTTTACAGAAGTTCTTTAATAAATTTTGTCTGACGATTTGTCAAAATATTTTATTTGTTTCTTTAACTAAATTCTGTTTACAAATCTCTGCGTCAATTAGTTTTAAGTCGTTATTTTTTTGACTTTGGTAGATTTGCTGATTTTTGTTTTTTAGAAATGGAAAAATCATGTAATAATTAAAGCATTTCCTTAAATTAAACTATCATTCAATTGAAATTTCTTTTAGTTTTGAGTGCCCCGAGAACAAGAAATTGTTTTAGAAAAAGAGAAAGAAAGATAGAGAAAGACTGAGACATAGACAAATTCAACAATGTTTATCTACATTCTTAACGCCCACAATTGTGTTTTTGTCTGTAAAACAACAAAACTGCCAAAACTGGAGAGCAGACGTGAAGAAAACAAAATGGCCTTGTTTCCCGAACATGGACTCGATACTATTTACTTCAGAACCATGGATCAACCAAACCTTTCATCTTAGTCACAAGGAAACTAGTTTCTTTGTACCCACGCTGAAGAATTTGTTGTTTTTTTTTAATCCAACGCCACTGAACATAAACACATACACACACACACATATACATCTTCCCTCTCCTCAACAAACATTCACACATCCATTTTTACAAACGTTTAGAGGTCATGGTCAAATAATTTTGTAGACCAATGTCTCATTAATAGAAGTTCTTTTATGTTGCTGGTAGACTGAGTTGATCCGTTAACACACACACACACTATATATATATATATATTACCCCCCAAAAAAAGCTTATAGGAAGTGTAGGTGTATCAATTAGTTAGGATTAGTCTTGGAATTAAATTTGTAATAGATGTAGACCAACAAAAATAAATCTCTCTGAGATTAGAAATATTTTACCAAATGTTTTTGTTTAGTGCTATTTCATACTTTCAGCTGTCTCGATATTCTATCACCCTATCATTTGTTTGGACCAGTTGGGATAATAAGTTGTGGGGAGGGGGAAAGGTGGCGTTAACAGTCATAAGTTTTTAAAAGCATTTATAAAAAAAAAGGGGATGAGGAGAACGACCTGAATTCGTACGCGTGGCTCAAACCTTTTGGGGCAGACATGCTAACTACTCTGCTAGCGAGCTACTTATAACAATAGAATATTGTAAAGTCATATATTATTTGTTTCCATTTAGAACGGTGATCTCTAAAGGGGACTAATTCAGCTTATACTGCTACTTCAGTCAATTACAACTTCTTTCCCTTGTTCAAGATACCAAACACAATAATTAATTACAACTAGTTAAATAATTAAATGGCTTTTTTTAAAAATTATTATTGATTCTTGTGTAGAAGAAATACTTGAGCAAATTTCAGCTTGATCCGAGATAGGGTGTCGGAGAAATAACGTGTACACCTTTTTACTAGACAGAGTGAGTTGATAGAAGCTCTGAAAAAAACTGTGTCACATTTAGTGTGGGGATAAGGTAGTCCCAGGCCAACTATAGCCCATTTCTTAGGATAAGAAAAGTTATTTGACAATCTGAAACAAGTCATTGAAACTTCACATATGTATTGCAAGACAGGATGGGATCCAAAATCTTTGTCTAGGCCAGTTGGCCAGGAAGTACTGGCTGTGCTATGGGAGAGTTTCATACATCGCGACCAATCCATCAATAGGACCAATCCATCAATAGGACCAATCCATCAATAGGACCAATCCATCAATAGGACCAATCCATCAATAGGACCAATCCATCAATAGGACCAATCCATCAATAGGACCAATCCATCAATAAGACCAATCCATCAATAGGACCAATCCATCAATAGGACCAATCCATCAATAGGACCAATCTATAAATAGCTTTTTGGTGTCTCCGGTGTACAGACTCATGGAAGTGTCGATCAACTTTGTGTCTTCTTCTCAAGCGAGTGGATCATTTCTGTTCACATTGTAGGAAGGAAGAATCACATTTCAGTAGGAAGAATCACATTTTAGGAAGGAAGAATCACATTTTAGGAAGGAAGAATCACATTTTAGGAAGGAAGAATCACATTTTAGGAAGGAAGAATCACATTTCAGTACGAAGAATCACATTTTAGGAAGGAAGAATCACATTTTAGTAGGAAGAATCACATTTTAGGAAGGAAGAATCACATTTTAGGAAGGAAGAATCACATTTTAGTAGGAAGAATCACATTTTAGTAGGAAGAATCACATTTTAGGAAGGAAGAATCACATTTTAGGAAGGAAGAATCACATTTTAGGAAGGAAGAATCACATTTTAGGAAGGAAGAATCACATTTTAGGAAGGAAGAATCACATTTTAGGAAGGAAGAATCACATTTTAGTAGGAAGAATCACATTTTAGTAGGAAGAATCACATTTTAGTAGGAAGAATTACATTTTAGGAAGGAAGAATCACATTTTAGGAAGGAAGAATCACATTTTAGTAGGAAGAATCACATTTTAGTAGGAAGAATCACATTTTAGGAAGGAAGAATCACATTTTAGGAAGGAAGAATCACATTTTAGGAAGGAAGAATCACATTTCAGTAGGAAGAATCACATTTTAGGAAGGAAGAATCACATTTTAGGAAGGAAGAATCACATTTTAGGAAGGAAGAATCACATTTTAGGAAGGAAGAATCACATTTCAGTAGGAAGAATCACATTTTAGGAAGGAAGAATCACATTTTAGTAGGAAGAATCACATTTTAGGAAGGAAGAATCACATTTCAGGAAGGAAGAATCACATTTTAGTAGGAAGAATCACATTTTAGTAGGAAGAATCACATTTTAGGAAGGAAGAATCACATTTTAGGAAGGAAGAATCACATTTTAGGAAGGAAGAATCACATTTTAGGAAGGAAGAATCACATTTTAGGAAGGAAGAATCACATTTTAGGAAGGAAGAATCACATTTTAGTAGGAAGAATCACATTTTAGGAAGGAAGAATCACATTTTAGGAAGGAAGAATCACATTTTAGTAGGAAGAATCACATTTTAGTAGGAAGAATCACATTTTAGGAAGGAAGAATCACATTTTAGGAAGGAAGAATCACATTTTAGGAAGGAAGAATCACATTTTAGGAAGGAAGAATCACATTTTAGGAAGGAAGAATCACATTTTAGGAAGGAAGAATCACATTTTAGGAAGGAAGAATCACATTTTAGTAGGAAGAATCACATTTTAGTAGGAAGAATCACATTTTAGTAGGAAGAATTACATTTTAGGAAGGAAGAATCACATTTTAGGAAGGAAGAATCACATTTTAGTAGGAAGAATCACATTTTAGTAGGAAGAATCACATTTTAGTAGGAAGAATCACATTTTAGGAAGGAAGAATCACATTTTAGGAAGGAAGAATCACATTTTAGGAAGGAAGAATCACATTTTAGGAAGGAAGAATCACATTTCAGTAGGAAGAATCACATTTTAGGAAGGAAGAATCACATTTTAGGAAGGAAGAATCACATTTTAGGAAGGAAGAATCACATTTTAGGAAGGAAGAATCACATTTCAGTAGGAAGAATCACATTTTAGGAAGGAAGAATCACATTTTAGTAGGAAGAATCACATTTTAGGAAGGAAGAATCACATTTTAGGAAGGAAGAATCACATTTTAGTAGGAAGAATCACATTTTAGTAGGAAGAATCACATTTTAGGAAGGAAGAATCACATTTTAGGAAGGAAGAATCACATTTTAGGAAGGAAGAATCACATTTTAGGAAGGAAGAATCACATTTTAGGAAGGAAGAATCACATTTTAGGAAGGAAGAATCACATTTTAGTAGGAAGAATCACATTTTAGTAGGAAGAATCACATTTTCTACACTCTTTTGTGTTTCTTTTAGAAAGTTGACATTTAAATTACTTTTAGAGTTTTTCACGTTGTTTGGTTTATAGTTTTAAACAAATCTTTACTGTGATGGAATTGAGATGCTACAGAAAGATTGTAAGTATCACATACAAAGACCGCATCACAAACGAAGAGATTAGAAACAGGATTAGTTCAGCTATGGAACCCAACCAAGACCTACTAACTACTGTCAAAAAAATATTTTAAAAAAATAAACTAAAACTATATGGCCATATCAGAAGGTCCTCAGGGCTCGCGGAAACCTTCAGTGAATAATACTAAAAACAAAAAGGCAGACAGAGAAAACGAAGGGAAGACTACATAAATGAATTGACGGGTCATTGAAAGAGATTGTCTCATAAGCAAAATACAGAGAAGATTAGAGACAGACGGTCAACAGATCTAGTGTGGTGACCATCTTTCCAACGGTCCAACAGACTAAGGTGAAGCAGAAGGTAAACAAATCTCTCCATTATAAATAGGATTTACTTTGCGCTTCCCAGTTCCAGGCCTTCTTTATTAGTTTCTTAAGTTCAAGGCAATAGTCTGCCTTAAATGGAAAAGAATAATAGATTATACATTTGTCTTAAAGCTCGTTTATATAGTTCTTGTCTTCTGTACTGTGATCGCCTCTCGGTCTTTGTTAAGGAGTCATAGTATTGGTATTTATAACACTGTTGTTGATAAATGATTCCACCAGATACAGCTAATAATTGAGTTCTGGAAGTTAAGTATTCAAGCAAACACAACTAATTGCAATAATTATTTCTTCACCCTATTTATTTGTCTACAAATTGCACAACTTTAAGCAAACATTGGGTCAGGTTTTATTAGTTCTCGAGTACAGGAAGTTCTACTTTGTTTCACAGAATTATGAGAAGCCAAAGTAATCTAAAGGGCGGTCAACATTTGTTATCAGCTTTACGAGGCTTTAAAGATTTATTGATCAATGTTAGTTGAAAATCAGAAAATGGCAGTGTTCGATGTGTCGATGTTAGGTACCATTCCATGATTCTATGAAATATTTTCCGTTGGATTCGATGAAATAGTTATCTAGTCCATTCCTCTACCCTGTATATAAAGGCCATTGATGAGCGGAGGAAATGAAGATATCGTGTATTTTATTTCTTTCACTGTATAGCTTTTGGATTTAAGTGCTATCATTTAGTGGTGTTATCATTTAGTGTTATTATTTAGTGGTCTTATCATTTAGAGTTATTATTTAGTGTTGTTATCATTTAGTGTTATCATTTAGTGGTCTTATCATTTAGAGTTATTATTTAGTGGTGTTATCATTTAGTGTTATCATTTAGTGGTGTTATCATTTAGTGTTATTATTTAGTGTTATCTGTGAGCTTTGTCCTTTAACCTTTACTATCGCCCTAAGTCTAGCTAGAACTATTTGTTACACTTCCAAATCTGTTTCATTCCTTCTATTATTATATGTATACGAACTTATTACAAATCGTGTCTGCAAGAAAACTAAATGTAACATGTCAGAAGATTGAATTGAGATAAGGATTAGGTGTTGTTTTTCACTGTCCTAGTTTTTGAGATTCTAGTGTGACGGAAGGACGGCTGTCTATATCATAAAAAATAGTTTTAAAGTTGAAAAGTTAAATAAACTTTTGAGTTTATCACTCTATGTTATTTTTAGCGGCCTCCGAAAAGGGAAAGGACTCTGTTAATTTTGTATCATGTGAGGTTTGTCTGTCCGTCCGTTTAGATCAGATCACCAAAACAAGTAAAGATATTGAAACTCCTGCTCTACCCAGATCTAATTCTAATTTAAACATTGGAAAACAATGTTTAAATTATTAAACAAAAATATCTTCATATGTTAAAAGGTAATAATGTTAGATTCGCTATTATTGTGTTATTTATCTTACCTAGAAATAGATTTATTTTATCTAAAAATAGATTTATCTTATCTAGAAATAGATTTATCTTATCTAGAAATAGATTTATCTTATCTAGAAATAGATTTATCTTATCTAGAAATAGATTTAGCTAGATCTATTCGGCCTAATTTATCTACCATGGCAAAGTCAATATGGCTATTGAATAAAACTCTTTAAGTGTAGAATGTCTGGAATCTCATCACATATAATATCGAAGAATAAAAGACTATGTTTGAGTTTAAAATGTATTTAGTTCAAGCAATATACCAATGTTCAGGTGTCAAGACTACCCTACAATAAACAAGTGTAGGCCTATATGGTGTCACAAAATGGGGACTAACAAAATGGCGCTTTATCGGTTGTCACTGGACTATGGTCTCCTCTGCAACTTCTGCTGACATGGTATCCCATGGTGCAGGCGGTGTTACCGTCTGGTGGGTTGTAGCGACATCTTTGGATAGAGTTGGTAAATAGGTCCAGTACACGTCCATGGCTACAGGCTCCGCCATCTTTTTGAGCTAAAAATACAGGAAGTTGTTGGTTTTTTTTTTGTATTCATGATAATAAGACAAATGTAAGACTTAATAACTCCTCAAATATCAAACAAGTGTACATCTTTCCATTTATTGTGTCATTCCTAGAGCATTTGTGGGCGGGAGGGAGGGGGAGCTGGTCACATGACACCCTCTGTAACCGTCGGCCATGGAAACAGATGACCTTTCCATCCTCTACCCTATAGATCAAAAGGTCTGTGCTTTACTTTTACTTATTGACAATCATATTCTAAAATAACATTTTCCAAGTCTAGTCTAGACCGATTTGAGTTGGGGAGTTTTTCTATGGAGAACATTTCGAGCCAATGACCACAAAGAAAGTAAGAGAGGAGTCAGTCAAGAACTATTGATTGGTTAATGTGGAGCACTTATCGGCTCATCCATTGGTCTTTCCTTAATTTATTAATCACTGTTAATTATAACGAAGCTAGAGTTTAACTTGACATCTATATTATGTGAACCTTGCACGTTGAATCTAGTATAGATATGATAGATTATCTCTAGTGCAGTTAGGATTTAAATAAGTGATAATGAAAAAATGTCATCATTAAAATTATTTATATTGGGAGTATCACTGTCCATTTTATTTGGATATTTTAGGAAAAGAAACTGTTCTTCTCAAGGGAGCTAATAATGTAAATGTTTTTATTGCCCTTCATTTAACGTTCTCGGCAAAAAGGAGATCGTGTTCGGAAGTAGTCGGAAGTTTCCCAGGAAGTAATTATCATGTCAATATTTCTCTCGTCTGCTCTTGGCGTAAATCACAAGGAGATAAATATAGCGGAAACGATTTAAGTGGTCAAATGAAACTTTTTTGTAATCAATGAAACATAAGAAATGGAAAACTCTAGTTTGGATTGTCACTGCACCATATTATTCGTTATTATTACAAATGTGCACTCCGAAATATATTAATGAATAGTCAATGATAAATACATAACAATTTAAACAGTGAGAGTGAAGGAGAATGTCCAGAATACTTCTATGCTACATATGACAAAGTATAACACAAAAAAAAGACTATTACAAAATTGGCAAATGTTTAATAAAAATGAAGAAACTTTTCCGTAATATTTCCTTTGATCAGGTCTTACTTACATTAGTTCTTAAACTCACTTCCTATGGTCTATCCATCAATTGAAGACATTTTTGTACTTTGTACTTTCTTTCATTAAGACTTTTCCCGTTTTACTTACCAAAGAAACTTGTTGATCATTTATATATTTTTTAAATTCCTTAATATCAACCTCAAGTCAATAACAAATATAACAAAATAATAATGTAAAAAGTCAAATATTTAAGGAAATTTGCAAAGTAAAAAAAAAAAAGTACTATTGCTTACAGCTAAAGTTGATCATGGAGAGCAATCCAAAAGTTTCAGCAGGACAACCTGGCTGGTGGACACCTCCATTAGGGTAGAAGTCAACGTGACCTATGGACCCTCGGATACCAAAACCTGAAGGAAACAACAAATGAATTACAAAGGTCCTGTGCTTTGTCAAAATTTTAAAATTTAACTGTCAAAACATTGAACTGAATTGGTTTAACCTGTCACTGGGGAAAAAAGGTTAGGAATGTGAATGAGGATGTGCGACCTTGATTCATCTTCTTCTGTCAATCCCAAGTAGTTAAGTTGTGAAATAAACAGTTCGATACTTTGGTTTAAAAAATATATATATTATATTTTGAGGATCACTTTGAGTTAAAAAACTTAAATACCCAAAGTCTTTAGGCACGTGTTTGTGTCAGAGATCACAACTATACAATGAGTCATCTTGGGTGCATTTAAATGTAGGTATAGGAAGAAAATCTTTTAGAAGAGATATGTACATGCAAATGTTTTTATGGCTAAAACGAGCACACACAAACACACACACGCTATCATGTCAACACTTCCAGAGAAAGACTAGGACTGTGTGCTCGTGCTAGTCCCTCTGGTCATGATGGAAGGTCACGTGTCACCTGCGTTGATCAGAGGCTCAGCGTCCGTGTGAATGATATCCACGAACTGGGCATCGCTGGAATCGATTCTGACGTAGCTGGAGTAGCCCTCAAAAGCTGGACCAGCGGGGTCCATACCTGGACAGAAAGAAATGATCAATAGTTTTTTGGGTTGTTTTTTTTTAGACAAACTAGCATGTGCTGTGAATAGTCAAAATTCACCTTATTGGTTTGCTCCAGTAATTTTGTCAAATATAATTAAATAACCCAGTTCACCCAACTCTAATGGGTACCTGACTTTAGTAGTAA
This sequence comes from Biomphalaria glabrata, assembly GCF_947242115.1. NCBI lineage: Eukaryota > Metazoa > Mollusca > Gastropoda > Planorbidae > Biomphalaria > Biomphalaria glabrata. The sequence continues at coordinate 20,242,022 of NC_074715.1, forward strand.
AGGGATAGTAAAGGTGGGCGGTCGTTGGGCTGGCCACATGTCACCCTGCCCGTCCGTTGTCCAAAGAAACAGATGACCTTTACATCCTCTGTCCTAAAGATTGCAAGGTCTGAAAGGGGAACTTTAGCTTTTTAAAAATTGTATCTATATTTATCAGTAAATCGATACATTGCTAGAAGATGTCAGTGTAGGGTAAAGAATGGTGAGCACTGGGGCTAGAGACATGCTGATACAAAATTATGGGATATGTTGGCTTAAACTGTTTGCCTTTTGTAAGATTTGAATTAGAATTCCTATACAAACATATAAACAACGCTTTTTAATATTTTATTTAATTTTAATTAAATAAAATATAAAACGTAACTATATTAATGAGCATTTGAACTGAACAGAATATTCAAACTTACACATGAATTACAAAGTAGAAACATTCACCAAACAGGTTTCTGTACAAATAAATTCCATCTATTTTTAAAACAATCGTTAATAGGATTTGGTTATGAAAGTGACATTATACAACATGAAGATGAAGGGCCCTGTTCGTATCTAAATCAATCGCACTCTCTATACATGTATTTGTTGTTCCATATATTGTAGCCCATACCTAGCTCTAGTTTATCAAGCTGCAGAAGAGTTCCTGAACAAGAACTAGATTGAAGTTCAAAAGTATCACGCCGGTTAGAATGAAAGCGAGGCTGCTGACTAGGGCATTACAATAAGAAGAATCCTTTTGTACTGACCCTCAAAAGGGGATTAATGTGATAACACATTTAACATATTCAACTCATCAACTACCAAAAGTTTTGATATTTCAAAGAAATTAAAGCCTTATAGCATTGCTTAATTATAGCACACATGACTCACCAGTGATGCGTCCAACTTTCTGATTGGTCAAACGGAATACTTCCTTTCCGGCATATCCGAAAAGATGAGCTCCAAGGCTGTGACCCACCAAATGAAAATTCTAAAACATTTAGAGATAGAAACTTTTTTCTTTATTTGAAGTAAGGAGACACAGACACAATGACACACTTTTGTGAATGTGTTTAAAACTCACAAATGTGTTATGTAAATTAAAACAGACAACTTTGTAAAAACGACGTATACTTGCTCGATTTCAAAAAGTTTATACTTGGTAGAGATGTGCATGCATTATTTATGCATAATGATATCTACTTTAACAGTACATAAAATGTTAAAACTTATGTGTTATTATTTTAGGAAGTTCTGAATTTCACCACATAAACGGATAATAAATACAATTTTCAAGACATAGAAAAAGATTGTAGGCGATATTTGTTTATGTTTAAAATGAACACTTTGAGTTGCAAACAGAAAAAAACTTCTAGTATTCAATCCAGACCAGACTTACCCAGCTACCAGCACAAAACTCACCCCGATACCAGATTTGACTTACCCCAGTACCAGCATTTGACTTACCCCCATACCAGCATTTGATTTACCCCAATACCAGCATTTGATTTACCCCCATACAAGCATTTGAATTACCCCAGTACCAACACTAGACTTACCCCATACCAGCATTTGATTTACCCCAGTACCAACACTAGACTTACCCCATACCAGCATTTGACTTACCCCCATACCAGCATTTGACTTACCCCCATACCAACATTTGACTTACTTCCATACCAGCATTTAACTTACCCCCATACCAGCATTTGACTTACCCCGATACCAGCATTTGACTTACTCCATACCAGCATTTCACTTACCCCAGTATCAGCATTTGACTTACCCCAATACCAGCATTTGACTTACCCCCATACCAGCATTTGACTTACCCCGATACCAGCATTTAACTTACCACCATACCAGCATTTGACTTACCCCCATACCAGCATTTGACTTACATCCCATACCAGCACTAGACTTACTCCATACTAGCATTTGACTTACTCCCATACCAGCATTTGACTTACTCCCATACCAGCATTTGACTTACCCCCATACCAGCATTTAACTTACCCCAGTACCAGCATTTGGCTTACCCCAGTACCAGCATTTGACTTATTTCCTTACCAGCACTAGACTTACCCCTATAACAGCATTGGACTTAGCTCATATCAGCACTAGACTTACCCCGATACCAGCTTGTCCGAACGAATGAAGATCTTGTATCAGACGGGCGACCATGGAGCCCACCATTCTGGTGTTAGCAGCGGCCTGGTAGTAGTTAGGTCCCTTAGAACCCTGTTGCCAGTCTACGGCGATGACATTGAGGTCTTCCTGTTTGGCAAGATCAGGCTCAAGTTTCATATTTTTCTTTAATTCATAGTTTATGTAATAAAAGTGATGTAATGTAAGTTTAGTTCTTCTTTGATACTCTGAGTTTAGCTGACAATGGAAATAGATCTTGTGAATTATTTTTTTTACAAAATTAAAGTCTCCATTGGATTTCGTCATTAATGAATGTATCAGACGAGCGCTTCCCTTCCCTAGCGTGTTCATTGTTTGAGCAGTATGAAGAAATTGTCGAACGTTTGATGTCAGGGACGTAACCAACAGAGAATTGTGGTTAGGAAGTCATGTCAAGATGAATGTCTACTCACCGTGAGACACTCTGTTCAGAGGTTATGTTCAGTTAATCAAGACATCACGACCAATGAGATCAACCAAGTGAGGGTGTTACAAAGACACGGTGTTTAAAAAAAATTGCCAAAACTAAAATAGAAATGTTGACCAAAAAAATTGTTTTTTCTGTGTTACACTTGATTGAATATAAATTGGCAGTTCATCTGTTCCTTGACTTTCATCCTAGTGGATTCTGTGACAGTTCACGTAAAAAAAAATCCTTTCTCTGTTCTTAGCAGGCTATCAAGAGAGTGGCCGGTCCATTCTTGTACGTTGTCCAGCTTGTCTTTGGACTACCCTTCGTGCTCCCTCTAATCCACATAATCAAACTGTAACAAAACTTGCTGTTCCACATCGATCTTCTACAATCACTAATATAATCACATTGTTTGCTGTGCTAATGAAGCCCTTATAAGTTAAGACAAATCACAGTGATTTTATACATAGACCGGAGGAGCTCGTTAGCCTTGGCTGGCAACCCCCCCCCTCCCTCCTGTAGACAGGAAATTCTAAAACCAACTCTTTGCTGCTAGGTGGCTAAAGCCAATAATAGGAAATGTTTCGGGAGTCAACTCTGATAAACAAATCATGAGTTGTTAACGCTTTGGCAGTTTGCATCACACAAGGTGTGTCATAGTTTCGTTAATCCTGCTTTGGCTGCTGATACCATAATGTATCTGTTAATTGCTGTTAAAGAGAGTCGTGTGTTTCAACCTTTCAAATCCCAAGTTCTATGAGAAGAACCACGATCATGTTACAAAGTAAGAAACATGGCGAAACTATAGTAAGCATATCTTTATACACTGATAATCAGATGCTTTATGCTTACTATATAAGCATTCAGTGTTCCACTTGACTTTGAGTACCAGAGGAGACCTAGCTATAAGCATGAAAGTAGCGCTATATAAAATCTATAATAATAAAGTACAATCATAAAATGATAGAATCACTTACAGCATCAAGCAGGGCGTTCTTCATGGCAATGACCCATTGGTTGTTTCCATTGTCCGTGAAGCCGTGGGCGATGAAGACAGTCTTCTTGGCACCGCTGAAGCTGGTACTCTTAATGCGGGTCTCGCCAGACTATGGAATACAAGCATCCCCACCAAGTTATGTCTATCGAGACAGTCAAATATAACGTAAAGTTAATAGACAATCGAAATATCTTTTTATTTAGGAAATTTAAAGTAACCATGTTGGGTTGTAGAAAAATAAATGGTTATTTTTATTTTATTTTGCTAATTATAAGAGATATTATGATTTAAATGTGTATCTACAGCATGTGAAGAACTGTTTGTCGTGACCTCCATTCAATAATACAATAGGACTTAAATTGACATCGACATAGGACTCAATATTTTCCTGGCTTGGATTGTGTGTGATGTCTGTTTGATACTATTTCCCTATTCTAAACGCGAGTAATAATGTGACAGGCCTTAAGCCCATTATACAAACGTTTTTCAAATACTGACTAAATTGACAAAACCTGAACTTTCTTCTTTTCGCATGCATGATTGATCACCTTCGATTCATAAGTGTACATTTCTTTGGTTAGGGTTAGGGTTAGGGTAGCCTAACTTTTTGTCTTAACGTAATCGATATAAGACCGACTGGTCAGACAAAGTCAACACACATTTTGAATGGCCAACTATTTTAGCGGTTAGCGTCACAGGATCGAAAATAAAAAAACAAACACCTGACTCTGGGACGTGGTATCCAATTGTTGCCCACTTTTATTTTAATTGACGCGAAGGTGTCAAGTGTAGCAAGCCACAGAGTCAAGTGTAGCAAGCCACAGAGTCAAGTGTAGCAAGCCACAGAGTCAAGTGTAGCAAGCCACAGAGTCAAGTGTAGCAAGCCACAGAGTCAAGTGTAGCAAGCCACAGAGTCAAGTGTAGCAAGCCACAGAGTCAAGTGTAGCAAGCCACAGAGTCAAGTGTAGCAAGCCACAGAGTCAAGTGTAGCAAGCCACAGAGTCAAGTGTAGCAAGCCACAGAGTCAAGTGTAGCAAGCCACAGAGTCAAGTGTAGCAAGCCACAGAGTCAAGTGTAGCAAGCCACAGAGTCAAGTGTAGCAAGCCACAGAGTCAAGTGTAGCAAGCCACAGAGTCAAGTGTAGCAAGCCACAGAGTCAAGTGTAGCAAGCCACAGAGTCAAGTGTAGCAAGCCACAGAGTCAAGTGTAGCAAGCCACAGAGTCAAGTGTAGCAAGCCACAGAGTCAAGTGTAGCAAGCCACAGAGTCAAGTGTAGCAAGCCACAGAGTCAACAAAACGACTAGTTCAGAGCCAGTGGATAGAAGTGCATTACAAGAGACAGTTTAGATAGACAAAATACTAATGTAAAAATAAACACATAAGTTATATTTGATTGGAACAAATAAATCAATACTTTAAAGTGAATATACAAACCTGAGACATAGAAATGTCACTTGTAACGTTTGTTTCATTGAAAGCTTATAACATTATAATTACACAACAACCAATCATCGCTGCATCATTAATGCAGGGAATACACCTTTATTACAATGCGATTAAGACTACACTTCAGCCCTTCATGCAGAGTATTGGACACAGTGTTATATGCAATAAATACAATGTTCTGAAAGCAAGTTATACAAAGTTTCAATCCGCGAGATAAACCTACAATTACATGTGCCTCAGCCAAAAAAATAAAATGTCCAAAAAGATTAGGGAAACTATTCACACAAAAGTTTTTAAAAATGTTTATGTCCTTGCCAGAGTAGACTGACTATGTCTGTGTACTGAAATACAGCAGCCTTCTGAAATCGTTCAAGTGAATGTACCTTTGTTTCACCCTCGCTTGGACCTGCTCGCGTTCTGATCACTGTTTACAAAATTAATGAGTAAAGTGATAAGTAAAGTGATGAATACATCTAGCATAGACAGTAGTTGTGTTACCTAGGTAACATAGGTCATGTGTGTAAACAAACAAAATGTAAAATTGAGACCGGAGATAACTGGCACTTACACACAAGAAAATAGCTGACTTTGTTTTATTTGTAAGTATCCCCAACAGAGACACACATACACTGACAATTTATATACAAAGACACATATGCGCGCAATTACCCAATTTGTTTTTTTGTGGGTAATATCAACATTTAACCTCTACTCTAGTATCTTGTTACAAGGAAGAAAAAATGCCAAACTAAAGGTTAATTTGACCTGGGTAAATTATAACATTTATTGATATTGTTAAATATTGTTGAACTTCTCTATCTCCTTACAGTCATTAACTAGCCGATGTTAAAACCTGTAGCAATTAAGATTTGAAAATTAGTTTTTGTTTAGTTCAGACTGATTTCCGTGCGATCTAGCGGGCGTAGCGGACGTGTGCGTGTGACTAGCGGGCGTGTGCGTGTGACTAGCGGGCGTGTGCGTGTGACTAGCGGGCGTGTGCGTGTGACTAGCGGGCGTGTGCGTGTGACTAGCGGGCGTGTGCGTGTGACTAGCGGGCGTGTGCGTGTGACTAGCGGGCGTGTGCGTGTGACTAGCGGGCGTGTGCGTGTGACTAGCGGGCTGCGTGTGCGTGTGACTAGCGGGCGTGTGCGTGTGACTAGCGGGCTGCGTGTGCGTGTGACTAGCGGGCGTGTGCGTGTGACTAGCGGGCGTGTGCGTGTGACTAGCGGGCGTGTGCGTGTGACTAGCGGGCGTGTGCGTGTGACTAGCGGGCGTGTGCGTGTGACTAGCGGGCGTGTGCGTGTGACTAGCGGGCGTGTGACTAGTAGTGTGTCTTGTGTGCGGTCGTACCATGGAGTTGATTTTCTGTTCCAACAAAAAACATTTTATATGACTGTATTACCGTTCTTATTTGACCATCTTGGAACAATAAATTAGAGCAAAGCCAGAGACTTCGGTACTTCGAAACTGAGTAGTATAAAGTAATTGTGTGATGATTTGTATAATTCTCTTTGTACATTCTCTGTTGATAATGGCATTTTTGTTTTTAATTTAACAAGACTAAAAACTCTAAGCTCTGGTTTGGGGGGGATGGGTTAGGTTGAGGCCATACCTGAATTCGCTGTGACGTGGTTCGGTGTTGACGGTTGTACAGGTGGAAGACCACGTTGATGTCAGCTGGGCACTGAGGTTTTTGAAAGGCAGTGTTGGTGTAGTCAGTGCTGGAAGAGATGTCATAGCACTCACAGGCTTTTGGCAGCTCATCACTGCGGCAGCATCTTCTCAGTAGTCCGAGAGTTCCTTTATAAAAGAGCGGTGCATTAGATCGAGACCATTCATAGTAAAAAGCCTCAATACTGACCGTCGCCACTTGTAAGCAGTGGAAACAAATAGCTCATTGCCACATCGTAAAGATCTGTGACGTGGCAACGAGCTATTTGTAGAATCTGCCCACATGTTGCGACGTTGCAAGTCAAATGTCATGCCTTCTATGACGATTGGTCTCAATTAAACAGGAAGTGAATGAGTTACAAAAATACCGGAAGTGGCAGAGAAAAAATGGACAGAGGAAAGAAAGAAGAAATCATTATGTTTGTTTTTAAAAACATTTCATTTAAACAACATTGAAATGCGTTTATTATTCATTGACATTTTATTATTTATAAGACGTTAGATCATATGGGCAAAATTTCCTTTTATGTCACTGTCGAGTTACACCACTCTTATATTATTGAGACTTTGGAGACGACTCTTAATTGTTAGAAGTCCTTCTTACTTATACTTGTTTTATAAAGTACTTTGTGTCTCGGGGGAGAGAGGGCTTGCTGTTAATTGTACTGAACACTAAATAGTCCACCCACCCTCTGGTCACGGCAATGATCAGATCACTACATTATCTGCTGTGTAGATCTCGAGGTCACAAATTGGAACTTAACTCTCTTATCGTTAGATCTAAGCGCCAGGCACAAAGCTTCATGGATGTTCACGTCACGCGCTGACTGAAGTATTAAAAGTACAACTTTGTATTGTGTTCATAGGTATGCATAGAATGTAGCCTAACAATGGAGAAGAGAAAGAGTTAGTGTTTAGGACTACATTTCTTATTTTTCAATTAAAAAAAATATATCTTTATAAAATACTTCATATGACCAATTGTATTAGAACCACTAGTTGAACGAGATTGAGAGATAAGATTAGTAAAAAACAATTCTAGAAACTAGACAATTGAAATTATGACCAAGTAACGATCTTTAGTCCAACACAATAACGAAATACACTATTGCCTCATACAACGATGATACAGTAATTGTATTTCTAAACTTTTCTATTCTACTTGAGGAAATGGTACATATATATTTTACAACAAAATAATTTCGTATCGGGTGTCACTTCCAATTGAATCTGATAAATTGAGTTTTGATTTGAACGTATTTGTAGGATATAGTTTCACAGAGTTTCTTATTGAACTAATACTCAAGTTAACAAAAGTGTTTCTGTTGACTAAAATAATACAATAAAAAAAGAGTTTTAAACTGAAATGTGGTGCGAATTTGTCTGGAGTTCAAATGGAAAAGGGAAGGGGGGAAGACTTTGTTGCCAGTCCGTTCAATTTTTCAAAAGTTCAGTAACACAGTTGCAAGAACTATGGAGTTGAGAATACCAGATTTACAGCGGGGGGGGGGGGGGGGGTAATGGGTCTGAGTTGGGACCCTGTAGACTATGCAAATAATGATACAAATAAAATACGTTTACATTGACACATTTTTCCCATAAATATCACCTGTCACACAGAATATTTTTCTCATAAAAAACAAATCCTTAAACAGCTTTGATATCCTGTAGTCCAATATTTGAAAGCAACAAGAATTAAAAACACCACTTTCCAAAGTACATGTCAACAATCTTTATCCTTCTCTCTGACTGAATTCCTTTATTCCTAATTTCTTCATACCAATATTCAGTCAACCGTATATCACCCTCCTCCATCTCGTCTGCAAACATTTCTCCATTTGTCAAATTCCCCATGCCAACAATCGCAAGAAGAACATAGCACAGAAAGCGTTAGATAAGGTTTGATAATTTTTGTTGGTGAAAACAAATGGACTACAATTGCCCACCTCATAACTATATATACAAACATCATACTAATTAAAAACACACTTACATATATATGTATCTATAGACATAAACTCTTTCATATATCTATACCAATACAAAAATACACTTACATACATCTATACCAATACACAAATACACTTACATACATCTATACCAATACACAAATACACTTACATACATCTATACCTTTACAGATATACACTTACACACAAATATAAACTTACATACATCTATACCTATACAGATATACACTTACACACAGATATACACTTACATACATCGATACCTATACAGATATACACTTACATACATCGATACCTATACAGATATACACTTACATACATCGATACCTATACAGATATACACTTAAACACTAACATAACTCTATATCTAGACACACATACACTTACAAACTTGCATACATCTATACCTAGACACACATACACTTACAAACTTACATACATCTATACCTAGACACACATACACTTACAAACTTACATACATCTATACCTAGACACACATACACTTACGTACCTATACATACATCTATACCTAGACACACATACACTTACATAGCTATATATAAATCTATACCTAGACACACATACACTGACATAGCTATACATACATCTATACCTAGACGCACATACACTAACATAGCTATACATACATCTATACCTAGATACACATACACTTACATAGCTATACATACATGTATACCTAGACACACATACACTGACATAGCTATACATACATCTATACCTAGACGCACATACACTGACAAAGCTATACATAAATCTATACCCAGACACACATACACTGACATAGCTATACATACATCTTTACCTAGACACACATACACTTACATAGCTATACATACATCTTTACCTAGACACACATACACTTACATAGCTATACATACATCTATACCTAGACGCACATACACTGACATAGCTATACATACATCTATACCTAGACACACATACACTGACATAGCTATACATACATCTTTACCTAGACACACATACATGACATAGCTATACATACATCTATACCTAGACACACATACACTGACATAGCTATACATACATGTATACCTAGACGCACATACACTGACATAGCTATACATACATCTATACCTAGACACACATACACTGACATAGCTATACATACATCTGTACCTAGACACACATACACTGACATAGCTATACACTATGTTTTTGGTAATAAAAAGACTAAGGTGAATGTGAGAGTCTCGTTGAACAAGACGTATAGAACTGAATAACAAACTTAGATTTTACTTGTTGAACTCATCAGTTAATTATAGAGCATCGTGTCGGTACACCAGAGCGCTAATGATATAACCTGCAAACTCTAAACTAATCTTCTATTGGAACTGTGGAGAATGACTAACGCTAAAATAGAACTGGAATTTATAACAGCAGTTCTGACCCCCCCCCCTTCCCACATACGCAAACATAAAATATAGAGACATGTAAATATATTGTTATGGAGTGTTTCGGTTTAAATTTAGACGGTTGCTAAATTTAGGCAGATGAATTAGTTGTAGAGGCTAAATTGACGTGACCACAAGGAAATCTGTCGTAGTTGAAGTTCTAACTAAGGAAGTGAACGTGGAAGCGAGGGAGGTAAGTGTCTGAACTTCTGAAGAACGTGTTTCTTACAGTTGTTAGTATTTTGCTGAAATTGTTTAATAAAATTTTACTTGTATTTTCACCTACATCTCCAATGACATTGAAAGCTGTGTTCATAAACTGTTCATAAAAGTTAGTTCAAGAAGCTTAAATTGTATTTAAGGTCAGCTTGAAGAAATCCATAATCCTACAGCAGTTTATAGATAGGCAGGTTCAATATAGTTCTCCACATGATGACTGTTCCTACTGTATACTAAATCTACAGCAATTACAAGCTCATAATCTACTTAATTGTGGGTTTTATTGTAAGCTTTATGCTATAAAAAAAGCAATAAGTATTAGTTACCATCATTGCCTGGACAGTCCAAGAACTGGACACCAATAGCGGAAACAGCAGTCGCAAGGCTAAAGCTTATGTAAAGAACAGTTGAAAAGTTCATGGTTGATAGAGCTATGACACAGCCAGGAAGCAAAGCGTTCACCTTAAACTTTTCTTTATATACCAGTCAACTCTACAAGGTCACTTAGAACCGGAATCAAGTGATCTCAGATTATTACATTTTAAGCCGCGGTGTAGGCATCAAGTTACAAACAAACTTATTTTACTTATTTTAAAATTTACAAATGTTCCATAAAAATAATATCTTTTTCTTTTTCACTATGTTAATCTAATGGTGCATGATAATTACAGACGCTAGTAAGTATTTGTTTTTGTTTGTTTTGTTTTTTCTGGCTAATTCAGAACAAGTCCTTTTTTGAATTAGTTCTAGCAATTAGAATATGAACTATGTTTTAGCCTTTATAGTTTTCAAAGTATTTTATTAGCTGTACTTTTGAGTGTGCCCAGAAGTGTCTCTAAAGGTATTTATTTGACTAATGATGTTAATGGTGTGTATTCATTTACAACAACCCTTACAACTCTATTTTGCGTCTCTTGTAGTTTCTTTATGATAAAATTCTTAAACGTTTTTTATCTTAATGAGTGAGCCAAGACTTTCAAGCCAAAATACAGTGTTAATGAGGTTGTGACTCCGACAGAATGAACTACGCATACTAAGAGTTGCAATGACTCGGAGGCCAATGCTAGGAAAGCGCAAACAGGGAAGACCTCGTATAACTTGGCGCTACAATGTCACGGAGGACCTCAGAGCAGTGGACACCAGGTGGAAAGACGCTTCAGGCATTGCCAGTGACAGATCTCTATGAAGACAGCTTGCATTCCAATTCACCGAACGGTGCATAAGGATCAAAGTCAAATTAAGTAAAATAAACGTAAGATTAGAAGTGGGGCTAAGTAGTCAAGTAAATATTCTGTAGAAGTTTACACTCAAGAAACGAGATGTATTTCTTGTGGTTTATATAAGACATTGTATTTTGTCTAGTATAAAAAAGAACGGCATTGATGACGTCAATAGAAAACTAGACGTTGAGTGACCCAATGCTGGTACAACATGCTTTACTTTGTTGCTTTGTGACTTTGGGGGAAATCTTAAGACAAATGGAATGATAAACGCACATTAAACCAGGCCTGCACAGTTGTTTAGACTTTTTAATGTCAGGAAAAGACTCTCTGTCGTCTGTTGCAAGTCATAATGGCGATGGACACGCTGACAGACTTGTTATTGAGGTCAACGTTTATGTGCAGCAGAAACATGTTCGAGTTGGTCAATTTGAAAGACGTCCTAAATGTCCATTTTCTAGTTAGGATACGAACTCGGTTCACAGGCTTTACACTTATTTCAATGCTGTCATTTCGCAATTAAATGCTTTAGTTTCTTTCAGTTTCTTTGAATGCACCGAAAGCTCTATTTATATAAACTCCTGTTAGAGAGATTTAGAAGTGTCGCACGCTTAGAATTATCTGCGCTAGTTTTGTTGTTGTTGTTTTTTATGGACAATCGGGAAAATGCCAAGCCCTCAGTTTTTATAAACTGAAGGATTTTTTCATTAACTAGTTCATTAAATTAAAATCTAGTTACATTCCGACATACTTCCGTGCATCTTACAGATTGTGCTTCAAGTAAAGTTCCCATTGATTTGTTTTATCTCATGTGTTCCATAGTGGGTTTTGTTTATTACCAGCGTTCCAAATCTACATTCCTTCAGTAATATTCTACCAAAGCGAAGGATTATTTTATTACAGGAACACTTCTTATATTCTCTCATTAAATACTTATTGTTTGATAAGATAACAGCAAGTAAAGAAACATAAAGAGAAAATCGTGCCGGAATAGCCGTGCTATAAGCTCGTCTCCGATTAGCCGTGCTATTTCCTCGAATGTGTCTAGTCGAGAAAAAGGTGTTTATTAAACTAAATTTTTCCAAATTGTCAATGCTCTGTGTAATAAACTAACTTAACTTTTTCAAGATTTGGTGTTTGTTTCTTTGACACCAAAATCTTCTTGTTTAGTCAGATACATAGAGACACAGTGGTAGAGATTCTTAGAACTAAATTTTTCATGTTTACTGTTGTTTTCCCCCTGAACGCAGTTTGTGCACCTGATCTTCGTTACCCGAGCCCCTTCTCTTAGTCTGATGGACCACGTCCACTGGGCTCAAATCATGTTGTAAATTAAAAACTTAATTCAGACATTTTACCTACCTAATAGACTTCAGATTTAGAAACAAAAAAGTGATTTGTGATTCTCCTGAGCAAGAAATAATGTTGGAAGATTAGGAAGGAGTGAAGAATACATTATATTCATTAAGGTGACTTCAATATACTGAGGACGTGGATTTCTGTCAATAATTTTCAAGTCAACTAGTTTTTATATAATTTTATTGTCATCCTAAATATAACAAAAAATAATATTTCTGAATAAATTGTTTGAGAAATTGTTAAGACTTTGCTAAAGCGAACAAGTCATTATGCTAGACACACAATCAATCGTCAACCGTTTGGTACAGTCACAATTAATCTGTACCTCATCTGTCTCACTAAGGACTCGAAAGATAGGTAACTTATAAAAATAGTCAACAGAAAACGTCTGTCTGTGTTTTTTCCCCTTTGAAGAAGTTGAATAATTGATTAAGGAATAAACATTTTGATTTCTTTTTTACTAACTCAAAATAAACCCAATGGAATTCCTGTATTTATTTTCATCACAATTTCATTCAACACACCATTTAATTAAAAAATATATAAATCGCCAACAATAATACATGAGCTAGTGTTTAACAGAATGGGGCCCTGCTGGTTGTGGTCGGGCGGTGGTCTCCTCTGCAACTTCTGCTGACATGGTATCCCATGGTGCAGGCGGTGTTACCGTCTGGTGGGTTGTAGCGACATCTTTGGATAGAGTTGGTAAACAGGTCCACTACGCGTCCATGGCTACAAGCTCCGCCATCTTTTTCAGCTAAAAAATACCGAAACACACTCCTTTGAAAATAACTTATGAACTCAGAAATTTCGTACAAAAAAGTAAATGTTTCTAAAGATTTTGTATCCAACGTACCATTAAAATTGACCATAGAGAGAAGACCGAATCGCTCCTCTGGACAGCCTGGTTGATGGACACCTCCGTTTGGATAGAAATCAACATGACCTACAGAAATTCGGATTCCAAAGCCTGACAAAAATATAAAAAATTGGGAACCATGGTGGACTCCTTAGAATACATGAGTACTTTGTAAGTACTGTTTACATTTTCATAAAACTGAAATTATCAAACATTCAGTAGTAACAATGGCAATTGACCAACATTTTAATAAGCAGGCATTCAGTTGTAACAATGTCGATTAACAAACCTTTTAATAAGTTAATTTCGTTATTATTTATTTAAGCTCCATTATCAAGAAGAGAACATTGGCAAAATGATATTCTAATATATTGTCATATTTAGAATTTTATGTAGTGAATATTCCAGGTGTTTGGGGCCACTGTGGCTGAGTGGTTAAGCGCTTGGCTTCCTGTGTTCGAATCTCGGTGAAGACTGGGATTTTGAATTTTAGGAATTTTAGGACGACCTTGAGTCCACCAAACTCTAATGGGTACCTGTCTTTAGTTGGTTAAAGTAAAGGCGGTTGATTGTTGTGCTGGCTACAAGACACATTGCCATAGGCCAAAGATAAAGATGACCATAACATCATCTGCTCTATAGACCGCATGGTCTGAAAGGGGACTTTTACTTTTTTTTTTTGCAGGTGTTTGGGAAATAAGTCGATGCATCTAGCCAACAAACTGGTAGATGCTTCCAAATGTACAATACGGTACAAACGTTGTATGACAAGGCCTACGTTTTTAAATAAGCTTAGATCATATCAACCTCTAAGTTCAAGCGAAGAGGTGACCGACACTTGACAAGTACAAGCAGGCTCATTGTTGATGTTAGCGGAACATATGTCGTTTGTACAAAGGGAACTCTGTCTGTCTGTCTGTCTGTTTGGTAAAAAAGTTTGTAGGCTACACGTTATTTCTCCTGCACCCAAATCTCGGATCAAGCTGAAATTGTGCTCAATCGTGTCTTTATTTTCTGACAACACAAGAATCATTTTTAAAAATTAAACAATTAGTTAATTAGCTATTGGTAATTTTTTTTTGTTTGGTATCTTGAACAAGGGAAAGAAATTGTACTTGACTGATAAGGTGGCATAAGTTGAACCTTTTATACTTTTAGAGAGAATGTTTGAAATTAACAGTAGATAACTACAAAACCTTCTATTTTCATAAGCACTTCCCTGGCAAAGTGGTTAGTGTATTGTTTGAGGAGGCTAAGACGGCTTCAGCCCTCGAGTTCAAATTCAGGTCGTTCAACTTTTAAAAAAATAAATGAATTACAAAAGCGATCACCCGATATCCCCTTCTTTCTTCCCCTCCCCTTTCCAACTGGTCCAGACAAATGATAGATTCATAGCGAATCGAAAAAGCAAAAAATCATGAAAATTGCAATAAAGAAAAAGCAATTTGTAAGAATATTTGTAAATTATGTCTTAATGGTAGTATAGATCTTTTAGATATATAATTCCATGACTGGTCCAAACTAATTAATACAACTACGCTTAAGTTTTGTTTTTAAAAAGTATTGTATATGTTTTTCTTGTTTAACCTGTATAAGTTTGAAATAATTATTATCTTTACATAAATATGTTTCTAATTTTTATTTTAAGTAACCATATATTTTTGTGAAGGTTAGCTGCAGATTGTACTTTTAGTCTAAATTATTTCCAATAGCTAAATGATTAATGAAGTGATATTTGTAACATTTGTATACATTGTTTTGCTATGCAGTACGATTTTAGGTGTGAAATTTCAGCTCGATAGGAAAATAAAAAATTGTCAGTTACTTCATAGTAGGAACTGAACAATGTCTCTAAGAAGCAATCTCAAAGTTTGTTTGTTTTACTGCTTTTTGAAGAAACTAAATGTTGTACTTTTGTTACATTTGACTCTTCGCGTGTTAGCCATGCACTGTATTAAGATTTTAGAAAAAAAATGTTCAGGTGATTAAAGTTTTTAACAGTAACTGTTATACTGGATGAATATTACAACGCGTTAATCTTTTCCTGTATGTAATGAAATAATGAATTTCTTGAAATACAAAATTCAATTTAAATAAACTTAAAATAGCTAGGACAATTAATCATTTTATGGTGAATTGTACAGTTGAAATATAGTACCTACACTTATAAAATACAGACGTTACTTCAAAAAAGAAGATGATTACTCGCTACGTGTCATGCATCTAGTCATGCATGTTAACCAATGACTTAAATTCTGCCAAGTCAAGGGTTTTCGTGGCTGACTCAGGCAACCCATTCCATGCTCTTATATCATGGGTAATTAGAAGCGTACGTGTAAATAATATTTTAAATTTCTCAATTTGGAGTCTGTTATACAACGTTCTAACGTAAATCTTGTTAATACTGCCCCCCCCCCCTTTAGACCACGGCTGCAGCTCTTAACCAGGACGGCGTTTAAACATCATACTTATGAGTTACAGTGTTTAGCAAGTGTTTATTTATTTTTTTATTATATCAACTTCACACATTGGTTTGTATCTACGTCAAGAGGTCTTCGAGTTGCTTTACAAACCACTTCTTTTGATGCTGTGTTTTGAATCCTTGTCATTAAGTCTGAATTTGACATAGGAGACGTTACCTGCACTAATTAAAGGCTCGGCGTCAGTATGAATTATGTCTACAAACTGGGCATCGCTTGAATCAATTCGAACAAAGCTGGAGTATTTCTCAAAAGCCGGCCCAGCGGGGTCTAAACCTGTTCAAAATGACATAAATCAAGCTAAAATAACAAGCAAAAAAAAAACTTAATTAAAACAATATGCAACACATTAAAATTCAAATTTATTAAAAGTTGCATGAAAAAAAAAAATTAAAAGTTATGCAAAAATAGAACAACAGACGTCACGGTGGTAGAGACAAGGATAAAACTTTAGTGTTAAAGAATTATATTGCAAATTATTGTTAAGTTTATATTCTGTAAGTTAAGTGTTTAATTAGAGCTTCACGTACTCTTGAGAGTTAATACAGACCTAATGTAGTGAGTCTTTGTTCTGAGTAGTATGTGAATTGGGATAGTGTCACCATAAAATAAAACAATGTTATAGTAACCTTATAAAACACTACAGGAAACAGGTCTTTATCTGAGGCTGTATTGTTAAAAAATGACAAAACAGTTCAGAATAACACAGTACACACACATACACAAGCTGACCTGGACACAGGGGCGGACTGGCTATATGGGCATTTTTGCAAATGCACGGTAGGCCGGTACTCAAAAGGGCCTAAAGGGCCTTATGAATGCCACTATGGCACGCATTAAATTGTTAAAGGTTTTATAATATTCTCTTACTAGTCGACCCACGGCGAAGCATACGCAGTTATTTCGCAGGGCGGCCTTAGGTCAATGCAACCTATGCGACCGCAGTGGGCCCCGCACTTTCAAAGGAACCGAGTAATTGTAGGTGTAAATGATGAAATGTCATTCAATAAGGAAAACGCCAATCCTACGCGCGATAAGTAAATACGGCATTACACGTAATTGTGTAATCTGGTGAAAGAAGCTTCTCGCGTCTTAAACTAATGGAGAATTACTTGAGGTCAACGATTCTCGTAGATAGATTGAAACATTCGGTAATTCTTGCTTTTGAGCTTGATCTATGTAGGAAATTATTTTTTTTAATAATAAACTGTATGACTTCACTACACGCAAGGCTCGTATAGTAGTTCTGTACGTAGTAAAGCATTAATAAAATGCAAAGACGAATTTATTTTCTAATACAAACTCTTAAATTTCACTTATTATCCGTCTCCTTACCCAAACTTGGCCCCGCTAAATCCGTTTCGCATAGGGCCCCACAACAGTTTAGTCCGGCCCTGCTATTTAGTGACAGGTGAATACAGAGTAGATTGATTGTTCTCCTTGCCCCTCCCCCCTCCTCTTTTTTCACCGCTACTTTCTACGTGGGGTAGAAATAAAAAAAAACAGTGATCTTTCCATGACTTCTTAGTCACAATGGTTAAGCCCGGCCCTGCTATTTTGTGACTGGGGAATACTACTTGTTCTCCCCCCCCCTCTCTTTTTTTTCGAAGGGTAACTCTAGTCCGTACGACTTGCAGAACTAAAAGAGTGATTTTTTCTTTACTTCTTGCGTGTCCAAACTCTTGAACCATGAAGAGAATTATATATATAGATATAAGGGCTATTTGAACGTCATGCTAAAAACATCTTTTACAGACTACAGTGTAATACTAATTTAATCTAACGCATTTTCAAAACATAATGTAATAGCCTACACCCGTAGACAGTGCTATTAGTAGGCTTCATCCTTTTAGGGCCTACAAACATAGCGATTAAAAAGCAACATAAGGCCTTTACTTCTTATAAAGATATAGAGTATGCATACAGTTATCGATATATTATTAAAAAAACAAAAACATAATGATTTTGAGAACAGATATGCCTATAATTGGAGGACCATCATATTTTATACAATTTATTAGCTGTACTGTCTAGATATGCCTGGGCCGAGTTTGACATCCAGTTCGCCCCTGCCTGGACACCACGACATTTGGACACACCAGTACAGATCAGTTCACAGTACACAACAAGAAACATAAATCCACAGCAAATGTCAAGGAAGCTAAGGTGAACTTCAATGTTGCCAACTAAAATGAAACCAGGGAGCTACAATCAGAACTTTTGGACACGATTCAGAAAGGCCAAACATTGCACACAATGAACAATTTTGGTTTTTAAAACCTGGACACTTCCTTTAGTTTCTACACCGTATACACCAACAAGTTCGCTATTTATAGTTTTTTTTTTTCCACCCTTGATGAAACTCTTGTTAAAAAGTCAACTATTATAAGCATGATATTAATTATTAGCTATAGTATTTGAATGGAAGAGCTGATAACATTAACACAGCCTTAGTTCACAGGAGACGTCTCTAATGAGGTCCAAGTACATTAAATTTTACTACAAGTGTTATTAAACAATGATACCCGATTGTTTATTTTCATTTTCTGCTATCGAAGAACCAGGTCGTTTGTTCACATTATTTCTTGACGTTTGATATAGAATTCATGGAATAATATATTAGAAGACTATAGCATGTGTCTTAGTTAAAAGCAATATCTGAATTGTTGAGTGGTTAGCAGGGGCGGACTGGGTATCGAAATCGGCCCGGGCATTACCATATAAACCGGCCCAAAAATGGCATTTCATATATTTTCGGGGGGGGGGGTATTTTTACCCCACTACGCAATTTATATATATATAAATATATATTAGTGTGTGTGTATATGTCATTAATCTTCATTGCATTCTGACCTTTCATTCTTTCAAACGTTTTTTTCTCTCCTATAATTAGTAGAAAGACAGTACACACCGACAAAGAACAGCTGGGGAGTCCGCCCAGTGGGGTCCGGGGCGAAACCCGGAACCAAAAATTATTTCCGTTATTTTAAGCTTTAAAAATGCATATTTTGAGGTATCTACAGTGCAAGTAGCCTGCTACTCTTCCGCTAAAAAAAATTCAAAAACCAAATCTGCTATTCAATGGCGTCCAGCGACTGGTAGAAAATGGTAAAATGCTTTAGTTTTGGTATTGGAGGGGGAAGGGAAACCACAAAACCCCTTTTGGCTTCGCTAATGAAATTTGGTGACTGTAGTTTGCTTAAGTTGGCTGCACTGGGGCAGTAAGTAAAGTTTCCCTCTCAGACAATGAGGTCTGAGGCAAGTTATGCTTTGAAGACCCTCCAGACTACGCCCATGAGTTATATTATAGGTGTAAGCCTAATTCTCTACAAAATATATAAAGTTTGATAACGCATCGAAAACTGCATTCGTATGTAGCCTGAAAACTCTAAACAATACAATAGCAGCCTAATGAGTTTGAAGCTTTTTGGTATTACTTATAGATTACAGACTTTTCTTCTAATAATAAGATTGTTACGTCTTACGCATTTCATATGTCAATCTAATCATGCATGTTGATCTGTGACTTAAAATATGCTAAATCATTGGTTTTCCTTGCTGACTCAGGCAACCCATTCCATTAAAATATAAGAGAAAGCAGAACGGTTATAGAGGCACTTACTTGATGTGAAAAGCTCTTGCTTCCTCCTGGTACATTCTCAAAAACGCGATTTGTATATGAATATATTATGACCAATTATCTATCTATATATAAAATTCTCTTCATCCCTCAACAGTTTAAACGAGAAGAAGAAGTAAAGGAAAGCTCACTCTCTTATTTCTGCGGATAGTCACCCCACGAAAAAAAACAAGAGAGGGGGGGGGGGGGGAGAACACGTTTTCACAGCTCGCTACGGATGGCTGCGCGCTGGACTGTCAAACCCTGTCCGCTCCCATTCCCCTTCGTCTTGAGGGAGGTCTGGACTAGGAAGTAAACTATCGTCAACTCTGAAGGAACATCCGAAACATGTAAAACATTTTACAAACATTTTACAAACACTATATAGCAGGGCCGGACTTAAGCATTGTGAGGCCCTATTCGCGGGGCCAAGTTTGGGTATCTATCTATATATATATAATTCTCTTCTTCACTCAACAGTTTGGACGAGCAAGAAGTAAAGGAAAGATCACTCTGCGGATAGTAACCCCACTAAAAAACAAGAGAGAGGGAGAACAAGTGGGTAATCACACATCTCTACGGATGGATGAGCGCTGTACTGTCAAACCCTGCCCTCTCCCACCCCCCCCCCCTTCGTCCTGCGGGAGGTTTGGACTAGGAAGTAAACTATCGTCAACTCTGAAGGAACATCAGAAACATATAAAACATTTTACAAGCAAACACGAGGCACGAGAAGCTTCTTCACCTGATTAAACAATTACTGCTAATGCATAATGCCATTTTTATTAATAGCCCGTAGGATTGGCGTTTTCCATATCGAATGACACCCCAAAATGACAAATTTTTTCTATATATTTCCGTATATTTTAAGGACTTTTTCGTATATTTTGCAATTTCGGGAGATTTCCAGGAGCTCCTGGTTAATCGACAGGAGTGCGTGGGAAATCTGTTTTAAGTTATAAAATGGTTTAATTTAATAATTTATACACCTTGAAAGTGCGGATCCTTCGGTCGCATAGGTTGCAGTGGCCTAAGATCGGCCCTGCAAAATAGCGGCGTATAGTACGCCGCCGGTCGACTAGTTTGAAATATTAATCTCCTTGCATTAAATATCGATGTGACAGCGCTAAAGATCTATAAATTATTGTAATAATTTTCATCATTAATGACTTCATACTAAGCATAGGTTTGCCATTAATTATAATAGCATAAAAATTGATTTAGATCTAGATTAATTTTTTTTTTAAGCCTTAAGTGTAGTATTTTTAGATCTATGTTATTAAAAATAAATAAAAAGTAACTTTATTTTTCTTTTCAAATCGCAGAAAGTAGAGCTTTATACCCAGATTGATCTGTGAATAGGTTGGGTGGTTTGCAATTTCGCGGCTGTGTGAATGTGTTAAAGTTAGTTTCTATTAAGGTATTGTTAAAGAGCTAATTGTCGCGCCTTTTTTTTTTCTGCGTTATATCAATGTTTTCTAACTTAACCTCTCTCATCCCTCTTTTTGGTTAAATTTCATTGGAACCATTAAAAGACGGGGGAGGGAAGGAGCAAAAAAAAAATGCTAGTGCCATCAAAGGCCCATGCCGACCAGCGAAATAATTAGGCTAAACACAACCTCGAAGACATCAAAGCAGTCCATGCCGCTCATGCATAGCAGAAAGTACGGTCTAACGTTTTACAAATGATAATATGTACAGTGTATTGTGTATTTTCTTTTTGATATATGTCTTGCTCATGTCACTTTTTTAAAAAGTTGTCTGCATTGAATTTTTTTTTCTTTGGTCGCGACCAGACCGGCCCATTTGGTACCGGCCCACCGGGCATTTGCCCGTTTGCCCATATAGCCAGTCCGCCCCTGGTGGTTAGTAATCTAAATCATAGAAAAACATAGACAAAAAAATAAATAAATTTTGCATATAAAAATAAATAAATTGACCTGAAATGCGTCCAACTTTTTGGTTGGTCAGACGGAATACTTCCTGTCCAGCGTATCCTAACAAATGAGCTCCAAGGCTGTGACCAATCAAGTGAAAGTTCTAAAAACATAAGATTGAGCTAATACGAGCAAAAAAAAAAAAAAAATGGAAATCAGAGACTTTCTAATTAGTTCCATTGATTGCTTGATGGCTCAGTAATTGACGACAAATATCTTTCGTAGACCTTTTTTTAACATCCATTTTATTTGTTGGTTTATTTCTTTAGTATATTTTACACAAAAATCTTTCCACCTTGAGTTCGCTCAACTTCGCTAAACAATTGTTCTCTAGTTTATATGACACTTTTTGTATCTCGGCTAGTAGACGTAGATGTGTTTTATTTAATGCAAATTAACTATATGGATCTTTCACATTTGTATACATTTTGGATTAACAGACTTTGAATGGAATTAATACATTGTTAGCTTACTTTTTCTAGACTGCATTCATGGCATGCATGATATGTCATCCAATATGTGGGCTATATGTTGTCTGACATTGTTACACACCATATTGGCTACAACGTATTAAGAGTTACTACCCCTTGACACTTACCCCATACGCCGCATGCGCAAACAAGTGCATGTCTTGTATCAGACGACCGACCATGGAGCCCACCATTCTGGTGTTAGCAGCGGCCTGGTAGTAGTTAGGTCCCTTAGCGCCCTGTTGCCAGTCAACTGCAACAACATTGATGTCTTCCTGTTGAAAAAGATCAAGGTCAAAGTTCAATTGTATTAATACCCTTTGTTTTATTACAACAACATCTGAGAAAAACGATTCCTCCTCTCCCAAAGTTGTATAAAGTCCATTTATCCCTGTGTTTGCTTTAAACATGACCAGAAACCCAAGCTATGACGCCCTGAGCTGGCAATAACACAACAACGCCGCAGCAGAGGATAGTCACTATTTACTAATCACTGCATCCCAGCTGATAAAAAGTTCCTTTTCAGACCTTGAGATCTATAGGGCAGATGATGTTAAGGTCATCAGGACCGAGACCTAATCCCGCCAGAATTGTCATTACTCCCTACAACACTGACTAGTCCAAATTTTCAAATTGTGTCACATCTGCTTCGAGATATTCACATTTGACTAGAGTAACACATTTAGTAAAATCATTAAATTTAGAAAGCCTTCAGGACAGAAGACTCAAAATTAAAGTAGCAATTATACATAAAACACTGAACTATAATCTTCAAATACAAAAAAACAACTAGATTTAATAAAATAAGACACAAAGATAAAGGCACATTCCTCATCCCATATGCTAGGACAATTTGTACAAACACTCCTTCTTCCCTAGTGCTATTAGAGCATGGAATGGGTTGCCTGAGCCAGCCAGGAAAACCAGTGACTTGGCAGAATTTAAGTCATTGGTTAACATGTATGACCAGATGAATGACGCGTAGGACATAAACATCTTCTTTTTTGAAGTAACGTCTGTATAAGATAAGATAAGTCTGACAGAGTTTGTTCAAAATAAAAGGCAGTCTAACACTATTGTCAATGGTATCTTCATTTATTACATGTATATATTTTATACAAAACCTCTATTCCAGTCAGAACATCATGGGGGGTGGGCTGGAGGAGGACGGAAGGTGGGTGGGTGGAGTGTGGAACCTGGAAGCTGATCTCAAATGAATGATTTTTCATTTAATGTAACAGTTGGTGTATATCACTGAGAATAGAATTATTAGCTTGTTGGTCACACGGGGGAATTTCTGGTTTGACCGTTATCAAAAAGTTTCTTCGCACTGTTAAGTGTGAATAAGTTCCTTAGTAAAAACCTTTCTTACTTTAGATTATTTCAAAATAGTTCTAACTTATTAACTATGATGACATCAGAGCTTTTCACACGTTTGAATTATTTCGTTTCTTTGGGGTGCTGTATTTTTTATTTTTGGTTTATTAACGTTTTCTAATCTATCCCAGGCAAGATAAACGGCTGTGACAATTGTTTCAGAAATCTTTAGACCTCCAGGACTTACTGCATCCAGAAGAGCGTTTTTCATCTCTATGACCCAGTGCGATCCTCCATTGTCCGTGAAGCCGTGAGCAATAATAACAGTCTTTTTGTCACCGCTGTAGCTGGTACCTTTGATGTGGAATTCACCAGCCTGTGGAGTACCAAAAGACCAACATCGGAATGAACGACAAATAAACACCGAAAAAATATATTTTAATGTTGAGAGCTGAGGTCTTCCCCAACTGTGACGTCACCAGTTTATTTAGAGGATGAATTTGATTGTGCTGTAGGTTACAGCTAATAGTAGCACGTTCGTGTACATCTGACATTAATGGGCATAAAACTAGTTGGTGTTTGAAGGAACTAACAAAAAACAAAATGAAATTGAGACGGCAAACAAAATAATTCCCCTCCCCCCCCCCCACACACACAAAAAGCAACTCCAATGAGTAATGTATATTGCAACGCCAATAGCATAATTTGCGTTTAGATATTAAGAATACCATTTTTAACTGCTTTGAAATAATCATAATCTGAACAATTTGAAATAATCTCAATCCATAAGTAGCAGAGTGAAGAAAGTGAAAGAACCACTGGAAGAACTTAGTATGAATCATTAGTAGAAGCGATTCATGAAATAATTTTGATTTTTATTCTACGGATAGAGTACGTAAGCAGCTGAGTTAACAATAAACTTGGTCAAATGTAAACATCTGTTTAGTTGCAAATGGCAATTAAATTTATCCTTGTACTGATCACAAAAAGTTTCACTTAAGATATTTTTTATTTGTTTGTTACATGCATTACAGGTTTCGGATGTTTCTTCAGATTTGAAAATAATTTCATCCTTGCCCTAACCTGCCGGAGAACGGATGGGGATGGCATCGTCTAAGATTCGGACCCGGAACCATGGAGACCACCGAACGACAGTCCAGAGTACATGCCTCTTGACCTGGCAGCCTTCCATTTTGAACCCATCTTGATTAACAACACAGTTAAAGGAATCATTACTAACATAGATTAAGGATAATATTACTTATAATACATTTATCAACATCTACAGACTAGACATAAAATGCCAGTGATCGCTGTTGAAGAAAACAGTGATTTCTGTTTCTTTGATATCTACCTGTATTCGCTGTGGGGCTGCTCGGTGCTGGCGGTTGTACAGGTGGAAAATGATGCTGATGTTAGTTGGACATAAAGGTTTATGGAACACTGTGTTGGTGTAGTCGCTGTTGCTGGAAATATCGTAACACTCGCAGCCTTTGGGCAGTATGGCACTTCTGCAACATCTTCTCAATAATCCCAGGTTAGCTAGACACAAGGGGAGTAATATGTACAACGTAAGAAACATAATTCAACTAATAATACACAACGCAAAAGGCACCTCGAGCCACACGGTACAACGTCAGAGACACATCAAGACACATTGAAAGTCACAGTATCACATGTCAGAGACACAATGAGACACATTGAAATCCCCAGTGTATAACGTTAGAGACGACAATGAGACACATTGAAAGCCACACAGTACAACGTCAGAAACTAATCGAGACACATTGAAGGTAGCATTATACAACGTCAAAGACACATCGAGATACACTAGATGTCACAGGAGAGACAAACTGAGACACATTGAAAGTCAAACTACACAAATAGCTTGTACATTATTAATAGATAGAGTTTTAAGGGCGGAGTTATTATCCCTTTAGATTAGCTTTGATTTTCTCTTTTAAAAAAAAAAAAAGATTTTGTATGTTTTGCTTGTTTTCATTGCTGTGGTCAGGCTACGGATCTGTCAAAAACCGCGTCTTAGCAAACAAGAAGTAACAGGAACCTATATACGAACTTTCACGTGAATTAGTACGGAAATTCATTTAGTATATCAATACGCCCGCTACTGTGCCCATTTTGGTTTTTCTCTTATGTTATAGATTTTGTTGTTTTGTTTTTTCTCTAAGTTGTCTGAATATTTGAAAAAAATTGTGTGTCAGGAATAATTAAAGGAATAATTAATCGAATTCCATTTCTCTGATAAGATATATATTTAGGACAACTGAAACTCAAAGTTGGAGTCATGTTCTAGCAGCTATCGGTCTGATTTAACTTTTGTGGACTACTACACAGTAGTGCATTGCATGTTCATGTACTGAATCTCAATTAGGAATGTTGACTGTCTTCTTGTTCTCCTTTTAAACATTTTTTTTAATGTCGGTTTTCATTTCTTTGTTGTTGTTTTTTTCATTTTTACTATGGAAATAAATTTTTTGAAAACTCTGGGATCCTTTGTGTACTGATTTGGTTTATTCGGCGTGATTCTCAAATTGATTCGGATTTAAGGACTAGAAAAGACAATTTTTTATTGTAGAAATACACAAATTTGAAAGAGAACAGGCTCTCGTAATCACGGCTAGTTCATTGTATCAAATATCACACAAGTGCATAATACAATTTGAAGCATTAAATACGTGACTTGTTTACTGTGTGCTTTTACTTGGTAGGAAATAGCTGACTTTCTTTGATATAAGTTTAAGTAATTTTGGTGAGACAATTACATATCGAGTTAAATCAAATCCATGGCTAGACCAACAGTTCAACAGTCATTTTTTCCTATTACACTTTTGATCTACTTCAATAAACATTATAACACGACATTGTTGAATTCATTATTAAATAAATAAATTATAGCCTTTTATGTAGCGCTACTTTCATGCTTATATAGCATGCTCAGAGCGCTATGGTCCAATCTCATTTGTGGACTACTGGGGGAAGGGGGTATCTGGGAGAAGGTTTTCCGTGCTCAGTAAACACAACTCTGCTCGAGTCGGGTGTCGAACCTCCTTCATAAGTAGCCATACCAAGCCAAGTTCAAGCGTACTTAGCCTCTCGACCACGCTTCCCATTAAGTGCATTTCCTTTCTTCAGATTTTTCTTTCCTAAAGTCTTTGCTTGTGTTTTGTGTCTAGTCTGGAGGAGTAAGTGTTGGAGAGGTTGCTTTTTTTTTTTTCAAATCCTTTATTGCAGACAATTTGTGTTTCTCTCCAGCTGGCTATCACTGAATGTCGCTATACAGGACTGGAAAGTGTTTTCAAAACATTTTATAAACACCATTTGATCTTTAGTTCGTAACGTAGTATATGCATTTATTTGATTAAACACCAGGTGATTAAATGTCTTTTTTTTTTCTTTGTTGATATTTATTTTTCTATTCAAAAGTGGACTCATTGAACTAGACAGTTTGGGAGGTTAAATGTTTACATCTTGTATAAATAAAGATGGTACGAAATAATTTTGTTTTGGAAGGAACGTCTTTAACTAATAAGAAGACCGGAAGTTGTAGTATCCAAGAAAACGTCAACACTTCAAGCAACCAGAAACAAATTCAAAGAAATTAGTTTTTTTATTAAGTCAAGTTGTCACTTATCAAGAAAACACTTGATATAACCAAGGTGTAACAGGAACTGTACCTCTTACTATAACACATACTGGCTATCAATAATATAATCTATTTCTTTTGAAGTTGGGTTCAACAATTGTCAGTAACCTAGACTTAGACATCGAGCTGACAAAAAGGATAGGAAAAGCTACCACAGCATTGGCAAAACTCTCCAAGCGCGTCTGGGAAAATGGTAAATTGACCACAGCGACCAAAATCCTAGTCTTCAACGTCTGTGTTGTGAGCACTCTCCTTTATGGCAGTGAAAGCTGGTCAACATACATGTACCAAGAGCACAGATTGAATAGTTCCCACTTGCACTGCCTGAGATGCATAATGGGCATCTCTTGGAGGGACCATGTCTCCAATCAGGAAGTTTTGAGATTGGCCAATATATGAACAGCATGTAAGCTCTCCCAAGACTAACATATAGAGATGTCTGCAAGCGAGACATGAGAGCCACAGGCATCAGCGAAAGTATGTGGGAAAACATAGCCAAAGACCGGAGTGCATGGAGACAGACTGTGCGTGCTGGGACAACCCTTGCTGAGAACAAAAGAATTGAAGCGGCCTTAATCAAGAGGGAAAAAAAGAAAGCTGCCCTGCCCGCTAGCCCTGAATCAGAGGCATACACATGTACGAATTGTAGCAAAGTCTGCCGTTCTAGAATTGGCTTGATTAGCCACACCAGATTCTGCCCCGTCTCAAGATTAAACCAAAACCAGTGACTCATTTGGGCGCATCCATTGCCTTTCGAGACAAAAAGGAGCCATATATAAATATATAAAAAGAATCAGTTTTTTTGAGTTTTTGATTTATCTTATCTTATATAATACAGACGTTACTTCAAAAAAGAAGATGATTACGTCCTACGCGTCATGCATTTAGTCATGCATATTAAATGACTTAAATTCTGCCAAGTCACTGGTTTTCCTGGCTAGCTCAGGCAACCCATTCCATGCTCTAATAGCACTAGGGAAGAAGGAGTATTTGTACAAATTTGTCCTAGCATATGGGACGAGGAATGTGCCTTTATCTTTGTGTCTTTCAGAGTATTTTATTAAATTTTGTTTTTGTATTTGAAGATTATGGTTCAGTGTTTTATGTATTATTGCTACTTTACTTTTGAGTCTTCTGTCCTGAAGGCTTTCTAAATTTAGTGATTTTACTAAAGGTGTTACTCTAGTCAAATGTGAATATTCGTTTGTTATGAATCGCACTGCTCTATTTTGTGTCTGTTCTAGTTTCTTAATGTTTTCTTGAGTTGAGGGGTCCCAAACAGAGGATGCATATTCTATTATTGGCCTAACCAAGGTTAAATAACATTTTAGTTTTAAGTTCTTATTTGACTTATAGAAATTTCTTTTAATAAATCCTAATGCTTTGTTTGATTTTTTTGTAGTTTCATCAATATGTGGATTCAATGACAGTTTTTCATTTATTATAACACCTAGGTATTTTGCGTTTTTAGTCTGTGTTACTGGTTTGCCATGAATAAGATAAGTGGAATTAATTTGTTTTAGTTTTTTTGTTACTCTTAACAACTGACATTTTTCTGGGTGGAAAGACATGCTCCAATTTGATTCCCATTTCTGTAATTCATCTAATTCTCTTTGTAAAATATCTGTGTCTTGTGTTGTTTTTATTGTTCTATATATTATGCAATCGTCTGCAAATAATCTGACTTTTGTTCCTGAAGTAATGCAATTTGGTAAATCATTTATGTAAATTAAAAATAGTAGTGGACCCAAGACTGTTCCTTGAGGTACATCTGAGTTTACTGTTATCGGTGTTGATTTAGAACATTTTTATTATTACAGTTTGTTCTCTCCCTATCAGAAAGTCTTTAATCCACTGATGCAGTGGACCATTAATGCCGAAATATTTTAATTTTTTAAGCAAACTATGGTGGTGAACTTTGTCAAAAGCCTTAGAAAAATCTAGTAAGATAGCATCTATTTGTTCACTTTTATCTAAACCTTTTGAAAAATCATCAATTAGTCCTATTAGTTGTGTTTCACATGATCTATATTTCCTAAAGCCATGTTGTTATGATGTGAGGACATTATGTTTGTCTAAGTGGTTTATGATGTTACTACATATTATGTGTTCTAGGATTTTACATGTGATGCTGGTAAGTGATACTGGTCTGTAGTTTCCTGGGTCAGATTTTTCTCCTTTTTTTAAATAGGGGGGTGACATTAGTTTCTTTCCAGTCCTTTGGTACTCTGCCCTGGTTAAGTGAAGCCTGAAAGAGTATTTTGAACACTGGGGCTAGCTCATTACTTAGTTCTTTGAGTAATCTAGCTGGATTACCATCAGGTCCAGAAGCTTTATTTGGTTTGGTGTTGGCTAATAGTTTTTGAATTCCATTTTCTTGTACTACTATATCTTCTATGTTGTCTACTTGGTTCAAATTCAGTAATATGTCTTTGTCTCCTGGGGCTGAGAATGCTGATGCAAAGTATTTGTTTAGAATGTTTGCATTAGTTTCATTATCATTATGTATTATGTTATGTTCATCTTTTAATGGCGCTACGCCTGTTGTTTCCATTTTCTTAGACTTAATGTATGACCATAGGTATTTGTTGTTATTTTTAGATATTACATTGTTTATGTATTCACTCTGCAGCTGTCTGCTTACTTTTTGGGTTAAGTGTTTAATTTTTATATACTTTTTGTAAACTCTTTCTGCATTAGTTTCTTTAAATTTTCTATATAGGTTTTCCTTCTGTTTACAAAGCTTCTTTAGTCTATTATTAAACCAGCATTTATTTATTTTGTTTGGTGTGTATTTAGTTGGTATATGATTTTCTATAATGCTTTTAAGATGGTTTTTAAATAAATTCCAGAGGTCATCGACTGGTTGGTTAATGTCTTTTTCTAATAAGAATGTTTGTTGAAAGTTTAATGCAGCTTGGTGTAGTTGTGTTAGGTTACATTTATTCCAGAGTAAGATTTTTCTTTTGGGTTTTGTATTGGCTACTGCTTTTATCTGACTGTGTATTTTTATGATCTCATGGTCTGATAGACCAGTGATAATATTGTTATAAACCTGGTGGTGGCACAGATGGGGGTAGTGGTGTGTGTGTAGTCAGCCGACGCAAATCGCCCCAGGCCAGCGCTAGACGAGCGGTCAAGCGTGACGAGTTACGACTGTCAGCCGAGTCGAGCGTCAACAGGACAGTTCGGGAAGGATCGCCGACGTGAACAAGAGCTCAGGAGCGTCACGAGAGTTATAGTCATCTGACCACCTAGAAACGTCGAGGGGCGTTCTGTCCGGTTCGAGAAGGCCAGTAGGGACCCTATATAAGAGCGGAGGTGTCGCAGTCAAGACGGTCGAGAAAAGGGTCTCAAAGAGACGGTTCAGAAAGGAGGTTCACGGCAGGGGTTCAGAGCCCGGTTCACTACAGTCCGGTTGACTACAGCACAGTTCAGCGGTGTGGGTCTGTACGGAGCATTACGACGGTTCAGTGCGGAGTACTGTCAAGTACAGTTGAGACGGCTGGCGTCTTGATCTTGGTCTGCGATCGAGTCCGACACAACGAGCCTAGTGTGTGAAGTCAGTCCTGAACTGTTGAACCCAGTGCAAGCCCGGAACGAGACGGAGAGGCCAGTGCAAGAGTTGATACGGCGGAACGGTGTTATCGAAGAGATATTTGTACAGTCTTGTGTTACGTGCTGCCAATTGTACAGTATTGGCTGTTATTTATTCAACCATTAAAGCGTTACGTTACTTTGGAGCCCTGAGTTGTCAAGTTCTTTAAGTTGGTGGTGTATGGTGCAGTTTGCAGAGAGCCTGGATAGTGAGATTCGTAACAATATCATAATCAACTACTAATCCAGGTCTGTTGGTTAAGAAGAGATCTAATGTGTTGTTTAATATAGTTGGCTTTTTAATGATTTGATCTAAACTTAGGTTGTGTAAAGTTTCTATGAAAAGCTCATTTATGTCCTTAAGGTTTTGGTGTTTATCTATGGTTAGTGTTTTCCAATTTATATCAGGTAGGTTGAAATCACCCATAATCCAAAAAACTGCATTTTTATTTGTCTCTTTAAGTGTAGTAATCTGATTACATAGTTCCTGCATGTATTCTAAACTAGAATTTGGTGGTCTGTAAATGCTGCCTATTATTAGGGATGTTGAGGTGGTATTAATTTTACAAAATGTTGATTCTATATTTTTTGAGTTAGGTAAGGTAATTTCTTCTGCTATAAGAGTGTTTTTTATTGCTAAAAGAACTCCTCCATGATTATCAGCCCTATCTTTTCTAAAAATTTCATAATTACTATTGAAAATTTCTGCATTATAAATTTCAGGATGTAGCCAAGTTTCTGTGCCTGCAATTATGTCTGGTTTCTCACATTCTAATAAAATTTCTAAGTCTGCTGTTTGTTCCTAATGCTTTGAAAATTTATTACTAAGGTTTTAAGGTATTTTGGTGTTACTTCTTTAGTAGGTTTGTTTAGTGAGGCTGTTGTATTAATTTTAGTAGATTTAGGTTTAACAGGAGTGGATCTGGCTAGTGGTTGGTGAGTTTGGTTTGGGATGGTGTTTAGGATGTTGTATGGGTTAGAAGTGTCTGCATCAAAGGAATCAAACAGTCCTGATGTAAACTGAGGTAACCCACACGGTACACAGTGCCATGATGCATCTTTGTTGCCTAAGGCATAATACACAGGTGTATTCATATGGAGACATGATTAAAGTATGCATTTTGCTGTGGGAATACTAATGTTTGTTTTCTAAAAGTGGTCAGCTAAATGAGATTACAATTTATCTTTTCAAAAAAGAAAGTCATTAAAGCATCAGTGGCTTTTACAATCTGAAACTAAATTCAATTTAGAAAGACAAAAACTAACACAATATTCTGAATGAAGCTTTTGAAATACAAAATTGTATAGAAATATTTCCTAAAAATTAATACACATTTTTTTGTTCTCTCTAGATGGTCGTGAAATGTTGAAACTGTTCGATCACAATTGATTAGAAGGAGTGAAAGAGAAATTACCGTCATTGCCTGGACAGTCCAAAAACTGAGCTCCTACTGCTGATACAGTCTCCACTGCACACACAGACAACAGCAGCACCACTGACACCCACATGATAAATTTGTTCCAAAGCAACAAAATAACTTTCGCTCGTTTTGGACTCTACATACATATATAAGCTTCTGATCAAGGACAGGGATTCTAAAAAAAAAATTTTAAGTGACCTCTAAGCATTCGATTTTGTATTATTATTTTTCTCATTAAGTATTTGATCAAATAATTCATGTATTCACTTTTTGAAATATTCTAACTAACGCATCAAAAATATGCAATATGCAAACTGAACGGAAATAAACATTGCACGTTTAAAGATCCCAGATAATGAAAGAGACTGTCGGTAGAAGCTGTTAAGTTGAAACCAATTATATAAGTTTGAAATGTCCTGTTATGTAACATCACTGATAAGCGGGTTTCCAGTTTAAGAGTTGGCACTAGTCCGTTATGTCAGAATTAAGTCAGCAAGTTTCAATCTTTCTCTTGTGACTTCCTCCTGATATTTGCAAATTAAAAATGTAATTTTGATTATGTTTATTAATCGTAACATTGACCTAGTTTTTTACACTTATGTTCCTGTTTAACACACAAGTTTAGTAGCTTAATGACAAACTGTTTTTAACAATTCTATTCTTTAAAATTTTAAGTTCTTGTTAATAGCTTTCATGACCTAAATACTCTATCAAAAGACCAATAAAATAAAGAGGCGGTTCTAAATCATTTCCAAGACAGTTTCTGTCCATTTCTTGTCTGTTGTCAGGTGAAAATCAAATTTCTTTTTGAAACACCTCTATCCAAGTCGCAACTGCAGGGTCGAACCTGAGCATGGATCTCAAAAACGGCTCTAACGATTTTCCTATAAATTTAACAGTTTAACAGCGTCTCAAATAGCCTTTTACAAGAAGTGAAACTGGGCTCAGCATGTAGGTCTCAGCTAAGTCTTTGAAATGTTTGTGAAGATCATTAAATAGGGCTCAGCATGTAGGTCTCAGCTAAGTCTTTGAAATGTTTGTGAACATCATTAAATTGGGCTCAGCATGTAGGTCTCAGCTAAGTCTTTGAAATGTTTGTGAACATCATTAAATTGGGCTCAGCATGTAGGTCTCAGCTAAGTTTTTGAAATGTTTGTGAAGATCATTAAATTGGGCTCAGCATGTAGGTCTCAGCTAAGAGTTTGAAATGTTTGTGAACATCATTAAATTGGGCTCAGCATGTAGGTCTCAGCTAAGTCTTTGAAATGTTTGTGAAGATCATTAAATTGGGCTCAGCATGTAGGTCTCAGCTAAGTTTTTGAAATGTTTGTGAACATCATTAAATTGGGCTCAGCATGTAGGTCTCAGCTAAGTCTTTGAAATGTTTGTGAACATCATTAAATTGGGCTCAGCATGTAGGTCTCAGCTAAGTCTTTGAAATGTTTGTGAACATCATTAAATTGGGCTCAGCATGTAGGTCTCAGCTAAGTCTTTGAAATGTTTGTGAACATCATTAAATTGGGCTCAGCATGTAGGTCTCAGCTAAGTCTTTGAAATGTTTGTGAACATCATTAAATTGGGCTCAGCATGTAGGTCTCAGCTAAGTCTTTGAAATGTTTGTGAACATCATTAAATTGGGCTCAGCATGTAGGTCTCAGCTAAGTCTTTGAAATGTTTGTGAACATCATCAAATTGGGCTCAGCATGTAGGTCTCAGCTAAGTCTTTGAAATGTTTGTGAACATCATTAAATTGGGCTCAGCATGTAGGTCTCAGCTAAGTCTTTGAAATGTTTGTGAAGATCATTAAATTGGGCTCAGCATGTAGGTCTCAGCTAAGTCTTTGAAATGTTTGTGAACATCATTAAATTGGGCTCAGCATGTAGGTCTCAGCTAAGTCTTTGAAATGTTTGTGAACATCATTAAATTGGGCTCAGCATGTAGGTCTCAGCTTAGTCTTTGAAATGTTTGTGAAGATCATTAAATTGGGCTCAGCATGTAGGTCTCAGCTAAGTCTTTGAAATGTTTGTGAACATCATTAAATTGGGCTCAGCATGTAGGTCTCAGCTAAGTCTTTGAAATGTTTGTGAACATCATTAAATTGGGCTCAGCATGTAGGTCTCAGCTAAGTCTTTGAAATGTTTGTGAAGATCATTAAATTGGGCTCAGCATGTAGGTCTCAGCTAAGTCTTTGAAATGTTTGTGAACATCATTAAATTGGGCTCAGCATGTAGGTCTCAGCTAAGTCTTTGAAATGTTTGTGAACATCATTAAATTGGGCTCAGCATGTAGGTCTCAGCTAAGTCTTTGAAATGTTTGTGAAGATCATTAAATTGGGCTCAGCATGTACGTCTACTTTTGACTTCCACATCTTACCTTCAAATGATATGTTTGTGCACCTTATTGTTTATACTTCATGAGGTTAATAATAATAATGCTACTCATAAAGCGCTGTGAACAAACAAAAGGTAGGCTCAAGGCGCTGTGATAACTTTACAAACATAAACACGAGAGCTAAAACGACAAACTAATCTAAAAACAATTTTGAACAGGAAGGTCTTAATGTTCTTCTTGAATGTAGTGTAGCATGTTGTCTGTCTGAGATCAAGGGGAAGTGAGTTCCAAACCTTTGGTTTAGGAAATAAAAATCTCACATTCTATTTTGTTAAATAGTGTTCTTTTTTCATTATTCTAAATTTGAACTGCGGTCCATTATTTGGTGACCTCGTAGATAAGATGACGAATACATAATTCAAATACAACATTTCCAAGTTTCAAATCGTGGTCAAGATACAATCTGAAGATGTCGGTCAAGGTTGAATCCAATTCGTTTCAAACGTAGAGAGTTCAAGGTCATAAACTAATTTTAATTAAAAACTTTTGCACTCCACACAGCTTTACACCCATCAAAGTTTTCAATCTGTTGGAATGAACAAACTTGAGTTAAAGTCATGTAGGAGACTTGAGCTAATGATAATCTTTACTTGCATATTTAAGTTAATCTTTAGTTATTAAAAAAGTTAAAAAAAAACAACTGGTATCTCAAGGATTTTACTCCTGGTACAATGGAGGACATTGTCTAGAAACATTTTGTCAGCTCTGGAGTTTAAAACAACACTCACTAGTTTAATAGGCAACTAGTTTAATAAGTGAAATATCCTAATGATTTTATCAAACTGTTTGACCGCTAATATAACTTCCTATTGTTACAAAAGGGTAGGTGTACTTGAGCTGAATATTTGATTTGGAAAACGTCAGAGTAGAAATACATTGGATGGATTTGTCACTTAAAAAAGAGTCCATCTCGTCTCAAATGAAGCTCTATCAAGAAACATCCTGGAACTTTTGTGCGTGTGTGTTTGTACGCGTGTGTGTATGTATGTGAGCGTGTGTGGATAGCTTTAAAAGTTCAATGTCACTGTGATTTTCAGAGACGTCTTTTATTGACAGCAACAGATTTCAAAATGTGATTGAAACATAGCAAAAGTAATAGGCTCAGCTGCTAAACCAAATACTTATTTAACTCTATCTCTTCGTAATTATTTTCCGCGCTCGGAAGGAATTATTTATTTGTATTTCACTAGCCTGCTAGGGTTAAACTTCAAGAACGTTTTTCTTTTCATCAGACAATGTTATAATTGGTAGAGATAAATGTGAGCCTTTTTTTTATAACACAAATCAAAGTTTATGAACCCAAAAATTAAATTAATTTAATGGGGTCAAATCAACGATGGTACCGCCAATCAGGAGAGAAAGAGTTAAAAGATTTTGTTTGTTTTTGCCTTTAGTAACTGGAAGCTTCCATTTCTTTGTCTGGTATTACTTTACCTGTAAATAGTTGTAAAAAGTCTACCATGAAATAGACATATTGCTTTGTTTTAATTTATTTTTCAATTAATTATCTTTTCGTAACCTCAGGTCAAGTTGAAACTTTACATACTTATCATGTCCCTAACAAAACAATTTTTAAAAATATAAAAAATTCATGAATATGTTATTGCTTTGACATGATTGATCACTGATGGTATTACGTAGTCTAAACGATTATGCGTATAAACAACAACTAACGAAACAAAGTCAAAACTTATTGTAAGTTAAAAAGAGAAATGTTTTCCATAGAACTCACATGTATAGTTTATTAAACATCTTGAGTGAATAATTAAAGATTTCAAATGGTTACAATTGGATTTCCCATATCCACTGTTTCTTAAACATACGCATATTTATGGAGTAAAAAAATACAAATAAAAAAATAATATTCAAAACATTACAATATATTTACTTCTAAAAAAAAAAGTCTCCTAAGACATACACACGCTTCCATTATGAAAAAAAAATAGTTACTATCTAATGACGATCATTTTCAGTACATTCTCTGCACATATATGTTGGAGGTCTATTACATCAACCACTACCAAGCCAATGTAGACCTCTTTGGAATCCAAACTTCTGTCTTCGAGTCGATTTTGAAACCTGTTTCCTGGTTCAAAATACGGAAGGTAATTTTGCTGATTCAATTATAAATATTCCTGTACTGTTAATTCTATCGAGAAAGATGATTCTTAGGTCCTATTGCCAAAGTTCTGAAAGAACAGCATAGACAATTGTATATTAATTTTTTTAGAAAGTTTATGCAAATCTGTTATAATTTTTCTTTAATGTAATTATCAAGAAGTGAATTAGTCAAATACACGAAGAAATCGTAGTAACGCACCATCAATCTGGATGGAAGAAGCACGTCTGCTAATCTGGATGGAGGAAGCACGTCTGCTAATCTGAATGGAAGAAGCACGTCTGCTAATCTGGATGGAGGAAGCACGTCTGCTAATCTGAATGGAAGAAGCACGTCTGCTAATCTGGATGGAGGAAGCACGTCTGCTAATCTGAATGGAAGAAGCACGTCTGCTAATCTGAATGGAAGAAGCACGTCTGCTAATCTGAATGGAAGAAGCACGTCTGCTAATCTGAATGGAAGAAGCACGTATGTTGCTCTGGAGGAAGAAACATATCTGTGTGTGTGTGTTTACATAAGTGTGTGAGTATTTGCGGGGGGGGGGGGGAGGTTGTCAATAATATTTCTTGAGTAATAAGATTTTGTTCATCTAAAAATAATTTCTTCAATAATGAGAATTCGTTCATTTGACAAAACAAATTAAAAAACTAAACACACAGAATTTCGTTTACAACCAATTATCTCCCCTGTAAGACACTGAGGCGCTCGCTGATGATAATTAAAACAGACATAGCGACATGCCAATGAAGTGATTTGTATAGTTTTTGTACCTTGCATTAAAACCAAGAAGTAAAACGTCTGCTTAGAAACTGCGCTAATGTCATGCTGACATTATTTGTCAAAGTTCTTAAATGGATTTTAAGAGATGAAGCCTTTTCTTATCCAGGCATGACATGAGGGGAATACAAGGGAGGTGGGGGGTGAAACTTGAGAAAATGACATTCCAAAAGACAATGTAATTACACGGGTTAGAGAACATTGAGATAATGACATTCTCAGAGTTGGCATGTTAAGCTACGAAATGCATAACGGATAGGACAACATTTCTCTTGGTTTAGATAACATTGGTTTGAATTGAGGTGTAAAGATTTGTATATGATATTCATTACCTGGGAAAAGAAAGAGAGCCAGACCAGGGAATCAATGGAAGTAACAACACCAAGGAGCGGACGCCTGTATAAGGAACTAAGTCTGTAAATAAAAAAAAAGCAAGGATATTGAAAGACGGTCCGACACTAACCCAATGGTCCTACACACAAGGTAAAGGCCCAAGGGTCCTACACACAAGGTAAAGGCCCAATGGTCCTACACACAAGGTAAAGACCCAACGGTCCTACACACAAGGTAAAGGCCCAATGGTCCTACACACAAGGTAAAGGCCCAAGGGTCCTACACACAAGGTAAAGGCCCAAGGGTCCTACACACAAGGTAAAGACCCAAGGGTCCTACACACAAGGTAAAGACCCAATGGACCTACACACAAGGTAAAGGCCCAATGGTGAATGAGGATGAATATAAAAATGAATAGTTTGAACAAAATCTAAAAAATGATTCTAGTTTCACTTTCTATCACAGACATTTAGGCGTGTTAGAACTCGAGGTTTTCTTGTTGACGTAGTTTAGATTTAACAAGAGAACATAATCAATTTATCAAATTTTCAAAATCAAATCAAATTATGTTTTTACATTGACGGACACATTAGAAACCATAGAAACAGAGCATCGTGAATTGTATCATGTAAAAACTAGTTGACCCCGAAGAACCCCATTGTGATCCCAATCCCATCTTACTTAGCAACTCTGCTTAGGCCTACCTGTCAATTGAAGTAGGAGGGGATGCAACCCCGTAATAAAGCTTTTCTTTGGTCAACCTCAGTTACTTCCTTGTTACACATTGACACAATTATCCAACTTATTGGCATTCCAGACTTTGGGTTACGTCTAAGACGAGCAGTCTCTGAATTACCATTTCTGTTTGTTATTTTATTATTAAGTACAATGACATGA
Source organism: Biomphalaria glabrata (assembly GCF_947242115.1). Classification (NCBI taxonomy): domain Eukaryota; kingdom Metazoa; phylum Mollusca; class Gastropoda; family Planorbidae; genus Biomphalaria; species Biomphalaria glabrata. The sequence goes on from NC_074715.1 coordinate 20,280,790, forward strand.
ACATTTTAAGTGTTAGTGTTTTTTGGCAGAAATAACATTTCCAATGTCTTGGACGATACGAGTCACTTCTTTCGATCTGTGGATTAGTCGATCAAACAAATGGACAACCAAAGAATTCTCTAGTGATAGTTTGTAAAAGGATGAATTAGAAAATACACACCAGGTTTTATCTCACAATGTATATGACTAATAGCCAAATATAATAAAAAAATATTGTTTGGCTTTGATAATTTAGTTTATAAAAAATAGTTTTACATTTAACAAAAATATTTTGTTTCAATTAACAGTTTTTGTGAATTTTCTTCTAATTTTACTCTTTCAAATAGAGACCCCTAAGAACTAGACAAAATGACATTTCCTATAAAGCACTTTTCTAAAACATCAATCCCACGGACAGTAAATCAACAGGAAATGAAAATGAGTTGAAAAGACAACGTGTGTTTTATTTAACGTATTTGTAACAGAAATATCTCAATATTGGAAATGGTCAAACTTTCCATCTTGTTATTTCAGTAAAAGTTTAGCCTTTAAAAAATAGGTCTATGTAACGATAACATCAATCTTATTATGTCAGAATGATGATATTATTAAAAAAATAAATATATACAAACCTTAATTCATAAAAAAAACTGAGGTCTGACCTTATCTATTTCCTCATGACCTAACACATCAATAGGTGACGTGTCATCCCCAATTCAAGTGATGCTGAGATGAAGCAATTCTCTGATTCTATTTTAGGCGTCCTGTAATTTATATTTACCCGTCGAAATAAACAAATACAGTAAGGACTAATATTTGATTATGGTTTGGTGCTTGTTTAGTTCTTTAACTTTCAAGTGTCATATTTTGTTTGAAGGTTTAAATATTGTTTGTGTATCTCTGTGTAAAATGAAACAACACCGACCGATGACTTAAAAATGTATTTAGTGCAGGAGCTCGGGTGAAAGCACAGTTAATCATACAATATATGGCTAAAGGTGTGCTGACAGGTATTGTAGATAAATCGTCTGATAGAGTTAGGATTTGAAAGAATTAAATCAATCTAAAAGATTGACGTTCATGCATTGACGTTCATGCCAACCAGAAATATCTAGACATCAATCTTTTAGGTAACAAATGTATGATCTCAAACCTTAGAGTACGTCACAAGCAAGGGAAGTAATGTACTGCCCATTGGACAAAGACTGTAACTATACTTTTCCTTATTATCTTCCTTGTTCTAGCTATAGCTACTTGTCCAGTGAAATATATTTGTTCTGTCATAAAGGTAATTAGTGTAAGTTAAATCACGCATGGATTTAACAGTATACTTACAATGTTCTTGTTTAAGGTTTGTTATATAAGGCGGGGTGGGGGCAGTATGAAATTGCTCTATTCACTTCTCTTTGTCCGTTCTACTTCTATTTCAATGTATACTATATATACATATTTATTTATTTATTTTTAAATCAACTTCATTATCTTGGAAATAGGTAAACAACGGATACAATAAAGAAGAGATATTGTTTATAAAAATTAAGATATTTTGGTACATTTGGTAATTAAGAAATAAAATCTTTAATTACTTAAGTAAGATACTTCGATTAAATAATACTTACTCCAAAAAAAAAGAGAATTCAACTCAAAGGTTTTCCATCTAGTCACACAGTGGCAGACTTTGCTGTTTCATCAATAGACTGATTTCGTTTATACAGGTCACACAAAAAAAACGCATTGCGAATAGAAGATAATTAGCGCAGATAATAATAAGGCCGGTCTTCGAGTCCGAAGATTAATGAGGAATGCTGTATCTCCCGTGGCTTTTCTTTTCGCCTTCTGCGTCTGTCCTCGGCAGCGGGTTTTTTTTTTGGTCTCAAATGTGTATCCCGCGGCCTTTGTGTGTGACCTCCAGCTGTCTCGTTCTGAGGCCGCATGCAACCAGGTTTCTCTTCTACGTCAGCAAAGGCAAGTTGGCCCCTAAGCTGGTCTTTAAAACGTTTCCCGTGGGGCACCTCTGTTTTGCCACCTTATGTCAATGATGGAGTGCAAGTATCTTTGGTGAAAGCGTTCAAGTAGTCTTAGTTGCTTTCTGTGTAATACCCATGTCTCAGATCCATACAGAAGGGTTGAGAGAATCACATCTTGATAGACACTGATTATTGTAGGCAGGCGGAGCGATTTATTCCGCCAAACTGAAGGCGTCCAAAAGCCCTTCTGACCATGGTCAGACGGTTATCAATTTCCCTTCAAAGCGAGGCGTCATTTGATACTATTCTTCCTAGATTTGTGGTCTACCATGTTAAGGGGGCTGTCCATTTACGGTGATCGCGCAGATATTGTTCCATGAAATATAGTTCCATAATTTCAATGACATTTGTAAAACGTAAGACAAGTCCTTTTTTGTGGTGGGGGGGGGGGGGGTAACAAGCGGGAAGTATGCTTGTAGAACAAAGATCAGCAGAAACATTGCCAACAAATAAAACAGCATCATCTTTTCAAATCTCTAAGGACACATACACTCTGGTCAGTCTGAGATTAAACAAATCGAGTTTCATTTGGGGTTTTAATGTTTAAAGGGAAATGAAATTTAAGAAAAAGTTTTCCTTTATCCTTTATAACCAAATGGTCTATGGAGGTATTGTATGGTCAGCCCAATGATCATTTGACCAATTCCAAAATATTTTGAAAGGGGTGAGACAAGTAATGCATGAACTGTCCAGGAATTTTGCTATTAAAATATATCTAGTTCCAATATACCTAATATGCCTTGCGTTTTAACTGTTGACTCTTGGCTGCCTTCTGCAATTACACTGGCTAACTGTGAAATTAAAGCATAGAGTAAACATTACATAAAATAGGATGCATATAAAATACAAATCCTATATGCAGGTCAGTTGTAACCTCAGGTACTTTACAAATAGAAAAGTCAAAAAACATTTTGATAGACCAACCCTAATAAAGACACTATTCACAAAATTGTGTTCAATATAAGTTGTACATCAATTGTCTCTTATAGGTAGGCAAAGGTAGGTTGGGTGAATCAAGCACCTGTATATGAATACAATTAGGCGCTTAGATACATGCTGATGTTAAGACACCTGTTTTGTTTCCTTTCATAGCATTAATCTATTGACATGATTCTCCCTTGTGATTACTCAGTGTTAACAATTATATTGAAATACATACAAACTTAGGGCCGCCATTTCTTTATAAGTTGAGCAAAGCAAATTTACCTTAAGATTATCTGTATCCAGCATAATGGCGAAGCTGGTCATGTGATCACACTGACATGTGGTGTGATTCTTGTGGCTCTGTGACGCCACTACCTGGCAGCCGTCCTGTGACCAGAACCCCGCGGATTCTCTGGTGAGACACCAATGCGATTTAGTGAAAAAGAAAGATTACTTAGAAAAAGGTAACATGTTTCACAATTTTCATTTTCATATTCTAATTAGTGATCTGTAGACGAAACAATAGATGATTTATTTTAATTAAAACGAAACTGCGACTTCCATTTGACAAACAACAAGGCCATTGAACACTTCATACTGTGGAAGTGTCCTCTGTTTACTCGGTCTTATAACAACTTAATGAACACAATCTAATGTAGTCACCCGTCACTTATGTTCCAGAATCAACACAATCTAATGTACTCACCCGATACTTATGTTCCAGAATCAACACAATCTAATGTAGTCACCCGTCACTTATGTTCCAGAATCAACACAATCTAAAGTACTCACCCGATACTTATGTTCCAGAATCAACACAATCTAAAGTATTCAACCGTTACTTATGTTCCAGAATCAACATAATCTAAAGTAGTCACCCGTTACTTATGTTGCAGAATCAACACAATCTAAAGTAGTCACCCGTTACTTATGTTCCATAATCAACACAATCTAAAGTATTCAACCGTTACTTATGTTCCAGAATCAACACAATCTAAAGTATTCAACCGTTACTTATGTTCCAGAATCAACACAATCTAAAGTACTCAACCGTTACTTATGTTCCAGAATCAACACAATCTAAAGTACTTATCCGTTACTTATGTTCCAGAATCAACACAATCTAAAGTACTCAACCGTTACTTATGTTCCAGAATCAACACAATCTAAAGTAGTCACCCGTTACTTATGTTCCAGAATCAACACAATCTAAAGTACTCAACCGTTACTTATGTTCCAGAATCAACACAATCTAAAGTATTCAACTGTTACTTATGTTCCAGAATCAACATAATCTTAAGTATTCAACCGTTACTAATGTTCCAGAATCAACATAATCTAAAGTATTCAACCGTTACTAATGTTCCAGAATTAACACAATCTAAAGTATTCAACCGTTACTAATGTTCCAGAATTAACATAATCTAAAGTACTCACCCGTTACTTATGTTCCAGAATGAACACAATCTAAAGTACTCACCCGTTACTTATGTTCCAGAATGAACACAATCTAAAGTACTCACCCGTTACTTATGTTCCAGAATTAACATAATCTAAAGTACTCACCCGTTACTTATGTTCCAGAATGAACACAGAGCTATTTGATCCTGATTCATTTCCTGGATTAAACACGAAGGATTGAAAATAATTAAATTTTTTCATAACATTATAGTTAATGGGGAGATAATTTAAGATATATTGAATTCATTGTTTTTGGATTTAGTTGAAGAATACAAGCACCAGTGACAAGAAACTCTAGGGATTTACGTTGTGTCTTACTATGGAGAGTCAGGATATATCATCAGGATAAGAAACGTGCCTGGGGACCAACTCTGGGAACTCTAAAACAAATATTACAATTTTACAGGAAATATATTCCGGTTGCAAAATTGCAAATGAACCTGCTTTCTAAAAATATAGATCAAGAAATGAACATAGAAATGGTATGCCCCGCGTTTCTTGTTTTCTCTCTCTCTCTCTCTCTCTCTCTCTCTCTTTCTCTCTCTCTCTCTCTCTCTCTCTCTCTCTTTCTCTCTCTCTCTCTCTCTCTCTCTCTCTCTCTTTCTCTTTCTCTCTCTCTCTCTATATATATATATATATATATATATATAAAGTAAATACCCACTGCGTTCTATATTTTTAAATGTATGTGAAAGTGAGTACTGTTGATACACGATCGCTCAACTAAACAGATGTGGGCCTATCAATGTCATATGGCCCAACTAGAATCTAGTTTACTCCTGTTTACAGATGAGATGAGACATAAGAATCAAACACTTTAGAGCGAGCAAGTGCAGCATGCAATGTGAATATTTACAGAAGACATGCAAAAAAAACTGAACCACTTTCACATGATATAGCTTAGAAAATATTGATACCGCAAAGGATATTCGTAACTACCCGAAACTAAAAGCTATAGTATCCTTGCAACCCCCTCCAACACACACACACACACACACACACACAGGTGACACAGGTCAAAAGTTCAATGAACGATTGACATTTTAAAAATTTGATCGAGAATATGTTCTGAAGTTTCATTGAAAGACCCAGGACCTTCAGTTTACAGCCGAGCTTGTTTCATTGAGAGACCCAGGACCTTCAGTTTACAGCCGAGCTTGTTTTATTGAGAAACCCAGGACCTTCAGTTTACAGCCGAGCTGTTTCATTGAGAGACCCAGGACCTTCAGTTTACAGCCGAGCTGTTTCATTGAGAGACCCAGGACCTTCAGTTTACAGCCGAGTTGTTTCATTGAGAGACCTAAGACCTTCAGTTTACAGCCGAGTTGTTTCATTGAGAGACCCAGGACCTTCAGTTTACAGCCGAGCTGTTTCATTGAGAGACCCAGGACCTTCAGTTTACAGCCGAGTTGTTTCATTGAGAGACCTAAGACCTTCAGTTTACAGCCGAGTTGTTTCATTGAGAGACCCAGGACATTCAGTTTACAGCCGAGTTGTTTCATTGAGAGACCTAAGACCTTCAGTTTACAGCCGAGCTGTTTCATTGAGAGACCCAGGACCTTCAGTTTACAGCCGAGTTGTTTCATTCTAAATCATTTTCTTAGAAACTTTGGTTCCTTGTTACAATTGAAACACAAATAGATTCAGTTCTAATGATATTAATTAAAGCGACACAAAACATCAAGTTTTACTTTAAGAGGTTGGCTAGGCTCCTGTGTGATTGTGGAGTATAACCAGACACCTGGACCTCCATAGGAGGACAAAAAGAGGACAAAATAAAAAGACAAATGTAATACAATGACTTCAGTTACAACTTATGAATTATGTAAAGTACCTCAGTTAGTCTCATGGTGAAGGTAATTGGTTTAGGTAACTTCCTGCTGTGTCCATCTTTCCCTAAGGACGCACTGAGGATGTAACTGGCTATTCGAGGCCTGGATTGAATTTCTTCAACTTCATTTTCACTATTTTTTTTATCAGTCTCCTCATTGTTTGACTCTTCCTTGCTCTTGTCGTCTGTCTCATCATCACCTGATAAGTTCTTCTCTTTCGTTTTTTTCTTGGACAAGCCACCGAGTAAACTGGACATGGAGTAGTGGGTAATGAAGACAACTTTGGCCAACGAGCCTGTAGGAACGAATATTCATGGACATTATTAAGTACACTAGAGAATTGCCAAATAAACATAAATAATAATATAGAAATTATCAAAAGAGCGTCCAACTTTTGTTTGAGAAGGCAGTCGAGAGTAATGAATACAATGCTATATGTTTATTTTCAGTTTATGTATATTTCATTTTACTTTGTGATAATGAGAATTGACTTAGAGAAACATCACTGTCATCAGAAAGTCAGACATTACAGTGAGTAGAAGGGGGAAAAACATCATCAAAAGAAATCAACTCTCAACATCATTAGCAAACCAACTACATCTATTTAACCCTGACTCAACAACAATCACACTATTGGAGAATATGTTACTACGACACAAACTAAACGATAAATAGTCCAGACTTAAGTCTTCATCATCATCACACACAGGTTAGCTGCAACATCTCCCTTGTTTTACCTTCGCTTTGATTGACCAAAGTCTCTTTGGGTATTGACACTGTAGCAAAGTCTGAATTAGACTCATAGACCAATTCTTGTTGCTCCATCTTTGTGACGTCCACAACTTCCAGTCTCAGATCTGAAGTAAAAATCAATTTATTTAATACAAAACATTTAAAATATTATTCGATATAGTTAGCGTCTAGTATTTAACTACATCTATCTATCTACAAGTCAATTTCATTTTAGGTTAACTGTCTAATTGAATGAATAAGTCTCCACTAAACACTTACCTATATTGTCTGTTTTTGTAGTGATTACTTTTGGCTCTTTGATCTTTTCCACCAATGATAGCGTGGCGTTCTCCATGGCAACCAGTAAGGTGGAGGCCGATCTCACCTTGTCATCGGACGACATCTTTTTCCAGACCTTCGCAGTTTTTTCAGAAACAAGAGTGCTTCCGACTTTTGCGAAGTTCTGAGGAATTTTCAAAATGTAAGAAATAAAAAAAAAAAACAGCTGTGATAATACAAAAGTTCAATAGAGACTATCTTCAACGAAATTCAGAGACGTATCTAATCCATTTGAGCTATTTCTTAAATTCGTGCAATAGACTAATGATTAACATGGAGCTAAAGGCAAAAGGGGGTAAAGTTCATAGAATTAATACAATTTTGAAGGCTTTTTCTCTTTCATAGAATTTTTTTTATTGAGCCAATGCATTTCCTCGTTCATATAATCCTATGTTCTTACTACTTGATATTAGCCAATGTTATGACTATTTTATGAGCCAGTTATTTCTCTACTTTTGATGTTCTAATGTTCTCAATAATTTAAACGAGACAAAGGTCTCACTACTTTGAATGAGGAAATGCTTTCACTATTTTAATATCCACTATTCTCACTACTTCACAAGCCATCGTTTTCACTATTTTATTCTCACTACTTTGTGAACCAATGTTGTCACTAATTTGTGACCCGATGTTTTCACTACATGATGAGACTACGCTATAGGAGCCAATGTTCTCCAATAATTAGTGGGCGTCAATGAATTCCGTTATTTTTACTCCAATCACGCGAGTTGTCTAATTCTTTCCACACTCTAGGTTTTAGCTCTAAAAGTCGTCATAGCCTCGAGGAGATAACTTCCCGCTGATTCAAGATGGGAGATACGACTGCAGAGTTGTGTATCTTGACACATCAATACATTTAGATTTTTTTCACGCGCAGTAAATAAATAATAAATACATACAGAATCAAAGAGTATTTTTCTTAATAAATATATATCAGATCATTAGAAATTGTATTGCAATGAAGGAAAGTCCAAATAGTCGACTATAAATATCATTTTTTTAAAATGTGGGGTTTATTTATATATTACCCTTGACCCTTGACCCTTTACCGTTTGTCAAATATCATTTGACTCAAGGCTATATCTCACTTGGATAAATCTCAATTTACGGCTAAATCTTCATTTGTACTATTCATTTCATGTATGTGTCAATGTGTATAAGTAGATTTGCAGGTGTGTTTGTGTGTATCAAGAAGAAGATGGAAAGTGGAAAGGCTCGAATGTAGAAGGAAGCTTTGGTTTGTTGACTATTGTCTTGTATTGTCTATTAAAAATTGTAAAATTCGAGTCTGTAAAAACTTAGTCCCCAGCTCCTTTATCTCGTAGTCTCTTCGTTGATTGGCGGGCTCTGTATTTACGTGACGAATACACTTACATCAAATACACTTACATGAACATAAACATTTTTGCATAAACTTTAAGACCTGACATCAGCTGAAACACTTACATCAACAAAAACACATTCACATGAACACTTGATTGAACACAAACACTTACATCCACAATAGTTTTGACCTCTGAGGCCTTCTGGATGTTGTCCACCTTCATGGCGTAGGCAGACATGATCTGTGACGTCACGAGGATATCCTCGAACGTAATGTTCTCTGACTGGGTCACAGTCACCAGCTCTGCACTCACGGCGATGGTCTGTTGCACGTCTACGGAGTTTTTTTCTGGCAGATTCTGACCAAAACAAAAATGAGTATTGCACATTACATCAAGTTGTATTTTGTTGTTGTTTTTGCGGAAAAAAATAAACAAATACAAGAAGTGTAAACATAAGAATATAAACTTACATATTATTGAAAGAGGTAACAAGTTCGAAATAAATAGTAGATAAAGAACTAATTCCGTTATTTTAAATCAAGAAAAGCGTTTTAAAAGTACATTTTTTAAAAAGACAATACCCGTGGGGATACAACTTAAAATAAGATATAGAAAAATAATAATTTAAAAAAAAATGTCGTGGTTTCGATATCTACCTAAAAGGCCAGCGGGCATGCTTCAAGAAGAAATTATTTATGGGTACCTTCATTACACGTAACTAATTTAGAACTCTTGAGATTTAGTCTAGATCTAGATCCACTTCTTGAATATAGACGTAATCTATATTAGATTTACGTACAAATATTAGCCACTTTAATTTAATAGACAACTCAGTAATCGGTACACTACGGCTGACTACACCATGTTCTTTTTTACTCCACATTACAGCTAAAATTAGATTTAGTACATTTTTTACTTGAAAAATGATAACGCTCAAACGAGCTTCTAATTTTCTTGTCACCAACTGTTAAATGATTAGAAAAAATTGTTAGGGCCGTTTTTGAGGTCTGCGTCCAGGTGACAAGTAAAGAGAGAAAATCTGAAAGTAAAACAGAAAACAGCTATCTTTTTATTTCTCTTTCTTATCTGTCTCTTTATCCATTTTTTATGTCCATAAAGTTTTCTAGAAGAGTGAAAACATTTGCAGAGTTCCTTGTAATAAAACATTCATCACACTGTTGTAGTTGGATTGAGAGTTAGGACATTAGGAGCAGTCAAAACATTTTCTCACCTGAATGATTGCCTTAAATTTTTTTGAGGCGCAATCTTGGACATCCGGAGCCTCATTCCAACATGTGACACCATTTCCATTATTTATACAGGGCCACGTAGCAAAGCCTAAATGTAGTAGCAAACACAAACATTTGACAAACATCGGCAAAAGTCAGACAATTTTAGACATATGCTACAGAATTGGAAAAATGTGTGTACGAAGAAACAAAATATTTTAGTAAGGTAATCTTTGGTTCTGATAGGTGACCATTGTAATGTCATTTGTAGACAGCAGACTCACTCTATCACTTTCCCTCTTCTTTCTCTCAGTTCCTCTTTCTCTCAGTTCCTCTTTCTCTCACTCTGGTGTATAGTCGTCAGCTCCTTTAAACAATGAAAATATTTCCAGCACCATAGAAATAAGTGGCTAGATGTTTTTGTTTGGAATTGAGATGAATAGCCAAGACGAAATAATTCACTTTAGCAACGAACATGACAAATATCCAGCTAGTTGACAATAGTAGTAATTAGCCATGTTTACTATTAATTAGAGTTACCTACCTTCACCAGATGAGCAATAAGTTTGAGCTGTTTTGCCTTCTCTTATTTCTTCCCAAGCATATGAACTCGCTCGTGTTTGTGGACACGTCTGACTACCAGCTTTGTAGAACTCTCTGGCAGACGCGACCCGCTCCATCTGGCTCCCACCAGTGCCTGGTATGTAGCATCTCTCGTACATCTTGGCGGCTTCTTCATAGTCTAGGCTCCAAATTGGTCTACAATAAAATTACGATATTTCTTTTATTGTATTTTAAATTGCAGTATCTCTTGAGTTGATATTCCCCAGTACCTCCAGTGTTGATGTCTCATTTTCCCCATAATTTGATATTCACCCAACACCCCATGAATTGATACTTCCCAGTACAAATTCAAAAACTCTATCATCAAAAATAACATTATTAGATTGAAATTTATTAATCATAATTACATATTTACAAATATGTAGGTCACACCTGGGTCTGCGTAAGGACCTAAATGACACACTCTCCCTACTCAAAGAGGATGCCGTGAAACAAATCAAATTTCAGGTATTTGAAACTGACCTACACAACAATAGAAAACCCCTTCTATTTTATAGTAGACGTTAGTGGTATGTGAATCTCGTCAAACATTTGGTTGTTTTATGTTTGTTGTAGTTGTTGTTGTTTTTTTTTTTTGGTTTCTTTGTATTTTTTTGGTTGATTCCAGTCTATTATGTTAAAGGCATCATTATTTTCTTCCTTTTCATGACCCTTTAGAAGGCTGCTGGGGTTCAGCTGCAAACACATGAAACATTTTATGCTTCTGACTTTGTTACGCAAACTTCAACTATCGGCTTTTCTTTTATTTCTTAAAAGGGGGGGGGGGGGGAAACAAAAGCAAGGTAGGAAGTATGTTATAAACTTGTGTATAGGAAGTTAATATGCACACAAACTCGTGGGTGGCCCTTAGGGCGTGTCCTATACGACTAGACCATTCTAAAACAATTTCAAAGAAAGATTAATGCTTAACGTTCTACAGATATAAGAAAAAAGGTTTTGTTTGTAAAGTTAATCAATATCTATAATGTCGTTTAAAAACAAAGTTAGAGGTTGGGAGTACCAAAAGTAAGAGATGCCTCTGGAGACTCTATTGAACATTTTTTTACAAGTTACACTTATTTGACAAGAAGAAAAACAACGCCATATATTTTCATTTTGACGTATTTTCCCGCATTGATGGTTGTTTAAATCTTGTTGAAAAAAAATGGTGCATGTTTATTAATAACGGTTTGCACAATTAATAAAAAAAAAAGGTTCCTTTAGAACACCTCATTCATTACATAACTTACCAAGATGGGGCACCACGTCATGATAATTCAAATTAAAAAGAAACACTCTTATAATTGTTTTTTTTTTGTTGTTCGTCTGTCTGTTGTTTCAGATCTACACGGGACAGAAAAACAAAGTCATGTACATAAATGTTGATAAAAAAAAAGACTTACGATTTAGATACATTTGTTTGTGTAGTGAGGTTTTTGGTTTGCAGTATTGCAGTTGTAGCCTCTGCTGCTAGGGTTCTGGCTGTAGTTGTAGTTCCAGAAGTGGAAGTGGAGTTGTGTGCTTGGCTTGTCTTCGCAGACAACTTCCGTCGTGCACTGCCTGTAGGAGTGGAGCTTTTAGAACCAGAACTGTAGCTTGATAATTTCTGCGTACTATCCGTGGAGTCACTCTCTTTTAATGGCGATGTTGTACTGGTGTCATCACTCTCCGTGGTTCCGTTTCCAGGAGGTCGAGGTGTAACTGAAAATTGAGTCTTGGAAATTTCATTTACGCGGTTAAATTCTACAATGTTTTTTAACAAATTGAAATGAAAGTGTTAGAAGCTCTCTTTGATTAATTAGTTCTATTTTTAACCGACTGATAAAAGTTGTCTTAATAAAAAAAAAGTTTTTATTGACTATTTTATTTCCTGAGCTAAACATAAAAATATGTTATGAAGTCTGTGTTAGGAAAAATATGTGTTTTCAGCAAGGTGTAGACGAATTCTGCATTAATTACAAGTGTAATGTTTTGTAAGTGTCATCAAAATTTACATGTTTTCTTTTTTTTTTCTTGGCCGGGAGGGGGGGGGGGGGAGTCTTGGTGTAGATATTTAAGCTAACGTTACCATCAATGGCACTCGAGGATCACCCAATTTAGAACAAGAAATGTAATGAGATCCTTTAAAAGTTCTTGTTTAGTTTTGATTGTGCCTGTTTTGAATGTGTCAAGTTATAATTTGGCTGAACTCAACTTCTCACAGTAACAATTAGCTGTAAAACAAACATCAGTTCTGACAGAAGCATCGGGCCAAAGATCCAAGCAGAGCTGTTGTGTCAAACTAACTACAATCTAGAGGGCAGACTGGTAAAGTGGATCAAATACATTTTACCATTTAGTACAATCAGATGTACAACATTGTAACAATATTTGATGTTTGATTTATTGATTAACAACCACACTAAATTTCCTTAATAACCCAATATTTATGTAGAAAGGCTTCCGTTACGTAACACTCATATATCTGTAGTAGTTGTAATGTATCTGTAATAGTTGTAATGTACCTGTAGTAGTTGTAATGTATCTTTAGTAGTTGTAATGTATCTGTAGTAGTTGTAATGTATCTGTAATAGTTGTAATGTATCTGTAATAGTTGTAATGTAATGTACCTGTAGTAGTTGTAATGTATCTTTAGTAGTTGTAATGTATCTTTAGTAGTTGTAATGTATCTGTAGTAGTTGTAATGTATCTGTAGTAGTTGTAATGTAATGTACCTGTAGTAGTTGTAATGTATCTGTAGTAGTTGTAATGTATCTGTAACCTCAATGATCGCTTAAAGCTCAGCTAATAAAATAGTCAATGCACTCTTGAGCTTGAGTAGTGAGCCCAGCATGTTGAGATTGGCTCTTCTTGAGCTTGAGTAGTGAGCCCAGCATGTTGAGATTGGCTCTTCTTGAGCTTGAGTAGTGAGCCCAGCATGTTGAGATTGGCTCTTCTTGAGCTTGAGTAGTGAGCCCAGCATGTTGAGATTGGCTCTTCTTGAGCTTGAGTAGTGAGCCCAGCATGTTGAGATTGGCTCTTCTTGAACTTGAGTAGTGAGCCCAGCATGTTGAGATTTGCTCTTCTGACCATTTTCTTCTTGTTTGTAATTCTTTAAGTGATCGTGTGCAGAAATTTAGTTTTGTTTATTTGTTTTGTTTATTTGTTTTGTTTATTTGTTTTGTTTATTTGTGCTGCAAGAAACTGGATAACTTTTAACAAGATATTTCTTTCTAATTCAATATCCAGACTGATAATGATTTGAAACCTAATTTCTAATAAAACTGAACAGACCTAAACTATTTAAACTCTAAAAGTTAAAAAAAACAATAAACTTGACCCGATGTGACCCTGCGAGACAAAGTGCGGTTCACAGGGTCAAATATATGCAAGGTTATTGTATTGTTAATACAGTCGTTCACCCTCTTTGTTTTTTGAGGCTTAAAGTTTAACCAAAAGTAAAAAATTTGAATAAGCTTTTCATCATTGATGAACTCTATAAGACTATAGCACTACCAAAAATGAAACTCTGAACACATTTTGTAAGCTAGAAGAATAAATATATATATATATGACTTTATTTCTCAAAGCATTGTTATAGACAGTACAGTAAATAAAAAATATATTTTAAAGCTCTGTTAATATATTATTGATTCTGTTAATACATAAATACATCTACAAGTATCTTTTGTCCAAACAATGACATGATGTCAACAGTCACAAATCTTTGGTTAGGATGACACACAAATGGTCTAGAGTGTATCATGTGACATAGGTACACAAAACTATTTGGTCCAAATGGTCTAGAGCAGGGGTGGGCAAATTACGACCCGCGGGCCACATGCGGCCCGCCGGAGGGTTTTATGCGGCCCGCCGACACCTCCAGAAATCAGGTGTGCCCACAGTATGTACATATAAAATGCAAATATTAAAAATAATATCTATATAAGTTATTGAAACTGTCTCAGTATAAAAAGTTTAAAGTAAACAAAGATTATACTTATTGGCTATACATCAATACACTCAACTGAAGACATAATCTCTGAGTGTTGGGTAGGCTTGGAACAAGTTTACAAGTGTTTTTTTTTTTAAATAAAAAATATCACAACCATAAACTCTAAACAAGAAAGTTTGCATAAAGAAGCATACAATTTCAACCGAATGTAGTCAAAAATAACATAGGTATCATAATTATAAGAGCTGGGGTGTTAGCCACTGGCATTTCCGATTCATGAACAAAATAATCCAATGTCTCCGCAAGCTTAACCTGGTCATGGCAAATGAAAAGAATATTATATCTCAAGGAAGGATTTGTTATGTAACTTGAAGGACATTGAATGTGACCTTGTTACCAATATTTCTTTGGAAGAATGGAAGACAGATTTCATATTTTTAATCATTTCTATTGCAATTGGTTGCTTGCAGATAAATGCAAATGAATTGTTAAATCTTTTCAAACAAGGCTTTCTTATTTCTACAAGCAAGCAAAATAAAACATGTTGTTGTCATTCTCATTTGCTGAAAGGTGAAACTATTTCTAGTGAAATGATTAAAAGTACAACACTTATTAAGATTCATTAATTGTTCAATTTATAAAAGCAAAGTTCCAGTCAGTACTTGCATGGGAGTCCCATGGGTGCCAGAAGCTGTATTTCCACACTTGAAAAACCTTGCAGCTGTTTACACTATTTAATTACACATACATCTGTTCTTCTTCTTCTTCGTTCTTGCTTTAGATGTTGTAGGGTTCAGATCAGCAATCCTATATCTGAGTTGAACCGCGCAGTGGGTCAGGCAGTACTTGGATGACTTTGGGGCCAGAGTCTTGTTCGGGTCTCTTGATTTAGTATGCACCATTCAAGGACATGGTCTGTATTCTCTGGTGATGCTCCACAAGGGTAGGTTTCGCTCGTTTCGAATTTTAACTTCCGGAACATATATTATTGTCTCATTCAGTGAACAAACATTGTTTTGTGGAACCTAAATAAATATAATCAATGGTCAATGTTGACTGACTGTAATTTGACGGCAGTCACAGGGGTAACAACTAGTAAGATAGTTTCACGGTTCCGGAACATTATGCACGAGTGTAAAAAGTAAACTACTGCACATTAAGTACAACTGTATATTTATGGGGGATATTGTGGTATAAAAGGACAACTGCAATTTATAAAAAGAGTTAAAATTAGTTTCAAACATTCCTTACCCTTACCTTGTTGTAATTTATCAACGTGAAAAAAAGACAAAATCGTGAATATAATACAGATTAAATATTAAATGGAAGACATTATACACAATTAGCTAACCTTCTAAGCTATATATACATATATATATATATATATATATATATATATATATATATATATATATATATATATATATATACATGAGCGGCCCCCATTCCCAAATTTTTCTAAATGTGGCCCTCGATACGAAAAGATTGCCCACCCCTGGTCTAGAGTGTATCGTGTAACATAGGTACATAAAACTATTTGGTCCAAACATGGGCGTAGCCAGGATTTTTTTTCGGGGGGGGGGGGGTTAGGGGGGGGGATTTTTTTCTCCCCCCCCCCGCCCCCCCCCCCCCTCGCGAAAAAAAATATTTGTATATATGTATGTGTGTGTGTGTTCAAAATCTTTATTACATTCTGACCCTTCATTCTTTTGGAACACGTTTATTGTGCCCTAGAATAGGTTCTTCCTGGAGTTAGTGAAAAAATTGTTGACTCCCCGCCATTGCCAGCAAGGGGCTCTGGGGGAGCTCTAGGAGCTCACCCTAGAGCGGGGCGGAGCCAAGCACTATTTCTGGCATAGAATGTCAATAAAATGCATATTCTGAGGTATCTACAGTGCATTTTCCTGCTATTAAAAAGTCAAAAATGTATGTGCTATTTTTACTGACTAAGACCCTGCCGCGCCGTTCGGCGCATTTGCCGTCAAGCTGTTTCCACAAAAATCTGTCACTGGTAATTTCTGAAGCCTCTTCCCACCTGCTCCGAGGACCTCCATGATTGTGTGGAGCCAAGTTGTACTAGGATGTCACCGCAACTCTTATTATGCGTAATTTATTTTGTCGGAGAACATGTCCCGCAAACTTCATGCGACGCTCTGTCACAATTTTACTAAGGGGTTGAATCCCAGTTCGGCATAGGATTTCCTATGATGGCTCAGGTTCTGTTGCAATTGATTGTCAGAATGGGAAGGAATCCCTCGTGGGTCTCCGCGCTCGCTACACGCTGATAGTTTACCCGATCTCAATAACTAACTCCTAAAATCTGTCTTAGCCATCTTTGTTGAGCCACATTTAGTGTTTTTCAATTTCGGCTGATGACTATTCACTGCATTTTATTAATGGAGCCCCGCCACTGGTAGAAATGTAACCTCTCTTGGATACGCTCTTGGAATTGGGTGACTGTAGTTTGCTTTAGATTTTATATCGAAAAGTGAAATTCTTTCTTCAAAATCATCTGTTAGAGGATTTAAACTAAAAATCTAAGGACTTTGTTGTAGTTTTTTAAATTCAAAACCCCAATTTAGCTACGATCATAGAATTTGGTAACTGTAGTTTGCTTTAGAGTAATATTGAAGATAGAGGTTTTCCACCTCAAAACGCTCTGTAGAGGGATTTTAAACTTAAAACCATCTGGAGGAAAGGAGTTTAAACTCAAAACACCCAATTCGCTTGGCTACGCTCAAATAATTTTAGTGTGTAATTTGCTTTTTTTTATATTGAAGAGGTATTTTTTAGCATCAAACCCTTGTGAAGGGGGATATGAACTCAAAACCCCTTTTGACAACGCTCATAGCATTTTGAGTGCGTAATTTGCTTTTTTTTTTTTTTACATTGATGATGTATTTTTTAACTTCAAACCCCGCTGGCGGGGATTTAAACTCAAAACCCATATGGCTACGCTCTTAGATTTTAGAGTGTGTAATTTGCTTTTTTTTTTTTTATTGAAGATGTATTTTTTAGCTTCAAATTCCACTGGAGGGGAGTTTAAACTTAAAACTGAGTCAAAACCTATTTAGCTACGCTCATAACATTTTGAGTGCATAATTTGCTTTTTTTTTCATATTGAAGAGGGGGTCTATCGTAAATTTTCGTAAAATCTTCCTTAACTATGCACTTGGAATTAGGGGATTATCGTTTGCATTTTTTGTGTGTTTTTTTTTTTATAGAAGAGGGGGATTTAACTGCAAAAAACCCTGGTAGGGGGTTTTAAACTCAAAACCCCCTGTTAGGGGTTTTAAACTCAAAACCCCCTGGTAGGGGTTTTAAACTCTAAACCCCCTGGTAGTGGTTTTAAACTCAAAACCCCTTTAGCTGTGCTGGGGCAAGTGATGGTTTAGTATTAAAATCTCACCTAAAATTAACAAAATCAAAGCAAAAAAACATGTCACTAAAGTCCGTCTTCCCCCCCCCCCCGGTGGTAGGGGGTTTCAAACTCAAAACCCCATGGTAGGGGTTTTAAACTAAAAACCCCTTTGGCTGCGCTGGGGCAAGTGATGGTTTAGTATTAAAATCTTACCTAAAATAAAGAAAATCAAAGCAAAAAATCAGTCACTAAAGTCCGTCTCCTCCCCCCTTCGGGGGAGGGGATTTCATTTCGGGGGGGGGGGGGTTGAACCCCAACCCCCCCCCCCGGCTACGCCCATGGGTCCAAATGGTCTAGAGTGTATCGTGTAACATAGGTACATAAAACTATTTGGTCCAAATGTACTAGAGTATATCGTGTGACATAGGTACATAAAACTATTTGGTCCAAATGGTCTAGAGTGTATCGTGTAACATAGGTACATAAAACTATTTGATCCAAATGTACTAGAGTACATCGTGTGACATAGGTACATAAAACTATTTGATCCAAATGGTCTAGAGTGTATCGTGTAACATAGGTACATAAAACTATTTGGTCCAAATGTACTAGAGTATATCGTGTAACATACATAAAACTATTTGGTCCAAATGTACTAGAGTACATCGTGTGACATAGGTACATAAAACTATTTGATCCAAATGGTCTAGAGTGTATCGTATAACATAGGTACATAAAAACTATTTGGTCCAAATGTACTAGAGTGTATCATGTTTTTTGAAACTCAATGATATCATATTTTCTGAAACTCAATGATATCATGTTTTCTGAAACTCAATGATATCATATTTTCTGAAACTCAATGATATCATGTTTTCTGAAACTCAATGATATCATGTTTTCTGAAACTCAATGATATCATGTTTTATGACACTCAACGATATCATGTTTTCTAAAACTTAACGATATTATGTTTTCTGAAACTTCAATGATATCTTGTTTTATGACACTTAATGATATCTTGTTTATGACAGAGCCAATGCACAGAGGACAGCAAGGATCTGTGCCAATGAATACTGGGTAGAGCTCAGTGAGAGTATTCAGCTCGCAGCCCAAGTGGGCAACATAAGAGGGATGTACGAAGGAATCAAAAAGGCTCTCGGACCCTCCCAAAACAAGACAGCACCTCTGAAATCAACCACTGGGGAAATTATCACAGACAAGTGTCAACAAATGCACAGATGGGTTGAACATTACTCTGAGCTCTACGCCACAACAAGCTCAGTCTCGGACTCAGCCCTTAAGGCCATCATACAATTACCCTTTCAGAGCTCAACAAAGCCATAGACAACATTGCTGCCCGCAAAGCACCCGGATGCGATGGTATTCCCCCATATCTTCTAAAACAATGCAAAACTACTCTAATCAAACCTCTACACGAACTGCTTTGCAAATGTTGGCAAGAAGGTGCTGTGCCACAAGACCTACGTGATGCTAAAATCATTACACTGTATAAGAACAAAGGTGACAGAAGCGACTGCAACAATTACAGGGGAATCTCCCTCTTAAGCATTGTAGGCAAAGTCTTTGCTCGAGTGATACTTCCCAGGCTACAAAAACTCGCTGATCGGGTCTATCCAGAACCACAATGCGGCTTTCGCTCAGGGAGATCCACGATTGACATGATTTTCTCCATCCGCCAACTCCAGGAAAAGTGCAGAGAACAAAGGATGCCTTTGTACATTGCGTTTATTGACCTGACAAAGGCCTTCGTTCAAGTTAGCAAAGATGGCCTCTTTAAAATTTTACCACCCAAGCTACTAAATGTAATCATATCTTTCCACCAAAATATGATGGGTACAGTGCAATTCAACGGTGCCAGCTCTGAAAGTTTCAGTATAAACAGCGGAGTTAAACAAGGATGTGTCCTGGCCCTAACCCTCTTTGGAATACTATTTTCACTGCTAATCCACAACGCGTTTGACAAATCCACTGAAGGCATCTATCTCCATTCCAGATTTGATGGCAAACTCCTAAATATTTCCAGACTGAGGGCCAAAACTAAAATCAGAGCCACCCTCGTAAGAGATATGCTATTCGCGGATGACGCAGCGGTAGTGGCACACACGCAAGAGGAGCTTCAGTCACTAATGTCCCGCTTCTCTCAGGCCTGTAAAGAATATGACTATTAGCACGAAGAAAACAAATGTTATGGGACCACCTGCTACAGCACCACCCTCCATCCTCATAGACGATAACAAGCTGGACGTCGTAAACGAATTCTGCTATCTGGGATCCACAATTACAGATGACCTGTCTCTAGAAGAGGAGATGAAAAAACGCACAGGGAAGGCTGCCTCTACATTCGCTAGACTCAGACCAAGAGTTTGGGAAAACCATAAGCTAACTACGGTGACCAAAATGGAAGTCTACAAGGCATGCGTAATGAGTACACTGCTGTATGGCAGTGAATCATGGACCACATACGCAAAGCAAGAGAGAAAACTGAACTCATTCCATTTGAGATGTCTCCGTAGGATCTTGAATGTCACATGGAAAGAAAAAGTGTGCAATACTGAGATCCTTGCGCGATCAGGTATTCCCAGCATCTTTACAGCCCTCAGACAACGCCGTTTGCGCTGGCTTGGACATGTTCGACGGATGGAGGACAAGCGCATTCCAAAAGTCATCCTCTATGGTCAACTCGCGACTGGCACAAGAAAACCTGGTTGCCCCCACCTCCGTTACATAGACGTGAACTCACATCAGTGAACATCAATACTGAGAATTGGGAAGACATAGCTCTAGACCGCAACAGGTGGAGAGAGACAGTGACCAAGAAAGCTATGGACAGTGAAAGTACATGGGTCTCAGCTCAGGAAGAAAAACGTACAATCCGAAAAACAGCCAGCTCCTCTACCACCGAAGCAAAAGCCACCTTAACCTGCGCTATCTGTGGACGGGACTGTCTCTCCAAAATAGGGCTCCACAGCCACATGAGGAAGTTTGCTCTGAGATGAACCATAGTCGTTCTACGACTGAAGGAGGCCAATGACAGCGACTTGTTTTGAAACAAACATCTATAATACTTCATCGGTTGATAAAATTACACTGTATGGATACGTAATACCAAAAGTATTAACCTCAATGATCGCTTGAAGCTCAGCATACACATTTTCAGTGCAATTGATTTTTTGTTCTCTTCTTGAATAGTGAGCTCAGCATATTAATCTATCTATCGCTCAACTTAATTTGTATCTTTTTTTAAAGCTGACATTGTTTAATGAAAGTATCCTATCAAAATCTTATCATATAATTGATGATAGCCTGCATAATAATGTATCTATGACTGCCAGATTCTTGTCTAATTTTATATATTACAGACGTTACTTCAAAAAATAAGATAATTAAGACCTTCGCGTTTCATGTGACAATCTAGTCATGCATGTTAATCAATGACTTAAACTTTGCTAAGTCGTTGGCTAAACTCTTCCCACAGTCACCATAGAAACGCACAAACACACTCCACAAAAGTGAGTTGAATATTTCCAAAGAAATGTTTGGATAAAGCTAAACAAATGTTTCAAGCTCAGGTTATATTTGTTGTTCATTCTGAGACTAGGTGGCGGCCTTCACTTCTGATGACGTGAATTATGTACAGGTTAAAGGTTGATTCAGACGATCTATCTCAAGACAGTTTCTCTCTGGAGCTCTCATAATACTGGTTCTGTTGCTGGAGAGCTGCTTCGTACAGCCCGGCCACTCTGGTGTAGTAGGCCATCTTGGCCACATTGGCGTTGATCTCACTCTGGAGATACTGCTTGTATAGTGGGTCGTCCGCGCTGTGCAGTCGTCTGATGACACGCTCGTAGTCCATGCTGTTACTGTCCGCAGTCACTCTCCGTGACAGACAGAGTGATTTGATATAGGCTTTGTAAGAAATGCAATAGTTTGTGCCTCTGATTAAGAAATATAAATTTACCTTTATGAAATTCACAAATGAATGGGTATATAACCTCTTGGTCATCACGTAAGTCAGATCTTAAAACTAATCTGCCAGAGTTGAGTTCGATAGTTGCAGAGAGTTCACCTTTCTTAGTGCTTTGACTGTTTTGGAACCAAGGACTGAAAAAAGAATGATATTTCATAATGTATGCAGTTCAACAGTCATCAACGTAGGCCTACTAACAGTTTACTCGTTTACAAAACCATCATAAATACGTAAAACATGGAGACTTCAAAAGTCTTATTTCATTTCAACGCCACGGACACTTTTACAACGACATAATTTGCAGACAACACTATTACATTAAGAACAAGAAGTAAGGTAATAACCATTCAATAAAAACAACAAGTACATAAATAACAAATTTTCTAGATCGTTGTCCATCCATCCAATTTTTTTTTCTGTTTACCCCGATGAAAAATACTCAAGCTAAACAAGAAGACTTGTAAAACAGCCACATTTGTTTGAATGACATCAAAGTTTTCATCGCGTTAGCAATTTGTAAAGTTAACATGAACAAAAAAATACTTGAAAAAAAAAACGCCTTATAAACTATAGAGCGATTAGTTTGCTCTTCATTGAAAGTTTTTTAACTCTCCCCCCCCCCCCCACCTAAATCCCCCAGCCTGAGAAAAAAATCTTGACTAATGTATCATGTTCTAACTAGAGGCCTCTAGACTTAGAAGACGGTGAGAGATCTTGGGTCTTAATATCAGTAAAGCTTGGGATTTTGAATTTTGAGATTTTTGTACGCCCTTAAGTCCACCCTAAACTAACGACTACGTACTACATTAGTTGGGGAAAGTAATTTTTGTTTCGCTGTCGCTGTGCTAGCCTCGTAACACCCTCGTTAAACATCGACCATAGCAACAGATGACGCTTACATCATTTGACCTAGAGATCACAAGGTCTTACTACTTTTTCTTTCTAATTGACTGTAATCCTATCGTATCCATCAATTTACCATATAGGTCTAGAACTTACGTTATTTTCGTATCAATTCGTGTATTGTCCCTCTCAGTCCAGATCCAGTTTGATCCAGTATTTTCCTCTCTGGTCAGCCCCACCCACCACCTCTTGTAATTTATTTCATCGTTCGAGATCAAATATTGTTGTACATCATCCTGGAGAGAAGAGAAAATAGTCAGTGGGATACCTACTGTAGTACTGAGATATCGTTTATATCCAAACTAAGGCCATTAGGCCGCGGGTAATATCCGCATAGTATATAGTACATGGGCGTAGCCAGGGGGGGGGGGTTCTTGGGGTTCAACCCCCCCCCCCCCCTCCGAAATGAAATCCCCCCCCCCAGCAGGGAATTAAGTGACTGATTTTTGCTTTCATTTTGTTTATTTTAGGTGAGATTTTAATACTAAATCATCAATTACCACAGCACAGCCGAGGGAGTTTTGAGTTAAAAACCCTGTACCAGGGGATTTTGAGTTTAAACGTTTAAACCCCCCCCCCCACCAGGGGGTTTTGAGATTTAAAAAAAAAAACCTACCAGGGGGTTTTGAGATTCAAATCCCTCTACCAGGGGGGTTTTGAGTTTAAAACCCCCTACCAGGGGCTTTGAGTTTAAAACCCCCTACAGGGGGTTTTGAGTTTTAAACCGCCTACCAGAGGTTTCTGCAGTTAAATCCCCCTCTTCTATAAAACAAAACAAAAAAAAATGCAAACAGCAATCCCCAAATTCCAACAGCACAGTTAAGGAATATTTTGATTTCAAAATTTACGATAAACCCCTCTTCAATATAAAAAAGCAAATTACACATTCAAAATTTTATGAGCGTAGCCAAAGGGGTTTTGAGTTTAAACCCCCCCCCCCCCTCCAGTTGGGGTTTGAAGCTAAAAAGTATCTCTTCAATAAAAAAAAAAAAACAAATTACACACTATAAAATCTATGAGCGTAGTCAAAGGGGTTTTGAGTTTAAATCCCCACCTCCAGATGGCTTTTTCTTTAAAGTTAAAAACCCCTCCAGATGGTTTTGTGTTTAAAATTCCCATACAGAGCGTTTAGAGTTGAAAACCTCTCTCTTCAATATTATTTTAAAGCAAACTACAGTCACCGAATTCTATGATCGTAGCTAAATGGGGTTTTGAATTTAAAAAAAAACTCCAGAGATTTTTTAGTTTAAAACCCCTCAACAGATGATTTGACGAAAAAACTTTCCTTTTCGATATAAAATCTAAAGCGAAATACAGGCATGTAATTCCAAAAGCGTAGTCAAGAAAGGTTACAAATTTCTACCAGTGGCTTGGGCTCCATTAATAAAGTGTGAATAGTCTTCTCCCGAAATTGAAAAACATTAAATGTGGCTCAACAAAGATGGCTAAGACAGATTTTAGGAGTCAGTCATAGAGATCGGGTCTAAATCAAAGAAATCATATGCCGAACTGGGAGTCGAATCCTTAGTAAGGTTGTGACAGCGCGTCGTATGAGGTTTTGCGGGACATGTTCTCCGACAAAATGAATTACGCAAAATAAGAGTTGCGGAAACAGCTTTCCGGAAAATGCGCCGAACGGTGCGAGAGGGTCTAAGTCAGTAAGAATAGCACATTAGCTTTTTGAATAGCAAGATAATGCACTGTAGATACCTCAGAATATGCATTTTGTTGGCTTTTAATACCAGAAATAGTGCTCGGCGGCGGGGCCTCGCCGCGCTGGGGAAGCGCTGTGAGCTCCCCCAGACCCCCTGGCTAGCAAGGGCGGGGAGTCTACAATAAACAATAAACGTCTTCCGAAAGGGTCAGAATGTAATAAAGATTAATTATGTACACACACACACATATATTTTTTCCGCGGAGGGGGGGGGGGGGGAATCCCCCCCCCAAAACCCCTCCCGAAAAAAATCCTGGCTACGCCCATGGTATAGTATATATATATATATATATATATATATATATATATATATATATATATATATATATATATATATATATATATATATATATATCAGTGGCGTAGCTAGCCATGTGCAGTAGTGCGGGCGCACGGGGCATTAAGTGGTGAGGAGCATCAAACTAAGGATAGATTTTCTCAGTAAAAACAACACATTCTAGTATGTATTTTGTTTCAGGTATTTTGAAAAAATTCACTGCTTCTCGCAAACTTTAATTAGCACTTTGTGCAATGACAATAATGTCAATAATTTTTAATTCAAATTATCTTTTTTACGTTTTTTCTATTCATTACTAATTAGTTGATGGTATTACTTTCATGTACACAATATCATGGGCGTTGCTCAAAGTCTGAAAAATCTGGGTGACGGGCCTAGTGCTAGATCAGTAGGTAGGGATCGAAAGGCCTAAAAATGTAAAAATCCTAAACTTGTTACATGAAAAGAATCTTGGATAGTATTCCTTTTCTCTCAAAACAGAATCTGGCACTCAAAAGAGAATAAGTTCAAAAAGAAATCGCAAAGATAATAAATCTAGGTCATTTCTAAAAGTTTGTGAAATTGCTATCAAAGTACAATCTACTCCTGAGAGTACATGTTCTCCAAAACAAACTAGGTGCAGACCGAATACGTATATGTCCCTACATATGCAAAACGAATTTATTGTAATTTGATTATGAATCAAATGTTTCTCGATTTTTTAGACAGTACACCTGGCATCTTACAACTGGATTCATTTTCTCAAATGAATACTGAAGGGGTATAAACACATAAGAAAGAGCTACGGATGGAAATGTATTCTGTCTTGGATGGGATAGTTCCAGAAATAATCACCCGATAGGAGGAATATCATGATGTATAAGGTAAATGTGAATTTTTTCGTCATCTAAACTATTGAATCCCCAGGTCGAAATGAATCTCGTAGCGATACTGCCAAACATTCATTCCCTGTCACTTCATCCCCGGTCATTTCATCCCCGGTCATTTCATCCCCGGTCATTTTATCCCCGGTCATTTCATCCCCTGGTCATTTCATCCCCGGTCAGTTTATCCCCGGTCATTTCATCCCCTGGTCATTTCATCCCCGGTCAGTTTATCCCCGGTCATTTCATCCCCTGGTCATTTCATCCCCTTTTAATTTCATCATCTGATCATTTTATCTAACAAATAGTAATTGTAAGAATCATGACATGAGCAATATTTAATATATTCATTTTTTATTTAAATTTTAAAAAGTGTAACACATTAGATAAGAATAAAATTGAAATTAAATGCCATTAAAAACTAAAATTTAACATGTATAAATAAAGAGGTAATGCAAAAAAAGTGTTTTTGTGTTCATCTACATCAATAAGAGAGGCTATTATAGGCTATAGTCTAGATGATTCATTTCAAAATATAGTTGTTGTTTTTTTTGTGTGTGTTTTTTTTTTTTTGCATATTTCAGACAATAGCGGTAATCTATGCGAGCAAATTTTTTTTTAGACTTTAGTTGATCAAGAAATAATTGCAATCAACGATGAGAAATTTGCGACTCTAATTAGGCAATTGATGGAAAAGAATATTTCTTTAAAAAAATGTTGATCGTTTTGCGAGCAAGAGAGCGTGTATGATTTATTTCTAGTATATTTCTATTAAATTATTTTTTTGTTTGTTGCACATTAGTAATACTATAACAATGAATACACAATAGTTCGAAGAAAAAAAAACTGTCTTTTCGCTGTTTCATTTATTTTATTTTATTTGGGGGGGGGGGGGCATCACGAAGGGCTCTCGCACTGGGCCTTATATAACCTAGCTACGCCCCTGATATATATATAATTGAACGTAAGGTATACGTATGTAGGTAGGTATAAATGTATTTTTTATGTATTTATATATTCATGTATGTATGTATGTATCATGTACCTATGCATGTATGTATGTATGTATGTATGTATGTATGTATGTATGTATGTATGTATGTATGTATGTCCCACATAGATATCTTGGTCAATAGGCGCCAGCTTGCTTTGGCTGACATAGAAGAGAGCACCTAGCAGATTTATTATACAGGCTGCATGATACATCTTTGAGATCAAAAGGAAATCTTCAGCTGATTACAGACGTAGACCGCGGAAAGAGAACCCAAAGCAGCCAGCGGCAGACAACTGTGCTGGGTGTGGCAAACTATGTAGATCAGAGCTAGGACTGCGTATCCACATACAATACTGAACTAGTTATTAGTCTTTGGACTCGTACTATTATCTTAATTTTATAGAGAAATGGATTAGGTTTACAGACTGGTATTGGGTAGTAAAACAGTCAATAGTTCCCACTTACCTTCTCAGTTTGACTTAATAGAACAGAAAGTTCAGCATTGTCTGATTGACATTTCTCTACAGCATCAGTCCATGTTGTTTCTTCTTCCACAAATTTATAACATCCTCTGTGGAGTTTGGTCCAACCTTCTTGACAAGTGACATTGATATCATTCTCTGTGGAAACAAGTTTTTTTTTTTTACATTTCTAAAAATGTATTTTTGTTAAAGCCATCTTCATACCTAAGTATTTTAAAATCATTTCTTTTTCGATTTTTTTAAAGATTGGCAAATATATAAAAGTACGGATAAATTGAACTAAATATCAGTTTGTCACATCAAACCTGCCCATAGAAGGCGAGTCCAACTTTAACAAAACATACTAAACTAACTATATTTTATTTTTCATACAAATTATTTTTTACACTGTTCTATTCCCGAATGACGGAAGTGTCTAAAACACTCGTAGATTTCTTCTTAATGAGCTTCCAGCTAGTCGTCCATGGCAACAAGATGGCTACCAGAAATGATTATACAAATTGCATTCCTGTTTCCCTACCGCGTGTTTGATCGTATGCCTGCCAAAGGGAGAGCAAATCTTCATATTCACGAGAAAAAAATGTTTTAATCATTATTATTTTTTTTTTTTGCATACGGTGACAGATCTGTCTCCATCAAAGTGTTGCTTACACAACAATGTGCAACTTAAGCCAACTACCGAAAGATTCAGAGAAGTTTAGTTTCAACTAAATTGACATATTTCTATCAAACAAAATGTATACAATTAATATCTTCTTTACTTTGACTCATGGATGGAACCCATGTGAAGCAATACAACACATTTTCTTGTGAAATGATCGGACGAAAAGTTGTATGGCTCAGGGTAGTTTTTTTTTAGAACCTAAATAAAGGGAGCTAAGAAAAAAGGGAAATAATTTTAAAAGAGAAGAGCTTCGTTGTAACATCGCTTTTTTTCTCTCTCCCTTTTACATATCATCATTCTTTTTTAATTGACTCCAATATTTCTAGAACTCTGCTCTGTTCAAAACAGCTAAATTTAACAAAAAAAAAAAAAAAGTCTAACTGAAAACAGTACCGTGATTGCGTAATCTAACTTATATAAAAGTGCGACACTCAAGCATGAAATAGGCCGTCTAGCCGTAAAGCAGACACACAACACACGCACATGCACAAGCACTTTTATACACAAAAACATACAGACAAGACCGGTCCGAACAATTGCGGGGCCCTTATAGCCGCCCTATGGGCGGGGCCTAGTCTGGGTGGGAATAAGGACAATAAGTGAAAATGAAGATTTTGTATTAGAAAAAAAAATCGACTTTGCATTTTATTCATTCTTTACTAAGTACAAAATTGCGATCAAATTAATTTTACGAACCTTGCAACCAATGGCATATTTCACGCCAGACCGAGACCAATCCGAGGCCCTCACTGAACCGCTCAATCAATAGTAGCGACGGGCGGTGTGTACAAAGGGCAGGGACGTAATCAACGCGAGCTTATGACTCGCGCTCACTGGGAATTCCTCGTTCATGGGGAACAGTTACAAGCCCCAATCCCTAGCACGAAGGAGATTAAACGGGTTTCCCAACCCTTTCGGGCCAGGGAGGCATCCACGCTGATTCCTTCAGTGTAGCGCGCGTGTGGCCCCGGTCATCTAAGGGCATCACAGACCTGTTATTGCTCAATTTCGTGTGGCTAAACGCCACTCGTCCCTCTAAGAAGTTGCGCCGGCGCATCGAGGAACCGGCGAATTATTTAATAGGCTAGAGTCTCTTTCGTTATCGGAATTAACCAGACAAATCGCTCCACCAACTAATAATAATAATAATAATAATAATAATCTTTATTATCCGTAAGGAAATTTGTGTTACAATTTGTGCATTACACCAAACAAAAAACATTATAACTATAAGAAACCAAAGTGTACATTCACACCAGACTCACTCATAATTTACATGTGACAAAGTTTATACCAGATTGTTCTTATTTAATGATTTGATTGCCAGGGGAACAAAAGAGTGTTTGTGTCTGTTTGTCTTTGCTATCGGTGTCTTGTATCTCTTTTGTGATGGTAAAATCACAAAATCCTGACACAAAGGGTGATTCTTTATTTCGAGGATCTTGTTAGCTTTTTTATAGATGTTTGTCTCAAACAACTGCCCAAATGGGGTTTGTTTTTTGCCAATGATTTTGCCAGCAGCATTTAGGATTCTATTAAGTTTATTTTTATTTTTAATGCTCAGATTGCCATACCAGGCAGTGATATTGAAACTTAAGATATTGCAGATGTGAGCGTGATAAAACATAGCCAAGGCCTTTTCGCTAACATTAAACGAGGACAGTTTTCTTAGTAGTCGTAATCTTTGCTGCCCTTTTTTGCTGATATAATCAGTATTTGCAGTAAAATTTAATTTATTGTCTAGGATAGTACCAAGGTATTTAAAGGTTTGCACAATTTCAATAGTCTCTCCAGCTACAGAAACAATATCATTTTCCTTCTTGTCCCTACGAAAATCGATTATCATTTCTTTGTTTTTTTTTACATTTAATAATAAAAAATTATCTTTACAGTATTCTTCAATGTGTTCTAATTCTTTGAAATAATCATTTACGTCTGAGCTCTCTGAGAGCAGGGCAAGAAGAGCCGCATCATCAGCGAATTTTGTGAAGGAGCAACAAGAACTATCGGATTGAAAATCATTGGTGTACAAAATGAACCACAATGGCGATGTCACAGCCCCCTGGGGCGCCCCTGTGTTAATTATTCATTAGATATAACATTGTTTACCCTAACCCTCTGAGTTCTCTGGGTCAAAAATTCATTAGCCCATAGTATTATGTATGGACTAATCTGCAACGCTTTCATCTTTTCAATGAGTAAATGAAGTTGTATAGTGTTAAAAGCTGATGAGAAATCAATAAAGAGCGGCCATGCACCACCACCCACCGAATCAAGAAAGAGCTATCAATCTGTCAATTCTTACAGTGTCCGGACCGGGTGAGTTTTCCCGTGTTGAGTCAAATTAAGCCGCAGGCTCCACTCCTGGTGGTGCCCTTCGTCAATTCCTTTAAGTTTCAGCTTTGCAACCATACTTCCCCCGGAACCCAAAACCTTTGGTTTCCCGGAGGCCGCCCGCAGAGTCATCGAAGCAACTCCTGCGGATGGCCAGGTGGCATAGTTTATGGTCAGAACTACGACGGTATCTGATCGTCTTCGCGCCTCTGACTTTCGTTCTTGACTAATGAAAACATTCTTGACAAATGCTTTCGCAGTAGTTCGTCTTGCGGCGATCCAATAATTTCACCTCTAACGCCGCAATACGAATGCCCCCGTTTGTCCCTGTTAATCTTTACCTCCAGTTCCGAAAACCAACAAAATAGAACCGAGGTCCTATTCCATTATTCCATGCACCATTATTCAGGCAGCTCGGCCTGCTTTGAAACGACTATGGTTCATCTCAAACACTTTTTCATATGGCTGTGGAGCCCTATTTTGGAGAGACACTCCCGTCCACATATATGGCAGGTCAAAGTGGATTTCGCTTTGGTGGTAGAGGAGCTGGCCATATCCCGTGTGGCACTTTTTTACTTCACGAATCGAGGCCCATGTTTTCTTGCTGTCTATAGCGTTCTTGGTCACCATCTCTCTCCAACTAGTACGGTCTAAGGCTATGTCTTCCCAATGGTCAGTATCAATGTTTACAGATTTTAAATCCCTTTTTATCACATCAACTTAAAGGAGGTGGAGGCGACCAGTTTTTCTTGAGCCAGACCCAAGTTGCCCGTACAGAATGATTTTTGGGATGCGATTGTCCTCCATCCGGTGAACATGTCCTAGCCAGCGCAGGCGGCGTTGCCTGAGGACCGTAAAGATGCTGGAAGGCCCGTTCTCGCGAGGATCTCAGTATTACACACTCTTTCTATCCATGTTATTTTTAAGATCCTTCGAAGGCAACGCAATGGGAATGAATTTAGTTTTCTCTCTTGTTTTATGTAGGTGGTCCACGACTCACTGCCGTTCAGTCACTATTGTACTGCTTCTCTCTACGGCATATTAATGTGCCAGTGACTATAAAAGTAAATAAAGTATTGGCACTTTCGGTTTAGGTGAAAACTCGTCAATTTATTACATTTTATTACATGAAAGCTGACAATGCCTTTTTTTATCGCACGTAGAATTGGCGTTTTCCGTGATAAATGACACCCACAAATGACAATTTTGTCTTTATTTTCAGGAGATTTGTATGAGTTTTCAGGAGATTTTAATAAATGCAGGACATTTCCAGGATTTTGCAATTTAATAATTACACATAGAATTAGCGCGGGGCATATGAAAGCGCAAGGCCCACTGCGACCGCATAAGCTGCATTGGCCTAAGACCGGCCCTGCATACTCACTAATTTGTATCTCCCCCCCCCCCCAGTAAATGGTCACGTATCTATAAAGTAACTTTAAAACGTAAATCCTATTTGGGGTCCCAGCATTTTGCTTAACATTTAATATTTAAAATAAAAAAAATTCGAACACTCATTTGAGGACCCTTCTCAAGTGGGGACCCGGGGGCATTTTTGAATTCTCCCACTCCCCTTACCATAAATACGCCTCTGACATAAAACACTGAAACATGGAATGGGTTGCCTGAGCTAGCTAGGAAAACCAGTGACTTAGCAGAATTCAGGTCATTGGTTAATATGCATAACTAATTGCATGACGCTAGGACGTAATCATCTTCTTATTGAAGTAACGTCATTTTGAGCGACTTTTGAATTTTACAACCTTGACAGATGAGAGTCCTATTGAGCTGTGACATGTTTAGCTTAGAATGTCACTTTTACAACCTTGACAGATGAGAGTCCTATTGAGCTGTGACATGTTTAGCTTAAAATGTCACTTTTACAACCTTGACAGATGAGAGTCCTATTGAGCTGTGACATGTTTAGCTTAGAATGTCACTTTTACAACCTTGACAGATGAGAGTCCTATTGAGCTGTGACATGTTTAGCTTAAAATGTCACTTTTACAACCTTGACAGATGAGAGTCCTATTGAGCTGTGACATGTTTAGCTTAAAATGTCACTTTTACAACATTCACAGACCTTTCTTTTCAAACTGACGAGTCAGTGACGAGTAACTCCACTTATGCTGTAGATTTTTAAGAGCGGTTTGTCCCATACAAAAACAAAAGAAATAATTATGATTACGCCCTGCTAGCTCACAATGAACATGATCTCCAGATCGATGTCAACGAATTCGCATACGCTCCCGCCTCTTTTGTTTATCTATAAACTTCGGGAAAACAGAAATCATGTTCCAAAAGTCAAAAATTAAAAAATATTCAGCCCCAAAGATCCCCTCAAATGGACAGCCGTTAACGTTGTAGACCACTTCACATATCTAAGGAGCATAGTATCAAATGACGCATCGCTTTCAAGGGAAGTTGATAACTGTCTGGCAAAGGCAAGTTGTGCTTATGGGTGCCTCCAGTCGAGAGTTTGATGGAATATATATATATATATATACCTTTTGAAATAGAATGACTTTCTTAACCCCCCCCCTCCTTTTTTTTTTCTATGTGTAAATTATAAAAGCTATGAAGGACAAAAATACAACTAACATTGTTCTCTTCTGAAACAATGTGGTAGATAACCTCCCCTTTCTTTTCTACACTTTAGACACACCCACTCGTTGCTCGTTATTGTATGTGAGAATAACTGACAGAAAAATTTTAATTCAATGGTTTATAATGGCGTCTTATTGTTAAGTAACTCAGTCAGACTTTATGTTTAACTTTGTGTCTCGTGGATCGCAGGTTCGCATGTCAATATCTATATATATAATTCTCTTTTTCATTAAACAGGTCAAACAAGAAGTAAAGGAAAATTCACTCTCTTATTTCTGCGGATAGTCCCCCCACGAAAAAAAAAACAAGAGGGGGGGGGGGAGAACACGTTTTCACAGCTTGCTACGGATGGCTGCGCTGGACTGTCAAACCCTGCCCGCTCCCATCCCCCTTCGTCATGCGGGAGGTTTGGACTAAAAAGTAAACAATCTTCAATTCTGAAGGAACACCCGAACATGTAAAACATTTTACAAACATTTTACAAACATTTTACAAACACTAAATAGCAGGACCGGACTTTAGCATTGTGGGGCCCTATTCGAAACGGATTCGCGGGGCCAAGTTTGGGTAGGGAAGCGGATAATAAGTAAAATTGAAGTGTTTGTAATAGAAAATAAATTCGTCTTTGCATTTTATTCATTCTTTACTACGTACAGAATTACTTTACGAGCGTTGCGTGTAGCGAAGTCATACAGTATATCATAATAATTCTGTTTCCTACATAGATCACGCTCAATAGCAAGAATTACCAACCGTTTCAATCTATCTTTGAGAATTGTTGACCTCAAGTAATTCTTCATTAATTTGAGGCGCGAGAAGCTTCTTTCACCAGATTACACAATTACGGCTGATGCATAATGCCGCGCGTAAGATTGGCGTTTTCCATATTGAATGACACCCCAAAATGACAATTTTTGTCTATATATTTCCGTATATTTTAAGGACTTTTTCGTATATTTTGCGATTTCGGGAGATTTCCAGGAGCTCCTGGTAAATCGACAGGAGGGCGCGGGAATCTGTTTTAAGTTATAAAGTGGTTTAATTTAATAATTTATACACCTTGAATTAGAGCGGGTCCTATGAAAGTGCGGGGCTCACAGCGGTAGCATAGGTTGCAGTGGCCTAAGGCCGGCCCTGCAAAATAGCAGCGTATGCTACGCCGCCGGTCGACTAGTTAATGTATATTTCTTGAGTGCCTGACAGGAAGTGCAATACATTTCAATCTCAAGATAATGTCAGTTTGATCATGATGAGCTCATGAGATTAATTACTAACACAATGAGCCTCACCCATCTTGTGTTTGTTTCACCAGAAAGGGAAGTAAATTCTTAAGTATTAACAGAAGTTATGTAGAGTTTTCGTTACGTTTTCGTTACGTTAGTTATATTTTCAAATCAATTCTCTTGTATAATACTTATAGTCGTCTCTAATTACAAAGCTCATATTAACGCACTCTGTCTGTCTGTGTGTCTGTCATATCAAAAGTTTGTACACGTTATTTTTCCGACACGCAATCTCGGATCAACCTGAAATTTTGCGCAATTATTTCTTTTACCTGACAACACAAGAATCAATCAAATTAGACTAGTAATTGTTAATAAATTACAAGTAAAATTACGTTATTATTACTTAATCAAGCAAGGAAAGAAATAAGACTTGACTAAAGTGGTGTTATAAGCTTAATAAGTCCCCTTTCCAAGGGAAAGAAATAGTACTTAACTGAAATGTTGGTATAAGCTGAATACGTCCTCTTTATAGATTGTCGTCTGAAGCTTATTACAAATTTAATGACATGACTGATCCAAAACAATTGATACATTAATAAAAGCTTTGTTGTTGGTTTTTGTTTTTCTTGAATATTTTTTTTATTATTTTACTTTTTTTTTAACTCCGTTTATTTCTTGTAATTCTTTAATATGTCAAATAATTATTTCCATCAAGCTTGCACAATCAATGTCTTTTGTTACAGTCCAGTTGATTTCTACTTTAGACGGTGTACAAGATGCACTTTGTTTATTCTTTACTGAATACTAAGACTCCTGTGAGTCGAGTGCAGGAACACACTCTGAAAGTGTACTCAAAATATTTTTATCGAAATCATTTTTTTTCCAAATTTTTTTCGAAATTGCCAAATTATTCAGTCATCGTTGATCGTAAGTATTTCTTCATCAAAGTCATGTTTGCCTGAAAGTGTACTCAAAATATTTTGTAGTTTCTACTACTGTCTCTGTTATAGTGTCTCTTGTCAAGTCTACAACTGACACTTTTAAATGCGGAATTTACACTCATAAATCTAATTATTCGTAATTGTTTAGATGTATCAAACGATCTTGGACCAATTCATGTTGTGTGGATCAGTAACATTGACCTACGACAATTTTGTTTTGACTATAAACAATTTTATTGATGAAGTGTAATAAAGATAAACAGAATTATAAAAGTGTTACAGAGCTTATCACATTACACACAGAAAAGAGATTTTGTGACTATGTTTAAATCATCAAAGGAACACATGGACTCAAGTCGCAACACATTGAAAAGTTTTTTTTCACAAGGAAAAGTGTCTCCCCCCCCCCCCCGTTCAGTTAGTGCTTAATAGTTTCATCTGCAAGCGCCTAGACTACGCTGGCACCAACTACACCCCCGCCCCCATTTCCCAAGTTAATATTAAACTGTATTTAAAACAAAAGGTAGAAACAAGTTAAGTTGTAATGAACTCAAGTACACAAGTGATGAACCTCTAGATCCACTTACCTGCAATTGCGGCCTGGATATCGTTCAATAGGAGCAGTAGCAAACACACGTGAGAAAACAAAACAGTCTTTGAACTTTTGTTCATTGTTCGTCTGAGTCGTTTTTCCATGACACCATACAAATAAATAACTAACACCCAATGTAGAGATCTGTTCCCTACAAACCTCTGCTCCGTTGTGAATGTAAAGTCTTATAAGAATCTATGTAAAGAAATCACTTGTCAACTTTCACTCACTGCACGACAACTATGTTGAGAGAGACAGACAATCAAATCAAGCGATGCTTTTGGAGATTTAAAATTAAATGTGAGGGAGAAGAGTAACAAATGTGTCCACTTGAAATAAAAAAACATGTTTACTTTAGCATACTGATGGCCAAAATTATCTTCCTATGAGTCAGAAAAGAGAAAAAGATTTAAAAAAATGAGTATACTCTTGTGAGTACAATTTAAGTGGAATATTACACATTCTAAATCCCCTCCCTCACTGAACTAGATGAAAGAGTTCCAAGCAGTTTGTCACAGCAGTTTCTAGCCAGATGTGATAAGGGAGAGCACCGAGATGGAGATGACTTTGTTCTAAACACGAATGGAATAAATCAGTAATTACGTCACGTTACCAAAACACAAAACGACCTAGCTACTTTGTACGCAGACGGTCACTTAAACTTGGGTTATCTGAAACAAGTTTAATTATTTTTTTGATTGGGAGATAGGATAAATGTGAGTAAGGGCAGTAACTGCAAGTAAGACCTAATGCAAGCTTTCCGTCAAGACACACTAGTGGAGAGCTATTGTTTTAAAAAAAAAGGCACCAATCAAAGTTGAAAGTGTGTTTAAATAGTGTACGTGTTGACCAGTGGCGTAGCTAAGGTATTTGATGCCCTGTGCGGCATTTTCCAAAAAAAAAGTTTTAAAACTGTGAAAAGTTTCTAATTTCGAATAAAGTTTATTCATTATTTAAGCATTGCTATTTCGCAAAGAATGAATTTTACAAAAAAGATACTACAAGTGAATCTCACGTGCTTTCTTTCCGGCTAAATATCTATAATTTTATCGAAATCAGTTTTTTTCCATTAGGTCTTGTTCAATAGACGAAATTGCCAAATTATTCAGTCATCGTTGATGGTAAGTATTTCTTCATCAAAGTCATGTTCGCTTGCTTGCCCCACTTACCGCAATACTAAAAGAAATATGCGAATTAAGATGGCAATATTCAGGTACTGACATTTTCTTTTATAAAACTCTAAAGCTCAATAGATTCTTGTTTTGGAAGTTCGGAGACTTCTGGAGAAACTGCGACAATTATCTGAATTACCAAAAACGAAGTTTGTCTATGATGCTGGGAGAACCATCGAGATTGATTTCCATCTGAAGATTCAATAAGGCAACTAAAATTCAAATTTATCATGACTTTGTTTTTATGGGTTTATTATTTCATGACCACTACGGTCCAAGGAAAGTATTTCCATCAGTAACTCTTTCTTGTGTGTCGAGAGAAAATCTATCTTCATCTTTTTTTAGACTGGCAACGTTTTCTTGTGGCTAATACGTCTTTAAGGCTCTACATGACAATGTACCATAAAATTTTTATCTAGATTTTAGATGTTTAGTGTACTGTGAAAAATAATCTAGAACTATTTGCTTTTTATTCTTTCTGTAGGATTTTTTTTTCGTGAGCACTTATATGACAATAAATTCGTTTTTATTTTGTTGGGACGTGAACGTCTTGGGTCTTTCGGGAATGGGTCGTACTTGGATATTAATTTCACTCCAGGATATCTCTTTAATTTTGTACTGTCAATTCTTCTTCAACTTGTTCGTGATGCCCACGGAGTGCCAGATTCTGCTTTAAGAGACAACGCATGATGTCCAAGATTCTCTACAGATAATCTCTACACGTTTTCCGTCTAGCTTATTGAAATCTCAAGCCTTGATGTCATTATTGTTGCCTAGTCACAGACAAACTTCCCTCCAAGCAAGTGATGTGTTACCTAGTCACAGACAAACTTCCCTCCAAGCAAGTGATGTGTTGCCTAGTCACAGACAAACTTCCCTCCAAGCAAGTGATGTGTTACCTAGTCACAGACAAACTTCCCTCCAAGCAAGTCATGTGTTACCTAGTCACAGACAAATTTCCCTCCAAGCAAGTCATGTGTTACCTAGTCACAGACAAACTTCCCTCCAAGCAAGTGATGTGTTACCTAGTCACAGACAAACTTCCCTCCAAGCAAGTCATGTGTGGCCTAGTCACAGACAAACTTCCCTCCAAGCAAGTGATGTGTTGCCTAGTCACAGACAAACTTCCCTTCAAGCAAGTGATGTGTGGCCTAGTCACAGACAAACTTCCCTTCAAGCAAGTGATGTGTGGCCTAGTCACAGACAAACTTCCCTCCAAGAAAGTCATGTGTGGCCTAGTCACAGACAAACTTCCCTCCAAGCAAGTGATGTGTTACCTAGTCACAGACAAACTTCCCTCCAAGCAAGTCATGTGTGGCCTAGTCACAGACAAACTTCCCTCCAAGCAAGTCATGTGTGGCCTAGTCACAGACAAACTTCCCTCCAAGCAAGTGATGTGTGGCCTAGTCACAGACAAACTTCCCTCCAAGCAAGTCATGTGTGGCCTAGTCACAGACAAACTTCCCTCCAAGCAAGTGATGTGTGGCCTAGTCACAGACAAACTTCCCTCCAAGCAAGTCATGTGTTGCCTAGTCACAGACAAACTTCCCTCCAAGCAAGTGATGTGTGGCCTAGTCACAGACAAACTTCCCTCCAAGCAAGTCATGTGTTGCCTAGTCACAGACAAACTTCCCTCCAAGCAAGTCATGTGTGGCCTAGTCACAGACAAACTTCCCTCCAAGCAAGTCATGTGTGGCCTAGTCACAGACAAACTTCCCTCCAAGCAAGTCATGTGTGGCCTAGTCACAGACAAACTTCCCTCCAAGCAAGTCATGTGTTGCCTAGTCACAGACAAACTTCCCTCAAAGCAAGTGATGTGTTACCTAGTCACAGACAAACTTCCCTCCAAGCAAGTCATGTGTTACCTAGTCACAGACAAACTTCCCTCCAAGCAAGTGATGTGTTACCTAGTCACAGACAAACTTCCCTCCAAGCAAGTCATGTGTGGCCTAGTCACAGACAAACTTCCCTCCAAGCAAGTGATGTGTTGCCTAGTCACAGACAAACTTCCCTTCAAGCAAGTGATGTGTGGCCTAGTCGCAGACAAACTTCCCTTCAAGCAAGTGATGTGTGGCCTAGTCACAGACAAACTTCCCTCCAAGCAAGTCATGTGTGGCCTAGTCACAGACAAACTTCCCTCCAAGCAAGTGATGTGTTACCTAGTCACAGACAAACTTCCCTTCAAGCAAGTGATGTGTGGCCTAGTCACAGACAAACTTCCCTCCAAGAAAGTCATGTGTGGCCTAGTCACAGACAAACTTCCCTCCAAGCAAGTGATGTGTTACCTAGTCACAGACAAACTTCCCTCCAAGCAAGTCATGTGTGGCCTAGTCACAGACAAACTTCCCTCCAAGCAAGTCATGTGTGGCCTAGTCACAGACAAACTTCCCTCCAAGCAAGTGATGTGTGGCCTAGTCACAGACAAACTTCCCTCCAAGCAAGTCATGTGTGGCCTAGTCACAGACAAACTTCCCTCCAAGCAAGTGATGTGTGGCCTAGTCACAGACAAACTTCCCTCCAAGCAAGTCATGTGTTACCTAGTCACAGACAAACTTCCCTCCAAGCAAGTGATGTGTTGCCTAGTCACAGACAAACTTCCCTCCAAGCAAGTCATGTGTGGCCTAGTCACAGACAAACTTCCCTCCAAGCAAGTGATGTGTGGCCTAGTCACAGACAAACTTCCCTCCAAGCAAGTCATGTGTTACCTAGTCACAGACAAACTTCCCTCCAAGCAAGTGATGTGTTGCCTAGTCACAGACAAACTTCCCTCCAAGCAAGTGATGTGTGGCTGAAATGCTTAAACCGCTTGCCTACGGCTTGACCACTTTACAAAGGGAATTGAGTTGGAATCCCGACCCTAGCATGGTTGTGTTTGCTGGGCGGTTGGAAATCTCCTCCCAGATAACCCCTCCCCAACTGGTCCACAAAAGAGATAAAACTATTACTTATTAGTAGCTAGAAATTAAAAAAACAAACATTATAAACATGTCCATAACCAGTGCATTGAACAATGAAGTAACATTTTGTAAGGCTTTAAAAAAAGTGTAAAAGTGGTTGACTTCAGAGATTGAAACAAATCTGGTAAAATTTCATTCCAGCTGGTCTACAGCTTACATTTAATTGATTTAAGAAAGAATACAGGACACAACAAATGACCAAAACAAATACCGGAATATATGTTTGTTTTTATTTATGTAATTACAATATGTAGTTTTACTGAGAAAGATTGCCCTCAGTTTGATGCCCCCCAACCACTTGATTCCCCGTGTGGCCCGCACCACCCGCACATTGCTAGCTATGCCACTGGAGTTGACAACTCTGTATCCTGTTCATCCATTCATCACAGGTCTAAAAGAAAAGAAATGAAACTTGAGTTATGACGACAGAACCGGGGAAGTCACTCTGAAAGGTTATAAAAATTAAGAATTGAGATATTTCTGAAGATTGTTGATCACAAGGGTAGAAAGTAGAAAGGTAGAAAGATATTTATAGATTCTAGATCTATGTGACACATTTGGCGTTTCACCATTTGGATGACTCTGTTGAGGAAGTGCCACATGAACACTGTCCATGTATTAACCCTAAAATTCTGGAGATATGTCAATGTTGTGTCTGATTGTCTGCTTGTAACTTTAAGAATAATACAAAGGACATGAGCAAGTTCTCTCAAGGCAATCTTGACCTGATGAAGTTACAAATGTTATTGTCCTTGAATCTCACCAACACACACACACACAAACACACTATTTGAAGTTTTCTATTTAAATTTATAGAGGGCATATTGACATGACAACATGCTCAGTGCTTTGGTGAGTTTGGTCCAATCTTTGTTGTGGACTAGCTGGGGGGGGGAGGAGGGAATGGGTATCTGACTCTCAGCTCGAGTGTAGGTTCGAA
The DNA here is from genome assembly GCF_947242115.1 of Biomphalaria glabrata. NCBI lineage: Eukaryota > Metazoa > Mollusca > Gastropoda > Planorbidae > Biomphalaria > Biomphalaria glabrata. Next base: position 20,321,214 of record NC_074715.1, read on the forward strand.
CACAGGCCCTCTTACTAAGTAGCCAAGCGCTTTATGCTACTTAGATTGGATTTCTGGCTTAATGCTGATGGTGTGACTGATGTCCTAGAATGACTTAGATAATCGTCTGCCTTGTTAATAGTGTTTATGGTAATAAAAAAGCGATCACGCAGATACCCCGTTCTTTCTACCCCCACCACTTTCCAAAAGGTCCAGACAAGTGATAGCATGATATCGTATTGGGAACGCTAAAAGCATGAAATTGCGCTAAACAAAAACATTTGGTAAAAAAAAATATTTTTAGTCGCACAGATTTATTATTAGTAGTCTTGATTTTTAACAAATTTAATTACATGATTGATCCAAACTAATAGATACACGATACACTAAATATAAACTTTGTTTTTTTAAGTATTTGTTTTGTATTTTGCTTGTGTGTTCTATTCTAGAATAGTGAGCCCAGCATGTTAAATCTATCTATCGCTCAATTTGTTTGATATCTTTTTCTTACGCTGACATTATTTACTGAAAGTATCCTGTTCTGTATCAAAACCTGATCAGCTAATTGATGATGGCCTGCGTAATTATGTATCAATGCCTGGCAGAGAAAGTATAACACTCGGGCTTATGTACAACCTATAAGTAAAATTCAATTTAGTTGCAAACTGATGTTTCAAAACGTTTTTCCAATCTGGCATTCAATTAATTAAAAATGAGGCAAATGAAAAATGTAAGTTCCTTTTGTGTGTGTGTGTAACAATTGAGCAATGTTGAGAACGATTCTTCGCCAACGTTGCTTATTCAAATGTTATCTCCATGTTATGTACATCAACATTTGATAAAAGTTATTGACGGTCGTTGACTTGTAGCACCAAACAATCAAACCGCTGTAGGCGTAATATAGCTTTTAACTAATAAAACTTGAAAAACTCGAATATCTTCTTTGCGAACAATACTAAATATAACTTTTATTATAAAATAATATAGACAAAATCAAGTTTAATATAAGATAAAAATAAATGTCGTAGACTTTAGTAATAATATTCGCTATAATAATAACTCACTACAATAACGCAACCCTTCAGTCTCACGTTCTGAAGTCGTCTCCTAACCTAGACCAATGATGACAGTGCCACCTATGTTGCATTATTCACAACCATACGTTAACCACTTCCTACCGTCACCATAGGACCCCTCAACTCAAGAAAACATTAAGAAACTGCAACAGACACAAAATTGAGCAGTGAGATTCATAACAAACGAATATTCACATTTGACTAGAGTAACACCTTTAGTAAAATCACTAAATTTAGAAAGCCTTCAGGACAGAAGACTCAAAAGTAAAGTAGCAATTATACATAAAACACTGAACCATAATCTTCAAATACAAAAACAAAATTTAATAAAATACTCAGAGACACAAAGATAAAGGCACATTCCACGTTCCATATGCTAGGACAAATTTGTACAAATACTCCTTCTTCCCTAGTGCTATTAGAACATGGAATGGGTTGCCTGAGCTAGCCAGGAAAACCCGTGACTTGGCAGAATTTAAGTCATTGGTTAATATGCATGACTAAATGCATGACGCGTAGGACGTAATGATCTTCTTTTTGAAGTAACGTCTGTATTATATAAGATAAGATAAGATAGTAACACTAAAACAAACTCCACAAAAATGAGTTGAATAATTCCAAAGAAATGTTTGGATAAAGCTAAACAAATGTCTCAAGCTCTGGTTATATTTGTTGTTCATTCTGAGACTAGGTGGCGGCCTTCACTTCTAATGACGTCAATTATGTACAGGTTAAAGGTTGATTCAGACGATCTATCTCAAGACGCAGTTTCTCTCTGGAGCTCTCATAATACTGGTTCTGTTGCTGGAGAACTGCTTCGTACAGCCCGGCCACTCTGGTGTAGTAGGCCATCTTGGCCACATTGGCGTTGATCTCATTCTGGAGATACTGCTTGTATAGTGGATCATCAGCGCTTTTGAGTCGTCTGATGACAAGGGTATTCCATGACAGTTTTTCATTTATTATAACACCTTGGTATTTTGCGTTTTTAGTCTGTGTTACTGGCTCTCAATGAGCTGTGATCCTATCACATGTCTGGGCCAGTTGGGAAAAGGTGGGGGGGGGGGGGAGAGAGAAAGAGGTTCCTGGGTTACCGTAATCGCTTTTTAAATGTATAAACAAAAATTGTTCAATCAGCGCTCAATCCTCCTCAAGGGAACTAATTCAACTTATAAAACTACAACTGTCAAATACAATTTTTTTTTCTTTGTTCAATACCAAACAAATAATTAATTACCAATTGTTAAATAACTAATAGGTAATTTTATTGATTCTTGTTTTGTAAGGTACAAGAAATATTTGTGCAAAATTTCAGCTTGATCCGAAATAATGTGTACAAATTTTTTACCAGAGAGAGTCATTTGATATAGGCTTTGTAAGAAATGCAACAGTTTGTGCCTTTGATTGAGAAATATAAACTTACCTTTATGAAATTCAAAAATGAATGGGTATATAACCTCTTGGTCATCACGGAAGTCAGATCTTAAAACTAATCTGCCAGAGTTGAGTTCGATAGTTGCAGAGAGTTCACCTGGCTTAGTCTTTTGATTCTCTCGGAACCAAGGACTGAAAAAAGAATGATATTTCATAATGTTTGCAGTTCAACAGTCATCAATGTAGGTCTACTAACAGTTTACTCGTATACAAAACCATCTTAAATACGTAATACATGGAGACTTTAAAAGTCTTATTTCATTTCAACGCCGCGGACACTTTTACAACGACATACTTTTGAGCCAACAATATTACATTAAGAAATAGCAATAAAGCAATAACCATTCTAATAAAAACAAGGTTACAAAGACAACTTGTGTGGAAACACAAACTCAAAATCGGCCCCCGAAGTGTTCTACCTAGAGTCTTCAGCATGATTCGAACACAGGACTTCTGGTTCCAAGTGCTTTACCACTCAGCCACAGCATCTCCATATATTCATTTAGCGTACAATGATATTTTTAAAATAATAATTATTAACCTTATCAGTACATTCAAAATTAATAACATGTAATAAAGAGAAACTAAAAAAGATTTATTCTTCTTACAAAATTAGATAAATTGGCAACACGAAAAATAAAATTCTTGACCTATTTTAGTTAGGTAGTGAGCTAGTTAGAAATGACTTGAAAGACTTGGAGTAGGTCTAGTTGGACCAGACATTCCCCTCACAAAATAAAAAATTAATATCTCCATTGTCATTTGTCATACAAACTAGACATAGATCTAGCTAGATCTAGACCTAGTTTTAGATTTAAATCTAGATTCAAGATCTAAGTCTAGGTCTAGAACTAGATCTAAGTCAAGATCTAGAAATAGATATAAATATCAAGAAATATACTCAGGAAAGACTAAAAAATCATTCAAGCACTTAACATACACGAAATGCAGCAATTCTTAAGTTAACACGGCATAAAGTTATATAAGACATTTTGTACATGTGTCAAAATATTTACACTTTTAGTCTTATTGTCATAGATGTTTCTAGAATATGTTAGAATGATGCCGTTCTTGTCTGTCTGCAATGATTTTATAATCATAATGTCTTTAGTCAGTATAGTGTATTCCACAATCCATTATAACGGCAACAGAAAATTCATTCAAAATAGGAATTCCTGTTACAAGTGACTTAGACTTAAACCAGATGTAATGGTTTGCTTGGCTGGGTAAGTGACATTTTATTCTATAGGCAATTTCTTTACAAAGTATCCAGACACTGGAAATATTTTATCACATTTTAAAGAATTCAGATTTTCTTCTATCAGACCAGTCTTTGCAGAGTTAGCAATGAAAGCTTTGGAATCCTCTACAATCACTAATAACAAAACATTTTGAAGATGTGTTTTCCAGACTGATAATCCTAATTAGTCATTGAACTTGTTTCTAATATGAAAGCTGGGCTATTGAGTCTGCTGAATAGTTGTTATAAGATAAAGCTGTTTATTCTGGTTTCTGGTTCTTGAAGTTGTTTTATAAAACAAACAGGTGTGTTGAAGGAGATGGCAAGGAATCAAGAATAATTATTGTCAACATAATTAAAGCTTTTCTTTTGCAAACACACTCACGCCTTGAATGCCCCTGATTTTATTCTTTGAATTTAGGCTTTCATAAGTAATGGAACCTAGCTTGTCGCTAGTGACTATAACAGTAGCTTTCGATGTGCCACAGAAGCTACGTTCTGCAAGTCAGGGAACATCAGTTGGATTCACTTTATCATGCTAAGAGAGAGATTATGCTCAACTAGTATTCATTAAAACTTCTGCCCTTCTCAATTTCATCTCAAAAGAAATCTCTCCTGAATTTGGTCGTTTACAAAAAAATCGAATCAAAATTTAGAATAGATCTAGATCTGTAGGCAGCTTTAAATTTAGTAGTAGTTGACTTTTTTTTTTAATGTGCTTAGAGTTATTTTTAAGGTTTAACAATCCCACCGAATTGTAGGCTCTATCGTGAATGAGAAATACTAGATCTCTATCTATATCAAAGAACAGCCCATCTGGCCCTTTTTTTTTAAATTTTAGATTCCATAAAGGATAAGAAATAATATCAATAAATCTTTTCATAAGACGGCAAAAATTGCTGCTTTTGAGTGGATCCAGATCTAGTTACAGATATCTAGATTCTTGAGCTACTAGACATAGTCTGTAGTCTACATTTATAATAAGTTGTAGGCTACTTTGATCTAGATTAGTTGTAAATCTAAGTCTAGTACACATCTGGTAACATCTAGAGCTAAACTAGAATTAGTTTTAGATCTATATCTAGAATAATCTTAATTCTAAATTTACGTAAATTCTAAAATGCGCGAAAAAAAAAAGCTATAGGCCTAGGCCCTAAGTATCTCGTGGTAGATCTAATAAGAATAGTCCATTTCAAGGCATTGACTCACTGATCTATATATATGATTATCAAGAACTAATTTTTTTTTAAAGGGGGAAATACGTATTTCCAGATGATCAACCGTACTCGCGTATTTTCGTGTGTCCATTTGCGAACAAAATAAGCAAGATGCGTACTTGAAGGCAACTCTGCTTTCGGAACAGAAAAAAGTAGCCGTTACATTAGAACTTTGAATGATCTAAAATACCATGATGTCCGATTTTCATTTTCTCTTCTAGTTTCTGAAATCTAAACGGGACAGACGGACAGACAGGCCACACAAAACTAATAGCGTCTTTTCGCCTTTCGGGGGCTGCTAAAAAACTAGTAAAAATATTTTTTGAGAGCCTTGTCCATCCATCAAAGTTTTTTTTTTTTTTTACCCGATGAAAAGATTCAAGCTAATAAGAGGAATTGTAAAAAAAAAATATATATATATTTTTTTTTTTAAATCCTAAAAAGTTTTCATCGCGTGAGCAATTTGTAAAGTTAAAAAAAAAATACTTTAAAAAAAAGAGACATCTTATAGATTACTATAGAGAAGATAGACTACAGAGCGATTAGTTTGCTCTTCATTACAAACGAATGATAGAACTTTTTGGGGGATTTTTGGATTTTGAGATTTTAGTACGCCCCTGAGTCCATCCAAAACTAATGACTACCTACTACAATAGCTGGGAAAAGTTTATTTTTTTCGCTGTGCTGGCCACGAAACACCCTCGTTAAAAATCGGCCATAGCAACAGATGACGTTTACATCATTTGACCTTGAGATCACAAGGTATTACTACTTATTCTTTCTAATTGACTGTAATCACATCTTATCCATCAATTAATGATGTAGGTCTAGAACTTACGTTAGTTTCGTACTAATTGGTGTATTTTCAGTCCAGGTCCAGTTTGATCCAGTATTTTCAGATCTGGTCAGCCCCACCCACCACCTCTTGTCATTTATTTTATTGTTCGCTATAAAATATTGTTGTACATCATCCTGGAGAGGAGAAGACCCAGAAAATGTTTACTGTAGTGTAGTGCTGCTATAGTGTGTATATTTAACACACACACATATATATATATAATTGAATGTAAGTTATATGTATGTATGTAAGTATATTTGTATATATGTATGTATGTAGGTATGTTTGACTGACATAGAAGAGAGCACCTAGCACCGGGCGGCCTCAGAACGAGACAGAGATTTATTATACAGGCTTTGAGACCAAAAAAAAATCTTCAGAGATTACAGACAGTAGACCGCGGAAAGAGAACCCAAAGCAGCCAGCGGCCGACAACTGTGCTGGGTTTGGCAAACTATGTAGATCATAGCTAGGACTGCGTATTCATATACTCTTTGGACTCTAAGAGAATTACTATTATCTTAATTTTATATAGAAATTGATTAGGTTTACTGACTGGTATTGGGTAGTAAAACAGTAAATAGTTCCCACTTACCTTCTCAGTTTGACTTAATAGAACAGAAAGTTCAGCATTGTCTGATTGACATTTCTCTACAGCATCAGTCCATGTTGCTTCTTCTTCCACAAATTTATAACATCCTCTGTGGAGTTTGGTCCAACCAACAAGTGACATTGACATCTTCCTCTGCGAAAACAATTTATATTTTTTTTTACATTTTTAAAAGTCTTTTTTTGTTAAAGCAGACTTCATACCTAGGTATTTTAAAATCACAATTTCTTTTTGAGTTTGTCGTGTTTTTTTTAAAAAGTTAACGTTTATAATTTGGACTAAAATCAGTTGGTCACATCGAAACTGCCCATAGAGGGCGAGTCCAACTTTAACAAAAACATAGATTTTTTTCTTGAAACAAAATATTTTTTACACTATTCTATTAGTCAACTAAGACTAAGACTAAGACTAAGACTGCTCTATTGATCCTTACGGAAATTTGTTGTGATTACAAGGACTCGTTTCTCATATAAAGACAACACAACAGAAAAATACACATAAATACAACAGACAACTAAAATATCAAGGTGAGATCATAGACATAAATAAATATAGACTGGCCGATAATAGAGTTTTATGAAACGAAAATTTGTGACTTGCATTTCTGTGTATTTTATTTATGTCTAGGAGTTTTGTTTAATCTCTAAGACTGAAGATCATGCAATTTTTCAATTTTTCAGAATTCGGAAATCCGAATACAATAGATATACATGTTTTCAAGTTACATAAAGTTATTTCCTTTTTCCAGTCTATATTTATTTATGTCTATGGGTGAGATATAAAAATGTTTCAGGAAATCCCGAATGACTGAAGTGTCTGAACCCTCGTAGTTAATGGGATTTCTTTTAAGCGTCCATGGCAACAAAATGGCTATCAAAAAAGATGATACAGTTGCGTTTCTGTTTCTCTACCGTGCAGTCTGACCGTATGCCTACCAAAGGGAGAGCAAAACTTCATATTTCACGAAAAAAAAATAGGTACGTGACCATTTACTGGGGAGGGGGAGATGCGAATTAGTGTACACTACTTTGTTAGTGTGTATGTCTTTGTGTATAAAAGTGCTTGCGCGTGTGTTGTGTGTCTGCTTTACGACTAGATGGCCTGTTTCGTGCATGTGTGTCGCACTTTTTTTCGGTACTGTTTTAAGTTACACATTTTATTTTTGTTCAATTTAGCTGAGTTTTGAACAGAGCAGAGTTCTAGAAATATGTGAGTCATTTATCATCTATAAAGTAACTTCAAAACGTAAATCCCTCGCGTGTTGATGGGCAAGTGAGCGCATTGTTTGTGTGTCTTAGTCTCTTCTCATCAAATAATGCAACTTCCTATTAAGATCTGGATCTAATTAGTTTCCTTGTGTGTATTTCGTTCATCTCGTTGTATTGGTCAGAATACAATTCATTTTATACTAGGCTTCTTAGGCCTACTAAAATTACTGTAACATATCCTCTGTTGGCAGGATTTATCTAAGGAAGATAGAGCATACGATCACTGGAAACAGTGGCGTAGCTAGGAATGTGCCATCATTTGGGCGCCTGGGGGGGGGGTGACCTCGTTGGGGTCCCAGCATATTGGGTAACATTTAATATTTCATGTAAAAAAAAATTCGAACACTCATTGGGGACCCTTCTCAAGTAAGGGCCCGGGGGTATTTTCTAATCTCCCCCCCCCCACCCTAGGTACGCCACTGACTGGAAAGATGAGAGTCCTATTGAGCTGTGACATGTTTAGCTTAAAATGTCACTTTTACAACATTCACAGACCTTTCTTTTCAAACTGACGAGTCAGTGACGAGTAACTCCACTTATGCTGTAGATTTTTAAGAGCGGTTTGTCCCATACAAAAACAAAAGAAATAATTATGATTACGCCCTGCTAGCTCACAATGAACATGATCTCCAGATCGATGTCAACGAATTCGCATACGCTCCCGCCTCTTTTGTTTATCTATAAACTTCGGGAAAACAGAAATCATGTTCCAAAAGTCAAAAATTAAAAAATATTCAGCCCCAAAGATCCCCTCAAATGGACAGCCGTTAACGTTGTAGACCACTTCACATATCTAGGAAGCGTAAATTATAAAAGCTATGAAGGACAAAAATACAACTAACATTGTTCTCTTCTGAAACAATGTGATAGATAACCTCCCCTCTCTGTTCTAGACTTTAGCCACAACAGGAAGTGCAATACATTTCAATCTCAAGTTAATGTCAGTTTGGTGAGCTCATCAGTCACGACTACTAGGCAAAGAGATTAATGACTAACACAATGTGCCTCACCCAGTTCTTTGTTTGTTTCACCAGAACGGGAAGTAAATAGTGAAGTATTGACTAGAATTATGTACAAATAATGTTTACGTTTTTATTTTCAAATCAATTCTCCCGTTTGATACGTGTAGTCGTCTCTAATTACAAAGCTTATATCAACGCACTCTGTCTGTCTGTCTGTCTGTCTGACCAAAAGTTTGTACACGTTATTTTTCCGACACGCAATCTCGGATCAACCTGAAATTTTGCGCAATTATTTCTTTTACCTGACAACACAAGAATGTATATAAAATTAAGTAACCACCAACGGGAAATACTGCATTCCTTACTAATCTATCTTCTGACTCGAAGACAAGCCTTATTATTATTATTATTATTATTATTATTATTATTATTGGTAATAGTATAGTATAAGATGAATTCGTCCACTTTCTCAGAGAAAGAAATAGTACTTGGCTGAAGTGGTGGTATAAGCTGAATAAGTCGTCTGATGCTTATTGCAAATTTAATTTTATGACTGATCATTGATACATTTAATATAAGCTTTGTTTTCTTTTTTTTATATTATTTTTTTTTTTATTTTGCTTGTGTGTTTTTTTTTAATTCTGTTTATGTCATGTAATTCTTTAATATGGCAAATAATTCTTTCCATCAATCAATGTCTTCTATTACAGTCCAGTTTATTTCTACACAAGACGGTGTACAAGACGCACTTTGTTTATTCGTTCATATCTTATCTTATCTTATACAATATAGTAAACTCTTTACTGAATGGTAAGACTCATTTGAGTCGACTGCAGGAACACATGCTGAAAGTGTACTCAAAATATTTTGTAGTTTCTACTACTGTCTCTGTTATAGTGTCTCTTGTCAAGTCTACAACTGACACTTTTAAATGCGGAATTCGCACTCTTAAATCTAATTATTCGTAATTATTTAGATGTATCAAACGATCTTGGACCAATTCATGTTGTGTGGATCAGTAACATTGACCTACGACAATTTTTTTTAGACTATAAACAATTTTATTCATGAAGTGTAATAAAGATAAACAGAATTATAAAAGTGTTACAGAGCTTATCACATTACACACAGAAAAGAGATTTTGTGACTATGTTTAAATCATCAAATGAACAGATGAACTCAAGCCCAGAACACATTGAAAAGTGTTTTGTCTTTTTTTTCACAAGGAAAAGTGTCTCCCCCCCCCCCTCTGTTCAGTTAGTGCTTAATAGTTTCAAGTGCTTAGACTACGTTGACATCAACTACACTCCACCCCCCATTTCCCTAGTTAATATTAAACTGTATTTAAAGCAAAAGGTAGAAACAAGTTAAGTTGTAATGAACTCAAGTACACAAGTGATGAGCCTCTAGATCCACTTACCTGCAATAGCGGCCTGGATATCGTCCAATAGGAGCAGTATCAAACGCACGTGAGAAAACAAAACAGTCTTTGAACTTTTGTTCATTGTTCGTCTGAGTCATTTTTCCATGACACAATACAAATAAATAACTAACTCCCAATGTAGAGATCTGTTCCCTACAAACCTCTGCTCCGTTGTGAATGTAAAGTCTTATAAGAATCTATGTATAGATATATTTGTATTTCAACTTTCACTCACTGCACGACAACTATGTTGAGAGAGACAGACAATCAAATCAGGCGATGCTTTGGAGATTTAAAAATAAATCTGAGGATAGAAAAGTAACATGTCAGAGAAATGTGTCCACATGAAAAAAAAAATTAACATTAGCATATAACTGATGGCCAAAATGATCTTCCTATACGTCAGAAGAGAGAAAATAAAAGGTTTTTAAAAAATTAGTTTAGTGAGTAAAAATTAAGTGGAATACTCTCCCTTGCATCTCCCCCCCCCTCCCTCACTGAACTAGATGAAAGAGTTTCAAGCAGTTTGTCACAGCAGTTTCTAGCCAGATGTGATAAGGGAGAGCACCGAGATGGAGATGACTTTGTTCTAAACACGAATGGAATAAATCAGTAATTACGTCACGTTATCAACACACAAAACAACCTAGCTACTTTGTACGCAGAAGGTCACTTAAACCTAAGTTATCTGAAATGAAACCTGCAAAGGGCCAAATTAAGTTTTTATTGCGAGATGGGATAGATGCGAGTAAGGGCAGTAACTGCCAGTATGTCTCAGTGCACTCTTGCCACACTAAGGGCGAGCTATTAGTTTAAAAAACAAAGGCACCGACCAAAGATGAGAGAATGTTAAATGATGGTGTTTAAATAGTGACCACTCTGTATCATGTGTCTCCATTCATCACAGATCTTGCTGAAGAGAAATGGAACTTGAGTTCTGAAGACAGGTGCGGGGAAGTCACTCTGACAGGTTACACAAATTTAGAATTGAGACGTTCATATAGATCACAGTGGTAGAAAGATATTTATAGATTCTAGATGGATGAATCTGTTGAGGAAGTGCCACATGAACACTGTCCATGTATTAACCCTAAAATTCTGGAGATATGTCAGTGTTGTGTCTAATTGTCTGCTTGTAACTTTAAGAATAATACAAAGGACATGAGAAAGTTCTCTCAAGGCAATCTTGACCTGATGAAATTACAAATGTTATTGTCTTTGAATCTCACCAACACACACACACACACACACTATTTGAAGTTTTCTATTTAAATGTATAGAGCGCATCTTGACATGACAACATGGTCAGTGCTTTGGTCCAATCTCTTCTGTGGACTGGCTGGGGGTCTTAAGACTCTCAGCTTAGTGGAAGTTCGAACACAAGCCCTCTTGCTAAGCAGCCAAGCGCTTTATATCTCTTAGACTGGATTTCTAGTTTAAGCCTGGTGGTGTGATTATGTCCTAGAATTACATAGATAACAAATTACTATTAATAGTGCAGTGTACCTTGCTGAGTGTTGTGGAAATAAAGGCTGTCACTCTCCCTGAAAACCTTTTTCGTTAGTTCTTTTTTATCGAACTAATTCTGTACTATTGGTCTTCTAGCATTGCCATGAGGAGGTAATACATGACACAAAGTTGAATGTCAGGATGAGCACTAACCTAGATAAAACTACTGTTTTGTTTTATTAACTAATGATTTTCACATCCAGAAATGCTAATTTTTCAAAATTTGTTTTGAAGAGGTAAAGAAGACGATTAATTAATATCTTACACTTAACTGTTTTCATAGTTCTCTATCTCTTCCTGCTACAAGAGTGAACAGAATTATTTTGAAGGCATATAATGACCTATGTTTGCATTGTAGATATTAAAAAAGGTCCAAATATAACATTTCGAAGCAAACAACAAATGTATCTATAACAACACAAAATGCTTATATATAGTGTCATTTTAATTGCCATTTTTATTTTATTTTATCTGGTTAACAAATAAAAAAAAAACAATATCAATTATGATCAGTATACGAAATAAAATCTCTTTAATATATGTTTGAGCTTGAATCCATGTTTTGCAAATTTTTGATAAAAATAAATATTTCTTAGAGTTTTGTGAGACCACTATTAATCGGAGGAACTAGGCAGCTGCCTAGTTTGTCTATGCCTAAGGCCAGCCCTGACTGTAGGGTGTAAACACAGATCATTAAGTCAGTGAGAATAAAAGTTTATGAATCATATACTGTTATCCTTAGCTTGTTGATAATGATTGCCTAGACTAAAAGTAGTCAAAACAATACTGATGGTATTCCAGCTTAGGTTAGCCAGACCGTGAGATCATTAACAGAATGTGTGGCAAAAATATTTTTTTTACACTGAGAGATGAAGATATCACACACAAAAAATTTAAAAATTGCAAATTGACTAGTCACATGAGTTGTGGTACAACATACTGTGGACATAGATACAGAGAAATGATTCTTAAAAAGATTCTTTGCAGATGTCTAGCACAAAGCAAAACACTCTACCAAGACATGCTTAATACATAAATATAAAGTCTAGTGTGTGCGTTGTGGATCCACTGTGCAATGTTGTAGATGTGGAGATGTTACAAATAAAAATTTATGTTAACCATCAAGTCATAGAATAATGTATATTACTGTGGAATGTATAGAGTTTAGTCCCCAATTTATTTTTTTTAAAAAGCTTATCAAAGGGAAAGAACTGCTAACTATTTCAACATATAAAAAAAAAATGGATTAATCACCAATAAATAATTAACTAACAATTATTAAACTCTTTTATCACAACCTTAAAAAAGTAATTATCAATAACTGTATACACCTAATAAGACAAAGAGCATTATTACATGGTAAACCCCACATACAAACAGAAATGTTATTTAAAAGTTTGTTACATTCAATTTCCTCATTTAAAAAATGACTAAACATGTTTGGCTTCTTTTCATAAAAAAAAAAAAAAAAAAAAAAAAAAAAAAAAAAAAATTTAGAATCGAGAAATAAAAAAAAATCTTAAATGTAGAATTATTACAAAATCTGACTATTTCATACAAAAAGTCAATGTGAATTATTTCTTCCTATACAGTATCAGTGTTTCTGCTTTATAGAGTTTCCATCTCTTACAGTATGTAGTGATTTACTCCTTGTACAGGCCTTTCTGAATGAGGTCTCTCCACACATGACCATCTGGCCAACAGAAGGCTGCCCTAGAGTCTTGCTTCATGTCAATACTGTACCCAGGGACCTGGTTTAATTACAGTTACAGAAAAGTTACCAGGGAAAAAGATGAAAATTAAAATCATCTTGTAAAACATTCTTACTACATGTAACATTATTTGGTCCTTTAAAACAAGATCAACAACAATGTCTAATATGGGGGGAGGGGGAAGAAGAGAGTTGCACTGTTGGAATCTCCTCTCCCTGTCCCAGTATCTGCCTTCATGTCTAAGTGTAAACTAGAAATGCGAAAGAAATATAAAATGCTGTTTTTTTCAATAGCTTTCTTTTAGTTAGAAAATGTTTAGTCTTTGTTTCCGTTGATATAATGACATTGGATAATTGTAAATCAATAATACCACAAAACAAACACAGAAGTTTGTTTTGAATCCATGATCACCTCTGCAAAAGAATAATAAAATGTCAAATCCGGGTAATTTGACCAGCTGCACAGCTTTATTTAGTCAGAATCCTAAAATAAAAAAGAAAATCTACTATACAGTAAAGTCTGGTTAATAAGGCCAAAACGTTAGCTCCCAACATGGTCTGATTAATGATCATTAGCCATAGCAAGAAGCAAATGAAGTGATTATGTTTTCAAAATTTATTGAGTTGTTTCTCATTTAGTACTCTTTTGTATAGGAATGAAAAAAAACACATAGGGCCTACAACATAAAGGTTAATGAGATCAATATTAATTACTACTTCCAAATCATAGCGATATTGGGTTCAAGTTTTTAATGGAAAGTCAGACTTGAAAACTGTTTCAACCAAATGCTAATTGAAGTCAATAGGAATCTAGTGAATGGGTCACTTAATTATATAACATTGACTTTGTATTTGCATGGATTAAAACAAATTTTAGGAGTTTGGTTCGGTGGAAGATTAGTGCGCAGTAATATCTAATTAGTTGTTCCATGAACCATTGGAATGATGAACTAGTAGGCCATGAATTAATAAATAAAAAAGAAAAACTGATTTATGAGCTCTTCTTGGTAACAAAAATATTCTTTAATAACATCTCTATAAGCTTTAGACTCTAATTTGAAACAAGCAAAAGAAAAACGATTTTTTTTGTTAAAAAAGCTTATCAAAGGGAAAGAACTGCTAACTAATTCAACATATAAAAAAAATGGATTAATCACCAATAAGAAAAAAAATTAACTAACAAGTGAATTGTTTTTATTCAATCATATCTTGTCAGGCAGGCCTACTATGAATAATTGTGCAAAGTTTTAATTTAATCTGAGAATGGGAAACATGAGAAAAAATATGTTCAAACTTTTTACCAGATTGAGTGAGTTGATATAAGCTTTTTAAAACAGATACAAAGATGGACCATCAATTGATCTCTGGTAATGTTAGTCTGAAAAGATTTCACAATTTTTTAAAACAATGTATTGTTTTTTTGCCTTATACTTCCTATTTGTGCAAAGCAGGATTTCCATATTATGTTGCAACAAAGTCAAAGTCTACCAAATATTTGAATTAAACTTGCCAATATCTTGCCTAGTTTCAAGAAGTTATGCTCTTCAAGATTGCAGTAGTATCACCTTTATTTGTTCATGTTTATATGCATATTTTATTTTAATACATGACAAGGAATAATGCGAAGCTTAAAATAAGAAACATTAATATAATTTTATTTAAAGAAATGGGAAACAATTCAGCCTAACAAAAGCAGAGTGTTCCAATAAATTCTATGAAAAAAAAATCTTTGGACCATGTTGTAGTGTTTGCAGTTTTGATGCGGAGACCATGGCAGTCTGTAAAGCCTTAAAGCTCATTGACTCTCAACTCGAAAAGGGAAATTTGAGGGCAACACACATTGTTGTGGTCACTGACTCAAAATCTGTACTACAGGCTTTGCAAAGCCCTAGACCATGGCCCCCCAATATCAACACTGTCATCATGGCCTTACACAATATAAAGCAGGGCTATGGCACCCCTGTAATAATAAAGTGGGTACCAAGTCACATAGGTGTGAGTGGCAACACTATTGCAGACTCCTTGGCCCACCAGGGAGGGCAAATTCCACTAACTGAACAGGCTGTAAGTTTTCATCATGCTCTGGCTATAATTCAAAAAGCAGATAATGGAAAAGTGGTTTGAGTGCTGGGACAAGTCCCAAAAAGCCCGTGGAGTCTGGGAGCGCATGAGGTGCCCTGACCGCACTTCCCGTGATGGAGGCTGTCCAGGCCTGAGCAAGCTATTATAGCACAGTGCAGAACAGGCCACAGTTCTGTTGGCTCATATTTCTCACGGCTATGGCCAAATTTTGATTCACGGTGCCCCCGCTGCAGGTAAGAAGAGGAAATCGTGCCTCATATTCTGTTTGACTGCCCTAGACTTGCTGATCTCTGCCTCGACAGGTCTGGGAAATCAAAAATTCTTGACGTGTATGCACTAAGCAAGACAGCAGGGTTTTTGTCCAGGGCTTTTTAAAAGAGAGGATATGAGCTTCTCAAGCCCTCACTCTAATGGAGTTTGATGGTGATGATGATGATGAATGTGTGAAGTGTTGCATTAAAGAAAAACTTTGGGAAATGCTGTGTTTTTATATATTACAGATTGGGTATGCAGTTATTGAACAGAAAAACAAATATTCTGTGCTGTTTTACTGTTCTTTGACCGTCAGCTACCGTACTTATCATAGTAACTTAAATGAAATTAAAACTCTTTCTGTGCCCCTCTTTGAAAAAGGC
Source organism: Biomphalaria glabrata (assembly GCF_947242115.1). NCBI lineage: Eukaryota > Metazoa > Mollusca > Gastropoda > Planorbidae > Biomphalaria > Biomphalaria glabrata. The sequence continues at coordinate 20,337,198 of NC_074715.1, forward strand.
AAAGCCTTCAACATCTAGCTTTCAGAAAGAAACAAAACATCGTATTCTAAGCTGTCACTTTAAGCAGGTCTTTCTCTTAGTTTTTAACTTCTAGATTACAAAAGTTACTTCAAAATTTATCTCCTACGCATTTTATGTGTCAATCCAGTCATGCATGGTAATCAGTGACAAGAACTGTACAAAATTAACAATGAACACTTGGGTAAAAAGTTTTAAAAACCAACAGAAGCAAAAAACATTTTAACAAGTTAAAATAGCATACTACTTCTGCCTTAGTATCCAAACTTAGATTGTATTAAATTACAATCAAATTGTCACATTCTAAAATCTATTTATATTCACCTCTGGAGCAATATAACAGCCATCTCTGATTTTACAGGGAGTCTCAAAATGTTCATGCAAGTGATCTGTATATTCAATCATTCTGAGGCAAGTAAAAAAATAACCAAGCAAAAATCTTTTTAAAAGTTTATCATTTTTATTGCCGAAAATTATTTGAATAGTAACTGAAAAAAAAAGTTTGTAAGTAGACTTCTCTAAGTATATTTGTATGATTCATTTCAAAGGCATTCATATAATACCAGCTGTTTCTCTGGTGTAGTTTTCAAATTGGTTTTAGAGGTATGAGCACTTTTAAACATGCTATTTTACACACACATCCCATCTCATTAATCATACAAACCTTTTCTCTAAAGATCCAGATACACAGATGTAGTCAAAGATAGATAAATGTTGGACATATTCACACAGACCTACACCTCCAGCATGGGGACACACTGGAACTAAAGGGAGATAAATGTTGAAATTAAAAGAATTAAAGATATAAATATTCAAATTAAAAGAATTAAAGATATTAAAATGAATAAAGGATTATATATTTAATGTGAAATTGCAAAGCTTAATCAGTAAAAATAAAGAAAGATATTGAGTGTATCTCAAGGGAGGAAGAGGGGAGGAGAATATAAAGAATAATATAAAGGATGATTCAAAACCTATTGTACAAATATATGAATCACAAAAAGCAATCATAACACATGAGGATCCAAATAGTTGTCGGTATGCATTAATTTCCATTATTTATCATTATTTTTAGATTTGAAGTAAATATAAAATATTTGTCTACTTTAAGACTTGTTTAAGAGATGGTATAAACCTAAATAAGTCTGAAATAATGTGCTTATAAAATCATATACATTACTTACTGAAATCTTCTATTATTGAAATATTAATAGTGTTTATTTAATTTTTTTATATTTAAAATTTAAAAAGTGTCTTGTATCTTCAAAATACTAGATGAGCTACCTCCATATTTTTTAGCCAGTAAAATCACAGCAATGTTTTCACTGACACCTCCAAGTCGGCAGCTGTCAATCTGACAAAACTGCATGGCGCCAGCTTTGAGGAACTGTTTAAACATCACTCTGTTCTGGCACTGTTCTCCTGTGGCTACACCAATACCCAATGGCTTTAATGCCTGGAAAGACAATTAGTGGAAATAAATATTTAATTTACTGACAGAAATAAATTTCAATTAAAACATTTGTTTGTCTCCATTTCAATTCATGTGCCTCCTTCCTTGCTTTCTTATTAATCTCTTGTGTAACAAATACAAAAAATCAAACAACCAGTTAATAAAAAGATGTTTTATTTCAATTACTTACTTTTACTAATTATCACTATGTTTTTTTTTGTGGATGTTTTTACAGGAATGCGACTCAACAAAAAAATTATAGCATAAAAAAAATTGCATCGCTACATAAATAATCATAAGAATCAAACTAATAAGAATTTAGTTGACATTAGCTACAGAATAAGTTTTATATCACAGACTGAATGGGTTAGAGCTACAGAATTTAAAAGCTGAGACTTTAACAATCTTCTATAACACCATCCACTTTTTTAAATCAACAACATTCATTTAAAGATCTATCATAACAATCATACCATGATCTAGCACTTACATCACAATTTGAAAACCAAAGAGCAGTGACAGAATAACTTTTTTGGTTAAATACTCTGACAATTTATTTCAATACAAAAAATTGAAGTCTGACCTTGGCTATTTCTGCATGGCCTAACACATCATCAGGTGATGTGGGCTCCTCAATCCAAGTGATGTTAAAATGAACCAATTCTCGCATCCAATCAATAGCTTCCTGCACCTCCCATTTCTGATTAGCATCCACCATCTTAAACAAACATATACAAAGGATACATTTAATTGACAAGATTTTATGAGAATGGCTGAACTCTATATATTTTTAGTTAGAAATTTGTTTTCAAATTATGAGTTATTTTTTTATTCATTTTTTGAAATCTATCTTAATAAGCAAATCAACACTAAAGTAAGGCAAACCATGCCTATATTATATGCACAAGCATTCATTCTGTATAAAAGTCAATATCATTAACAAATCAAAAACTCTGTGCATTGCAAAAGTATAATTAGCTGCTCATCTCGAAACAAAATATAGCCTGGTCTTGATTTTAGAAATGAAGTTTGAATTAAAAAAATAAATAAAATGTTTCTTATATTTACCAACAAGTTATCAGGACCCATTGTCTGGCGCAATATTTTTGCTCTTCTTTTATCATCTTCCAGGTCAGAGCCAACTTTCATTTTGAACCTTTCAGTAAAGAATTACATTTGTTACTTGTTTTGTTTAATGACAATAAATATACATTAACACTAGAGCATACAATCCATCACCTGTGCTGTCATGATTATAAAACATTCATTGCTTGATATTGAGAACACATGAATAGTAATATGCTGGTGTATCTATAGATCATTCATTGTTTAATAATAAGAAGACATAATTTGTTGTCAACTTACTAAACAAACAAAAAAACAAAACTTTTAAATGAATTAATTGTTATGCACATCCTTGTAAACAAACAAACAAACAAACACTTATCTGTCAACCTACAATACAAAGACAATATTGAAATACAGGAGCTTTTGAATGACTAGTATGTCTAAATCAGTATATATTTCAAATTCAAGCAAATACAAAACTTTGAAATACATAACCTTAATGTACTGTTATATCTAATGATAATTTAGTACCTAAAAGCCACAACACAAATATAGAAATAGGTTTAACAAAGCAGGAAACATGGAGTGCTTTCAAATTATGAGAGTTCAAATCACACTTTAACAATTTTAATAAATGAAAAAGATTGACTTAATAAAAATTACTTCCCTTGTTTAGAAATCAAATGAGATGGCATTTCATATTATTTGTTGTTTTTTTTCCAAAATACCAATTTCCCTGCAAGGTTGTTGTATTTTCTGTATTTTATTTCAATTGCATGGAATTTGTATTTTCCTTTTAAGGATTTAGAATTTAAAAAATCAATAAGCCTATTCAGTTTAGAACATAGAAGATATCAGTAAACCAATATAGCCAGTGATTGTTAGTGCAAAACAAAGCTGTTTCTCAGGTGCATGTGTGACTGTCAAAGACTGGGTTAGGAAAGGTGTCAGCCAGTTTTTGTCCCTTTCTAGGCACAGCCACTCAGAATGGGCCATACACTTAGAAGTTAAAATGCCAATAATCAATTAATAGCAGTGTGTTAAAGCATTGATGAACACCATCAACCTACTAGCTTGTATTGGTTGGTGAAAAATGGGTACAGCTTTTTAAATTTATTGATGCTGTATTTCAATTATCTGGAATTGGGCATAACTAACTTCAAAGAAGCCAATTTTTTGAATTAAGGACAGAGATGGAAGATCCGTGTCAATGGAGTGAATTTAAAAAAAAAAAAAAAAAAAAAGGTTATTTCTATGACTGAGTTTAAACTATATGGATTCCACTGAACATGAAATGTTACCTTGTAAAGCCTTGTGCCTGAGCTTCTTTACACAGCTAGTGTAATATAAAAGATAATTTTTAGATAAGCAGCACTATTATATTCAACATTTTTTTGTTTTTAAAAAAGCTTTTAGTCATAATTTGTGTGTTATTAGCTAAGATTTATTGATGTAACTTAAGTTTCCATCATTCAGTGAAGCCTGAAGTGTCTTAATTAAGACATTCACTTCTAGTAACTGTGTATTTTCTTTACAGACTCTATTCCTTTCTTTTCTTTCTTTTTCACATTTACCTGAGTTCATACCGCTAATGGTGAATTCAAGATAAAAGTCTGATAAATATTTTTGGGCTAAGAAAAACTATAATTTGACAAAACCCAAATTACACATATAAATGACATACAGACCTTCTAACAAAGTAGAGGTCTAGATGTGTGACCAGGCAAAAAGAAATGTTCTATGATCAATTGTATACTATGGTTATCATGCAAGCTTACATTTATAAATTAAATTAATTTCTTTACAAGAAAACTTGATAATTAATTGTATATAAGCAAAGCCCACAAGTTAATTAGTATGGTAAAAGGACATACTTTGAAATTACTTAAAATTATTAGTACCATATATATTTAGATTAAAATATCTTGGCCTGTTTTCTCTCTTGGTTCCAAACAATTCTAAAAACACATCTTTTTCCTTACCTCCCTTTTTAAAACCAAACATGATATGCAAAAGTCCATACCCTTTCAATTTTATCATCACTGTAACCTAGCCATGCACAGGATGTTGTATAGGCTGGGTACCCAGCTAATTTCATCTCTTCTTCTGTTAACACAGAAAGGGGAACATTTAAAAAAAAAATAATTTAGATAGAGTGTTAAAACTAAAAGCAATAGAGGATGATATGAAATAAGATTTAATTTTATCAAATTTAAGTTATCACAATATAAATGTGTATATATATATTTATTACAATTATTTTAAAATGATAATTAAAATAAAATCATTAATTTGTAAGTTATAAAAAGCATAAAGTTTTTCTGCTTTTCCTACCTCTTCCAGCTTTTCCAGATTTCATTTCTGTAAGTATGGCTACATAGAAATAAAAGATTATCTTGAAGGTAATCTCATTTCTTGTATGAGGCATTACATTAGAGGTACATGTATTATTTTTTTCTAAGTAGGCTACCTAGTGAACAAAATCTTTCCTTTAAAACTAAGTATTATTTAGTAAAATAAAGCAGCTTTAAAAAAAAGTCATGGATGATACACATTTTTCTTTAATTTCTGGAGATTTAGTTCTCAAATACATCATTTAGCCAAGCATCTCCAATAATGAAAAATTTAATAGTTAGCATGCATAGACTACCCTAAAGCATCTCCAATAATGAAAAATTTAATAGTTAGCATGCATAGACTACCCTAAACATATTTAAAGAAAAAAAAAAGTAAAGTTCCCGTTTAAGACATTGCAATCTATGAGGCACATAATGTAAAGGTCATCTGTTTCTGTGGCACACACCTCACAAGGGTGTCATGCAACCAGCACAACAATCAACTGCCTTTACTTTTCCCCAATTAATGACAGGTACCCATTAGAGCTAGGTGGACTCAGAGTGCCCTAAAGATCCCAAAATTAAAAATCCAAGTCTTCACCAGGGTTTGAACCTAGGACCCTTCAATTAAGAAAGTACAGCACCACCCTGAACATGTTTACTTAGTATAAATTCATTTTGTGTTATCAAAATGTGTTTGAATAGAATAGAACAGATGATTACTCTATTGTTGTACATTTTAGTTATGACAAGAGTTTAGCTATACATAGACTTGGATTGAATACATACAAATAGCTTCTTCTTTTGTCAGTGAATCTGTTCTGAAATCAAAAAAATATTTACTTTATTTATGACATTTTTACAAATTTTTATATATTCTCTATGCCCAAATCTGTACTGTAAGAAGAATGTCTACGGACATTATCACAACTTATTCTTTTATGTGTTTACAAGAGATACCTTTATTGTGTAATCTAGAAACACATGGTATGGAGTTTTAAAATGATGCAAGAGAAGGGAAGGTATTTCAATTTAAAAGAAAAGAAAGGTCTGATTACAATAAGCCACAAATATTTGTTTCAGAAACATCATAACAAAAGAGAATATCTTTTTATTTTGTATGAAATTATAATAATATTAATAATATTATGAAAAAACATGTTTGATAGTGTATATACAAATCTGACAATTTTTTACAAAGCTTATATCAACTCTGTCTATCTATCTGTCTGTATGGTAAAAAGTGTGTACACATTATTTCCCCCACAATCATTCTCGGATCAAGTTGAAACTTTGCACAATTATTCATTGACATAGACAAAACATGAATCAATAAAATAAAAAGTAACCAGTAAGTCAATTAACTATTTGTCATTAATTATTTTATTTGATACCAACAAGGGAAACTTATCCTTCAGTATTCACAGATATGGCTACATTTGTTGGGTTTAGTTCCCTTAAATAATTGTTATCGCTATTTCTCCCTCACGCATGCTCTGATCAAGTTGATACTTTAAACAATTATTTATTGTATCTAACAATGCATGAATCTACACACATAAAAAATACCCATAATTAGTCAATTAATTATTGGTAATTAATTATTTTGTTTGATATCAAATAAAGGGAAATAATAGTACATTATTGATATTGTTTTAAGGGCAGAGTTTTTCCACCTTAAAAAAAGATTTATTTTTTTTTTAAAGGATTTTTTTTTATTTTGCTTGTTTATATTTTATACTTTGAAGTTTGATTATATATATACATTTCTATTATTAAGAATATTTTTTTACATTGCTTAACTATTTAGTTTTTATTAAGAGTTATCTATTACTTACATGTAGCGAAAATCTATTGTAGATACCAGCTGTTCAGGTTCCTAAAAAAATAAAATATAACATCTGCTGTAATGTAAAAGGAACAATCCAGTGTCAAGGGTAAAAAGAAGCAATTGTTACTTTTATACAGGTATAAACTGTAAAGTAAAGTAAATTGATGTGTATGTTTAAACTGTATGATACAATCAACTTACCAAATCTACAAGTAGCTTCCACAATGGCTGTTGATATTTAAATATTTAAAAAATCTTACAAATGAATTTTCATATATTCTAATTATTCAAAAGAATAGTTTTAAAAATATTCTAACTAGACAGTTTACATGTTGAGACAACTTGCCTTGCTTTCCCTCTTGGCCCACATATCCCAGATTGCATTAGTGATAGCAGCTACTGCAAGGTGCATAACTCCTTTCTCTGGACCTAACTGATGACAGACTATATTAATATATTGATAGTTATTACATCAAAACAAACATATTATAATTGCATAATGCTGTCCTCTATGGCAGGACTCTAACCCTCAAAAGAAAAATCAAATTAAAAATGACAATGAGAACCATCAACAAACATTTTAATGCACATATTTTTTTCAAATGAGAATGTCTCTACTGCCTCTGATTTATGTTACAGTTATCTTTATGAAGGCTTAAAATACTTTGTCAACTGTAATCTTCAATTATTAACTTTACTGTGTTATGTTATTCAAAGTGTTAAAATATTTTAATCAATATAAACTACCCACCCATCTTATTTGATCTTCACTAGTTAGAGTTCGCCAGAAGGTGCCAAAGTCTTTGACTATAGAGTTGAAATCTTGACCAACTACAAGATGACTTAACAACTTTATTGCTTCACAGACTGAAATATTTAGATTCATTTAATTTTCATTAATAATTTCTTTAAAACACTTTTAAAATGCTTTCTGTTAAAAATTCAATTTAGAAACTGTCCATAACATTTAAACAAATTTACATAACCAAAATATTTACCAATATTGTTGCCTCTTCCTACAGTGAATGTAATCCCATTGCCGCTAATGCCAGATTGTGTTGATATTGACACATAAGGACAGGAGTAGTCTGGTGCTTTATTCTAAAAACAAAACATTTGTTCGTTCTAGGTTATAAAGGAATATTCCTATTATTAGAGTAAGCAGACAGATTGTTTTTGCTTGTCATAGACTTTTAGCACCAAACTGCTGGTAGACAACTAAACAGTTGTAAGCCTAATATATATTAACTAATAAAACTTCAAATAACTAGAATATAACTTTCTTGTGAACAATACTAAATATAACTTTATTTAAAATATAGACAAAATAAACTTGTGATAAAATGAAATACATGTAGTAGACTTTAGTAATCATATTTTTTAACTCACTACAATAACATAACCTTTCAGCCTCGCGTTCTGGAGACAACTGACCTTACTAAGACCAAAAGATGACAATGCCACTTATGTTGCATCACAACCAATCTCTAACCTCTTAAATGAACTTATTATTTTTAAATATCTAGACGTATTTTAAAATTATTAAACAAGAAAGAAGAATTCCCTAAATCAAATGTATAAAAGTGAAGGCTACAGTACCAACAGAAAACAAACCACTGTGTTCATTTAAATGTGTTTATAAAGGTCAAGGTCAAATGACGATAACAGCGCCTACAGAATTTTAAAACAAAAAGAGTTAGGGAAGAGAATCCAAAAAAGGATTTAGTTTTATGAAAAATTGTATTTTTCTGTTTTTCTACTAAACAAAAGGCATATTTTAGGAGTTTCCATTTACCCCAGACAACTTTTTTTCTTACATTGAAAGAACATTATATGTATTGTTACAAATCTCACTATCCAGGCTCACTGCAAACTGCACCATACACCACCAACTTAAAGATCCTGACAACTCAGGGCTCCAAAGTAACGTAACACTTTAATAGTTGAATAAATAACAGCCAATACTGTACAATTGGCAACACATACATTGTACAAATATCTTTCCAATAACACAGTACCGCCGTATCAACTCTTGCACTGGCCTCTCCGTCTCGTTCCGGGCTTGCACTGGGTTCAACAGTTCAGGACTGACTTCACACACTAGGGTCGTTGTGTCGGACTCAATCGCAGACCAAGATCAAGACGCCGTTCGTCTCAACTGTACTTGACAGTACTCCGCATTGAACCGTCGTAATGCTCCGTACAGAACCACACCGTTGAACTGTGCTGTAGTCGACTGGACTGTATTGAACCGGGCTGTAGAGGACCTTCTGTTGTGAACCCTCTCTCGTGAACCATGCTGTATTGAGCCCCTTTTCTCAACCATCTTGACTGCGACACCTCTGCTCTTATATAGGGTCCCTACTGGCCTTCTCGAACCGGACAGAATGCCGCTTGACGTTTCTAGGTGGTCTGATGACTACAACTCTCGTGACGCTCCCGAGCTCTGTTCACGATGTCGATCCTTCCCAAACTGTCGTGTTGACACTCGTCTCTGCTGACCGTCGTAACTCGTCACAGTTGACCGCTCGTCTAGCGCTGGCCTGGGGCGATTTGCGTCGGCTGACTACACTCACACCACTACCCCCCATCTGTGCCACCACCAGGTTTATAACAGTATGATAAACTAAATATTAATGAAATATTACATATAGTTACAAATGACATAGCCACTATATAGATTAAAATGACACAATATTGATAGTATTAACTACATTTAAGAGCATTAAATTAATTTTAAAAAAAAAACAACAACCATTGCATCTGAGCCATCTTTCTCCAATGAAGTTGGGAAGCGAATATCCTCCACAGTCAGTGATATGATTATGTCCGTCATGGCAGCTGGAAAAGTAAAAAAAAATGTAAGCTCTTACCTCAAATATTTAATCAACTACTTTTTTGTGTAATGTCTGTATTTTATAAGATAAGATATTTCTGCTGCCCTATAAGTTGCTATTTCTAAATGATAAGCAGATACTTCCTATGAGTTAAGTTTGTTGAAATAGTCTCATACTATTGTTGTCTACTATCCCCAAATGTGAAACAATAATACTTCTGTTAAGACTAAGACTGCTAAGACTGCTTTATTGATCCTAATGGAAATTTGTTGTGATTACAAGGTCAAGGACTCATTTCTCAAAAATAAATACAACAACAAATATGTTCACATATAAGAACAGACATAAACATCAAAAAGTCTTCCTCATGTTTCCTAGTTAGTTACTGTTTATGCCAATCAGAGGGCCTACCTTTTGTGTAATAAAATAAAAATGCAATTTAATCTAAGCTATGCATGACATATTTTAACAGTAGATTATAATGGAAGCGGGCTGGGTTCAAACTCCGAGTCCATAATGATGACAGCCTGATGCGCATCTTCCCATCTAGAATGATCTAGATAATAGATATAATTTCTAGATCAATAAAAAAAAATAATGATAATTAATTTTTTTATATTAACAAGGAAAATTAAATCTTCAGTATTCAGAGATATGGCTAAATATTTATAGTTGTGTCCCTTTAGATAATTATACACCATATTTCTCCCACACTCATTCTCAGATCAAGTTGAAACTTTAAACAATTATCTATTTTACCTAACAAAAAAAAATGAATTACTTAGAAAAATTAACCAATTAAGTCAATAAATTATTGGTAATTAATTATTTTATTCGATATCAAAGGGAAATAATTTCTCCATTATGAGATATATAGTTGTAAAACGAGTTCTTTTCCCTAGATATGCCTTGTTATTTGTTGTTGTTTTTTTTTAAATAATGTTTAAAATATTTTTCTTGTTTTCTCGCTAATATTTAACTATTTTGTATTGCACATTGTAACAGTTATCTTTTCCTATTGAACTGATGGTATTCTTCCTATACCTTTTGTTTCAAATTCAAATTGTGTTCTCTATGCTATACTAATACTATAATAACCTGTACTGTGCTTATCAGTAGGCCTACATGTGTTGAACTCCCATTAGACAGGAGGTAGACACAGCTTACATTAGTTAGACCTACTCCTTAGATACTTGGCTCTCAATCTAAAAAGATTGAGCGTATATTAAAAGCAGAGACGGGCTAGGTGTTTGGTCCTAGCATTGACAAGCAAAGAGAGAGAGAGAGAGAGAGAGAAAGTGGCACTCGATAGATCCACATGGAGAGCGAGCATAAAGGAAGGGTCTCAGATTGCAGATGCCATACACAATAGCAGCAGAAAGAATGATGAAAATGCAACGGCGCTTGGTGATGACATATGCCCAACCTGTGACCCCAACTGTGTATCAAGGATTGGCCTCTTTAATCACACAAGAAGTTGCAAAGGGAAAAGATCATCTCCCGAGACGTAAAATGCCACAGACCATTATCATCATTATCATCATTTGTCTCTTGACTTTAGTCGTAGAGGTGCTGTGATCAAATCAAAGCCCTCCATATTCCCCGGTCAGCAGCTGTTCTTAGTAAAATATCCAGAGAGGGGCTGGTCCAGATGCAGACGGCGAGAAGAAAATCTTAATCGACCACCGGCGGACAATGGTTGTGCTTGTCCTGGGTGTGACAAAATATGTAGGTCACAACTGGGGCCACGGGAAATACAAACTACATTCCTCATTAAACTTCAGACTCGGAGACAAACCTTATTATTATACATGGCAATGTCATTCGATCCCGAAAATTAAGGATGAGTGCAGTGTTTCGCATGACTATGCCAGGGGTGGCAACCTTTAATCGAAGACCACTTTGTTTTTAAAATTTGGGAATTGAATGGGCGCATATAATGTGTGTGTGTGTGTGTACTAGCAAATTAGAAAATACGATAGCTAACTGTGTATAATGTCATTTAATTCACATTTACACTGTGCTATATATTTGCATAATTGCATTTCATTTCATTTTCAGACTCCCAATGAGAAACTAGCAATAGAAATGTCTAAAACAAATTTCCATAATTTTTATTTTTATTTTACTATTGTCTTTTACATCATATTTCAGCGCCAATGTAGTTAACAACTGTACTGAATGCGAAGTTTGTCTTTGCACTGGTGCAGAATGTTACGTAACTCTGAAAGAAGCTTGCTAGTTATCTTCGTGACTGCTAATTACATTCAACGTTTAGACACTTGTTTATTACCTAACAAGAAAATTCCTGTTCGCAGATGTATGTGGACCCAAAAAAAGTCAAGGTTTAGCAGCACAATTTTTTAAGTGTGGAAATGTAGCTTCTGGCAAAACCGAATAAGTTCCCGCGGAACTTTGAGCTTCTCGTTCAGGTTATAATATACTTGGAGGAATGGACTCTGGAGCTCAATCAGCTTCTGTGCTGAACGGTGAGCTGGGTGTATTGAAAACGGTTTCAAGCTTTTGCCTTGAAATTTGCTTTAAAATTCCACAATCAACGAATCCAAATAAGTCTTGTACTTCTCAACCAGTCCAATAGAAATAGTTTCACCTTTCAGCAAAGGAAAATGATAAAACCTGTTTTCACTTGCTGGCCTCAAGAAATGGGAGATAGCTTTGTATGGAAATGTTTTCATGTGCAAACAACCCATTGCAATAATGCCCATGGCAATTCTTCCACTCTTCACTAGAAATATTAGTAACATCTCACAGTCAATGAAATATTAGTAACATCTCACAGTCCCATGAAATATTAGTAACATCTCACAGTCAATGAAATATTAGTAACATCTCACAGTCAATGAAATATTAGTAACATCTCACAGTCAATGAAATATTAGTAACATCTCACAGTCAATGAAATATAAGTAACATCTCACAGTCAATGAAATATTGGTAACATCTCACAGTCAATGAAATATTAGTAACATCTCACAGTCAATGAAATATTAGTAACATCTCACAGTCAATGAAATATTAGTAACATCTCACAGTCAATGAAATATTGGTAACATCTCACAGTCAATGAAATATTGGTAACATCTCACAGTCAATGAAATATTAGTAACATCTCACAGTCAATGAAATATTAGTAACATCTCACAGTCAATGAAATATTGGTAACATCTCACAGTCAATGAAATATTGGTAACATCTCACAGTCAATGAAATATTGGTAACATCTAACAGTCAATGAAATATTAGTAACATCTCACAGTCAATGAAATATTAGTAACATCTCACAGTCAATGAAATATTAGTAGCATCTCACAGTCCCATGAAATATTAGTAACATCTCACAGTCAATGAAATATTAGTAACATCTCACAGTCAATGAAATATTAGTAACATCTCACAGTCAATGAAATATTGGTAACATCTCACAGTCAATGAAATATTGGTAACATCTCACAGTCAATGAAATATTGGTAACATCTCACAGTCAATGAAATATTGGTAACATCTCACAGTCAATGAAATATTGGTAACATCTCACAGTCAATGAAATATTAGTAACATCTCACAGTCAATGAAATATTGGTAACATCTCACAGTCAATGAAATATTAGTAACATCTCACAGTCCCATGAAATATAAGTAACATCTCACAGTCAATGAAATATTGGTAACATCTCACAGTCAATGAAATATTGGTAACATCTCACAGTCAATGAAATATTAGTAACATCTCACAGTCAATGAAATATTGGTAACATCTCACAGTCAATGAAATATTGGTAACATCTCATAGTCAATGAAATATTGGTAACATCTCACAGTCAATGAAATATTGGTAACATCTCACAGTCAATGAAATATTGGTAACATCTCACAGTCAATGAAATATTGGTAACATCTCACAGTCAATGAAATATTAGTAACATCTCACAGTCAATGAAATATTTGTAACATCTCACAGTCAATGAAATATTAGTAACATCTCACAGTCAATGAAATATTGGTAACATCTCACAGTCAATGAAATATTAGTAACATCTCACAGTCAATGAAATATTAGTAACATCTCACAGTCAATGAAATATTAGTAACATCTCACAGTCAATGAAATATTAGTAACATCTCACAGTCAATGAAATATTAGTAACATCTCACAGTCAATGAAATATTAGTAACATCTCACAGTCAATGAAATATTAGTAACATCTCACAGTCAATGAAATATTAGTAACATCTCACAGTCAATGAAATATTAGTAACATCTCACAGTCAATGAAATATTGGTAACATCTCACAGTCAATGAAATATTAGTAACATCTCACAGTCAATGAAATATTAGTAACATCTCACAGTCAATGAAATATTGGTAACATCTCACAGTCAATGAAATATTAGTAACATCTCACAGTCAATGAAATATTGGTAACATCTCACAGTCAATGAAATATTAGTAACATCTCACAGTCAATGAAATATTAGTAACATCTCACAGTCAATGAAATATTAGTAACATCTCACAGTCAATGAAATATAAGTAACATCTCACAGTCAATGAAATATTAGTAACATCTCACAGTCAATGAAATATTAGTAACATCTCACAGTCAATGGAATATTAGTAACATCTCACAGTCAATGAAATATTAGTAACATCTCACAGTCAATGAAATATTAGTAACATCTCACAGTCAATGAAATATTAGTAACATCTCACAGTCAATGAAATATTGGTAACATCTCACAGTCAATGAAATATTAGTAACATCTCACAGTCAATGAAATATTGGTAACATCTCACAGTCAATGAAATATTGGTAACATCTCACAGTCAATGAAATATTGGTAACATCTCACAGTCAATGAAATATTGGTAACATCTCACAGTCAATGAAATATTGGTAACATCTCACAGTCAATGAAATATTAGTAACATCTCACAGTCAATGAAATATTAGTAACATCTCACAGTCAATGAAATATTAGTAACATCTCACAGTCAATGAAATATTGGTAACATCTCACAGTCAATGAAATATTGGTAACATCTCACAGTCAATGAAATATTAGTAACATCTCACAGTCAATGAAATATTAGTAACATCTCACAGTCAATGAAATATTGGTAACATCTCACAGTCAATGAAATATTAGTAACATCTCACAGTCAATGAAATATTAGTAACATCTCACAGTCAATGTCCTTCAAGGAACATAATTTTGTTCCGTAAGCTCTTACACTCTTCTCCTTACCTTGACCTTGCTAAACCAACGAATACTGCTGTATTTTTACTTTCCAAATCTTCAAGTACTGCCTATGGTTAAGACACTAGCTCTGATACGTTTGATCACGGGGATAATTTGGTCAATAACATGTTTGATATTCAATGCAGATTTGCTTAATCATTACCATGTAGCCTATAGATAAAGAGTTTATTGTTGGGATATTGTTCTTTAATTTTATTATCAAACTAAAGTTTTTTCCCAGTCAAAGCACGGGCTCCATCAGATTGTTACACTCGCAATCTTATTCCATTACATTGACAACCCATGACTTTCAACACAGTTCTTCATAGCATTGAATAAATATTGGTTGAGTTTGAGTCTTTGACTGAATGTTTCGACATATAACCAATAAGAATAATCTTCGTTAAACTTTAAACTTCCTAGACTGATATGTAGAGACGATGGTTGTTGTTTTGTTGTTTTTTTAACCTTTCATCGTAAGAATAAAAAAAAGTTTCAGTGATTATAATAATATAGATATTTTTTTAAAAATATTTTAATATATATGCATTTTTGTTCATATAATCTGTGGGAAAGCCTGATATCTGTAAGTATATGAGTGCCGCATAAGGCGCTCTGGCATTGCGCATGTGGCCAGCGTGTTGTAATTAGCCTACCTCTGGACTGTATTCTAACGACCGGCATATTTATATGATTTATATAATAGGCTCTAGTTGTGAACATGCTTGTAATGATTGCCTCCCCTAGTAGTTGTTAATACATGTAAGTTCAAGTGAGAATATAATATATCACAATATCAATCCTGTGGATCGACCTAAATATATAATATACTGACCAGTTTTAATTTTATATTGATCTAGACATCCATTAAAAAATATTAATAGCACTCGAAACAGTCTATTCAACAGATATAAACAAGACGTTAATAGCGAAAATCTATTTATAGCCAAACACGGATTCCTAAAATAAGTTAACCTAAATGTGGTTATAGTAGATTATATACTTGCTTGATGTTTACAAGAATATATAGGACACGCACAAACATACACACACAAAACATCCAACAAGATCCTCTATATATAGATCTGAATCACTTGGCTAACTAAATGTAAGCTATTGTTTATAATAGACAAAAACAACAAACTAAATTGATTAACCTTCTACAGTTACAGATCTAGATCCAGTAGGATCGTCTTGCACTTGACTTGAAATGACCTAGTCTTAATGAAAATAGAAATGAAACTGCAATCACGCCAATCGTGAGCTTGCAAAATAAGTAGAGCTTTTGTTTATCTAAATGAGGTCACTGCAGGGACAGCTAGTCTATATCTTTCCACTTTTCCAATCAAGGTCAAGGGGGGGAAAAAAAAGCTGTTATTATAGGAGCAATTTAAGACTCAGGACATAGCCTACTTTGACTTTGTAAATAATAGATATAGGCTAATATAGTTTAGATACAGACTACCATTGTTAAGCCGCTATAACGCACTTTAGTGATAGATATATATAGGCATAGGATATAGGCTAATTATAATATAGATTAGATATACATTTATATGGTAATTAAAGCATAAGAAATTTGTTATTCCAATGAAAAAAAGGTAATATAAACTAGATCTAGTATACAGCGCTATATATCGCTATAGGCTACCTATATGACTATATTATATATGCCCTATATAGGACGCGTAGATATCTAGATCTATAGACTTGTAGAACTTTAGGATAAACGTTAGACACAAATATGAAAAATGTCTCCTCAATCTAAATAAAAAATAGCCAATTAAATTGATTGATTAAATTTAGTTTATTTAGATATTGTTTTTTGTCTCACTGCATATTTTAACGTAACTGGTCTACATCTGTTTTAAGCGTTTTAATTATTTTAAATAGGTCTATATTATAATACTAGATCTATATGGTAGATCTAGGCCTATTTAAATCTATTAGATCAGTGAAAAACTCAATTAGGTCTCATTATTGTAGGTCCAGGTTGCATCAAGATATTAGCCTTAGCCTAAATCACAACACATGTGTAGTCATCGATTGGCTTCTCTGCTGATAACTGCAATGAAGATCTAGCAGCTATCATGGCCAATGCATCAGTAACTGAACCACAAAAAAATCAAAAGGTAATTTTAATGAATCTAGATCTATTTTTAGGTGAGTGTATCTAATACAAAGATGATTATATAGATCTAATGTTTTAAACATTTGTGAAGGCCAAGAAAAGCATTATGCCTGTCTGTATGTTTATTACTAAAATACAGGTCTTCCTATATACAGGCTTAAATTTATAAGGACGAAGAACACTTGACATATACATCCTATGACACTTAATATGACACTAATGTCATTTATTATTTACTAATTAAAAAGTGCTTATCTAACACAGACTTAAACAACATGAAGCAATATTATATGATTATCTAGTTTTACTATGTTTTAGTACTAGTAGAATATATGTTTGTTTGAAAGAGACTATAGTAAATTATTTTTGGGCTGGAATTATAGTAATTACTAATTAATCAATGTTTCAATTAAAAATAACTCAATTTCATTTATCCTATATATTATAGTGGCCTGTATTTTCTTAAAAGGACATGAGTGATCAGAGTGGAGGCCTATATTTCAGGGTGATTTTCTTGTATTTGAATGCACAATGACCATTAATTTACATCCGTTGGTCAACTGAAATAACTACCACATAGATCTACATATTATTAATCATATAATACTCTGTCATTTTAATACTAGTCACCACCTTTTGTTAAATAGACCTTAAACACAACCACTATACAATAATAGCTACCACATTGTATTTGTAAGGCAATTACGATAAATTATGAATATTCAATTAGTTTAATCAACTTTGTTTCATCTAGCAATGAATGTTCGACTGTTTTAAAACTTGTGTAAACTTAGATTTTTGTTATATAAAATGTCTATTGCTTGATCATTGTTATTGGAAATTTGAATGAATGTTTTATCTGTGCAGTATGCTGTTATTGAAAGATCAGATTCAGAAGCCAACCTCGTCGGTGACGTGTTGCCACTATGGAGAAAATTATGTTTTGCAGTTGGTGGAGCTCCCTATCAAGTCACTTCTACAGTTATTGGGTTCTTCCTTAATATCTTCTTACTGGAAGTAGCGCTGGTAATGGTTTCAATCTTTTCTTTTCTGTATTCCTCTTTAGAGACATATCCAATGACTATATTTACACTTAAGATACATCAGCTGGGTGGAGAGGGGGAAACTGATGTGTGGATGGCATTGATCAAACCTCAGCTAATTCCAAGTGAATTCATTTCATTTCCATTAAATGATCCATAGTCACTTCGTGACTGAAGGAGCCCATAATATTTAGCTGCATGTTAATCTTTTTGTAGTAATTATCATATATTTTATCTAAAAATTATTATATTTCAATAATGTTTTTCACAGATGCAGCCTAGATATGTATCCATTATTTTGTTTAGTGGGAAAGCTTGGGACGCTATCACTGATCCAAGCATTGGTGTTTTGGTACAGAAGACTAACACACGATGGGGGAAAATGAGACCTTGGTATGAAAAAAAAATTGTCTAGATAAAGCATGAACATTTTTTTTCTTTTTTTTTTTATAATTAAAATTGTTTTGTTTTTTTATTTTAAATATCATTATTTATCTTTTTCTCTCATATTATTTTGTCTTATGTTTTCTTTTAACTTCCAGGATTTTATTTTCTGCTCCACTGGCTTGCACTTGTTATTTCCTTTTGTTTTATATTCCTTGGGATATTACTACAAATGATAAAGGAAGCAATGTTGTTGATGCATCCGACTCATCCAAACTTGGATTTTACTTTGCTGCCTATTGTTTGTTTCAAGGATTTTTGACTGTAGGTCTTTATGTACATATGTTATAATTATTTATAGTTTTAATACAAAAATTACAACAATTTAATATAATAGAACTGATAAAACCATATTGTAAGCTCTAGAAACTTATACAAGATTCTACAGTAATAATAATAATAATAGAATACATAACAGGAGAAAAAAAGATTTTTTTACACACTTCATTGTTTAAGCTGTCTGAGAGTGTTAGATATTTTTGAATATCTAAAATTAGTTTTAACAAAATAATTTAACTACAGTTTTATTATGCTTTTATGCAAACATGCTAATTAAATCTTACTAGCTATTGTAGATTTGTATGCATGGGGACAAAGCTAAAAATAGCTAACTTTTGTTGTGTATCTGTTGCACAAAATAAAGATTAGGGCTGTGAGCTTTTTAGCACTGAACAATCCCAACATTCTAAGCTCTTCCCTTTGTAGCACAAATAGATTTGAATATAATGCTAGTAATAGACTTTCTCTTTATGTTTAAAACTTAGTTATAAACAAATGGGAAACTAACTAGCAGAAATAAACAAGATTTGATATGAAGATCAGCTGCCATGTGTTAAGAAATTGTTAAAAAAAAACAAAAGCTTCATTCTTTTTATTAAGTTACCAACAGTGAAGAACAATTTAGTGTCCTTGACATTGCTTAGTTTATAGTGAAAATCTCCAGTAAATGAAATACTTTTTAAAATAATATTTTCCAACCAATCATTGTTTCTTGACTGCATTCATTTAGTGTTTGCATGTGCCTTACACAGCAATGACAATGTATATCACCACACAGCAGAAAGAAAGAGATGCTATTACATTTATTCGTAAGCATCTTTGTCAATATTATTATTTAGTTTGCTATACATCTTGTGAGAATATTCTGGGATTCTTAATTTTGTATTAAGCTGACAGTGTTGTCTGTTATTTAATAGTGATTCTAGATTTAGTCCCATTACATAGCCACTCCTTACAAAATCCTTAATAGATCACACAATCCAATTCCAAATTGAGTCTTGACTCTTTTAATCAAATAAACTTGATTTATAAAATAAACAGGCACAATAATATCTTTAAATTCTATGACATGATACTGTAAAATTGAATCAATAAATCCACACTGAAAATGATGGGATTTAAAAATGCAAATTTACAATGACTGGTCCTGAACTTTCTTCTCTCCCTATTATATATATAGGCCTATATATATATAAATATATATAACAGCCAATCTGAATTATCTGAGAAATATTTAACCCTCTAGAAGTGAGTTGGTAATATCACAGAACTTTTGTTGTTATTGTCCACAGGCCAGGCATCTGCCAACTTAACGATATTAGGTGTAATTAAACTTTTTAAATTGCCTTGAACATTTTCTTTAACAAATTAGATGGTGAGGCTAAATATTTGCATGTTAAAACTTATAAGTGTATATTTCTATCTTTTCTTTAAATTTGGTTAGTTTAATTTTAATTTCTTAGAAATTTCTTTTTTCCTTTTTTTTTAAAGGCATGGCATTTGAAGCTAGTGGAGTTTTATTGGCTGTTGTGGTTCAAGGTTTATTTGTTGGAGACACGAGGTGCAAGGGAGATGAACAACATACTAATGGCACAAGTCTTGAAGTTCAGGTACAAGGAACTCATTTCTTTCATGTGCGAAATGATTTTGAACATTTAAAAAAAAATGTTAATGAAAAGTTTTTAGTGATTACACACACACAAATTAAATAAATCAAAAGTTCAAAGGCCAAGTAGCATTGTGGCTTCCAGTTGGTCATTTGAACTTTGAAACAGAATCAAGCAATTAAATTATAGTGCTATTTTTTAATTTTTATAATGACAAAATTCTACTTTGATAGTTTAAGACACAGAGATTGTAAATAGTATTGCAAAAGTTGTTAGCTAGCATGTCAATAATTATTAATTATGAAACCTGCAAGAATAGTGTCAGTTTTTTTTCACGTTGTTGTTTGCTACTCTAAGATATTCATTAACATTGCATATGTTTTAGAAACTTTATTTCCACAACAATAAGTTCCTATCCAATATTATTAAAACACTTATGCTCATGACTGAATATACAAGGTCAAATGAAGTGATCTGCTCCAAAGGATCTCTTTCAACAGATTTGAGTACATTTTGTGCAGTGCTGTCATGTTGATCTGCTCACAGTGTGTAGTTTAAAGAGAAACAGAGGTATTAAGGGATCATATTTTATCTTATATAAGGTGATATAAATATCAACTCAGGTGCCATTGTACACTTACTGATATAGAAGAAGTGAGCTGGTAGCAGACTTCCTCTGAAAGAGACAGCTGGAGAATGTTACAGAACACACACATCTTAGGCCCAAAGAAAAGCCCTTCTCAAAGACAGGTGCTGAAGACAATGGCTTTGTCTGAATGAGATGTGACAAAATTAAAAGGTCCCTTTTGGGTTTGCATGGTCAAGTGAAATACTGAAATGTACTTTCATCTTCTGAATGGAAGACACTGCCTTCTTACATTTGCTTCTTTGAACTCAAACAGAAAACTTAAAGAATTAGCTAAACTAAATATTACAAGTCTTTAATTTACTGAGTAAGAAATGTTTTGTTCAGATCTTACAACAATGTTACTGTAATAACTTAAGGAAGGCAACTCAACAAGACATAGATGTTTATTTACATGAAGACATGACAAACATATAGGACATCTGCCCTGAGCACAGCATCATCATCTCAGCTCTAGACTTGGGCAGAAATCGTTCTCTCTTTCCTAATCTAAACATCCTTCCTAGTCTGGTTTCTAGAATACGCACCTTCTGCACTAACCTGGATGGCGGTGCGCATGGCAGAGTTATAACATTACAGTTAGTTGTGTTTAATATGCTCTTTCTAGTGTTATTTTTTTTGTCTAATTCAGAAAGAGGCTTACTTCCATAGTTCCATGGTGGTTGTCTCCCTTTATATGCTGTGCTGTCTAACAGTGTTTTTTGGAACCAAGGAGAAAAAAGGTTTTACATTTGACTTTTAGCCATATCCCTTAGAAGATTATTATGTCACAAAACCAAAATCTTGGTTTTTGGTAATGTGAAGGGCACCCAGCAAATTTTTTTTCCCTATATTTTAAGTTAGTTCATGAATGGTGATGATTGCAATAGTATTATCAAATGTAAATAGAAATTATGGATCAATGACATGTTCATTTTTTAATGCTGTGTTTGTTTAAAATGTAACTTTATAAATGGAGGTGTTAATGCAGTGGCTTTTGAGACAGGCAGAGGTATGAGCAAGTTTCTGACAGCATTTGCATGAGGGAAAAGTTGTAATGAGCTGCTCTTTTTTTTTGTGCTTGTTTCCCTTTAAGGAAAAAAGCCATTATTGAATTTTTGCTGTCCCACTGTCCATAAGCCTGTCAGGTTTAGATTTTAAAAACTTTTGTTGTTTTGCAATATGCTTTTAAGCTATAGTGTTTTAAAGGTCATTTTCAAATATCTTCTTATCTTTTAAGATACAGAGATTACTTCAAAAAAGAGATGAGTAGGCTCTACTTATGTGCCTAGGTCAACCTAGTTGTGCATGTTAATCAAGGTTTTAAATTTTGCTAAGTCTTTGTTTTTCCTGGCTGATTCATGCAACCCATTCCATGCAACTTCTATTCATGATTATCAAAAAAAAAAGTTAAAAAACTTTTACACATTAATTTTTAAATTTATGTTTGTTTGTTTGTTTTTTAAATTAGTTTTACAACTTTCATGCTATAAGCACTGGCTCTGGTCCAGTCTCTTTTGTGGACCAGTGTGACCTTGTATTATGGTTGGGTCATAAGACCAGTGACTTCTGCTGTACTAGCAAGTTAGTGAAGTGGTATTTCGTAGTCCCATATTATACTACCTAGGCTATTATAACCTCTAGATATGTAATTTACTGAGACATAAAAGTAATAACAGTGAGATTTCAGTTACAACTAATAAAGAGTTTATTTAGGAACAAAAGAAAAAAGATCATTAAAAGAAAACGAACATAAAGGCCAACAAAAGCAAGTCAAATAATGAACAAACAAAATCAAACTAGTAGGACAGGTTCAGTTCAACAGAATCAAAGAACCGCCATCACAGAAGCACAATATTGTCTCATCTCAAAACAAAACGATGGCTTACAATAATATAATACAGGTCCTAACAGTCAAATGACTGTCATCCATAAGACACACTATTGTCTCGTATCAAGACAAAAGTTTGTCTTTTACATACTCTATGACCCAAATCTGGTCTTTATAGAAAAAAAAAACGCATACAGGAAAGGATAAGAGACTAAGTAGATGTATAATATTTACCAACTTATTAACAACCAATAAATAAAGTCTACTTAGCTCGTTATTGAAAAATACATTCCCATAAAGTGGCACACTCCTCTTGAGTAACACAGTCAAAGCACAACAACAAAACTATTATATAAATATTATGGAGATTTAGTTCAAAATAATGTACAGTGGTCAGCTCAAAGACTCAAGAGAAAGTGGCCATTGCATACAATTAACAGAGACTTAAATAATGTATTACGGGGGACTAACTCTTATTGAAAAAAAAGAGTAGCTACCCTTATTGTCTCTCTTGTCACAACCAGTGAGGGAAGAGGGTATCCAGGAGAAGTTTTGCTTGCTGCCTTTAGCTCACATCTAAACTCAAGTTTGGGATTCAAACTCCTCCTTGCCACTCAACCACACATCCATATTTGTACACAAACTAAAAAAATTTCAACATTTTTTTTTGTTCACAGGTTTTATTGAAGAAAACAAAGAACACACACTTGGGTTTTTCACTGGGATGAAAACTGTGTTTACATTTAAGCCATATCTATGGGCCTCACTTACATTTCTTTTCCTGACTATTGCAATACAGGTATTTGTTAGACATCAATCTATGCTCTCAAGTACAATACAGGTATTTGTTGGACATCATTCTATGTTGTCAAGGAGTGATGGAATGTTTTATTATTGTAACCTTTTAACCTTTGTTAACTGTGGGCCACAGAAACAGATGACATTTACATCATCTGCCCCATAAATCACAAGGTCTAAAAGGGGAACTTTACTTTACTTTACGTTACTTATCTATTTGCTTTGAATTTGAGAATATTTATTGACTGTGTGATTGTATTTAAGGAAAGGAGCAACGTTGCATGAAGATTTTTTTATTGTTTTTCTTGTAAGATTCCTTTATATAAAATTGATTTATATATTTTCGGAAAAGAAGAGAAGGGAGGGTGAAAGTTCCAGTTGAAAATCAATGTGGAGAATAGTAAATATTTCCATTGAGAAATTAAAGAAAAGTCTGAGATTCTACACAGGACTAACTTTTTTTTGTTTAGGGTATGGGGGGGGGGAGTGGATACATTAAACTGATACTAGAATGCACTGTCCAAAAACAAGTTTGTCTGTGTGTGTGAGTCAGAGGGGTATTATAAAGCAGGTTATTCCAGTTTAAGACATAAATCTGTCAGAACATTATGATGAGCAGAAGAAAAAAAAAGGGGGGGGGGGATCTTGAGAGAGAAAGAAGGAAAGAAAAAAAGCATGGGCCATTTATATTGTAACAGTTTAAAAAATTTGAACACTAATTGTTAAAATATGGACATTTATTAGAACTTCAAAAAAGGAGAGGATTTCCTGGCCATTATAAGCAATATAAAGCCTGAGAACAAATCAATGTGGATGTCTAATGCTAGTATATTCATATTCTGGAAATATAATTTATTTTTTTGTTATAAATCAGATTTGTGTAATTTGAACTACTTGTTGATTTGACTAACTTTGGTCTCAGATAGTTCAAGGGAACATTGCTTTATACTGTACTCATGCTCTGAAGGAAGGGGAAGACTTTTCTAAATTTGTTTTTGTTTTGTTGGTGAGTAGAAATGTTTTAATAAAGTTCAGCTCAATGTGACATTATAGATAAAACATTAACCATGTATTAGTAATCCTTGTACTATGGCATAAACAGGGGAATTTCTTATTTATAAATTGTTTCATTCCATAAAAATTAAAAAATATTTGGATTTTTTTTTCCTTACATCGTCATTTTTTTTTTTCAATGTAGATCATTTCTATAGTGTCAATGCCCCTCTGGCATTTTGTGAGTCAGAGATTTGGCAAGAAAAATGCTTATGCCACAGGAATGGTGGTAAGTAAACATAAGAATTCAACAAATCCACAATTGAGGTTGTATATAACAAAAGTTATAGATCTATTAGCAAACAGTAAAATTATAAATAACTTTATATATATTGATAAGCAGTTACTTTTAACCTAATGCTACAATATTCTTATGGTTAATTTCTATTTCTTAAAAAAAGGACCATTTAATAATAATATAGTCATTATTCTCTTGTCACGATGTGCTCATTTATCTCTATCTATTGTTCCCCAGTTATTTATTCCGCTTCTATTTGCTCAACTGTACTTACCTTCTAAATCAAAAATAATTTATTACTTTGTCAATGCCATCGCAGGATTGTGTATTTCTGTCAGTTTTCTATTGCCTTGGTAAGTCAACAGGATTTTTGTTCTATGCTCTTCATAATCAAATATAACATCAACTTTTTAAAATCTTTATCTACTCTTCTATTATTGATGGTGATTTAAAGTTATTTAAAATTGTAGAAAACAAAGTTAAAACATGACAGTGTTTGTTTCCCCTTATTAAGGATGCTGTCGATCTCAATGCATTAAGAATAAATTTTTTTACTGACACTCATTTGTCATTGCATGCATAGCCTTAGTGAGCACTCATTGGCTTGACACTAATTTTTGTGATTAGTCACACTATCTAAATATAGCATGTGTAACATTTATAAATAGTGGTTTGACATTTATAAATAGATCTAGTGGACTGACATTTAGATCTAATGATTTGACATTTATAAATAGATCTAGTGGTTTGACATTTATAAATAGATCTAGTGGTTTGACATTTATAAATAGATCTAGTGGTTTGACATTTATAAATAGATCTAGTGGTTTGACATTTATAAATAGTTCTAGTGATGTGACATTTTTAAATACATTAACTGGTGTGACACTTAGGAAGAAATAGTGATGTGACATTTATAAATAGATCTAGTGGACTGGCATTTATAAATAGATCTAGTGGTTTGACATTTATAAACAGATCTAGTGGTTTGACATTTATAAATAGTTCTAGTGATGTGACATTTTTAAATACATTAACTGGTGTGACACTTAGGAAGAAATAGTGATGTGACATTTATAAATAGATCTAGTGGACTGGCATTTATAAATAGATCTAGTGGTTTAACATTTATAAACAGATCTAGTGGTGTGACATTTATAAACAGATCTAGTGGTTTGACATTTATAAACAGATCTAGTGGTTTGACATTTATAAATAGTTCTAGTGGTGTGACATTTATAAACAGATCTAGTGGTGTGACATTTATAAACAGATCTAGTGGTGTGACATTTATAAACAGATCTAGTGGTGTGACATTTATAAACAGATCTAGTGGTGTGACATTTATAAACAGATCTAGTGATGTGGCATTTATATATTTATCTTAAGTTCATAACTATTTCCCAAAAAATTATATTTTTTTAGGTCAGTATTGCCAGATGTCCTTGACCTGTACATGCTTGAAAAGGGACTTCGTCATGACGCACTTTTTTATTCATTCTATGTTTTTTTTAATAAACTGGCATCAGGCGTGGCACTAGCTGTATCTCAATTGGCTCTTGAGTAAGTCAACATTGAGCAATAGATTGTATGAATATTTACTATTGTTTGTTTACTTTCTGTTTGTTTTCAGTTCACTGTTTACAATGTTTTTTTGTAATCAGATTTGGAGGTTACATTTCTGGAGAGTGTCAACAGCCAGACTCAGTGGGTGACACATTGCGTTATCTAATAGCCCCTGGTCCAGTGATTCTCATGTTGATGGCCTTATTTTGCCTGTACATGTACCCCATAGATGAAAAGAAAAGGATCTGGATCAAAGAGCAAATCACAAATAAAACCATTGAGTGAGTACATCAGCACTAATCAAAGACTTTCTAGAAAACATTTGTTATTTCTTAGGGTTATTTTATTTATAACCTTATGAAATCCATAAAAATAAAAATTTGAAGATGAAGAATTATGCCTCTTATTTAAGGACTAAGGTAAGCACACTGCATATTGACAAACTATAATAAATAAATTTGGGGTATTTTATGTGGCTCTGACCAAAAGTTTTTTCAAACAGCTGCCAAATAATTGACCTGAAAAACTAGGGGACTTTGCTGGAAAGTTTTTACCCAAAAATTTAAATATGTCTTGTGTATAATTAGTCAAAGCAGTTTCCTCGGACTAAATGATTTTTTTAATTTTATAGCCAAAATTCTAATTATTGCTGTGTTTTACAGGGTGGATAATAAAAGTCTGAGATCTGTGGATGTAAGTCAAAGCTATGAAAGTTTCAAGCCAGTGACAGATACTTTTATGTGATGGTAGAGATAACATGTTTGCTTACATTTCATAGAAACATATTTAAGTTTGTTGTTTTGTTTGAAATACAGAAGTATTTTTATACTCTTTACTGAGGCAGCTTTATACTTAAGTAATTCGGATCAACACATGTGTTAATCTATAACATTCTTAGGTACCAGCATGCACAAATATAGGGAAAATCTGAAAATTAATGTATTGTATAAAGCTCTATTAAAGCCTGCCAAATGGCAGGCAATTGTTATTACCCATGCTCTAATGTTAATCCTATGTGCCTTATAACAACAGTATTACCTAATCTACTAGTCGTGTTCAAAAACCTTTCCTTTGTATTTTTCATAATGATTGAGGATCATCAAAATATTTCAATTTTTCTGTTCTCAATTGTGGATCCTTGATGAAATAATGCACAGAAACTCAGGCAACACAGAAACACAATTAACAAAGAAACAAAATCACTTAAACACTCACTTAAACATTAAGTAGCTAAACTCAGGACAATAGACTTTCAGAATGTAAAAGCCCCATTATTATAGAATTAAATTTAATGAAATAATATTATCTTATCACTAAGCTTTCATTTATGAAACAGACTTCAACTTCTCTTCTTTTTGATAAGATCCATGAGTCCAGACAATCCCACCAGTCCATATAGTCATCCAAAAATTCACTTAGTTGTTTTATTAGAAAGTACAAGCAAGTGTGACGTTATCGTAATATTAAAAACTGTGCTTGCCTTCTTGCCCTGTGACAGTGTTATTGGAATATTGAATACATAAATGTAAATGTTTTTTTTTTTATTTTTCACTGATTGATTTATTTTTGTTATAATGATTGTTCATTAAATATTCTCCCTTTGTTGCTGTTCTTAAATTTTTTTCTCTTACGCTGTTGTTTTTATTTTACTGCAAAATGTGTAAATTTTTTTTTTTTAATTTTATTTTGTCTGAATAGTTTTATCCTATTCTCTTTTTTATTTTTATTTCTAAACATTTAAATAATATATAGCATTTAACATGTCTACATTTTGTACCCAATTTTTTATAAAATATTTTGTCAGCTGTGCAATAATCTAACAAGTCTCATGAACTTGAAGAACTAGCATTTTTTTTTTTATATTTGATTTTTTTTACTTTGAATTAATTAAAGATATGTTTGAGATTTACTTTTTTAATTATATTTGTTAAATTTCAATTGTTTGATCCACTTAATTTTTAATTTAATATTGATATTTGAATAATAAATTAATTAGATGATTTCATTTTTCTTTTTTTTACTCTTTGATTTGTTATAAAAATAAAATTATCTAATGTTTTGTTTTTGTTGTTTTGTATATTTGAGATTAACTGTTTAGATCATTTCTATATTTATGAGATTAACTGTTTAGATCATTTCTATATTTATGAGATAAACTGGCTCTCTACCTTTTTAGATTGGTAACCCTATATATTATTCACGACCATCTGGCAACCCCTAACTGTAAAAATAATATTCTACTGTCATCTAAAGTAACTGCGCTATTAATAATGTTATAAAAATCAAGATCATAATGTAGATATCTGATAAGCATTTCCCAAACTGAAATTATATTTTGTTTAAAATACATTTCTGCTTATAATTAAAAAGTTGTAAAAAAATGAAATTTAATATTTTTGATATCATTTATTTATTTTCTATTTGCACTTTCCCCATATTCTGTTATATACTTATGTGACTATTTAAAAAGCAACTTATATATTCCAAAAATAGCCAAATGTGAAAATTTCAAGTTTAACATTTTTAAAAAATCCAAAATTCTGTTGCAAAATTGCCATTTGACCCCAAAATGGGTCACGATTCACAGGTTGAGAACCCCTGGTTTAGATAATTTCTTTATTAATGAGATAAAAAGTTTAGATTTTTTCTTTATTTATGAGATCATCTGTTTAGATAATTTCTTTATTTATGAGATAAACTCTTTCCCTCATGCTTTTTTGTCTTTAATTTTTAAAATTATTCTCTGTATTTTTTATTTTTTTTTATGTAAAACTTGTTAATAAAAATTTTGTTTGGTTTGGCTATTTCCCATGATTTTTTTTTTGGTTTGTTTGTTTTTTATAAGTGGGACAAGGTTGTTATGTAATAGGTCAATGTGCCTCTCAATAACAAATAACGATCACAGTTCGTATATTATATATATATATATATATATATATATATATATATATACTGAAATAAGGGAGATAAATATTCTTTTCAAGTATGTCTTTAAAAGATGAGTTGTCTACCTTCTAAACGCTTCAAAGGCTATTTAGAGTAAATACTAAAGTTTTCACTACCCTGTTCCATTAATAAGGTAATATATTAAAATAACATAGAAATCATTATATCCATTCCCTACCATGATAAACAAAATTGGTTATTTGGTACTATTTATTTTTTGTAAATTTTAGAATCACCTTTACTACTTAACCCTTCGTCATCAATACCTATTTGTATTTGTACATTATAATTAGTCAGGATTTATTTCCATCAGAATATTAATTAATATTATGTGCATATCTTTATTTTTCTACATTATTAGCAATATAGTTGTAGAATGGTAAGTGTAGTCTTGCTGTAATGTATTTCTGAAGTATTTGTTGGTCAAGAACAAGTTTAAGCCCAAGAAAGAGAGTTGTAGAACAAGATGGTGCATCTAATACTGTAAGAAAACCCGGTGATCTTCCAAGACAAAACAAACAAGTTTGACACTTTTTTTTTTACATTGCAACAAAATACAAAAGATTGTGTTTTTTAAAAAGTTGAAAAAAAGACAGTTACCGCTCTTTGAGCTCCCTAAATATGTTTTTATAATTTAGATGAACTTTGAGGATGTTTTATCTACATTGTATATACAAGCTTGTTTTATTAATTAAATAATAGTTTGTGAAGTATTGTTAAATTAAAGCACCTTCTATTTTGCATAATGTTTTAACTAAAAGCAAATTTCTTCACTGCTTTCTTCAAGTTCTTTTCTCAATATAATGTACAGTGGCTGTTTAAATTTTAAAAAAAAATTAATGGCAATACAATTACAGATTAAAAGTTGAAATTCAAAATTTGTTTATTAGACATAATTTTCAAACCGTTGACGTCTGTAAGATGAGAAAATGTGTAGGGTGGAAGACCACCTGGGAAGTTACTGGGAGACAGTCTGCCACTGAGTATAAGTATTGCGTAAGTTAAGGAGTTAAAACATATTTTGGGGGCCTCTTTTATCTGAAACACCAAGGGCATGCATGTTTCGATTATACAATGACACCCTAACACAGTCTACTATCAAACATTGACACCCTAACACAGTCTACTATCTAACATTGACACCCTAACACAGTTTACTATCAAACATTGACACCCTAACATAGTCTACTATGAAACATTGACACCCTAACACAGTCTACTATCAAACATTGACACCCTAACACAGTCTACTATCAAACATTGACACCCTAACACAGTTTACTATCAAACATTGACACCCTAACACAGTTTACTATCAAACATTGACACCCTAACACAGTCTACTATCAAACATTGACACCCTAACACAGTCTACTATCAAACATTGACACCCTAACACAGTTTACTATCAAACATTGACACCCTAACACAGTTTACTATCAAACATTGACACCCTAACACAGTCTACTATCAAACATTGACACCCTAACACAGTTTACTATCAAACATTGACACCCTAACACAGTCTACTATCAAACATTGACACCCTAACACAGTTTACTATCAAACATTGACACCCTAACACAGTTTACTATCAAACATTGACACCCTAACTATCAAACATTGATTAGTCTTAATTGACTGGTAGCCTCGCAAAGATAGCTTGGGAGAGGCGCAATGGTGTTCACACTGCATGACGTCATCCACTTCAAGTCTCCTGGACCTAGCGGAACTGTGTCAAGTGGGTTCTCGCTTTCATTAGATGCAGAGATTGCGTCATGTCATTGTCTCCCTTGTATAACATTGTAGGGAGTCTCAAACCCGGATCGATGGGGAAAATGTTACATGCCTAGTTGGATGTCTGAAAAAGCTTCCACCAAAAACACAAAAGACGAGTGTAAGGTATTGAATGTACATTCTTTTATCCATAGATCGAACGGAGAATTGAATAAGAAGTCCCTAATCTGAAATAATAGAACTTTAGAAGTCATTAATAAATGGTAATGCGTTATGTATGTACTATAGGAATCACTTTGTCACAGCTGGCTACCCACCTAGGAAAAGAAAAACTCTGAATTGAAACCTTTGCTGCCTTGCAACTCTACCCACACATAGGAAAGGCTTCGGGTGGGGGGGGGGGGCTAATGCCCTCATTTCTATGGATGATCCATAGTCGCTTCAGGACTGAAGGAACTCATGGTCCCGTGATATAATGTGTAAGACTTACATCTTAATAGAGCCGATATAAACAAATATCTTGATATTATTTCTGAAATATTTGAAATCTTGTCCATTTAATTTGAGCTGTCACTTTCAAAGTTGCAGATTGCGTCATGAACAACGAAACTTTGAAATCAAATGTTTGACATTAAGTTTGAAATCCAATGTTTGACATTAAGTTTGAAATCCAATGTTTGACATTAAGTTTGAAATCAAATGTTTAACATTAAGTTTGAAATCCAATGTTTGACATTAAGTTTGAAATCCAATGTTTGACATTAAGTTTGAAATCAAATGTTTGACATTAAGTTTGAAATCAAATGTTTGACATTAGTTCCTAAACTATTGGTTGAAAACAATGTTGATAGAAACAAAGTGTTTTGGTGATTTTGCCTAGTTTTAAAATGACGTTCAAACGTTCCCTATCAGCGAGGCTCGCAGCACTAGAGCATGAGTGCACATTAAAGAGAGACGTTCTGTGATGTGTTCAAGCATATTCAATTTGAAAGAGAAAAATGAAGTTGTCATAAGAAGTTAATAAAACAGAGAGATGCTGGCTGGTGCCGAGGAAATAGAGAGAGAGAGAGAGAGAGAGAAAGAGAGAGAGAAAGATGAGAGAGTGAGCCTGTTGGACCAAAATAAAGTGTAGCGTGGTGGGTGGGGGTCGGAGGACCAGGGGAGGGACCGAAATGTTATCGTTCCACTTTCCACTGCCATAATCAGGAGAGGGGGGTTTGAAGACACACGCGTAGTCCATAAAACAGCCACTCAGTCAACTTCTGTAGATCTGTTTAATGCGCAAGGCTAGTCAAGGCCTATCTTTATTTAGCTAGACTTTTACTTTTGTCAGTTATACGATGACATATTTCTTTTTAAATCAGTTTCTTCTCTCAGTCACTTCCGCGTTCATTCACGTTCATGCACTGCTTCTCTCCCCTCTTTCACTCTGTTGTACTTGACGTCTCAATCCATTTCCTTTCATTGACCAGTTGAACGAAACAAATAGAGATAAACAATTGTAATAACAAAATTCGATGTATTCAGTGTTAGAAATGTGGAAATATTAACAAGTAGAAGTATTACACAAATAAACAAGCATTTAGTCATTTTTCGAGCTTTTTAGCATTGCAGAGTGAAATTCTAAACGTTTCTGCTTTTTATTCTCTTGTAGCAGAAATGTAATTTTATTAGTTTCTTTCAATGTACCGTTCTGGACTGAATTGTATTTTGTCTATTTCAACACCTATCATAATCTTCCTTTTTTCATTGAATTAAGTTATTTTTTTCTTTACGTTCCATTAAATCAGGGGTTCTCAACCTGTGGTTCGCGCTCCTTTGGGGTTCGATTGGTGATTTTCCGTGGGTCGCCTAAGACCATAAGAACAAATATATATTTTTTCTTTAAAAAAAACTTGACATTATACACATCTTTCAACGCTATTAACTTTTTAAAAAAAATATGATTGTCTTTCGAGGATAGATGTTCGAACAACTGAATCCAAATCATTTGATACATAAATACTGCCGAATCATAGATATTATTTCTATTATTTATTTGGTGAAGATTTACGCACGTAATTGAAAAAGCTTATACGTTTATAATGAGTAATACGCCATCATGTTATTGAAGGTAATATGAAAATAGATCTCTCAAAAAAATGAACGTCGAGATAAAATATTGTTACGTATTTCTGAATCTTCTGGCTAGATGTATTAGTTGGCACACAAATAAAAACACTGCAAAGAACTTGACGACTAAACTTTCAGTATCATATAACTTTAATGACTATTACCTCTAACAATTTGTTACTGTAACATGTAGCGTAGAAGACTGTACAATATCTGTCAGTTTACAGTTAGCTATACTTCGTTGCAATTCATCTCTTCACTTCGTTGCAATTCATCTCTTCTCAACTTTCCTCGAGCCGTATTCCACAGAACAGACCAACGACACACTTCCCAGTGTCGCTCCAGGTCTCCTAAAGCTGAACCTAGTCGCACTCAAGTCTACCGAATCAAAGCCGCACACGTCTTACATCGACTGTATCGACTGTAACGGCTCAAGTCCACTGTAGTTCGCTGTATAGACTTTAACGACAGTAGTCCACTCCAGTTAACTCTACCCTAGTTAACTTGCACCGAGTCGTACACATTTCTCTTCCACAGAGCCGCACACGTCTTACATAGTCTGTATCGACTGTAACGGCTCACTCACGACTCCATACGACTCCATACGACTAACTTTCACATTAACTTTCTGGCTTATATAGAGTCCCTAATCGCTTGTCCAAAGTTGCACAAACACGGCTAGTATCCTCTGAAATAACACGTGAGGAAACGCCACATCCTGTCTTTGTTTATACATGTAGATTCCAGAAAACATCGGCTGCAGTGTCATCAAGTTGGGGTCACACGTAGTGACCTCTATCTGTCACTGTTCATTAGTAACTGTCCCCCTACTTAGATCTGTTCGTCCCCTGGAACAACACGTGAGGGCACGTCACATCCTGTCTTTGTTTGTACATTTAGATTCCAGGGAACACTAGCTGCTGTGTCATCTCGCCGGGGTCATACGTTGACCTCTACCTATCACTGTTCATTTGTAACAATATAATGAAGATTATTCACCATTATGGTTTGACTTGACTAATTGAAGCAGGACTTGAACAACCACAACACCTCATTTCTAACGAAGTTCTATTTTCAGTCTGTCAAGGCAATACAAACTGAAATGTCATTTTGTTAACAAACATCCGAGCTTTGCCTGCAAAGACATACAGTATTATAGTTGTAAAGATGAGAGTCAAGAAAGCCAAGGTAAAATTATAATTAAATTATTGCTTTTATAAAGCGCTGCGTATAGAAATGATGGCGATTTTAAAACTACAGCGCTTGATGTACTCGACAAAATTTGTCTATTCCTGGAAAAGAATAAATCTATTGGAAAAAATATTTATAGTGTTTCAAAAGAGGCTGCGCGAAATTTGATTGATTGTTGGGTTAGAGTTCAAATCTGGTACAGAATGAGTCACCCAAAAATCATCGGAACTCACTATAAATAATTCATAGACAAATATGATTAGTTTCCAAAGAAGTACAAGAAGTCATAAAAAAAAGAATCTAATGGGGACCTGACTTTAGTGGGGAAAGTAAAGGCGGTTGGTCATGTGCTGGCTTTCACGAATCGATATTGTGACCTCTTTCCAGAAACCGGGGTCAGGTCAAGCAAGTCCCAGAACAAACACGTGTTTAATTACAATCATTCAATCAGGAAAAAAGTGGCATACATCAGTTTCTAGAAGGTCATAGCTTGTACTTATCAATGTACTCATCAGTGTATTTATCAATGTACTCATCAGTGTACTTAGCAGTACTCATCAGTGTCAGTGTACTCATCAATGTACTCAGCAGTGTACTTATCAGTGTACTCATCAGTGTACTTAGCAGTACTCATCAGTGTCAGTGTACTCATCAATATACTTAGCAGTGTACTTATCAGTGTACTCATCAGTGTCAGTGTACTCATCAGTGTACTATGATTAATCGAAATTTAAAATTCCCTGTAAGTTAGCGTTCAACAATTTTTTCTGTCTCATAATGTCAACTTCTTACAACACCTATCCTAAAGCAAACTCTCTCTCTCTCTCTCTCTCTATATATATATATATATATATATATATATATATATATATATATATATATATCGTCTCCTCCAATGTATAGTCCTGTAACCTTTGGACACATTTCTCTCAGGTTATTCCCCTCAAAATGCATCCCATGGATGTATGGATACAGCGAACCACGCCCACGTGCCTTACCGCCTTATGAGGACACTATGTGTGTTTGTCTCCCTACGTGTATGTGTGTGAGTGAATCATCAGAAGCCATGCCATCTCACTGTTGAGTTACATGACGACGAGATAGTGAGAGTTGATTCCCACAATCAGAAATAGTCAGACAAAGCGATCAATCAGAGCTTATCCAGTTTTATTGGTTTCTATAGACGAATCAAAATGACCACAGACCTCTGAACATGTAGGCTAAAAAGGATCACTGACCACAGAACGTGTGAGGCAAGGCAAGTGACCACAAAACGTTTTGGCCAACAACGCAACTGACCACAGAACGTGTAGACCAACAAGGGCCACCGACCATAGAACGTGTAGACCAACAAGGGTCACCGACCATAGAACGTGTAGACCAACAAGGGCCACCGACCATAGAACGTGTAGACCAACAAGGGCCACCGACCATAGAACGTGTAGACCAACAAGGGCCACCGACCATAGAACGTGTAGACCAACAAGGGCCACCGACCATAGAACGTGTAGACCAACAAGGGCCACCGACCATAGAACGTGTAGACCAACAAGGGCCACCGACCATAGAACGTGTAGACCAACAAGGGCCACCGACCATAGAATGTGTAGACCAAGAAGGGCCACCGACCATAGAACGTGTAGACCAACAAGGGCCACCGACCATAGAACCTGTAGACCAACAAGGGCCACCGACCATAGAACGTGTAGACCAACAAGGGCCACCGACCATAGAACGTGTAGACCAACAAGGGCCACCGACCATAGAACGTGTAGACCAACAAGGGCCACCGACCATAGAACGTGTAGACCAACAAGGGCCACCGACCATAGAACGTGTAGGCCAACAAGGGCCACCGACAATAGAACGTGTAGGCCAACAAGGGCCACCGACCATAGAACGTGTAGACCAACAAGGGCCACCGACCATAGAACGTGTAGACCAACAAGGGCCACCGACCATAGAACGTGTAGACCAACAAGGGCCACCGACCATAGAATGTATAGACCAACAAGGGCCACCGACCATAGAACGTGTAGACCAACAAGGGCCACCGACCATAGAACGTGTAGGCCAACAAGGGCCACCGACCATAGAACGTGTAGACCAACAAGGGCCACCGACCATAGAACGTGTAGGCCAACAAGGGCCACCGACAATAGAACGTGTAGGCCAACAAGGGCCACCGACCATAGAACGTGTAGACCAACAAGGGCCACCGACCATAGAACGTGTAGGCCAACAAGGGCCACCGACAATAGAACGTGTAGGCCAACAAGGGCCACCGACCATAGAACGTGTAGAGTGTAGACCAACAAGGGCCACCGACCATAGAACGTGTAGGCCAACAAGGGCCACCGACCATAGAACGTGTAGACCAACAAGGGCCACTGACCATAGAACGTGTAGGCCAACAAGGGCCACCGACCATAGAACGTGTAGGCCTATAAGGGCCACCGACCATAGAACGTGTAGGCCAATAAGGGCCACCGACCATAGAACGTGTAGGCCAATAAGGGCCACCGACCATAGAACGTGTAGACCAACAAGGGCCACCGACCATAGAACGTATAGACCAACAAGGGCCACCGACCATACAACGTGTAGACCAACAAGGTCCAGTGACCATAGAACGTGTAGACCAACAAGGTCCAGTGACCATAGAACGTGTAGACTAACAAGGTCCAGTGACCATAGAACGTGTAGACTCACTGTAGACCAACAAGGTCCAGTGACCACAGAAAGTGATGTTACACATAAAAGAAGTCACAACCTAACTGCCTAGTCGAGTGGTCTTCGCTCTGCACTGTCGTTCAGTGGTTTCAATGGTCCCGGGTTCGAACCCTGCTATCCCTCCTGCGATATATGTTTATAGGCTATCTGTTTATATAGTGTTAGTGAATTAGGTAAAGGGGAAACAATTCCAAATGTTTGACATGTTTCAGATGTTTATTCAGAGTTAAAGTTCATCTCCTCCCAAGTGCAGACCTCCAGCAGAAAGACGAGAGATAGCAGCGAGGGCTAGAGCTAGGGATTATTCTCGGTAACATTCACTCGTTCTGAGATGATTCTTTGTTGAAACATATTCGAATGTCAGGAGTCTGATACTAGCAAAATAAAGAATCTCGCACTTTCAGCACAGCAAAATATAATACAGAAGATACACTCTAGCAGTTTACTCTGCACACTAATTATCCGGTAGGCGCCACACAGCAAGGGAAAGAACACAGTCGTAATTAAAAACAACTTCTACACCCTTGTATGTACTCAGCAAATTTGTTCTGAAAACTGCAATGAACTAAAAAAAACAGTCGGAGAAAAATATTTAAAAAACACACTTTCAAGCAGCGTTTCACGCTTTGCTTTAACATGTGTTAATCATTTCTTTAGAATTCTTAGGCATTCTCTGCAATTCTTAGGCAAAGTATGAAGTAGTGTAAGGTACTCCCCCCCCCCCCACACACACTTTTCTCAAAATCCAGGCACCACAGAAACACGGACTATCCCTCTGCGTCAGTTACATACATGGGTCAAATGTATTTTTTTGTACTATTTTGTTCTAAACGAGTATGCTTTGTGGAAAGGATTTCTTTTAAAGAAGGCGGTGGCCCGAAACAATTTGAGATCTACAAGTCTACTTTTGAGGCCCAAGTCTGATGGGACTTAAATTTTTTTTTGATAATCAGAGTTATACTGGGACGTATGTAGATGCTATATCCAGCCAATAGTCCACGGTTCAAATTCTGCAGTGAATTTCAACACAAGACACCGAAATATAAGTTTTAATCAGTAGAGGAGCAAGTCAGTGTAATGGGTCATTGGGTTGTCCACATTGTGTACCGTCTGTAAGAGAAAGAGAGAGAGAGAGAGAGAAATGGAAAGAAAAGATGAGAGTGAAATAAAAGAAAGAGTGAGAGAGAG
This sequence comes from Biomphalaria glabrata, assembly GCF_947242115.1. Lineage (NCBI taxonomy): Eukaryota > Metazoa > Mollusca > Gastropoda > Planorbidae > Biomphalaria > Biomphalaria glabrata. Next base: position 20,375,526 of record NC_074715.1, read on the forward strand.
TAACAGAAATGGAAAGAAAGAGAGAGAGAGAGAGAAATGAAAAGCGACGTAATGAGGAATAACAAATGGAGAGAGAGAGAGAACGAGTGTTGGGGGGGGGGAGGGGGAGACTAAAATGACATTAATTTTTTTTTTTAAATATAATAGTTGTTTAATGTTTCAAATGCAACCCCTGGAGGCGGGGGAGGGGGACAAAACAAAGTTCAATGACCTTCGCTCTATGTATAAATAAGGACTACAAAGGTCAACTAATTATTTTTTCACACACACAGACGAGTCTCTCATGTCTTCCTTTAGATAAGAGAGAGGACCTATTTAACTGGAAAACTTTGTATCTACCATCTCCTCTTTAAATGACTTTACCTTCCTTCTGCAATTACACCTCCCTGTCTCTCTCTCCCGCTTTCTTAACGTACTCACACACATGCACACTTAACGCCGCGATGCACACACACACACACACATCGTGAGCACTGTAATATCAGCGCGCGATGTCGCTGTGAGCGCAAGACCGAGAAACAGTTCAAGGGGACCGAACTCTCTCACTCGTCTTTCCCACACAGACAACTTTTTTTTGTGTGTGTATACAAACGATCCCAGATTTTTTTTTTTATTGCAAACGTTTGTTGTGGGGTGCGTGAAAATTGAGTCACGTGATTTCCTCTGATCGTTTCTTGTATGACTTCAAAACAGATTGAGCAGTGAAGAGACAGTTCGAAGGACACAGGGGTGGATTCTTGTTTTGGTTGATTTAATTATTCTAACAGTTACTGGAGGAACACATAGGACAACAATGGGGAGGTCACGTGTAAAATGTGGCCTGGTTTCTCACTTCTGTTTAATGCTGATTGGATTTAACTTTGTTCAGGCCGCTATAGCAGGTCAGTGGACAGTAATGATAAATGACTGAACTCTATCAAATCTCTTAGACCTCTAGTCTCTATATCTATTATCTGTTGAAGTATAGAATCTAAAAATATTTAAAGAGCTAGCTCAATGTTGAACTGGCGAATTATACAGATCAAAAGCTTATTTAACAGTTTTTAGGAAAATATAAGGGCAGACTCGTAAATATGATCTACTTCAAGTTCAGGACAGAATGTCCGACAGAAGGCTAAAAAGTAAAGTAGAATTAAAATACGAAAGATTGAACCATAACTGACAAATACTCAAAGACATAAGCGAACACAACACTTAGAAAACACACAGATAAAGGTTTATTTCTTATTTTCGATGAAAGGACAAATTCGTACAAGTGCTTCATCACTAGTACCATTAGAATATAGAACAGGTAGTGTCTGTTTCAAAAAGGAAAATTAATGACTTAGTAGAGTTTAAGTCAGTCTCTAATTAACACCCAGGACCATATTAACATACCATTTCGCGAAGGAGTTAATTGTCTTTTTTTTTTTTTTTTGGTGAATTTCGATAATTTATAACATAGGATAATTTGAAATGGTCAAAACACCAGCTGAAACTCAATATAAGATAATTTTATTTGTAGATCTTGTTCATGTGAATGTGTACTAAGTGAATGTACCTAAATTTAGAAAATGAAATCAAGACTTTAAGTCCATGAGCACTTAATAAGTCTCTAACATTCATGGGTTCTAGATAAATAAAGCTTAGAATTGTTGATCTAGATTTTACTTTGACGATGAAGTTAAGCGAAGTTCCATAAAGATTTTTTCAGTGGCTCGGGGATGAGTTTGAGAATCACTGAAAAAAACAAAAAGTAATTTCTACTAATAAAATTACTTTTGTTTAAGACTTAAGGAGTTAAAAAAAAAGGTATTTGCTTTTACTCTAATTGTAACCTGTAACATGATTTCTGCTAAGAATATTGCTGCTGTCAAAAATATTGCTCCAACTGGCCATAAGATAAGCCTTTGTATTGATTTGTGCGTGGTCTGTCTGAGGCGAGCTAGTCAGCTTCTGGCGCCACTAGGACAAGGAAAGATCACGTCTGCTTCCTGAGTCAGACAAACTATACGATGTTCTGAATCCATCCGTTTGTTAATAGAAACTTTATGGTGCGGTTTGATGAGTCAATCTAGATGTTTTGTTTATAGGCTAAGTGTCTAGGTATCTGTAAAGCTCTCTAATATTATTAGAGAATAATATAATATTATATATTATATTATTAGTATCACACATTTTAAAAGGATAAAATAATTAAAATAATAAAGTCCTTGGGCTTTACCAGGGGAAAAAATGACAAAAAAATTAAATATTTGTTTTACTGTGTTCAGGCCAAATACCTGTAACGATCACTCGTAATCCCAAACACATACAGACAAAAGTGTTTCTAGGTTAATCTGTGTTGTTATTTAGGTCAACATGCTCAATGATGTAGCATTTAATGAAGGCAATTTATTCAATGTTGATATCTTGGCTTCCGATGCATATTTTCTAGTTTTCTGTTTGGTAACTAGGAGATTGAGCTTTACTTTCTCTGAATTGAATTTGTTAACTTAAAAGAAAACATTCGCAATAATTAATCGAAATTCTTGTGTAATGCAAACGACTGTCAATACAAGAGGGTATTAGATTTGGTTCAAACATTTTATATAGATAAATGTTGCTAGACTTTATGTTGTCGAGGGTGGAAAATATAGAAAGGGCTGGGGGTACAGAGGTCAATACAATTAGAGATAAAACTCCTTTGACCACGATGCGTACAAGATTGTTATCGGAAGACCGCAGTTCAAAACCTACACCGTTAGTAATTTCCCAAGAGTGCGAATCTAACTCAATTAGATCAATGCCCAAGTCTTTTTAAACGCGTGGACCTGACTATTCACACTGCTAAAAGGGTGTGACACTCTTCCAATAAGAAGGTTTAAGTATTTGCCTGCATTCGTTATGCGGCGTGACCTAATCGCTAGGTCAACTGGTTTTTTTTTTCTTTCTCCGTTTCGGTGTCAAAAGTGACACATCCGGACATTGGTGCTGGCACACTTTCTTCTGTACCAGAATACTTGCTGCTAAATAGGGGAAAGAACTAATGACACACAATTCTAGAGGAATGACTATGATATGTGTATTACTGGCACAGTCACTAGACAGGACTTTTTCTTTTTTTGTTACAACAAAAAGATGACTATTCTTGAATTATATTTTTAAAAGATCTACTTATTAAACTATATAAAGTGACAAATATTACATGGCCATCACGTGCGACTTTTTATATTTTATATTATTCGAATCACTGCTGTTATAAATGAATTGGGTGTCGAACTTTGTTACAATACATATTAATCTGTGGCACACAATCATGAGTTGGACAGTTCAAGTAGAATCAATTCAAAAGCTCAGAATGTGTTGTTTTTGTTTCTATGGAAAGGAGCTTATGAAGATATTTTAAGGAATAAGCCAGTGCTGAAGACTTTGCTCAGATCGTAAGGAAAAAATATATAATAGCAAAACAATGAAACCAGAAGAATCAAAACCTGAGTTAAACAGCCGATAAATAAGAGAGGCGATTGCTTCCCTTTAATCATGTTATAGACATACTATTTTAATGAACAGAGACTTTGTGGAGGTGTATAGTCCCCCCCCCCTCCTCTCGTTTTGAATGTTTGCACTTGGTCGTAGTCTGTCATTAGAGTGTGACGTACACTTTTTTTACGTTCAGGGTTAGTGTAAATCCAAGCTGGGTTTAAACTGGGTATGAAAGCGTTAAAGTTAGTTTAGTCTTGTTTTGCATTGCTAGAAAGTTCGAGCTTATAGTCCAGCGTAACGAGACTTAGTTTTCCCGAGGTAATTATCGGAAGACGAGGTAATTGACCTATTTCTGTGCCCCATCATTAGATGCAAAAGATGATAACCTGGAGTGGTTCTGACACTGGTGTCTAAGGTATCAGGTGTATTGAATTGTTGTTAAATCAGTTTTAGTGATGAAAATTCTTTTATTACTAAAAAAAAACAACTTTGACGGTATTTATAAATGTCATAAAATCTTTCATAAAATGGCACACACAGAAGGCTATTATGTTCACATATTTTGGATTAATACTTGAATACATCGTACATAAACTAGTCACATACAAACATATGTCTAAAGTCGAGCTACTCATTACACACATAAACACACACACATTGCCACCTCAACTGTCCCCTAGTCTCTTGAATTGTTGGGGGCACCACCCATGATCAGTTGACCATCTTTCTCCTTTCATATCTGTCATCCTATCGCTTTCACCGTCTGCCTCTTTTGACTGAAGGAAGGTCTTCGCGAGCCCTAAGAATCTTGTGATATGGTCATAAAGTTTTAGTTTATATTTTTTGACAGTGGTCATCAGGTCCTCATGAAAATGTGATCCTGTTTCAAATTTTCAATTACCAAAAAGTTTTAATTTCTGAACCTAATTCTGCTACACGAACTCTTAGTGAACTTAAACTACTTGGGCGCTTCTTGTCTATTTATGCAAAACACATTTTCAATAGGGATCAATATAGCAAACTTTGTCTTTGTTTTAAATGTAAATGTCTTTCTTATGCTTTCAACTCTTCACCGATTTTATTGTTTAAAAATTCTGCTTGTTATAGAGGCGGCACTCATAGCACAAGTTGGGACGGCATTCAGATAATTTATATAACTCTGCCTTGTTTTCTAAATTCTATTGCTACCAACACCGCACCTGTTTATTTGTCTTTGAACCCATGCTGTTGACATTGACGCTAGTTTTTCTGCACAGATTGCTGCCAGTTCTTGGGTTTTCCTTTAGCTAAAAGGTTAAGAAAACTTGTTGTTTTACGAAAGAATAGCCGAAAAACCTTTACATTCGTTCCATGTGACTCCAGACAGCAGCTTGTAGTTGGTAGTACTCCCTTTTAGAGTCTATGACTGGCATGTTTATATGGAACCGTGTCTTCCTTCACCCCTGATTAGCTCTTGTTACCTACATATGTTGAAAAGTACACGACCCCCCCCCCCCAAAAAAAAAAAACAAAAAAACATGATCCTAAACCCCCGCCCAAATGATCTCTGAAGTCATAGAGATTAAGTTGGAGATGACGTGAGTACATCAGAAATAAACAGGTGAGTTGATTGAGGTGCGTTCTTATAGCCCTTGTTTCATGCTTTCTCGCCTACTGTATGAGAGATTTCTGTGTAGTTATCTGTCCTTTCTTTTCAAATAGATAGCATAATGGGAACGCTAACTTTGATTTACGATGTAAGAAAGTGTGAAAGTTTGTGTGTGCGTAGCTTAGTGTAAAAATAGGAATGACACGAATAAAGCACACACACACACACACCTGCATGCAAAGAGTTATACTGAAACAGAGATTCAAACTGAGATCTTCCGATTTTGTCATTTCTGGTACAGCTCAGAAGTATTAATCTACCTCTATCTAATTTAGGAAATAAGTTTTTGAAATGCAATGTTCCCGTGTTCCCATGTTCCCGTGTTCCCATGTTTCCGTGTTCCCATATTTCCGTGTTCCGAAAGGCAATTTCTTCTTTACTATTTCAACTCAGATCAATAAAACAAAACAAAAATTTTACACTTTGTGTAAGCTTTAGTTAACAAGTTAATCAACATGTGGACTAATTATTTTAATTAGATATTTGTCTTCATGAATACATACTAGTTGAACCCACGTTTATAGATCTTTCATTCCCGAAACGAAATATTCCTCAATTTTAGAACCGCTGACCCGTTTATTTGCACATTTATTATATTGATTATTCTACTATTGAATACAATATGATGTACTGAGTCAAGGACTGAGAGGTCACATGGCGATGTGCTACAAAATCGTTTGCATTGCCAAGAACAACTTTCGATGTTTTTCAAACAGGTATATCTGGGTCAGAACTTGGACGAACATTGCCGCCCCCATCCCTAACATCACAAAAAATGACAGCTATAAATAAAAGATGTATTGAATTATTTATTCATAATGTCTTCCGTGAAAAACAATCAGAAATTCAATTTAGAAAGTGATTTTTTAACAACTAGAATACAAGCATAACCTCTAGTTTTGTAAACATTTTATAGGTAACTATGACGTCATGATAGCGAGTTGCCTCTTTCTCTATCTGACGTCTCACGTGACCTGACCTGCTCATGAGATGGAGTATCATCTTGTTGCTGATCTGAATAAACACTTTCTTTATCTGACAAACAATGAGAGATAAATATAGCTTGATGAACTATAAATAGATGCCTGCCAGTCCTGCACCTTGTATTTAATCAAAACGCTGCTTCCAGCGCACACTCACATATTATGTTCGTTTATACCCCATGCTCCAATAAGTCCCTCCCAAACACACACACACACTTTTCCGTAGCTATTGTCTGCACGGTCTCAATACATGATGTAATTTCAACGCATGTGTACAGCACGTCTTGTGTTACATACTCACCGCCGCGCGCACCTCGCGTGCGGAACACACCACATCCGATGCGCAACCAACTTGAGGCGCATCGGTAATAGGTCGAAACGCTGACATCTGTTAGCAATAGGATCCTTTTATTTTTTAAAAATATTCTGAAACGAACACAATTAGATCTTATAAGTACATAACCCTAAGCGTGTTTAGAATTCTGTAGGGCTTGTGTATTTAAATCTAAATCTATGTGTATTAGAACCATTTTTAGAAATTCATTTTAAATCTAGCTCTATATGAATTACTGTGATGGAGCGGATATGCGTTCTTCTGATGTCACCATGAGTAAAGATGGGCGGATGTCACTCCAATCGTCAGTAACTGTCCTGCCCTTAAATTCAGTTTCTATTTAAACTTATTTTAACGCACTAGACAACAATATTTGTGAGTTCTCGTCCGCACTCTATAACACAGTCAACATTTTCAAGAAAACTTAATATATTCTTCAATTGTTTTAATTTTTTTGTTATTCTGATATGTGTTTACTAGATCACAAAGCCGCGTGAATTTGAAATTTTTTGCTATTAACTAAGTCGGATTCTGTATTGTTGTGTTGTTCTTCAAACAACTTGACGAGAAATCATTTCATGGTTTGGTCTTTTATTGTCTCTTTGTTTCAAATAAGATTCAGAACTTAAAGTTCATTGTGATATTATAGACTTAAATTTATAATTAACAAGAACTAATAAAAATCGATTTTCTCCTGCATTTACTGAAAGATTAATTCCCTTGATGGACTGCTAATTCATTATCCCAGTAATTCGCGGAACACCTAATCAGGGCTGGCGGAACAATAGGGTTTTGTGGAACACCTAATCAGGGCTGGCGGAACAATAGGGTTTTGTGGAACACCTAATCAGGGCTGGCGGAACAATAGGGTTTTGTGGAACACCTAATCAGGGCTGGCGGAAGACTAGGGTTTTTAGGAACACAGTTTGGTAAACACTGTTTTATAGTCGCAACATTTTAAAATTCTGCAATTTGAGTATGACATAATGAGTAAGGTATAATATTGTCTTAAGTAATTTTAATTAGTTTTTAGTATGAGGGATTGATATTCTGATTTGTATTTATTTGATTGATATTAAAATGTAGTTATCCAATCTTGACAATAACATTTCATTTTTTTATTGTTAGTTCAGTGATTTAAACCAATTATTGGCCTAAGAGTATATAAAGCTGCTTGGCGTGAAGGATTTTTTTTCCCAAAAGAAAATGAAATATGTATTGTGTTAAGCTCTGACAGTTGTTGCCCTTGTTTTCTCCCCACCCATGTCTATAAATAGCTGTCGCCATTCTCCTCTCGAAGTGGGGACGAGATAACTCAACAACAAAACTCTTGTGACGTTTAGACTTGAACTCTCTATCATCAAGTACTCACACTTAACACACATGCACAGACTCTGATCATGAGACTATAAGAGACTATAGACAATGGCAAATCTTGGTCCTTCTCTCGCTCTACTGACTCTGGGGTAATTGTATGGTACGTCAATCAAGGGAAGACAACTGCTCATTTTCATTCCTAAAAACAAAAAAAACAGCAACAACAAAAAGAAAAACCATCAGGACAGTTAAAGGACATTTCCAAAGATACAGGACATTTCTAAAGATACAGGACATTTCCAAAGATACAGGACATTTCCAAAGTTAAAAGGACATTTCCGTCACGATAAAGTTAAATAGTAAAAGAAATAATTGGTATGTTTCCAGTTTCATAGCAAACCCTCATGTGGGGGCGGGTAAGGGTGTAACTATCACAGGGCTCTGCCAAAAAAGTGAATGAGAACATTTTTTACAAATCTAAAAGGCAACTTATATATATATACAATTACGTTTACACAAGGGAAATACAGTGACATTTACTTCCCTTTTTTATATCAAATAAAATCAATTAATGACCGCTAATTAATTAGTTTGCTGTTGCTGTTGTTACTGTTTTTATTCATTGTTTGTTAGGGACAATGGTTAATGGTGCAAAGTTTCAACTTCATCCGACATTGGGAAGTGGAGAAATAACGTGTACAAAATTTGTACCAGAGAGTCAGACGGAGTGAGCTGATTCAGCTTTGTAAAATATATTTTTTTTAATTTGATAAGTCACGTTAGCCAGAACTTTCCAAAATGTACAGTACATCCGAATCAATATAAACCAAAGTTGAAGATATCTACATCCTAGCCAGAATCTCCCTCAGGACGACTTGGGAAGGGAGCAGGCAGGGTATGAACCCGGGTCAATCGAGACAACCGAACGACAGTCCAGTGCACGACCAAGCAGCAGTCCATCTCGGAATTCTAGGCATTCATCTTGACTTAATTAAAGTCTTATACAATGCATATTACATGTGTATTAAATGATTCCTAGACCTGGGTGCTCTGCAGAAGGCATCTAAGGGTCCTCGAACGCTTCCATCGCTCCCTAATGGCAGGACTACCTTACAAATGACCATGTTCTGCTGGACCCTGGTGTAGGGTCGGACATTTATCCTGCATGGGTGATCTTTTTTTTTTTGGCGAGCTTAAGGGCGGACGGCGTTACAGATGTTCCTGTTCCCCCCCCCCCTCCTTTCTAAGGGATCAACCCAGGCGCCGTTTTGCCCTCACTGGTACAGAGTATAGAGAAAGTAGCTGGCAGCAGATGGTACCTGAAAGTGAAAGAGACGGAGAACTCTCACGAAGCCGCGGTACACACATGTGAGGCCCCCCCCCAAAAAAAAAGCCCTCGTAGAAGACAGGCGCAGAAGTCGTAAAGAAAACGTACACAGACCCGCGGAGATTGGACAGGGCGGTTTTGTCTGCTGAATCTGATGTGGGGGGAACATGCACGTCCCTACTGGGATTGCGCAGTCATGTGAAACACTTGCACGCATCTTTAATCTTCGGAGTCGAAGACTTTGCCATTTGTTTATAGTAAGTTTTTGTCATTTGTCTCTATAGTAAGTTTTTGTCATTTGTCTCTATAGTAAGTTTTTGCCATTTGTCTCTATAGTAAGTTTTTGTCATTTGTCTCTAGTAAGTTTTTGCCATTTGTCTCTATAGTAAGTTTTTGTCATTTGTCTCTATAGTAAGTTTTTGCCATTTGTCTCTATAGTAAGTTTTTGCCATTTGTCTCTATAGTAAGTTTTTGTCATTTGTCTCTATAGTAAGTTTTTGTCATTTGTCTCTATAGTAAGTTTTTGTCATTTGTCTCTATAGTAAGTTTTTGCCATTTGTCTCTATAGTAAGTTTTTGCCATTTGTCTCTATAGTAAGTTTTTGTCATTTGTCTCTATAGTAAGTTTTTGCCATTTGTCTCTATAGTAAGTTTTTGTCATTTGTCTCTATAGTAAGTTTTTGCCATTTGTCTCTATAGTAAGTTTTTGCCATTTGTCTCTATAGTAAGTTTTTGTCATTTGTCTCTATAGTAAGTTTTTGCCATTTGTCTCTATAGTAAGTTTTTGCCATTTGTCTCTATAGTAAGTTTTTGCCGTTTGTCTCTATAGTAAGTGCAATATCAGTCTGAAGTGGAGATAATGAGCTAAATAGGAGGAAGTAGAACATCACAGACTACAGTCAGCAGAGTAACACTTTGATTGTAGCTTGACCCTCGGTCCCCCACCACCTCCCTTACTCCAAACCTTCCTCCAACCTTTCTCTCACCACTCTGGAGGTAACAAAATAAAACTGGACAAGTAACTCCCCGCGTTTATTTGTTTGCAAGTATTACAAATATTTGTCCCAGTACACAAACTACGCAAGGGAACATCATAAATCAAATGTCAATAAAACACGAAAATAGTCCCAGCCGTATACTTTAAACAATTAAAAGAGAGTGTTACTTCACAAAATAACAGCCCCCCCCCCGGGCCCCACACCCTGCACGCTTCCCACGGAGATTTCCAAAGACTACAGACAAGAGTTCCACATCCTAATTTATTCTGAAGTTGCTTCACGGGGTGTGACAAGTCATCATAGGGAAGTCCCGGGCTATCTTCAAGTTGTCTTTGTGTATAGAGAACTGTCAGAAACTCTGGAACTTGTCTTGTATGATAGACAGACATTCATGCTGAGACAGGGAACAGTTTTTGAAATGTAGTTTGGTTCACCGTGTTCCAGACAGACTAGTCTCCCCTGTTTTTGTTTTCTTTTTCAATAGAAAAACAAGTTTTTCGATAACTTTTTTTTTTCACATCCTTTTTTTTTAAATTCCATTGAAATAAAAACAAAGAGTTTCCCACCAATATTAAAACGGATTTCAATTATTTTTTTTTTGCAAAGCTGTCTGGGGGTGTACAGGATTCACATTCTATATAAAGTCTGCGGTACAAAAGGACATAGGACTAAACTATTCTAGACATAAAGTCTGTGGTACAAAGAGAAATAGGTCTAAACTATTCTAGACGTTCAGTCTGTGGAACAAAGAGAAACAAGTCTAAACTATTCTAGATATAGAGTCTGTGGAACAAAGAGAAACAAGTCTAAACTATTCTAGATATAGAGTCTGTGGAACAAAGAGAGACAAGTCTAAACTATTCTAGATATAGAGTCTGTGGAACAAAGAGAGACAAGTCTAAACTATTCTAGATATAGAGTCTGTGGAACAAAGAGAAACAAGTCTAAACTATTCTAGATATAGAGTCTGTGGAACAAAGAGAGACAAGTCTAAACTATTCTAGATATAGAGTCTGTGGAACAAAGAGAGACAAGTCTAAACTATTCTAGATATAGAGTCTGTGGAACAAAGAGAAACAAGTCTAAACTATTCTAGATATAGAGTCTGTGGAACAAAGAGAGACAAGTCTAAACTATTCTAGATATAGAGTCTGTGGAACAAAGAGAAACAAGTCTAAACTATTCTAGATATAGAGTCTGTGGAACAAAGAGAAACAAGTCTAAACTATTCTAGATATAGAGTCTGTGGAACAAAGAGAAACAAGTCTAAACTATTCTAGACATTCAGTCTGTGGAACAAAGAGAAACAAGTCTAAACTATTCTAGACATTCAGTCTGTGGAACAAAGAGAAACAAGTCTAAACTATTCTAGACATTCAGTCTGTGGAACAAAGAGAAACAAGTCTAAACTATTCTAGATATAGAGTCTGTGGAACAAAGAGAAACAAGTCTAAACTATTCTAGACATTCAGTCTGTGGAACAAAGAGAAACAAGTCTAAACTATTCTAGACATTCAGTCTGTGGAACAAAGAGAAACAAGTCTAAACTATTCTAGACATTCAGTCTGTGGAACAAAGAGAAACAAGTCTAAACTATTCTAGACATTCAGTCTGTGGAACAAGGGGAACAAATCCTAACTGGTGATGAGAAAAACAATCATGAGTTATCTGCCTACATTATTTTCAAACCTCGCCCATACAAACAGAATACATACTTATCAATTCCAGGCTAAGGTCACGTCGCCCTCAATCATTTACCCACAAAACATTGTTTGCTTTGTGCACTCGAGTGTGGTGGGGGGGGGAGCGAATGGAGTTGAACATAATGTCCAGTTGACTCCATAGACAGTTTAGTATGCAGGCTCATAGAGAGGACACGTTTGTTTTTGTGAGAAGGAGGTTGAGGCAAAGTAGCTTAAAAGTTACAAGCGTACATACCACGTTCACATAGCATAGCTTACATGCCAGCCATGTTCACATAGCATAGCTTACATGCCAGCCACGTTCAGATAGCATAGCTTACATGCCAGCCACGTTCACATAGCATAGCTTACATGCCAGCCACGTTCACATAGCATAGCTTACATGCCAGCCACGTTCACATAGCATAGCTTACATGCCAGCCACGTTCACATAGCATAGCTTACATGCCAGCCACGTTCACATAGCATAGCTTACATGCCAGCCACGTTCACATAGCATAGCTTACATGCCAGCCACGTTCACATAGCATAGCTTACATGCCAGCCACGTTCACATAGCATAGCTTACATGCCAGCCACGTTCACATAGCATAGCTTACATGCCAGCCACGTTCACATAGCATAGCTTACATGCCAGCCACGTTCACATAGCATAGCTTACATGCCAGCCACGTTCACATAGCATAGCTTACATGCCAGCCACGTTCACATAGCATAGCTTACATGCCAGCCACGTTCACATAGCATAGCTTACATGCCAGCCATGTTCACATAGCATAGCTTACATGCCAGCCACGTTCACATAGCATAGCTTACATGCCAGCCACGTTCACATAGCATAGCTTACATGCCAGCCACGTTCACATAGCATAGCTTACATGCCAGCCACGTTCACATAGCATAGCTTACATGCCAGCCATGTTCACATAGCATAGCTTACATGCCAGCCACGTTCACATAGCATAGCTTACATGCCAGCCACGTTCACATAGCATAGCTTACATGCCAGCCACGTTCACATAGCATAGCTTACATGCCAGCCACGTTCACATAGCATAGCTTACATGCCAGCCACGTTCACATAGCATAGCTTACATGCCAGCCACGTTCACATAGCATAGCTTACATGTCAGCCACGTTCACATAGCATAGCTTACATGCCAGCCATGTTCAGATAGCATAGCTTACATGCCAGCCACGTTCACATAGCATAGCTTACATGCCAGCCATGTTCACATAGCATAGCTTACATGCCAGCCATGTTCACATAGCATAGCTTACATGCCAGCCACGTTCAGATAGCATAGCTTACATGCCAGCCATGTTCACATAGCATAGCTTACATGCCAGCCATGTTCACATAGCATAGCTTACATGCCAGCCACGTTCACATAGCATAGCTTACATGCCAGCCATGTTCACATAGCATAGCTTACATGCCAGCCATGTTCACATAGCATAGCTTACATGCCAGCCATGTTCACATAGCATAGCTTACATGCCAGCCACGTTCACATAGCATAGCTTACATGCCAGCCATGTTCACATAGCATAGCTTACATGCCAGCCACGTTCACATAGCATAGCTTACATGCCAGCCATGTTCACATAGCATAGCTTACATGCCAGCCACGTTCACATAGCATAGCTTACATGCCAGCCACGTTCACATAGCATAGCTTACATGCCAGCCATGTTCACATAGCATAGCTTACATGCCAGCCACGTTCAGATAGCATAGCTTACATGCCAGCCACGTTCAGATAGCATAGCTTACATGCCAGCCATGTTCACATAGCATAGCTTACATGCCAGCCATGTTCACATAGCATAGCTTACATGCCAGCCATGTTCACATAGCATAGCTTACATGCCAGCCACGTTCAGATAGCATAGCTTACATGCCAGCCACGTTCAGATAGCATAGCTTACATGCCAGCCACGTTCACATAGCATAGTGTTACGTATTTCCGAATCTTCTGGCTAGATGTACTAGTAGGCACACAAATAAAAACACAGCAAAGAACTTGACGACTAAACTTTCAGTTTCATATAACTTTAATGACTATTAACTCTAACAATTCGTTACTGTAACATGTAGCGTAGAAGACTGTACAATATCTGTCAGTTTACAGTTAGCTATACTTCGTTGCAATTCATCTCTTCACTTCGTTGCAATTCGTCTCTTCTCAACTTTCCTCGAGCCGTATTCCACAGAACAGACCAACGACACACTTCCCAGTGTCGCTCCAGGTCTCCCAAAGCTGAACCAAGTCGTACTCAAGTCTACCGAATCAGAGCCGCACAAGTCTTACATCGACTGTAACGGCTCAAGTCCACTGTAGTTTGCTGTATAGACTTTAACGACAGTAGTCCACTCCAGTTAACTCTACCCTAGTTAACTTGCATCGAGTCGTACACATTTCTCTTCCACAGAGCCGCACACGTCTTACATAGTCTGTCTCGACTGTAACGGCTCACTCACGACTCCATACGACTGACTTTCACATTAACTCTCTGGCTTATATAGAGTCCCTAATCGCTTGTCCAAAGTTGCACAAACACGGCTAGTATTCTCTGAAATAACACGTGAGGAAACGTCACATCCTGTCTTTGTTTATACATGTAGATTCCAGAAAACATCGGCTGCAGTGTCATCAAGTTGGGGTCACACGTAGTGACCTCTATCTGTCACTGTTCATTAGTAACTGTCCCCCTACTTAGATCTGTTCGTCCCCTGGAACAACACGTGAGGGCACGTCACATCCTGTCTTTGTTTGTACATGTAGATTCCAAAGGACACTCGCTGCTGTGTCATCTCGCCGGGGTCATACGTTGACCTCTACCTATCACTGTTCATTTGTAACACTGCCCCCTTCTTAGATCTGTTCGTCCCGAACAGATTCTACTTCACCACGATACTGATGAAATCGATCGACGATCAAGAAGGAAGCTTTGGTGGTTGCCCCCTTCTCAGAGATGTTCTTTCAATCTGGCCGTTGTCCATCTTCTTTCCATAGAAGAATGGAAGCCAAATCCTCATTTTTCAGCAGGTCCTCACAAATGTTTTCATCAATCTTGGTATGGAAACATCGATCTTCAGATGACGACATTGGGCACTCTTGTCGAGAAAATTCATCAGCATTCTAACGAGTTCGTGCTTCACTGGCTGAGTTTTACATTCTCCAGCATCTTTTTACAGAGCTTCTTCAGAGATACACAGGTTCATCACAGTACAGCAATATTCACATGTTCTTCTTACAACAGCAACTGACTTTGGGTTTGTACGATGTCTGTTGGGTTGATCTTCTTGTACAGTTCTGTCACAGATGGTTACTCACTACAGTTCTGACATCTTTAAACTACTTCTTTTCTGTCCTTCTTGCTTCTGACTTAATTAGCGTTCTTCTAAAACCTTTGTTATACTTCATCAAGCTATTCTCATGAGGAATGTTCTTAAATTATTCTTTAGTGGCTTCACACTTTCAACTGATAGTAAGGCTTTCTTCTTTGGTCTGATGGTTCCGGACAGAATCTTTCTAAAAACATGGGCTGTGGAGTTTCATCAGTGCAGGTGGGGGTCTATCAGTGGGAGAAGTGGTGGGCTTGTTTTCTAACAACATGGGCTATGGAGTTTCATAAATGCAGGTGGGGGTCTATCAGTGGGAGAAGGGGTGGGTTTGTATCTTGATCTTGTTGGAGCCATCCACGTTGCACTCTGCATATGTCGCTTTCTCCGCCTCCTCAATTTGATATTTCTTTGGTTGAGTTGATGTCGTTGTTGTTGTCTTGTTTTCTTGTCGATCATTGCTGATGGCAGCCACTTAGCACATAGGAAGGCATTGCATTTCATAGCTGTAGTCATCAAGACTGTTGATCTAACAAGTTGCTTCAGCATTATTCTTCGATGGATGCTTTGCGAATGAGCTGCAAGTCCACTTGATGGCAAGTTGTCAAACACGTCAGCACCTTCATCCGAGTCTGGATGACTCGACTGTGGAGCAGGTTGATAACATTCAACGTGCAAAGGTCCATCAACTTCAGCATCAGTTTCTATTGTAATTCCTTGACTATCACCAGGACTCCTCGCGCCTACCTTGACAGCTGAACAAGCTTCTGTTAAGTCTAGAGCTTGTTGGTGTGTTTCTTGGCATTCACAGTCTTCTTGCATAGCTACGTACGTACAGTTCTTGTCAAACGCATGGGTGCAATAATCAAGCTTCGAGTTCCTCTCGTAGACACTGGCAGATAGAAGACAGAAGTCTTTAAGGCCCACAGCAACAGGCTTGGACGCAGACCCAACGTTGTCTTGATCTGTTTGGCTGGTTGAGGTACTCATATCATGTTTATCTATAGCTAAAGCTTCGGTCAAACTATAGGTCTCTTCTATTGTTTCTTCAGCGGTCTCATTCTGCTTTTCGTTGAAATAGTAACAGCTACCGTCTCTTTTCATTTCTTGTGAGCCACATTCGTTTGGTTTACTATCACAGTCACAGACAGCACAGCCATCACCAGCATCTTTATCGTAATTGTCTGTATCGCCACATTCTTGGTTGGACAATTGTTCGCTGTTTATCAATGGTGTAGCTCTTTCATCTGTCGACTCAATCTGATACTGTTGGGTGTTCAGTAGCTCATTAATCATGATTCTAGTTTGATCTTTTATCGTATCTGTTTGTTCTTCTGTCTTGTTGGGCGTGGTAGCTATTTGTTCATTCTCATTCATGACTTTAATCAACTGGTTAAATGAAGAAAATCTGGTGTTGATTTCTGATTCTATCTCCTTAATGCTCTCTTTCACCGAGTTCATTTTGTATTGCAAAGTTCTCAGGAGCTCCATCGTATTAGGTTTGATTTCAAATTGGCAAGTGTCTGGATTCTCATCTTCCTCCAACAGGGCTTGTCTGAGACGTGCTGTTAGCGTTTCCTTATTTCCGTTAAGCTGTAGACCTCTTTCTCGAAGCTCTTGTCTAAGTTCTTTCATGTCAAGTTCATTAAGAAGTTTGATGTAACACATTCTAGCCAGAAAGATCCCACTTCTGACACCAATTGTTACGTATTTCCGAATCTTCTGGCTAGATGTACTAGTAGGCACACAAATAAAAACACAGCAAAGAACTTGACGACTAAACTTTCAGTTTCATATAACTTTAATGACTATTAACTCTAACAATTCGTTACTGTAACATGTAGCGTAGAAGACTGTACAATATCTGTCAGTTTACAGTTAGCTATACTTCGTTGCAATTCATCTCTTCACTTCGTTGCAATTCGTCTCTTCTCAACTTTCCTCGAGCCGTATTCCACAGAACAGACCAACGACACACTTCCCAGTGTCGCTCCAGGTCTCCCAAAGCTGAACCAAGTCGTACTCAAGTCTACCGAATCAGAGCCGCACAAGTCTTACATCGACTGTAACGGCTCAAGTCCACTGTAGTTTGCTGTATAGACTTTAACGACAGTAGTCCACTCCAGTTAACTCTACCCTAGTTAACTTGCATCGAGTCGTACACATTTCTCTTCCACAGAGCCGCACACGTCTTACATAGTCTGTCTCGACTGTAACGGCTCACTCACGACTCCATACGACTGACTTTCACATTAACTCTCTGGCTTATATAGAGTCCCTAATCGCTTGTCCAAAGTTGCACAAACACGGCTAGTATTCTCTGAAATAACACGTGAGGAAACGTCACATCCTGCCTTTGTTTATACATGTAGATTCCAGAAAACATCGGCTGCAGTGTCATCAAGTTGGGGTCACACGTAGTGACCTCTATCTGTCACTGTTCATTAGTAACTGTCCCCCTACTTAGATCTGTTCGTCCCCTGGAACAACACGTGAGGGCACGTCACATCCTGTCTTTGTTTGTACATGTAGATTCCAAAGGACACTCGCTGCTGTGTCATCTCGCCGGGGTCATACGTTGACCTCTACCTATCACTGTTCATTTGTAACAATAGCTTACATGCCAGCCACGTTCACATAGCATAGCTTACATGCCAGCCACGTTCACATAGCATAGCTTACATGCCAGCCATGTTCACATAGCATAGCTTACATGCCAGCCATGTTCACATAGCATAGCATAGAAATGCTAGTTTGCTAGTAACTAATATCCGTAGTTCATGATTATTGAAAGAAATAGATTCGTAAGCAAATTAAAAAATGACGACTGTTTTGTGGAAATTTTATGTTAGAAATCTGTTCACGTAATAATTGGTTGTGTTATCTCATTTGATCTTTGGGGATTCTAAGATCATTGTCTTGGTACGAATATATGAACTCTCTGGCGGTTGAGGAGAAATAATTTCCTAATCTGTATTTCTATTGAGGCTATCTATTTTTACATCATCAGTTTCCTGCTACGCAAGGAACTAGTGGTTCTATTTATAGAACTCATTGTACAATGGAAACAAGCCTAGTCATGTTGAGGTCATCACTAATTACAGTGTTGAAATGAGCAGAAGTATTGCACGCGATAATAGAAAAAAACAAAAACTTTGTTACTATGAATATCTTAAGCATCATTAGTGGACAAAGGCAACTAAATTGACCTGATCAAGATAGTTTATCATATTCACTACCAGAAGTAAACTTTGGTTAACTTCTACCTGTTTGTACAAAGCTTAGATCACTTCACTTTGTCTATCTGTTTGGTGCACGTGATTTCTCCCACTTCCCATTCATGGATCTAGCTGAAACTTGTTCATTGCCTCTAACAAAACATGAATCAATAAAAAACAAAATTAACCAGTTAATAAATAAATTAATTGATTATTTTTTGTTTAATATAGAGAAAGGTAAATAAATATTGCTATATTCAGAGGTAGGGCCTATAGCTTAAATGAAATGTGCCATTCCTTCCCTTTTAAAAGCTTTTTTTTTTATTTCGCTTGTTATTATTCTGTACAGTTAAGCCAGTCACCAGAACAAGATTGAAAGTTATATGTGAGTTTAACCTTCTCATAACGTTACTATACTGTTACAGAGTGTCTGTCGTTTAATTTGTGCTTAAATTAATACTATCATATGACAAACTAACCGTCTAAGTGACTTGCAATCTGGACACTAGACTTAATTGAAAGAGTTTGAAATACTATATTTCTTAATGTTACCGAGTGTCCATATCAAAATGGGGCTTGGTTTAGGCGGCCGTTCACCTTTCTAGAAATCTGTTTTCCTGTAGTCGTTTCTTATATCTAGGTCATCTCTCTAATCATGAATTACGCACGTTGCAAGGCTAACAGAGCATGGTGGCAGAAGGTAGGATAAGTCGGGGGCTAGGCCAACTGCTAATAGAAACACTTAGCTCACGGATCTTGGTGCAAGTTGCAGATAGTTTGAGATGAACATGTAAGCGTAGTCTTAAAAGAAATGTTGTACGCCAGACAGGCGTGCCTATAGAGTGATCTGACATTGACACTCACACATGAAGGCATTAAGGCCAGAAAACAGACAGATATTGAGCTAGGCAGAGTGGCAAAAGATAAAGTAAACTATCTCAAGGATGCAAAATTTAACTTCCGATATAATGTACAGGCCAGCCAAATAAACAATTCAAATCTGATGCATTATTGCTTGTTAGTTGCCCATTTGTTTTTGTAATAAGTTTTACGTCCTAAAGTGAACGTCTGATCAATCTTTCATGAGTGAAATAAGTTTTTACTTGAAATGAAGAGCTTAGAAAGTGCACACAAATGAGAACGTAGGTCTTGACCAACACCTACGTCATCTTCGCACATCGCGGATACACCACAAAGCGAGAAATTTGAGTTTTTTTTTTAAATGACAATCTCCAATGGGATACTATGAAACAAACTAAAGAACGAAAGCCATGCTGTGAATGCAGTGACATGTAACAAAACACAAGTACATTTATCTGGATAGATACTTCTGTTCAATTTATTTAGTCCCTGTACTTTTGGTTGATGTCACTGAAATGACGGGTTCATTGAGAGGTCACAGAATGCTACACCCTTATGTGTGTTTCTAGCTGACAAGAACGTCATTGTAACGGGAGGGGGGGGGGGGTTACATTATTTACTGAAATGCACAGTTTGGTTATTTAGATGCAAGAGAAGAAGATGATCTTGTCACATCCTTGTTGTTCACTACTGTATCTCGAGGTCAGGTTTCAAATCCAACTTGTGGTGAGATCTGGCACCGCCATACAGCTGGAATCCTCTCGCTCTTGGTGGCTTAGTATAATACCAAACCGGAGATAGAAAGCCTTGATGAAACGAAATGAAAACAATTTGCGTACTAATAACAAGTCGATGGCAAGAATATTTTTAGAACATCACTCTCTGTCTTGTAGATACCTTGGGCTTGGAGGAACCAACTTCAAAATACTGAAAAGTTCTAAATACTTTTAAGTCTTCTTAAAAAGTTTCATAGTGATGTCTTTTAATACATTGATTCTTTTATCAACTGTAATATTGTGTAATCCGACAAGCTTTTTTTAAAATTAGAATGAATATATGACAATATTGCAAATGTGATTTAAAGCATGGATTTAAACCAAGTTCTTTTTTTTTTATCAAAGAATGCAATTTTGCTATAAAATGTGCATTTACTTTTTAAAAAAAAAGAATATAAAACTTGTTAAACAATTGTTACCTGGCCTTTTTTTTTTAAGCTTGAGCAACTTGTCTGAGAAAACTGTAACATGTTGTATACTACTCCAAAGATTTTTAAATCCCATAAAACATGCAATACAATAACAAGAATGGTTAGAAGAAGAAATTCTTTTTGTTTAAACCTAACGAAAAGAAAGTAACAGCAGACGTTAGAAAGTTGATTAGTTCCGGCTTGGAAACTAGGGAATGTCGGGTAGTTTTCTTTTGAGGAACTTCAGACCAGAGATAGCACAAATGTTCTCTTCATAAACATATGTAGTTCGTGACCTCTAACCCGAGTTTAACGCTCTAGTTTCAACTTTAAGGCAGATCTTAGACACATTTACGTTCATTTTGTGTTCTTCAATCTTAGAGTTTACAAAAAATTCCTTTGACTTTGATATCACGTGACTTAAGATCGTATAATCTCTACACCGTCTTGCTCGCAGGTGCAACATTCATTCACCTCTGTAGTATAGGCCAGTGAAAACAAAATGAATACATTAATCTTTGTTTAGGTTTTAATGATTTAAGAAATTATTTTTTTTACATTCTGAATGATTTATTTTAATTCACAAAACAGAAACATTAATTATATTGTATTTGTTTGTCAATGTTAATTTTAATATTAACACAGGCAACTATCTATCTATCTATCTATCTATCTATCTATCTATCTATCTATCTATCTAATCTGATCTATCTATCTATCTATCTATCTATCTAATCTAATCTATCTATCTATCTATCTATCTATCTATCTATCTATCTATCTATCTATCTAATCTGATCTATCTAATCTGATCTATCTATCTATCTATCTATCTATCTATCTATCTATCTATCTATCTATCTAATCTGATCTATCTATCTATCTATCTATCTATCTATCTATCTATCTATCTATCTAATCTGATCTATCTATCTATCTATCTATCTATCTATCTATCTAATCTGATCTATCTATCTATCTATCTATCTATCTATCTATCTATCTATCTATCTATCTATCTATCTATCTATCTGATCTATCTATCTATCTATCTATCTATCTATCTATCTATCTATCTATCTAATCTGATCTATCTATCTATCTATCTATCTATCTAATCTAATCTATCTATCTATCTATCTATCTATCTATCTATCTATCTATCTATCTATCTATCTATCTATCTAATCTGATCTATCTAATCTGATCTATCTATCTATCTATCTATCTATCTATCTATCTATCTATCTATCTAATCTGATCTATCTATCTATCTATCTATCTATCTATCTATCTATCTATCTATCTATCTATCTATCTATCTAATCTGATCTATCTATCTATCTATCTATCTATCTATCTATCTAATCTGATCTATCTATCTATCTATCTATCTATCTATCTATCTATCTATCTATCTAATCTGATCTATCTATCTATCTATCTATCTATCTATCTATCTATCTAATCTGATCTATCTATCTATCTATCTATCTATCTATCTATCTATCTATCTATCTATCTATCTAATCTGATCTATCTATCTATCTATCTATCTATCTATCTATCTATCTATCTATCTATCTATCTATCTCATCTGATCTATCTATCTATCTATCTATCTATCTAATCTGATCTATCTATCTATCTATCTATCTATCTATCTATCTATCTATCTATCTAATCTGATCTATCTATCTATCTATCTATCTATCTATCTATCTATCTATCTATCTATCTAATCTGATCTATCTATCTATCTATCTATCTATCTATCTATCTATCTATCTATCTATCTATCTATCTATCTATCTAATCTGATCTATCTATCTATCTATCTATCTAATCTGATCTATCTATCTATCTATCTATCTATCTATCTATCTATCTATCTATCTATCTATCTATCTATCTAATCTGATCTATCTATCTATCTGTTATTTCGTCTATACGGCCACAAGTCTGTCTGTCTATTATGGAGGCAATGTTATGGACATTATGTCTAAACAAATAGGCAGAGGGTGGTATAAAATAACTACGCCCTAATGTCAGCTTTATTAGTTTGTACTTAGCACGCCTGTCTGTCTGTCTGTCTCTATGGTTGTTGTTTGAAGAGTGCTGTTTTTACATTCCCACGGAGTTAATGTCTGAAACAAACTCATTGCCAATCACGTTTTTTAAAGAGATTCTTCTCTACATTTGGATGTTTGCTGCTTCAATAACAATGATGTCTTTGCCACTTTACAAGAATGTTCTTAGGACGCTCCAAGATTAAAGTGGATCAATTATTATATCCTGCTTAAGCAATGCATTCCTCGCTACAGTAAGTGTTAAATGAAAGGGAAACTCAACGAAACATAATCGTGTCGCATTTCTGCCTGTGGCCCTGTCTGAGACATAGGAAATCGACAAGTTCCCCCCCCCCCCCCCGGCGTCTTAGTTCTTGGCGAGTCTCTTCAACTGTCCCTACGACTTTCCCAACTGCTTGGTTTCTGCTTTCAAATCTATTGTCAGAAATGTATATGGCTTGCAGGTTAGAAAAAATTGTGGGAATCACTGATCTACAGAAATGATTTTTACTAATTAAGTATGGGCGATTTGGACCAATTTCAAGATCTCTTTTTAAGACGAAACTCGAATGTCGTAAGGTCGAATCTAGACAATCTTTTTGGAAATTGAAAGATTAACAAGAAAACTAGATCTCAATCTTGTACAGTTCATTCATAAACACAGAAGCTAGTCTTTAGCCTCTAACTAAAATTTGATTCGTTAGATTAGTCCGAAGTTGTTTTTTTAAGTTTTCTACTCAACTTCTGCTACCTGAAAGTGAATGAGAAAAAAAAAAAAAAAAAAACTCACGAGATTTAAATTTGGAAGGGAATGTTGGCGGGTTGCAACAGGGCGTATATTTTGTTGAACAGGCGCCCAGTTTGTCTGCTGCATGTTAACGTGTTCATTCAACCACTCCATGGATACACCAACCGCCGCCCCTGTTCGACAGCCTCAGTGTCTTTGTTTCTTTGTGAGACCAGCTGTTGGAGATGTCAATAACGTCGGCGGTCTGCTTGCAAATGTCGGCTCTCTTTCACGAGGTAAAGATACATACTCACTCCCTGGCACACACACATACACACACACACGCACACATACACACGTAATCACACGTAACAAAAAACAACAACCCTGGCCTCTTTAATTAAGAAAGCTAAACAAAGCAATAAATACACACACACACACACCAATACACACACACACACACACTATATATATATATGTATATATATATATTTACACGTTTCTACACACACACACACATATATAAAATATATATATATATATATATATATATATATATAGTGTGTGTGTGTGTGCAGTGTGTGTGCAGAAACATGTAAAAGATTCTCTGTTTCCTAAGTCGTCGCATGGTAACAGAAAACAGTGTAACAACAGATCGTGACACTACATGAAAACGATGTACACCAAAATAAAGTGTACAACAAAAACATGTACAACTTTCAGGCTTTTTGTATTCTTATTTTGTTCAGGGGAGTGGTGTAAAATTAAAATTAGTTGCCTCACACTTGTGTTTTTTTTTCTTCTCATTTTCTTTCCAAATATTTGATTGTTCAACTTGATAAGGCCTTAAGATTTGTGTTTATCTTTGCTCTTTCTTCAAAATGATTGCAACAATCCCTGGAATTTTTTTGGGGTGGGGGCCCTACCAAGTTGGGGCCCTAAGCTTTAACTTATATTGCCTAAAGGTATATTGCCCCCCGGCTAAACAAAATAAGTTTATCGACTCAGATACTATAGCTACCATAGACCATAGAGCTTAAGCCAGCGAGAAATTCTGCGTTAATCTTCGGCGTTTGTATTTGTTATTTCCACGAAATGTCGTTGTCTACGGTGCATCTCGTGTCCCTGAACTACTTCCGGTAAATCAAAAGTTGGACTCAATGTTCCGGTGTTGTTGTAAAGGAACAAACAGCAATTTGCAGCTTTACAAATTTTATCTTCACCTCGTCACTCTATTGACAGCATGGACCGACGGGGAATGAGTTCTGAGGAGGAGGAGGTCATAGGTCAGGAAGCAACCTAAAGTGTTTTGTTTCAGTTCGAGGTAATGAGGTAAACAAATAAATGAAACGTTTGGCGTGAGTCAAGAGTCAGGAGGTGAAAGACGGAGAGGGTGAAAGGGCGTCAGGGAGCAGGTAAGGGCGTAGTCAGTTGCCACCCCCGACTCAAGTCTCTCTCATAAGGGAGGCCGTTGTTTGATGCTGTTGTTGCCTCAGCCGTTGCTAAGGTTTATCCAAGGTCAATGACTGTATCAGAGAGTGGGGCTTATCTTGCCCCTGAACGATTCGCGTACAAGAAAACAATGGTGAGTTAAGAAGGGTGAGTCTTAAGCGTCAAGACAAAAAACAAATCAGTAACTCCCAATAACATGATTTCATCCAAACTGATTGTATAGTCTGTCTGTCTGTCTGTCTACTTGAGATGAAGGTCAAACACGTGGCTTAAAAAAATCTTTGACAGAATCGTAACCACGTGGACATTTTGTTTTACTATTTAGTTCCTCCTTTTCACAACACACTTGACCTTCACACTTGGTACCAATAAACATTTAAACACTTCTCTACCATCAGGATTGGAATAATTAAGCCCCCTCTTTACAAAAACAATCGCATTAGTGCACCCCACCCCTTCCTGCCCTTCCTAAACACCAATCAAACTTCTTTATGTTTTTGAGTGCGTGCGTGTGTGTTTGCCAAAGAGTAGAATAGTTTCGGGAAAAAAAAACTTGTTAAAACCTAGTGTGTTAATTCTCATTGTTCTCAATCATTGCCACCGCCACATAACAACAGAATCGTTGACCTCCCTGACCCCCCTGTGTGGCAAAGGGAATGTTCGGTCCTAGAGGGAGCTTATGTCGTTCAAAAACTGTTGTGCCCTACGCCCCAGTGTTTTCACTGATATGGTTCCAGCATGTTTGGTGAATGTATTGTTACAAATGAACAGTGATAGGTAGAGGTCAACGTATGACCCCGGCGAGATGACACAGCAGCTAGTGTTCCCTGGAATCTACATGTACAAACAAAGACAGGATGTGACGTGTCCACACGTGTTGTTCCAGGGGACGAACAGATCTAAGTAGGGGGACAGTTACTAATGAACAGTGACAGATAAAGGTCACTACGTGTGACCCCGACTTGATGACACTGCAGCGAGTGTTTTCTGGAATCTACGTGTATAAATAAAGACAGGATGTGACGTTTCCTGACATGTTATTCCAGAGAATACTAGGAGTGTTTGTGCAACTTTGGAGAAGCGATTAGGGACTCTATATAAGCCAGAAAGTTAATGTGAAAGTCAGTCGTATGGAGTCGTGAGTGAGCCGTTACAGTCGATACAGACTATGTAAGACGTGTGCGGCTCTGTGGAAGAGAAATGTGTACGACTCGATGCAAGTTAACTAGGGTAGAGTTAACTGGAGTGGACTACTGTCGTTAAAGTCTATACAGCGAACTACAGTGGACTTGAGCCGTTACAGTCGATACAGTCGATGTAAGACGTGTGCGGCTCTGATGTGGTAGACTAGAGTACGACTTGGTTCAGTTTTGGGAGACCTGGAGCGACACTGGGAAGTGTGTCGTTGGTCTGTTACGACTTGGTTCAGCTTTGGGAGACCTGGAGCGACACTGGGAAGTGTGTCGTTGGTCTGTTCTGTGGAATACGGCTCGATGCAAATTGAGAAGAGAGGAATTGCAACGAAGTGAAGAGATGCAGTGCAACGAAGTATAGCTAACTGTAAACTGACAGATATTGTACAGTCTTCTACGCTACATGTTACAGTAACGAATTGTTAGAGTTAATAGTCATTAAAGTTATATGAAACTGAAAGTTTAGTCGTCAAGTTCTTTGCTGTGTTTTTATTTGTGTGCCAACTAATACATCTAGCCAGAAGATTCAGAAATACGTAACAATTGGTGTCAGAAGTGGGATCTTTCTGGCTAGAATGTGCTCCATCAAACTTCTTAATGAACTTGACATGAAAGAACTTAGACAAGAGGTTCGAGAAAGAGGTCTACAGCTTAACGGAAATAAGGAAACGCTAACAGCACGTCTCAGACTAGCCCTGTTGGAGGAAGATGAGAATCCAGACACTTGCCAATTTGAAATCAAACCTAATACGATGGAGCTCCTGAGAACTTTGCAATACAAAATGAACTCGGTGAAAGAGAGCATTAAGGAGATAGAATCAGAAATCAACACTAGATTTTCTTCATTTAACCATTTGATCAAAGTCATGAATGAGAATGAACAAATAGCTACCACGCCCAACAAGACTGAAGAACAAACAGATACAATAAAAGATCAAACGAGAATCATGATGAACGAGCTACTGAACACTCAGCAGTATCAGATTGAGTCGACAGATGAAAGAACTACACCATTGATGAACAGCGAACAATTGTCCAACCAAGAATGTGGCGATACAGACAATTACGATAGGGATGCTGGTGATGGTTGTGCTGTCTGTGACTGTGATAGTAAACCAAACGAATGTGGCCCACAAGAAATGAAAAGAGACGGTAGCTGTTACTATTTCAACGAAAAGCAGAATGAGACCGCTGAAGAAACAATAGAAGAGACCTATAGTTTGACCGAAGCTTTAGCTACAGATAAACCTGATATGAGTACCTCAACCAGCCAAACAGATCAAGACAACGTTGGGTCTGCGTCCAAGCCTGTTGCTGTGGGCCTTAAAGACTTCTGTCTTCTATCTGCCAGTGTCTACGAGAGGAACTCGAAGCTTGATTATTGCACTCATGCGTTTGACAAGAACTGTACGTACGTAGCTATGCAAGAAGATTGTGAATGCCAAGAAATACACCAACAAGCTCTAGACTTAACAGAAGCTTGTGCAGCTATCAAGGTAGGCGTGAGAAGCCCTGGTGATAGTCAAGGAATTACAATAGAAACTGATGCTGAAGTTGATGGACCTTTGCACGTTGAATGTTATCAACCTGCCCCACAGTCGAGTCCTCCAGACTCGGATGAAGGTGATGACGTGTTTGACAACTTGCCTTCAAGTGGACTTGCAGCTCATTCGCAAAGCACCCATCGAAGAATAATGCTGAAACAACTTGTTAGATCAACAGTCTTGATGACTACAGCCATGAAATGCAATACCTTCCTATGTGCTATGTGGCTGCCATCAGCATTGATTGACAAGAGAGTAAGACAACGACATCAACGCAACCAAAGAAATATCAAATGGAGGAAGCGGAGAAAGCGACACATGCAGAGTGCAATGTGGATGGCCCCAACAAGATCAAGATACAAACCCACCCCTTCTCCCACTGATAGACCCCCACCTGCATTTATGAAACTCCATAGCCCATATTGTTAGAAAACAGGCCCACCACTTCTCCCACTGATAGACCCCCACCTGCACTAACGACCATAGCCCATGTTGTTAGAAAGATTCTGTCCGGAACCATCAGACCAAAGAAGAAAGCCTTACGAATCAGTTGAAAGTATGAAGCCACTAAAGAATAATCTAAGAACATTCCTCATTAGAATAGGTTTGATGAAGTATAACAGAGGTTTTAGAAGAACGATAATCAAGTCAGAAGCAAGAATGACAGAACTAGTTTAAGATGCCAGAACTGTGAAGTGAGTAACCATCTGAGATAGAACTGTACAAATAAAACTGT
Source organism: Biomphalaria glabrata (assembly GCF_947242115.1). Lineage (NCBI taxonomy): Eukaryota > Metazoa > Mollusca > Gastropoda > Planorbidae > Biomphalaria > Biomphalaria glabrata. The sequence continues at coordinate 20,403,614 of NC_074715.1, forward strand.
GCGAGAAGAGCAACCCAACAGGCATCGTACAAACCCAAAGTCAGTTGCTGTTGTAAGAAGAACATGTGAATAATGCTGTACTGTAATGAACCTGGTCATCTCTGAAGAAGCTCTGGAAAAAGCCCTAACCCATCTGTAAAAAGATGCTTGAAAATGTAAAACTCAGCCAGTGAAGCACGAACTCGTTAGAATGCTGATGAATTTTCTCGACAAGAGTGCCCAATGTCGTCATCTGAAGGTCGATGTTTCCATACCAAGATTGATGAAAACATTTGTGAGGAACTGCTGAAAAATGAGGATTTGGCTCCCATTCTTCTATGGAAAGAAGATGGACAACGGCCAGATTGAAAGAACATCTCTGAGAAGGGGGCAACCTCCAAAGCTTCCTACTTGATCGTCGATCGATTTCATCAGTATCGTGATGAAGTAGAATCTGTTCGGGACGAACAGATCTAAGAAGGGGGCAGTGTTACAAATGAACAGTGATAGGTAGAGGTCAACGTATGACCCCGGCGAGATGACACAGCAGCTAGTGTTCCCTGGAATCTACATGTACAAACAAAGACAGGATGTGACGTGTCCACACGTGTTGTTCCAGGGGACGAACAGATCTAAGTAGGGGGACAATTACTAATGAACAGTGACAGATAAAGGTCACTACGTGTGACCCCGACTTGATGACACTGCAGCGAGTGTTTTCTGGAATCTACGTGTATAAATAAAGACAGGATGTGACGTTTCCTGACATGTTATTCCAGAGAATACTAGGAGTGTTTGTGCAACTTTGGAGAAGCGATTAGGGACTCTATATAAGCCAGAAAGTTAATGTGAAAGTCAGTCGTATGGAGTCGTGAGTGAGCCGTTACAGTCGATACAGACTATGTAAGACGTGTGCGGCTCTGTGGAAGAGAAATGTGTACGACTCGATGCAAGTTAACTAGGGTAGAGTTAACTGGAGTGGACTACTGTCGTTAAAGTCTATACAGCGAACTACAGTGGACTTGAGCCGTTACAGTCGATACAGTCGATGTAAGACGTGTGCGGCTCTGATGTGGTAGACTAGAGTACGACTTGGTTCAGTTTTGGGAGACCTGGAGCGACACTGGGAAGTGTGTCGTTGGTCTGTTACGACTTGGTTCAGCTTTGGGAGACCTGGAGCGACACTGGGAAGTGTGTCGTTGGTCTGTTCTGTGGAATACGGCTCGATGCAAATTGAGAAGAGAGGAATTGCAACGAAGTGAAGAGATGCAGTGCAACGAAGTATAGCTAACTGTAAACTGACAGATATTGTACAGTCTTCTACGCTACATGTTACAGTAACGAATTGTTAGAGTTAATAGTCATTAAAGTTATATGAAACTGAAAGTTTAGTCGTCAAGTTCTTTGCTGTGTTTTTATTTGTGTGCCAACTAATACATCTAGCCAGAAGATTCAGAAATACGTAACAGTATGTTGAAGTATAGATAATGTGAAATGTTACCTAGTGCCAGGGCGTGGTCCAGCTGGGTTAATATCACAAAGTATTCATCAACACACAGCACAATCAGCACAGCCTCACGATCCCTACAAACACGGCTGAGACCGTTTCTTTGTGTGTCTTGTAAGAAGACAAACTCTATTGCTGTCCAATTTAAAATGTAGGAAACGAGAAGACGTGTCGGTTCGCTGCAGACGACAGATGAATTAGATCTGCTGCAAAGATTCAGCAGACGTTATTTCATTTGTTTGTCTCGCTGGTCGCATTAAGACGCATTGATGTGCAACTCTTGGCGTCACCACATAACGAAGTGCTAGTCGAATGAGCAAAACGTTGGTCGCCAACTTTAGACAACAACCGTTTTATTTTCTGTCATTTTAAACCGTTTTGTACTTCTTCAAATGTTTATTGTGTAGTTCTTATTTACTGAGAGATCATCTTTGTGGAAAGTCTGTCTTCTCTTTGGATGGTACGTCAAGATCAGATCTGATCATATCATGGCATGCTGTTTGTAAATCTATCTTTTTAAACTTTGTTTTTACGAGATAAGGGAGGGCATGCGGGGGTATATTTCAATATAAAGAATTATAGGAACATACAATTATTAATAATTATTTACTGTATATAAACTGATGCTTTAAACAGAGAATGAGAGCAGGGGCGGACTGGCTATATGGGCGTTCGGGCAAATGCCCGGTGGCCCGGTACCCAAAATGGACCGGTAGGGCAACTTAAAGGGTCTCATGAATGCCACTATAGAACATATTAAGCTTTTTAATAATAATAATATTTTATTGTAAAAGAGATCCTCTGGGCGTCGTGTTTTTAAAAAAATTCGTACAGACTATAGTATAATGCTAATTTAATCTAACACATTTTCCAAAATAATGTAATAGTCTACATCTGAAGACAGTGCTACTAGTGGCTTCATCCTTTTAGGGCCCACACTTTTAGCACTTAAAAAGCAACGCAAGGCCTGCTATACTTCTTAAAAAGATACAGAGTGCATTATCGTTCAGGTATCAATACATTATCAACCTTAACATAATGACTTTGAGGACAGGTAGACCTAGAAATGGATATTCATCATATAATATACAATGTAAGGGCCGAATAGTTTAGAAATGCCCGGGCCAGATTTAACACCCAGTCCGCCGCTGGATGAGAGTATGTTATAATTGTTATTTTATGTTTCTGTAAAACTACGTTCACTAATTAGATCTAGTTTCTGTTCATGTCGAAAACATGGTTCATTTTTAGCGGCCCCGAAAGGGGAAAAGACGCTATTAGTTTTGTGCAAAATGTCTGTCCGTCTGTCCGTCAGTCCCGTTTAGATCTTGTAAACTAGAAAAGATATCGAAAATCCGACATCACAATATTTTAGACCATTCAAAGTTCTGATGCAACGGCTACTTTTTTTTTTCTGAAAGCGAAAAATCTAATTTTTAAAATCAGTTATGCAAGCAGTTTTTTAAAGAGAAAAAGCTAATTAGTATACATTATAAATTAGACCTAGATTAAAACGAATAGTAATCTTGTAAACTTTATTTTCCTTTTTTTTTTTTTTTTTTGAGCATCGAATAAAAGATTGAGCCTTTTCAAAACAATTACATCAAGTATAAGACTTCAGTTAGGCCAGGAGAGGTGCCGTAGCTGAGCGGTAAAATGCTTGGCTTCCGAACCAGGGGTCCTGGGTTCGAATCCTGGTGAAGACTAGGATTTTCAACTTAGGAATCCTTTGGCGCCTCTGAGTCCACCCAGCTCTAATGGGTACCTGACATTAGTTGGGGAAAAGTAAAGGTGGTTGGTCGTTGTGCTGGCTACATGACACCCTCGTTAACCGTAGGCCACAAAAACTGATGAACTTCACATCATCTGCCCTTTAGACCACAAGGTCTGAAAGGGGAACTAGTTAGGCCAGATTCACATCTAACTTTGCATTCACTTGCACCTATCCTTTGATCTGCTGGACCGTTGGGGCACCACACAAGATCTGTCAACCTTCTTTCTCCATTCTTATCTCTCATTTGTCTTTGATATAATTTCATTTCGATGTTCTTTCTGAAAATATTGAAGCCTGCCTGGGTGGACCACTTCGGGGCCGATTTTGAGTTTGTGTTTTCACACAAACTGTCTTTGTAACCTTGTTTTTTTTATAATTCTAGATCTAGTTGTGAAATTAAAAAAAAAAACAAGTTAAACAACATCTCTCTAGATCCAAGTTATGGGTATTTCTTGACTGCCTTCCAAAATGTCCAGTAATCCCAGCTCGCATCAGATAAGTGGATACAATCAATGTCTTGTTTAAACCCAAGTTGAGAAACTATGGGGCGGGATTGCTTTTCCTTGCACCCCATCCCCCCCTTTTTTTTCCTCTTCCAGCCTTTATCGTTTGAATAATAAATCTTTTCATAACTTACTGGCAAACGTTAAAAACATAAACCACATTGTCACGCAGTTTCAAGTTTATCTTTTTTTTTCTCTACCTCCCCCTTCCACTTTTTTTTTAAAGCGCATATTATGCGACACATCGTGAGCCTAATTCTGTCTGTTTAGGCTTCATAAACACTGTTTTTATATAGAAACATTACATTTTTTATATGGCATACTTTACAGTTCTCATCATAATTTACGATATAAGCCACCCTACTTATCCAGTAAGTTCCTATCATGCCAAGATAACAGCGCAATAGAGTTTTTATCTTCGGTCTTCTGTCAGTGCATGAGACAATGGCTTATCGAGGGGGGATCACAGAATGAGATTGTCTCTCGCACCTCATGAATGGAGTCAAGATAAGAAGAATATCAAATGCAATATATATATATATATATATATATATATAGAAGTGAGGATTTTTTCATGTGTTGATACCAAATCTCAGGAGTGGAAAGTTGAGAACGAGTTGATGTGTGGATGTTGATAGAATAGTAAATAAGTGGCTCCTTTTTCTTTGACCCTTTTCCATTGCCTCCATAGCCTCTCTTCCATTGCCTCCATAGCCTCTCTTCCATTGCCTCCATAGCCTCTCTTCCATTGCCTCCATAGCCTCTCTTCCATTGCCTCCATAGCCTCTCTTGCATTGCCTCTTTAGCCTCTCTTGCATTGCCTCTTTAGCCTCTCTTCCATTGCCTCCATAGCCTCTCTTCCATTGCCTCCATAGCCTCTCTTCCATTGCCTCCATAGCCTCTCTTCCATTGCCTCCATAGCCTCTCTTGCATTGCCTCTTTAGCCTCTCTTCCATTGCCTCCATAGCCTCTCTTCCATTGCCTCCATAGCCTCTCTTCCATTGCCTCCATAGCCTCTCTTCCATTGCCTCTTTAGCCTCTCTTCCATTGCCTCCATAGCCTCTCTTCCATTGCCTCCATAGCCTCTCTTCCATTGCCTCCATAGCCTCTCTTCCATTGCCTCTTTAGCCTCTCTTGCATTGCCTCTTTAGCCTCTCTTCCATTGCCTCCATAGCCTCTCTTCCATTGCCTCCATAGCCTCTCTTGCATTGCCTCTTTAGCCTCTCTTGCATTGCCTCTTTAGCCTCTCTTGCATTGCCTCTTTAGCCTCTCTTCCATTGCCTCTTTAGCCTCTCTTCCATTGCCTCCATAGCCTCTCTTCCATTGCCTCCATAGCCTCTCTTCCATTGCCTCCATAGCCTCTCTTCCATTGCCTCCATAGCCTCTTTGCATTGCCTCTTTAGCCTCTCTTGCATTGCCTCTTTAGCCTCTCTTCCATTGCCTCTTTAGCCTCTCTTCCATTGCCTCCATAGCCTCTCTTCCATTGCTTCCATAGCCTCTCTTCCATTGCTTCCATAGCCTCTCTTCCATTGCTTCCATAGCCTCTCTTCCATTGCCTCCATAGCCTCTCTTCCATTGCCTCCATAGCCTCTCTTCCATTGCCTCCATAGCCTCTCTTCCATTGCCTCTTTAGCCTCTCTTGCATTGCCTCTTTAGCCTCTCTTCCATTGCCTCCATAGCCTCTCTTCCATTGCCTCCATAGCCTCTCTTGCATTGCCTCTTTAGCCTCTCTTGCATTGCCTCTTTAGCCTCTCTTCCATTGCCTCTTTAGCCTCTCTTCCATTGCCTCCATAGCCTCTCTTCCATTGCCTCCATAGCCTCTCTTGCATTGCCTCTTTAGCCTCTCTTGCATTGCCTCTTTAGCCTCTCTTGCATTGCCTCTTTAGCCTCTCTTCCATTGCCTCTTTAGCCTCTCTTCCATTGCCTCCATAGCCTCTCTTCCATTGCTTCCATAGCCTCTCTTCCATTGCTTCCATAGCCTCTCTTCCATTGCTTCCATAGCCTCTCTTCCATTGCTTCCATAGCCTCTCTTCCATTGCTTCCATAGCCTCTCTTCCATTGCTTCCATAGCCTCTCTTCCATTGCTTCCATAGCCTCTCTTCCATTGCCTCTATAGGCTAGTAATTTGTTACAAGCAAATAAAGTGGTTAGTACGTCCTGGTAGTTTCAGAAGGTCAATCTGACAACCCAAAACTCCACTTTGTAAGCCGGGCAGACTTCTTGAGTTGAAGAAATAACAAAATTCTTGTTCACGACTTAAAACATTAGAATCCTCAAGTAGAAATCATCAACAGAAGGAACGCACACTATGTATTACATAATAATTCACATTATAATCCAAGAGCAAATTATACATTAAAATAAATAGGCTCATAGAGAAGCTTCAAACCTATTGTCTGAACAGATATTACTAATCTAAAATCTTTCCCATTTGGAATTTAAGGGAAACAACTTATTAAATTGTTTGTTACTATAGTGATAAGGTATTTAAAAAGCGTATTTTTTTTATATTTAATTATTATTAAATAATAAAAAAATATTGTTATTGTTTTTAAATATTTTAAAATGTATCAATATTTTCTTTCAATAAACTAAGAAATATGAGTATAGATTGAAGTGCGGAATAGGTCAACTTTTGTAGAAACTTAAAAGAAATACAATATATACCGAGTTTTTTACAATTTGTCATAGTTACAATTTCATTTTCGAAATTACCATATGTACAGCTGCTCACACTATTCATTTACAAATAATTACAATTGAAGTCTGACGTGTCAATACTACAAGTTGTAAACGTGACTTATGCCGGCTGTTGAAATCGTTTTCTGGTCTCTTCAGACACAAATATTAGCAGATATTGAACATGTAGACCAATATGGCGGAGAAACAATTATTTGACAATGATTTAAAACTGCTGGACAAATTGTGTGCGGCTTAGGTACCATAGACGTGTCACGTGATGCTTCTCGGAACAGAAAATGTTTACATCTGTCTTATAGTAGCTTATATCTTAGCATAGAGAAGACATAGAAGAGAGGATCTGGTTGCATGCGGCTTCAGAACGTGACAGCTAGAGATCACTTACAAAGGCCCGGGGATACACATTTGAGACTAAAAGAAAATCTAAATCGACCACCGGCGGACAATGGCTATGACTGCAAAATATGTAGGTCGCGGCTGGGGCTGCGTAACCAAGAGAAATACTGCATTCCATATTAATCTTCGGAATTGAACACAAGCCTTATTATTATTAGAGAGGAGCTGAAGTGGGTCGGATATCATCACGTCACGGGCCCAATCAGGCCCGCGGGTGATGGCTTGGGCACCATTGATCTAGAGTCTACACTACGAGTTTATCTGGCATTAACAACAAAACCTTTGAAAGCAAGTGTATACATATACATGTAGTCATTGACTAAAATGTAGTCACCATCTGACTCAGGTAAAGCATTGAAAGCAAGTGTATACATATATATGTAGTCATTGACTAAAATGTAGTCACTATTTAATCTCTCATAGCTAAAACTTTGAAAGCAAATGTATACATATATTTTCAGAAATTGAGTAACATATACTCTGTCAATGGTGCCGTTTTTTTTTTGTTTTTTTTTTCATTTGCTTTCTGAGAAACAGTAACTGGATGAATGAGACCCGCCATATTGGTTGCGATTTTAAACTGTCGAGTTCTCTATGAAGGTTTGCAAATTAACAGGAGAAATTTCCTGAAGACTCATCAAATATTTCGCGTTAAAATCAGCATTCTTTCGTATTGCATAGGGAAATAAGAGTCTTCTTCCCACACTGAGTGCTGTGCCCTTGGTGCAGCTGCCATGTAAGAGATACAACGTTTTTGAAGCGTGAACTCTCAACAATGTGACTTGATACTCGAACACACTGCCTGACTGGAAGCTGCACACTAGGTTCAGAGGTCAGGTCTTGGTGGATTTAACCAGAAGAAAAACTGCTTAAAACTATGTCAAATCAACTTTTGGAACTAGTGCTCGCTTGCAAAACTTATTTTTTGTTTTACAAAGCTTAAATCAACTCACTCCGCCTGTCTGTCTGGTACAACATTTCGTCCAAGTTTTTGTCTCCTCATTCTCCGATCAAGTTTTAACTATCTACAATTAGTCATTGTCCCTTAGAAACGTGAATCAATCAAAAACTAATTAATTAATTCGTGGTTAAATAAACGTAACAGTCGCTCTTAAAGCAAACAGCGCTTCTATTTCAGAATAACACGATGTTTGTAAATACACAGATAAAGCTCAGATGTCTCTTATAGATGTGAATCGAATGCTTAGATTAAGCTCAGATGTGTCTTATAAATGTGAATCGAATGCTTAGATTTAGCTCAGATGTCTCTTATAAATGTGAATTCTATGCTTAGATTTAGCTCAGATGTGTCTAATAAATGTGAATCGAATGTTTAGATTTAGCTCCGATTTCTCTTATAAATGTGAATTGAATGCTTAGATTTAGCTCAGATGTGTCTTATAAATGTGAATTCTATGCTTAGATTTAGCTCAGATGTGTCTAATAAATGTGAATTGAATGCTTAGATTTAGCTCAGATGTGTCTTATAAATGTGAATTCTATGCTTAGATTTAGCTCAGATGTGTCTTATAAATGTGAATTCTATGCTTAGATTTAGCTCCGATGTATCTTATAAATATGCTATAATGTAGCTAAACTATTAAAATCTACATCACATTCACCTTTATAATACCTGTAAAAGTAAAAACAAATTGTAAGCAAACTAATAACCTTAAAGATTACATGCATTTTAAATTTTTATCAGACTTTTTACCAAGCCTAAAAAAGAGTTTAGTAGACTTTAAAAAAAAATAACAAAAACTTCAATCTGGGCCATGGTCGCAAACTAAATCCGCCCTTGCACCTGCCATCCTCTACTTTTTCATCAACACTCTTATCTTTCATATTCTTTTAGACTCTCAATCATTTCCCATTTCTTTCGCCCCATCAACTCCAGTTATCTTCGGAGAACATCAAGTCATCTGATGGTTCCCAAAATAGCTGCCTATTAGCTTCCATCTCTCCATCTCTAAAGTTCCACGCCCGTGTGTAGACGCCTTAGAGTTCCAGATTCGACAAAATGAGAAAGTTTACAACCTTTCAGCTTTATTTTGGAAACAATGAATTAAACGCGTAGATTGTCTTCCACAGTACGCGAGAATATTCATTGACTTCCGTCCTGGAGTTGCGCATGCGCTGATTACGGGTTTTTTGTTATTTTCGGGAGCAAGCCCTCAGAATGAGAGATATCGCTAAGTGTGGCAAGATAGTCTTGGCAGTATCAGAGCAGATGAAAACGAGTTTTTTTTTTCTTTTTGTATTTGCAACTTGAACAAGCAATATTTTAGTCCACTAATGGCCGTATGCACATGGTTCGGTGGCCTTATTCTCTTGAGTAGCTCGATAACAAAGCTTTCTGTCAAGTGGCCCACATGGGCTTTATCTGGACAACATTTTGGGGTGGGGCTCAACACTCCGACTCAGACTTTTGCCTAGGATACGCACTGCTGTGGGTGGCGGGTGGTCCAGCGGCGGAACAATTTTTTCTAGAATTAAATCTTTGATCTTTTTTTTTTAAATTGTGTTTTGTAGATGATAAAGTTCTGTGTAAGGAAATAAAAAATCGTTTAAAATGTTGAAGCTTATCAAACTCTTTATAAAGTAGTTCTTACATTCTGAACACTTGTTCAATAATGTACATGAACTATTTGTGGAGAATAGATTTGTTATCACAATCTTCGTTATTATGTCCTATTTTATAGTTGACATCTGTATCTCCGACATCAAGATATTGAGTGTTCGGTAGTTGTTTAAATAAAGGAGAAATCTTTGCAAAATTATAACATCAGAAACGCATTGCTTGATGAATACAATCTCATCGTGACATCAAGTAACACATCGTGACAATCAGTCTCAAAAGACATCGTTGTCATCTGGCACTCAAACATATATCGTCACATCTGGTTCCGTCGGAGGTGCCTGGAACGTTTTCTTTGTCCACCATGTGAGCACTTCGGTTTGTTTGAATGAGATGAAATAAGTGTAGTAGACTTTAGTCATAATAGTAGACTTTAGTCATAATATAGTGTAGTCGACTTTAGTCATAATATTGTGTAGTCGACTTTAGTCATAATATTGTGTAGTAGACTTTAGTCATAATATTGTGTAGTAGACTTTGGTCATAATATTGTGTAGTAGACTTTAGTCATAATATTGTGTAGTAGACTTTAGTCATAATATTGTGTAGTAGACTTTAGTCATAATATTGTGTAATAGACTTTAGTCATAATATTGTGTAGTAGACTTTAGTCATAATATTGTGTAGTAGACTTTAGTCATAATATTCTTTAACAAAATCTAACTCACTACAATAACACAACCTTTCAGTCTTACGTTCTGGGGTCGTCTGTCCTAACTAAGATCAAGTGACGACAATGCCACCTATGTTGCATCATTCACAACCAATTGCTAACCTCTTCCCACCGTCACCATAGAAACTCTCACACACACAAATTCATTAACGTGAATGCTTTGCAGGCCCGCTCTCAAAGGACTTCAGCATCAGGTATTTCTGTAGTAGTGAATCTAGGGAACACTAGAATCCAGTTTTAGAACTACTCCGTACGCCCTAAACTCAGTGGTCTCACCCTCTAAGTACTTTTAAAAGAGACCTCTCAAGTATCCCCTCCCCCCTGGTTCTGTTGGAAGCAAGCCATTTGATCAGGTCACACTTAATGGAGTCTCAAGAAGTCACACATAAAAATATATATCAGTACAAGTGTTAAGTGAATTGAAACCAGATGTTTTGTGTTTCTTTCTTGCTTTTTTTTTCTATTGTATGTAGACTTTTTTTTTGACAATAGGTTTTAATAGTCTTATGTAATTTTTGTTGTTGTCAGAGTTCATTTGTAGTATTAATATACCGTCAATGACTGTAGGTTGACTACTGTTTGTAACTAGCATTATTATTTTATGTTTATGTCTAGATAAGAATTTATGAATCACAAGAAATCTGTTCTAAAGAAAAGAGTTAAGGAAAAAAAAAGATTCAATAGGTCGGTGAAAAGTGTTTCGGAAATGTATATAGTCTTCAGATGAAAACAAAATGATTGGCATTTCCAACAACTAGATCTAGAAACTAAGATTTACACACATTTACACACATTCAACTCTGATCCATTCTTGTCTGAGTGTTTCAATGCCAGCTGGAATGTGGACACATTGAATGCTACAGCTCGAGTCTGCTTCACTTACGCTAATCACTCATTCTTCCTTTACACTCACATTTTTAAACGTCCAGGATCGGCCATTTTCTAACCTTACTTACGTTCAATGGCTGTGATATCGGCTATCATTTTGTTGGGTTTTTCTATAAGACAAACATTTTGTCAAAGTCGTTTCTATAAAATGTCTCTCGTAGTTCAGCGAGAAATAGAAGGCTCTGCACACCCTGTAATCTCAAAGCATTTGCAAGGGGAACAAACTCTTTGGGGGTTACAAGGTCAACTTCTGAAACAGAGTTACCGGTATTTATTATCTTTTACTATCGTACTGCTTAAGAGAATTCGATCATTTGAACTGACCTTGTTTACACAGGGCCGTTCTTAGGCCACTGCAACCTATGCGTCCTCAGTGGGCCCCGCACTTTCATAGGCCCCGCGCGAATTTTATGTGTAAATTATTAAATTTAAATTTAACTTATTATTAAAGGGTTCGTGGAATTCTCCTGAAATTGCAAAATATACGAAAAAGTCATAAAAGCTCCTGAAATTATTCATATCTTCTGAAAACTCATGTAAATTTCCTTAAAAAAATAGACTAAATTGTCGTTTCGGGGTTTCATTCAATATGGAAAACGCGAATTTTAACCAAAACAAGAAGTTCAAAGACTTAATTTACTTTAATAGTTACTGGCATATATATATATAAATCTAAATCTATCTCGACCTCTTTCAAAAAGAAAAGAGCGATATTTAGCTAGTCGATAGTAAATCGAAAGATCAGGTCTGAATGTTTATCGGCTTTTTATTGGTAAACTACTATCTACTGCAGATGGCTCGTATAATTCATTTGAAAGTGATTTTGTACTTATTAAAGTATGAATAAAATGCAAAGACGAATTTATTTTCTAATACAAAATCTTAATTTTCACTTCTTATCCTTATCCCTACCTAGACTGGGCCCCGCGCATTCCGTTTCGCGTAGGGCCCCGCAATCTGTAGGACCGGCCCTGTGTTTACAGACGATGTGTGGCAATTGTAGAGGTAAAGGTAAGCCTCAACAGAATTTCACAAGTTTACAGAATGCTATTTAAAAAAAATGTTTTACAATAAAGAAAGGAGAAGTGTCTCCGTACCAGCTGAACAAGATGCATTGGAGAATAACAAGGGATCTAGTGCTCCTGCTCTGCATTGGCAATGGCAATATTAACACTGTGTTGGTTTGTAGCTCCAAAATGGCTAATGCAACTAATTCGATTATTAAATTCGAAATAAACCTGAACAGACTTCTTTCAAAACAAGTTTGAACAAAACTTATATTTATAAATATACCCAGTTCCAGCTAGAAGGTAGATCTATGTATTAAGACTAATGAAATAATTTAAGCACAATCTCACAACAAACACACGTCTCCTCTTTCATTTTTACGCCAGTCTTTTAAACTAACTTTAATTACGACAGTCCACCTCGTGGTTTCGTCAGAAACTCTTCCGCCTACACAACCAAAACATCCGCCCTACTTTCCTCAGAGTTACATCAGCAACACAAACACATACACTTCATACACAAAGCTCAGTAAAGAATGGATTCATTCACTTTATAGCAACAAATATTATCCCATTTCCCTTTCTTGGAGCACTAGCTAGCAAGTCACGCATCAGCACAGCATTGTTCAAAGTTTGTCCTGTTTCAAAGCAGCCATCGCATTCGACCTTTATACTTATCTTCGTTACATAATTTACACCTACACACACACACACGAGGACTACTGATTATCTCGTCTGCAATGACAGGAAATGAACTCCAGCGAATGCCCACGTAACACACGACGCTATGACGTGTAGATTCAGAGATAAACTACTGCATTTTACTACGTCTGCTTGCGCAAACGCAGTGGCTCTAGAAGCGCGTGCTGATCATGCCGGACCTAGACTATTATCTCTTCTGACGCTCGCAGTCTAGTTTTGAGACGGCAGGCATGTAGCGAGCGCCAGATAAGTTTTTTGGTTTCCTAGGGTCGGGGGACCAAAACTTGTAAAGATAAGATAATGAAGTATGTTAGCATATCTGGCATGTACGACATTACGTCATAAACACTACATTCACTTGGCCAGGTCAATGTACATTTGGTTTTCTAAAATTAGAACTAAAAAAATAATCTAAAATAAGTAAACTAAATTCATACTTTTTCCAATAATACAGTAAACTAAACATTCATTCTTCGTCATTGAAAAATAAAAATAAATGGCCGGTATGGGGATCGAACGCACGATATTCGAGTTAATAGCACAACGCTCTAACACCTCTTCCAATAGACCTCATTCACCAATTGTAAACAAACAACTTTTAGCCACGTGATTCTCTATCTCTTCTATAGAAAATACGATCTAATTTTTAATACACAATGGCTATCACGTGAGTTTTTTCCGCTGTTTTATCAATATTATCACATGACAAAATGTTGTTTGTTTACGATTGGCGAATGAGGTCCATTAGCTCAACGACTAAGGTCAAATTTTAACTTATAATAAAAGATTCAAATGATTCGACTTTCGGTTTTGAGTTTTGTATTTGTGGTTTAGAATTACTTAAAGTGTGAGTAGGAATTGAATGCAAACTTGTACTCAGCCATCTTGGGACTTAATTGTCTAAATTTAATACTTGGCTCTAAACTTAATTGTCTAAATTTAATACATGGCTCTAAACTTAATTGTCTAAATTTAATACGTGGCTCTAAACTTAATTGTCTAAATTTAATACGTAACTCTAATCTTAATTGTCTAAATACGTGGCTCTAAACTGGAGTCTAAAAGATATAAGCTTTGGCAGATAGAGTGAGCCCTGAGGTACGGAGGTGTGGCTTGGAATTAATCCATGCCTTCTCTCAAGTTTGAATAATGGCTGAAAGAACATTAACCTTACCAGTTCTTTTTAATTGACAATGGCAAAGTCTAACATACATGTGATATTACTTTTTGTAAAAAATAAGTTTGGACTTTGTTGTAATATTTGCGATTCCTAATGTTAAGAAAAATTAGATATTAATCAGATCAAAACCCTAAAGACAAATATATTAAAGAAAATCAATTTTTAAAAAATCGATACACAGAACAAAAAATGTCAGAACTTGACTACAAATCCCAGCATTCAGGAACAGAAACTCTAACATCCCAACCAGACTATTAAGTCGTCTGCGTGACACGCACGTGTCTTCCTTCGTTACAACACAAGGCACATTGTTGCGAGAGCAATCTATACATCTCTGTGACTGCTCACACTTATATGTGTGTGTGGAAAGCATCCTTCTTGGTCTAGAAACAGCTTTATTCTAACTCTAACGTGACCTTTGTTAAGAATCACCAAACGACATCTGGCAACATTGTTTCGCTTTTCTAATAATACAGTTTATATTGTATTTGTTTGACATTTTTTTTTTTTTAATTGTATTTTATAATCGTTAAAACACTACTAATCAAACAATTAATGCTGGTACATTGTGCTGGTACATTGTGTTGGTACATTGTGCTGGTACATTGTGTTGGTACATTGTGCTGGTACATTGTGTTGGTACATTGTGCTGGTACATTGTGTTGGTACATTGTGCTGGTACATTGTGTTGGTACATTGTGCTGGTACATTGTGTTGGTACATTGTGCTGGTACATTGTGTTGGTACATTGAGCTGGTACATTGTGCTGGTACATTGTGTTGGTACATTGTGCTGGTACATTGAGCTGGTACATTGTGTTGGTACATTGTGCTGGTACATTGTGTTGGTACATTGTGTTGGTACATTGTGCTGGTACATTGTGTTGGTACATTGTGTTGGTACATTGAGCTGGTACATTGTGTTGGTACATTGCGTTGTACATTGTGTTGGTACATTGTGTTGGTACATTGCGTTGTACATTGTGTTGGTACATTGTGTTGGTACATTGTGCTGGTACATTGTGTTGGTACATTGCGTTGTACATTGTGTTGTACATTGTGTTGGTACATTGTGCTGGTACATTGTGTTGGTACATTGTGTTGGTACATTGAGCTGGTACATTGTGTTGGTACATTGCGTTGTACATTGTGTTGGTACATTGTGTTGGTACATTGCGTTGTACATTGTGTTGGTACATTGTGTTGGTACATTGTGCTGGTACATTGTGTTGGTACATTGCGTTGTACATTGTGTTGGTACATTGTGCTGGTACATTGTGTTGGTACATTGTGCTGGTACATTGTGCTGGTACATTGTGTTGGTACATTGTGCTGGTACATTGTGTTGGTACATTGCGTTGTACATTGTGTTGGTACATTGTGTTGGTACATTGTGTTGGTACATTGCGTTGTACATTGTGTTGGTACATTGTGTTGGTACATTGTGCTGGTACATTGTGTTGGTACATTGCGTTGTACATTGTGTTGGTACATTGTGCTGGTACATTGTGTTGGTACATTGTGCTGGTACATTGTGCTGGTACATTGTGTTGGTACATTGTGCTGGTACATTGTGCTGGTACATTGTGTTGGTACATTGTGCTGGTACATTGTGCTGGTACATTGTGCTGGTACATTGTGCTGGTACATTGTGCTGGTATGTTATTTTAAATGGTCGAGTGAAATAAAAAAACAACAACATTACAAACATCCACACTCTTCTCTGACGTACGTAAAATGCTACTAGAAGAGTGTGTGGCTCTACAAACACAGGGGAAAAGCCAAAATTGACAGTCGAATAAAGAAGAAAATGACTTTGATTAGAATCCAGCGTAAAAGTTAGTGCAGATATATCTGACTAGATAACACGACGCGTGAGCTCCACAGCACCCCCCCCCCTTTTTTTTTACAATACACGTCATGGTTCTGTGAAATACAATTAAGTGATAAACACTTAGATTTAAGTTTTACCATTTCTTTTTATTTTTTTAAATTTAATATCATGGATGTTACTGTCATGTCTACATGTAAGATCTAAGGGTGTACAGATTTATATCTAAAAATATATACCAGCCAATAAACTAGTCTTTTTTTTTTTTCCACCTGGCTCTTGGAACATCAAACATCAGCAAACATTTGGTTATCAACTGAATTGTGTTTGTATGTGTGTTTGTATGTGGCTGGGGATGGGGGTGTACATTCTAGTGTATATGTGTGTTTGTATGTGGCTGGGGATGGAGATGTACATTCTAGTGTATATGTGTGTTTGTATGTGGCTGGGGATGGGGATGTACATTCTAGTGTATATGTGTGTCTGTATGTGGCTGGGGATGGGGATGTACATTCTAGTGTATATGTGTGTCTGTATGAGGAGGTGTACGTATGGATGTACGCCTCATTAAGGTCAGCTTGCTCAGGAGCATCAAGTGCATCATTTCCAGGCTGGATCTGCTGCGCGAGTTGTCGCCCTTGGAACATTTAGAGTTGCCTCAAACATTGGCTCAACTTTTTTTTTTTTATGATTACGGTGTGATATCTATGGCGACGGTACTTAAGCCCCAGGATGTTATTTCACCAGTCACCAAGTAAATAACTGACCAAGTAAATATTAAATTGAAGTTGCCATTTACTTCATGAATTGAGACTTAGAACTGAAGGATTTTATTTTGCACAAAAAGCTATTCATAATCATAGTTTGTAAAAAAAAAAAAAAGAAATAATAATAATAAATTAAAAACAAAAACGAATTGGATCACTGTCCTGGCTATACCTGGCATGTTCTAATCCTTGAACTCGACGTATATTAGGTTTAGTTTATTCTGTTGAAGGTTGCCAGAATTTGTTGTTTTTACTCCGAGCTGTGACATCACTGGTAGAGCTATGGCCGTGATTTCGTAGTTTAAATTTAAGAGAAACCTTGACCCTAACCCTTGTATAGTTACACTCCTCGAAAACGTTGGCATTGGATCATAATTGGATGTGGCGTAAAATATGCAGGTCGTAACTGTTTGTGTGGTCATTTGAAATACTGCACTTATCCTTAATCTTCAGGATAGTATAATTCTTGCATATATTTAATTAGGTTTTGTTTTTAGCTCCTAGGTTTTGTTTTTAGTTTCTAGGTTTTGTTTTAAGTTTCTAGGTTTTGTTTTAAGTTTCTAGGTTTTGTTATTAGATTCTAGGTTTTGTTTTTAGTTTCTAGGTTTTGTTTTAAGTTTCTAGGTTTTGTCTTTAGTTTCTAGGTTTTGTTTTTAGTTTGTCACTATAATAGCAGCGTGAAAACGTCCGTCGCTATGTTCATTGGCTTGATGCATCTATTTTTAAACGCCCCTTGCACACTATCGCTTGCCCTTTATTATTCTTATCCTATTTCGTCCTCTGTCGGAACTAATAAAGATAAGCTCTCCCCCCCCCCTCCTTCCTGACATACGCCTAAAGATATCTCTATTTCCTCCCCGTAGTTTGTAGCTAAAAGGAAGGTAGCTTGTCAAAGAGTAGCCACTTAATTTGGCTGGTCAAGGGCCATAGAGGATGATACTTCTTATAGTCACATTTTATTGACCATGCGATAGCATTTTATCTGTAAGCTAATTGCCAAGCCCTTTCTACATTAAAATAGAAACCGAATAGCAAAATGCTGAAATGAGACATTTGGCTTTGTGTTTTCCATTCACAAGATGGGCGGCATCACTTTGCAGTGTTTTTTACCTTCAACTCGAGATTCTGTTTTTTATTTCAAGTTTAACCTTCATCAGGCCTACAAACCTGGCAGATGATTTCAGCGTAATCTCCGCTCGCTGGCAACTTGGCAAATGATTCACTTTAACGACTTTATCTAAGGGAGCTAACTATCAAAGGTTATACTCGAGAGTTGTTCCTTTTGTTGCCAGAAAGCTGGAGTTATCTTGATTCTAGGTCGACTCGGCTCCTTCTTGTCAACGTCAGAGCATTCCCACTTTCATTGTAAGAGTTATCTCTCATGCTACAACGGATATCTCTTTCATATATCTAATTATTACATTTTTTAAAAGGGGAACAGGATCTTCTGTTACTTCGTACAAATGGAAACAAAACACTTAGAAAAAAAAACAAAATAAGATACGCAAAATCCTGAGTACATAAAGAAGTATACTAGTAATATGACCGTGACCTTCATAAATACACACAGACCAATTTACTTTATGCTACTAGACCAGTGATGCCCAGATTTTTTAGTCTAGACTCTAGAGAGACATCTCATTTTCTGGCACATATTTGTCACAGACTTCACCATTTCAAAACTTCAACGATCTGAATGAAAACACTCGGCTTCGTTGTGTACTTCGGTCAGAAGTGACGCTGAGACAAACGCCTTTTTTGTCTCTAGCCGAATATGGCGGGGAAAAAAAGACATTGCTGCTTTAATTAAAAACAGAGCTACACCATAAACTATACATTGGTCCTGTGTAGTCTATTATACATAGGTCATGGTCTTGTATATATAGGTCCTGTGTAGTCTATTATACATAGGTCATGGTCTTGTATATATAGGTCCTGTGTAGTCTATTATACATAGGTCATGGTCTTGTATATATAGGTCCTGTGTAGTCTATTATACATAGGTCATGTATAGTCTTGTATACATAGTCCTGTGTAGTCTATTATACATAGGTCATGTATAGTCTATTATACATAGGTCATGTGCAGTCTATTATACACAAGTCATGTGCAGTCTATTATACATAGGTCATGTGTAGTCTATTATACATAGGTCATGTGTAGTCTATTATACATAGGTCATGTGTAGTCTATTATACATAGGTCATGTGCAGTCTAGACGGCCTCTCATCCTTTACCACCAGCTTTATTATGCCTACATGCCTTCAATAGTACGTCACTTTGTTTTGTTTAAAGTTAGTAGCCTATATAAAGCTGGTTAGCTAAATACGAAGTTTCTCGTTGTGATGCTATTAATATCGTGTGGATTTGTGGTCGTTAGGTTGTAGCTCCAAACAACTTGTCCAACGTAACCGTTTTTTAAACAAAAAAATAAACATACCTTTTTTATAGTATAACTTATTTTTATACTGTATAGTGTATACTATAGACAGCTTTGAACTGAGTTGTGACTTCAATATGGAGAGAGTGTGCCGCCCTAATGAGCCGGAAAGCCTGGGAGAATATAATTCTGATTAAAGCAAGACTTCAAGACACATGTAGGCCCAATGTCGTAACACAAATGAAATAGTATCTCAACAATTGAACAAAGCTTAAACTCCAGGGTCTTTCTGTCAGTCGTGTCCAGCTTGTACTCACACTTTCACCCCCCCCCTCCCCTATTTATCACCTCCACTGGACTTACTCATGGTTACTTCAGAAACACACACACACACACACGGCAAATCTTAAATTCGCTTTCTCCCAGTAAATTTGACTTCAACCCAAACTAAAAGACTACAGCTACAATGTGCTCCTTTCTACGTTGCAGTCGGCGCGTGCTCTGGTGAACGTTTTTAAAAAGTGACAGATTATATAGCTGTTATATTTAGGAGACTAGTGGCCACTTGAACGGCCGTGACAGACAGTCTACAGAAAGTGAAGTGTTTCTTGGTCCTGGAGAGGGGGCTGTGCTAATGTAGCCAGAAAGATAGGTGAAAGGGAGGGGGGGGCGGGGTTAGCCGTGTAGGAAATTCAATTAAGTTCAAGTGCAGAGTACTGCAGTTCATCGCCTAAACGTGTGACTACAGAGACGGAACCTGGAGCTGACTAGGCAATGACGGTTGTGATTGTTGCTTTCACAAACTGACACACATCAAGATGTAATATACTTTAATACTTTATCATTACTTTGTCAATACTTTGTCAATACTTTATCAATACTTTGTCAATACTTTATCAATACTTTGTCAATACTTTATTAATACTTTGTCAATACTTTGTCAATACTTTATCAATACTTTGTCAATACTTTATCAATACTTTGTCAATACTTTATCAATACTTTGTCAATACTGTCAATACTTTGTCAATACTTTATCAATACTTTATCAATACTTTATCAATACTTTGTCAATACTGTCAATACGCTGTTAATACTTCGTCAATACTTTGTCAATACTTTGTCAATACTGTCAATACTTTGTAAATGTTTCAATATTGTGTCAATACTTTGTTAATACTTCCTCAATACTCGGTTTTATTATTGGATAGATTTCGGAAGTTCCATAAGAAATTAAAATTAAAATGACATGCTAGCTAGATCTCCCGCATGACGCCGCTCACCTCACCTAGTGGACACACAAACAGACACGTGGTTTGGGGCTGGATACAACTATTTTTAAATCTAATTCCTGAACTATTGTGGACGCCTCCTCTACCTTTGTGTTTGATTGCCAAAGAACTTTGGTCTCAGACTGCCAGTTTCCTGACTCTGCTGCCTGGCCACTTACGTCATAACGGGAAACCACGTGTTGGATACAACATTTGTACAATCAGCTCATCTTAATGTCAGCACAAAGAGGCTTGTACTCACACTTGGTTGTGGGGGAACAATAGAAAGGTGAGCCGAGGACTCACGGAGGGGAGGAAGTCTTGATTTCCTTTCATCAGGAACAATGCAACAAACTAGAGTTAGAAAGGTTAGGGTTCATAGGAGTTCGTCAAAGGGAAAGAACTGACTCGTATAGTGTAGGCGTGGTGACATTTAGAGTTGTCCTTCTTGAACAAAAAGAAAATGATATGTATGGCCACGACTCGATTAAAATAATCGAATTTCACACTGTGACACATTTAGGTATTAGCGAGATATTCTATATGCGTGTGGGCACTTAATTATGTCACGTGACTACAAAATTCAAGAGCAATATGAACAAAAGAAGCTCGAGTCACTAAAAAAAAGATCACTGGAAATATTTGGAGATTTTCACGATAAACTAAACAATGTCAATGACTCTAGATGGATTTTAAACATTGCCAAGTAAATAATAGTCACAAACAAAAGTGCTTAAAGAAATTCATTCTGTAGTGTTAAAGTGTGCACAGAAACTGATGGTGTACCTTTTGAAAAGCAAAGCTTAACCACGCCTCCTTTAGTTTCTACACCGGAGACACCAACACGCTGTGCTATTTTTAGGTTTTCCTCCATGTTTGAAAATCTTCAATTAAGTCCAGAAATCATGAAATCACAAAGCAGTGGAGTTGTTTCCTTCTGTTTAGACTCTCCCTGATCACACTCTTCTCTCGATCCGCCAAGGTTCAAGTCCCTGCCACACATGTATAAACTTAAGTTATTCAAATTCCACGTAAAGTATTAGCTCTATTAAATGCCTACTACGACTTTCCATGAGACGACACTTCGACACGTGGTAGATCCTTCTTCAAAAAAAAAACTTGCAACAGCAGCATTTTAAAACCATTTATTTAGCTGTCATCTCCCACAGTTGTCTATCTTGTGTCGACAAGAGTTAGTGAAGCAGATTTATTGCAGTGATCCGTTCCTAGATCTGTTCACCTCCAGGTTGATTCTTTTTTCTTAACTTACAACTACAGGGAGGAAGGCGAGAAAAGTACAAAAGTTTTTGTTTTAAATCAATTCCTACTTGATAAAGCTGAGGGTGGCCTGACATTTAGCATTAGTTCTTGAAATGCTTCATGTTTGCAAGGACTATTTTCACCGTAGTGACGTAGTGAGTCCAAAACTATTCGTTTCTTTGACTTCGTTCGGAACAATGTCTTTGAACAAAAAAACAACGTAAGTCTAATTTCCTTTGAAGAGGATGAAATAATTGTGAATAATTATATAGGTCAGATGAACAAGTTTTACCTTCAGTTCGATAGTGATATTTTCCCCCAACATAAAATGCCAAATTTCTCGGAAAATCGATAGAGCCGTTTTCGAAATACAAGAGCTTTTTTTTTTAAAAAAAAAATAATCTACTTCTAACAGGAAGCCAGAGGATGGCAGCGGTATGACCATCGAGACGATCGTACGACAGCCCGGCGCGCATACAGCACGACCACGCAGCCTCTTCTCTGTATAAACTCGAACTTTCGAGTAGCGAATGTATAAATAAACTTCCTGTGTACACTTTATTGGGACCTTGGCGTGTACACCACGAGAAATATACACACATACACATTTTACACACACACACACATACATGTATGCACATAAACAAAGACTTTCCGTTACAAAAATATTTCACAATCTCACTGGCATTTTTTAAAGACATTCTCGGGCGTTGAACAATTCCACTAAGTGTTTCCTTTCTGATGTGTTTAGAGCTACTCCAATGGATATCTCAGATGATAATGAAAGTGGATTTTTAATATAAACTAATTGTAATCATCCGAGTGAGACCTAGTGGATCAGAAACTTTCACGAACTTAAGTGTTCTAACGTCTAGAAATACGAATCTCCCCCCCCCCCACTCTAAATAGAATTATACAAAATTTAGTGTTGGACATTTTCGAAAACCTTTTACTGATTTGTTACCAAATGACTGTGTGCACATTATACACATCTTCTGGTATGTTATACTTCACGAGAGTTCACAATTTCCTTCACATTTACAACCAAAAATAGAATTTCCTTTTTGTGTACTGAACCCCATGCTGCACTCTTGGTCAAAGTCTGACCAATGTGTTACCCCTCGTCTAACGAATGAACAAAGTTGTTTTCAAAACATATGTAAAGATATGTACATGTTCTATGCTCTTTGTCTAAGGATTATTTTGTAAATGGAGGCTTTGGTGTATCCGGTTTTCAAAATACTGGAAAAGGAAACGTTATGCATTTTAAAAAGCATCAAGTCGTGTGTGTACATTTGAGCACTTCTGAATGGACGTTCTGAACTATTGCGCATGTAGGATACAATTATCGCGGGCACGCTGCCCTGCCTCATCGTGGCGCCCGCGTGGAAACGGCCATTTGAGGAAATGGCTAGGCGAAATGGGTAGCAAAACAGGACTCCCGTGGGGATGCCCACGGGTAGACGAGAGTCCACCCCTTGCACGGGCGGGGTTGTAACAAAGTCCCCACAAACACGTCACCAATCCATGCGCTGTTCCTCAAAGGGACCGTTACATAAATGGCGGATCCCGCACAGTTAGCTTGGTACATTGAAGGAAAATGGCAGAAGTCCCCGGTGCAGTCCCGGCCTTCGGCCGTGTCTCTAGTCCACGTGTCGGGGGCCGAACGCATCGGTAAACAGCAATGCCTTACATAGGCATTGTCTAGGGTCTCTCCCAAACAGAACTGTGTGTTCACACAGGTTTTTTTTTTTTACTGTTTGGCGTCCAAGCAGGTTTTTTTTCAAACTTAGAGCTCGAAGAGCCTTCGGCTCAGCTCTTAGACATCAACAAGGATACAATTATTGTTAGTATTTAGTTTCACTAGCAATCTTTAAATCCAATTTCATTGGCAGTGTTGTTTGTTTTTTTTTTTTTTTGTTGTTTGTTTGTTTTTTTAGATTTATTTCAAAATCTCTCACGATCTTCCTCTTTTCATTTTCTTACCTTTTTTTTTTCTCTAAGTTGCATTACATCCCCACCACATTTCTTCTTATCGCTAACTCTTCTTTTATTTCTTAAGGTATTTTATTGCTTAAAGAAAGTAAGCAAGATCTTTTTAAATTAAATAAGAAACAAAGAGAAGATAACTATGATTATGAGAATCACCAATGAAATTTAATGTCAGGAAATGCTTGATTATCTGTTTCCTGAAAGGATATGGGTTAGTGCTGATTAAAAACTGCGCATTCTGAACACGCTGTACACTGAGATAAAGTTGGGCCTA
The DNA here is from genome assembly GCF_947242115.1 of Biomphalaria glabrata. Classification (NCBI taxonomy): domain Eukaryota; kingdom Metazoa; phylum Mollusca; class Gastropoda; family Planorbidae; genus Biomphalaria; species Biomphalaria glabrata. The sequence goes on from NC_074715.1 coordinate 20,427,335, forward strand.
TCTTTAGGGAGATTTATCATCAAGGATAGGTACTTATCATGTAAACATTATCCTCTTCTATACATTTTTCATTTACGTTAGAAGAAAATATGAGTGTGAGCTATTCTATCTCAGGTGTGTGTGTGTGTAAAAACATCTCCTGGGATTCAAAGGTTCTCCAGCTGTTTGAGTTGACATCCTTGCTATCTGCAACAAGTGAAGCACGTTGGTACTAATTGAATCAACATTCCCAGCCAAGCAGTCGACCAGTGGGTGTTGCCTCCTTCAGTGACTACGTCATAAGTCTATCATTTCCAACTCCACCTTGTTTGAAAGAAATCTTTACGTCTGCTCAAGATGTTTCCGTTACGGATTTGCCGCGAAACTTTAAAGCATTGTGTGCGATTGAGTTGGGGAAAGGGAGGTGTTGATGTGGAAACATGGGAATAAAGGAAAGTCGACTTTCTAAGCAGCCATTTTATTTTTAAATCTTCTTCTACTTCAAATACCCATCATTCAACGCCGTTCTAGCAGTAGCTAGGGCGCCATGAAAGATAAACACTATAGAATGGATATCACCTTTCTGACACGGATACAAGAGACTCAATTCAGAAATCTACGGGAAAATAATTATGTTTTAAAAAATTTCTGCAAATACATTTTGTGAACAAAGCATAAGACAGAGCTGGCAGACATCTTGTAATCTTATATCTTAATGATCCTTTTCTGCTCCTTGTCAGAATATATAAATCATAATGTGTACTATAGAGAGAGATCTTGCAAAGAAACATCTGTTCAAACCAGTATGTGCCAACATTTAGACTGCTATTGTAATCATAAAGCTGACCAAAAAAAAAGTCTGATTCTTTAGTGTAGCTTTATCAAAAGACGTCAGCCTAATATAAAGGGGACTAATTCAGCTTACACCACCACTTCAGTCAAGTACTATTTCATTCCATTGTTTGAGATACCAAACAAAGTCATTTATTAGCAATAATTAATTAACTATTGGTTAATTTTTTTATTCATTCTTGTGTTGTCAGGTAATAATAATAATTGTGTGAAATTTCAGCTTGATCCGAGATTGGGTGTGGGAGAAATAACGTGTACAAACGTTTGACCAGACAGACAGACAGACAGAGTGAATGGTAAAAAAAATAAAAACGATGTCACACCGATCTCTTCTGCTTTTCAATTATGTCCCTTTTTCAAAACGCCCTTTACGTCAGGTTATAAATAACTACCCTGAGCAATGCAACCTTTCAGTCCCTATCAAAGAAAATGTGCAGTATTGCTTAACATTGGCTCCATACAAGTTTGAAGGGGGAAAAAGTGTGTAAATAAATAAATAAGTAAATGTTCTTGTGCTTTAATATTAACACGTCAATTGACTTCTCTCTTTTAGTACTTGGCTCAAGTCGACTATTTTTGTTGTAAGCCACATTTTGAGTTAGACCATTCTGTTATTCCCACAGTGTCAATGGCACTGTGTCTGACAAGAGCACGCTTGATGTAATGAAGAATTTTTAAAAAAGTTTAAAGCAGGGCCGAATAGGGGTAGACATGTGGAAGGCGTTTGCGAGGTCGCAGCTGTTGATGTCAGAGGTCAAATTAACTCAGGAGCTGAATCAAACAGTAAAATACAAAACAGAACTTGTATCAGTGTTGTTTGGGAGGGTGGAGGTAGCTAATGAGGTTATGTGGGCGCAGAAGTTTGAACAGATTTGTTTAGGAAGCCAGAAAGAGTCTAAAATGTTATAGAAAATTCGAATGCTGACAGAACATTTTGTAAGGAATTTGGAAAGGAATTATTTTGTTTTTAAAGAAAAAGATAAACTAGTCTTGTCATTTCATAGCACACTAACAAAGGCGTCTTCACGTTCCCTTTCTATTGGCTTTTAAATGCCATTCGTTGTTTTATGATTTAAGTAAAGCTTGAATGGTAAATGAAACATTTAATATTATATTGTTCATCATTATCTTCATCATTATCATTACCATCATTATCATTACCATCACCATCATTATCATTATCATCACCATCATTATCATCACCATCATCATTATTATCATCATCACCATCATTATCATTATGATCATCATCTCATCACTATTATTATAACCATTGCTAGTGTGTCATTGTGCGTACTGTAAAGTGTCTCTGGACAAATAGAGACCTGTGTTGCTGTCATACTTAATGAGTAAACTTAATTGTTCTTAGAATTAACTGTCTGACTATCAGCTGATTGGTGTGAGAGTGGGGAAACATTGAAAGTAGCGGGTAGAAAATCAACAAAGAAAACAAAGGCTTACTCCGAAACGTCGAATATTCAATGTTTACATGTCTCAATGTTGTGAACTATGCACACAGATGTCCACCAGGGTAGACTTTTTCAGAATTTCAGCATAATAGTCCATCCATCAAAGTGGTAGAGAGATACACACGCCACCATATTCCACTTCAACACATCCTTCATTCAGATCTCTCTTGAGCTATTCTTCTTCATTCCTAAAAGTTGTTGCAGATCTGCCTCTACATCATCAATCCATTGTATTCCTGGTCTGCCATTGGGTCGCCTGCCTTTTGGTTATTGCCGGTATTTCTGCTCCTCTGATTGGTGCTAAAACAGAACAAGTTAAAATACCAAGCAAAACCCAAGCTGATGTTTACATGTACATTAGTTCTTCCTGTTTGGGTGTGTGTGTGTGTGTGTTGGTATGTGTTTGTCATTAAGTTTTGGTAAGCTTGAATTTCTTTGTTGAAAAAATGTTTTGGAAATTTTCAGCAACTATAAATAAAATGATCTCACACATAATGTGTGCGGTAGCTAGGGCCTGCTTTAAGGAAGGGCAGATGGGGCTACGGAATCCGTAAGAAAGGGGCCTCCATAGAAGGGAAAAAAATATATCTGAATTTCCACTGGTCAGAAACTTTAAAGCTGTTTTTTTTTTTCTATACTTTTTTCTCTCATTTCTACGGTTGGCAAAAATGTTGTGATTAATTAAGAAGTGTACGTTTGCAGCATGCTCGTAATACGCTTCGGATTTACGGCAGTGCGTGTGACGGTAAGATGTTAAAAATCATGAGACAGATTTGTGTATTGGAAACTTCAAAATATTCATTGTCTATGAGCTTACTATCAGCATTTAGAATTGTTAAATGTTTATATGGTCTTATAATTTTCTACACTACAAAAAAAAAACCACTAGGGGTTTATTGGCTGTTTTCTCTCTTCAGTATTTTAGATGACCACTTACATAATACTAAACATAGGAAAGAAGGGAAACAAAATTACTGGAACCTATTTCTTTCTCATGAAATATGAAGTTGTGCTCTCCCCTTGGCAGACTTATGACCAGACGGCGCGATAAGGGAAACAGGAACGCGATTGTATTATCTCTTCTCGTGGCCATCTTGTTGCCATGGACGCTTAACAGGAAGCTCATTAAGAAGAAATCTACGAGTGTTCAGACACTTCAGTCATTCGGGATTTCCCGAAACATTTTCATATCTGGCCTTGATATTTTATTTGACTAATAGAAGAGTGAAAACTCTTAAGTATTTGCAGAAAAAAATCTAGTCAATATTTCTCTTATTAAAGTTGGACTATCTCTTCATTTATCTCACTTTCTATACGCTTTTTCGATCTGACAAACTGTTTTTTAGTCCAAATTATCCATGCTTTGAAAACTTTAGTTCATCTTTAAACAAAAAAAAAACTCTCAAAAAAGAAATTATTATCTTAAAATACCTAGGTATGAAGCTGACGTCAACAAAAATATGTTTTTAGAAATGTAAAGAAACAACTTGTTTCCACAGAGAATGATATCAATGTCACTTGTCAAGTAGGTTGGACCAAACTCCACAGAGGATGTTATAAATTTGTGGAAGAAGAAGCAACATGGACTGATGCTGTAGAGAAATGTCAATCAGACAATGCTGAACTTTCTGTTCTATTAAGTCAAACTGAGAAGGTAAGTGGGAACTTATATTTAGATTATTGTTTTTCTACCAAATACAAGCCCAGCCTTCAAAAAACAAAATCTGGAAATAAAATAAAATTCTGTTGAAAGAGTTAAGGTAAAAAATTAACACCACTCCAGTGTCATTTCAGCACTCTGATAGCATCACACTGTCATTTCAGCACTCTGACAGAATCACACTGTCATTTCAGCACTCTGACAGAATCACACTGTCATTTCAGCACTCTGATAGCATGACACCAATGTCATTTCAGCACTCTAAGGGCATCACACCAATGTCATTTCAGCACTCGAAAGGCATCACACCAATGTCATTTCAGCACTCGAAAGGCATCACATCAATGTCATTTCAGCACTCTGACAATAGCACAAAGTATTTCTCGATGTATGTGCATTCATTCGTCAAGTCTTAGTGAATCGGGCGACTTCGGTCCATCAAGACTAAAACTGAGCAGTACAAAAACTCGTTCTTTCCTTGCTCTGTCAGACACGTGAAAAGATCAAGACGTTAATGTGTAGTCACTCAACAAACTTCTCTGTCTGTTGTGTCTGTTCTTTTTATGTGGAATGTCGCTTTTATTTTTGAGAAAAGAGTCCTTGTAATCTCAACAAATTTCCAATCAGGATGAAATCCGATGAATGAAGCAGTTGTAGTCTTAGTCATCACAACTACAGCCAAAGTTTATAGTAATTCTGTCTGTCTGGTAAAAAGTTTGTACATGCTAGAACTTATTTCTCTCACACACATTCTTGGATCAAGTGGAAATTTTAATTTATTTCTTGGCATAGACAAGACACGAATCAATTGAAAAAAAAAAAAAAAATTAGTCCATCAGTTACTGGTTATTAATTGTTTTCCTATAAGTTAAATTAATCCTTCAGTATTCAGGGATACGGCTAATTCTGTAGGTTCGTCAGATAATTGAATACATTTCTCCAACATCCATTATAGAATCAAGTTAAAATTTTAAAAAAATATTTTTTATCTAACAATATATGAAAAACAATGAAAAATAAATCAGCTATTAATGGTGATTAATTATTGTGTTTGATATTAAATAAGGACAATAACTTCTTCATTATTGAAAGATATAGTTGTAATTACGGAGTTCTTTCCCTTAGATTTGTGGTTTGTTGTTTTTTAAAGGATTGAAAATATTTTTCTTTTTTTGCCTATTGTTTTTGTTTAGCGCAACTTCATGCCTTTAGCTTTGCTCAGTGTGTGCTCTGATCCAATCACTTGGTTAACTGGGAGAGGAATTCTAGGGATGGGGAGGAGAAGCCATTTTGTTTTTTTAAAGTTGCTCGATTTGAATTCGAACTCGAGGACTCTAGTACCCTCAATCTGGCACTTTGGTTGGTCATTTCCTTTAGTGCTAATGAAAATATAAGGTTTTTTAGTTATATTTATCAATTGTTAGTAACACATTTTTAGGCGATGACCTAATTCTCTACACAAGGGTAATAGCCCGTTAGTACTGTATTTAGTACTAGTATTGACCCTATATCAAACAAAATTAATTTATTATGACTAATTGTTAGAATAATTGGTCCATTTTTCGATTGATTCACGTGTTGTTAGAGGCAATGAATAATTTCAAGTAGATCCGAGATTGAGAAGTTGGAGACACAACGTGTACAAAGTTCCATCCAAACAGACAGAGTGAGTTGATGGAAGCTTTGTAAATATATATACCACCTTTAAACAACGGCTTTGTCTGCGTTACTTGTGATCAAATATGTCGGTCGCAACTGGGACTGCTTAGACACGCAGAGGACTACATTCTTCCCACATCTTTGAAGTAATACATTCTATTGAACCGAGCCGAAACGTAGCGTCTTGTAACTTGCTATATTAAAGGTGTTCCGGCACCTTTTTCAATGGGGGAAAAATTAATACTTTTCTTGTATTTTAACGTTTATTATTAATTTATTAGTAGTTAAAAGTTAGGCAATCCATCAATCAGTACCGCACCTCAAAATCGGCCCCCCGAAGTTGTCCACCAAGGCAGGTAAAAAGACAGGTTTCAATAATTTCAGAAAGAATATCAGAATGAAATTCTATCAACGACAGATGACAAAGAAGAATGGAGAAAAAGGTTGCCGGACGGCCGGACAGACATTCCACACAAAACTAATAGCGTCTTTTCTCCTTTCGGGGGGGGGGGGGGCGCTAAAAAAAAGGACTGTACATTAGTATTGCTTTCTTTCCTTCCTGATATTTATACACAAAAACTGTTGGCTGAACAAACGTTCTTCAGCCATCAAAAGATGTTTTTATTTAATTTCAAGCAAATAGAAAATACAAATAAATACAAACGCATTATATAGATAGTGTATAGCTACACACAATATTATATGTCAGCACTACAGTAGGTATCCCACTGACTATTTTCTCTTCTACTCTCCAGGATGATGTACAACAGTATTTGATCTCGAACGATGAAATAAATGACAAGAAGTGGTGGGTGGGGCTGACCAGAGAAGAAAATACTGGATCAAACTGGATATGGACTGAGAAGGGCCGTACACAAATTGATACGAAAATAACGTAAGTTCTAGACCTATTGATGGATAAGATTTGATTACAGTCAATCAGAAAGTGAAAGTACTATGGCGCCTCTTCCAGACCTTGCGATGTAAAGGATATCTATTTCTATCTTATCTTATCTTATATAATACAGACGTTACTTCAAAAAGAAGATGATTACGTCCTACGTGTCATGCATTTAGTAATGCATATTAATCAATGACCTAAATTCTGCCAGGTCTTTGGTTTTCATGGCTAGCTCAGGCAATCCATTCCATGCTCTTATAGCACTAGGGAAGAAGGAGTATTTGTACAAATTTGTCCTAGCATATGGGACGAGGAATGTTGAAGAGGCTGACATGTGCCCAGCACAACGACCAACCAATTTCATTTCTCAAACTTATGTCAAGTACCCATTAGAGTTTGTTGGACCATGGGCCTCTTAAAATCCCTCAATTTAAATCCTAGTCTATATCGAGATTCAAACACCCTAAGTTCGGAAGCCGAGAACTTTAACACTCAGCTACCACAGTAAAACGAACGCTCACACTATGAAAACTCTTTGTAATTTAAGAAAAAACTTATAAATGGCCTATACCAAAGGTGTTTTATTTTTTTAACGCGAGCAAAGATCTTATTTCTTATTAAAATATACGAAAAGTTGGGGCGCGGTGGCTGAGTGGTTAAGCGCTTGGCTTCCGAACCTGGGTTCCTTGGTTCGAATCTCGGTGAAGACTGGAATTTTGAACTTCGGGATTTTTAAGGCGCCTGGGAGTCATTAAGTCCACCCGACTCTATTGGGTACCTGACTTCAGTTGGCTGACAGCATGACACCCTGCTCGTTAACCGTTGGCCAAAGAAACAAATAACTTTAACATCATCTGCCCCAAAGACCGCATGGTCTGAAAGGAGAACTTTGACATCCCAAATGTTTAATATTCGTTAGATTCAGGCATGTCAAACGTTCGGGGGATGCATGCGGCCCGCGACCACTTAGCATGCGGCCCGCGTGGCCACCTTAAAAATATCAAAATAATGTTAAACTATTACGCTGCGAAATAAGAGATGACAAGCTACTTGAATTGAAAACTATTCTGCAGTCGGCAGTGAAAGGCAGCTACATTTTGTTCATTGCAAGCCATAGCGAATTATTGAGTGAATGTGATTTTATGAAGGAGTGTGTCGTTAAAGCCGAAGTAATTCTGTCCAGAAAAGGTGAAAGCATTCAAAGAAATAGCGTTATCTAGGAACACTGTGGCAGATAGAATAAATGACATGTCAGTCAACTTGCGGGAACAATTAAAGAATAGAATAGTTGATTTTGAATTATTTTCATTGGCTCTCGATGAGTCAACTGATGTAAAGGGTATAGCACAGTTGGCTATATTCATAATGGCCTTTGACAGGAATTTTGAGATACATGAGGAGCTATTTGAGCTCTGTTCTATGCATAACACCACAACAAGAGAAGATGTTTTTGAGAAATAACAGGAGGTGATATTGCAGTACAATTAATCTTTGGTAAAGCTAGCTGGTCTGACAACGGATGGCGCACCAACCATGAAATGAAATGGTTTTGATAAAAAGCTACTTGCAAAAATAAGTTAGACTGATGCTAATTTTAAATGTGTCCATTTTCAGTGCATCAATCACCAAGAAACATTCTGCGCAAAGCAATTACAGTTCCAACATGTCATAAGACCGTTTTCAGTCGCTCTCAATTTTATTCGTGCCCGTGGTTTAAATCATCGCCAATTTTCAATGTTCCTGGATGACATTGGACACGAATTTGATTGTGTTTTCTACAATATAGAAGTCCGCTGGCTCTCATGTCATAAAGTGTTGAAGAGATTTTTTGCACCGCGTGAGGAAATTGTATTGTTTCTGAACATGAAAGGTGAACTTGTTGAACATTTCCAAACTGACGAATGGGTTCAGGATTTGGAATTTGCAATTGATCTAACTGGTCACGTGCAAGACTTGAATTTGAAACGTCAAGGTAAAGACAAACATTGTCACAACTGCGTGTGATGGTGTGAAGTGCTTAGAAGCAAAGTTACGGCTGTGGATAAACCAAATATGAAAAGAAAATCTTGTTCACGTTTCAACGTGTCAGAAACTAAAAACATTAAATACGGCTGCAACATTTGGTAAATATGTAAAATGTTTGTAAACTGCTTTACATGTTTCGGATGTTCCTGCAGGGTTGAAGATAGTTTACTTCCTAGTCCAAACCTCCCGCAGGACGACGGGGGATGGGATTGGGCAGGGTTTGAACCCTCGACCGTCGATAAATCCGAACGACAGTCCAGCGCGCAAACCGCACGACCAACAGCCATATGTCCTACACCTGGAATCGTTATTAGATGCTTTCAATTATCCTTTTTGTGACTTCGTTTCATACGAACTATAAAAAAGTAGCTTCAGTGTATGGAGGCACGGTGACTGACCGGGTTCCGGGTTCGAATCCTGGTGAAGACTGGGAGAAGACTGGGAGTCATAAAGTCCACCCAACTCTAATGGGTACCTTACATTAGTTGAGGAAAAGTAAAGGCAATTGGTTGTTGTTCTGACCACATGACACTCTCGTTAAACGTTGGTCATAGAAACAGATGGCCCCATACATCGCAAGTTCTGAAAGGAGTTCTTTACTTTTTTTTTAGCTTTGGTGTATGGAGCCTACAAGGAATTCATGAAATTTTAAGAACCAACAGAAAAGCTATTTAATAGATATGTATAACATTCACTTAATGTGGTCAACATTCTTTTTCAGAAAATGCTTCTTGCCTAAAATATTTGGTACAATGGAAATTTTTGTTTGTTCTAAAATTATAGCCTTTAGAGGCGCAGTTTAAGATCTATTGCCTGATTAACTGACCCTCTTTTTATAGTTGTTTAACAATCAATGAATATAGTTAATAATAAGGTATGTGTATGATGGCTCAACAAACAAACAAAAAAAACACGAAATGTGTTGTTTTTTTTTTTTTGGGGTAGGGGGGGTTAACACCCTGAGATGACCGCACCGGGTGACACCTACCCTAGTGACGCCACTGGATAAAAGTGTCATTGGCAAACAAACATCAAACTGACATTAATATACTTGTATCCCAGAAAAGATGTCAAGCATTAAGACAAAGAAAATAATGCATAATCATAGTAATTTTGTATTACCAAGTAGTACTACAAATTTAGCTAAGGGACAGGTATGCCATTAATTATTGTAATCTATTATATTGTTCTAATTTACATAAAACTAGTAGACTGTTTTGCAACTGATTTGTTTGCTGCGGCCCCTCAGGTCATATTAAGTTGTTTATGTGGCCCATACACCTTAATGAGTTTGACATGCCTGTGATAGATACATAGAGAATTAACGAATAAATACGATCGGCTGTATCTTTGGTGCCGGGAACATGAGGTAATAGTTCTGTCTAGCTTGCCTTGTGGATACATAGTGATGGTCAACATTAAGAATGGCGCGGGTGTGATCTCCACTGGCTTGCGTGGTCAGGGCATATTTTATTTTGCCCTAAAATGGATGGATACTATTCAGAAAGTCAGGAAAATGAACATTGTGGTAGGTCACAAGATAGAACGTGCGAGACATAAGGTGAAGGTCGACTATGTTTACATTTGTTACATAATGTAATAGTGTTGTCTCCAAAGTATGTCGTTGTAAAAGTGTCCGTGGCGTTGAAATGAAATAAGACTTTTAAAGTCTCCATGTATTACGTATTGAAGATGGTTTTGTACACGAGTATACACTTAGTAGACCTACGTTGATGACTGTACATTATGAAATATCATTCTTGTTTTTTTTTTCAGTCCTTGGTTCCAAAACAGTCAAAGCACTAAGAAAGGGGAACTCTCTGCAACTATCGAACTCAACTCTGGCAGATTAGTTTTAAGATCTGACTTCCGTGATGACCAAGAGGTTATATACCCATTCATTTGTGAATTTCACAAAGGTAAATTTACATGTTATATTTTTTATTACAGCCACAAACAATTGAGAGTTTTAATTTTAAATTTCGCCAAGCTGTCAGCTGATACAACGAGAATAAGTTCATGTCAGTAAATCAACTCTTTGTTTCTCTCTCCTGCTGCTACATAATGTGTGCAAAAATCTTTTTTATTTCTAGTCAATGGCAGACGTGAAAGTGAACAGATTTTCTTATTCGATAAATAATATTACTTTACAAGTAGCTGCATTGTTCACCAAATAAAACATAAATTTGTGTTGAAACCCATGACAAGAGAACGAAACAAAGAATCCATGGACGTTCTAAAATCCCCGCTACCTAGATCTTGTCACATAGTTACGTTCTAAAATCCCCGCTACCTAGATCTTGTCACATAGTTACGTTCTAAAATCCCCGCTACCTAGATCTTGTCACATAGTTACGTTCTAAAATCCCCGCTACCTAGATCTTGTCACATAGTTACGTTCTAAAATCCACGCTACCTAGATCTTGTCACATAGTTACGTTCTAAAATCCCCGCTACCTAGATCTTGTCACATAGTTACGTTCTAAAATCCCCGCTACCTAGATCTTGTCACATAGTTACGTTCTAAAATCCCCGCTACCTAGATCTTGTCACATAGTTACGTTCTAAAATCCCCGCTACCTAGATCTTGTCACATAGTTACGTTCTAAAATCCCCGCTACCTAGATCTTGTCACATAGTTACGTTCTAAAATCCCCGCTACCTAGATCTTGTCACATAGTTACGTTCTAAAATCCCCGCTACCTAGATCTTGTCACATAGTTACGTTTTAAAACAAAAAAAAACTGAAACCTTTTTTTTTTTGCACGACTAGAATTGTACTAACTATTTAAATTTGGACTATAAGAATCTATTTACAATGTAAACCTTCTATTCCATGGACACAGACGTCCGTAATGAATTGTTTCATTTACATTGTTCCACTTTAAAGTTTTGATGAAGTTTCGACTGACATTTAGTGCAACTCGAATGGTCGTTTTGGTCTGCGCGATCTTTTGAGGAAAAAAAAATGGTCGCTTTTTTTTTTAATTCACGCTTTAACCTACGCAGCATGTCTGGACAAAGTATTGACTCACCCAAAAACTAACTTTTGAATGATGTTGAAGCATGCAGGACAAAAGTGTTGACCAAGGCTTCTGTCAGAAGGGCAATTTTTACATGTCTTCCTCAGTGTCTCAGCGAGTGTCCATTGCTGCTTCAACATTTCAACCAGCTGATCTTACAGAAGCAATCCAAACTTCGGACGAACCAGACAATGAGCCATCATACGTCCAGCGTGACTATGCCTCGCCCGCGCCTCAAGAACCAGCAGTCACGCCACAAACTGTCACAGAGAGTAGCCCATGCGCCGTGGACAGTGACAACACGGACTACGGGCGTGTCATCAGACGACTGCACAGCGCGGACGACCCACTATACAAGCAGTATCTCCAGAGTGAGATCAACGCCAATGTGGCCAAGATGGCCTACTACACCAGAGTGGCCGGGCTGTACGAAGCAGCTCTCCAGCAACAGAACCAGTATTATGAGAGCTCCAGAGAGAAACTGCGTCTTGAGATAGATCGTCTCAATCAACCTTTAACCTGTACATAATTCACGTCATCAGAAGTGAAGGAGCCACCTAGTCTCACAATGAACTACCAATATAATCAGTGCTTGAAACATTTGTTTAGCTTCATCCAAACATCGCATTTCTGTTGAAATATTCAATATTTTTATTTTTAAATGTTTGTATAGATATCAAGCAGATTCAAAAACAAAATTCTAAAAATGTTAATTTAATGTTTTATTTCATTTTTTGTTTTTTGTTTTTTTTTTGTTTTTTACAATCACAATTTTTTTAAAAAGCTGTAGTTACCTTGCTATGTTTCTTACTAATTGTTAATAGAACTATTCAAACGAATGAATGAACTATTGATTTGACTCTATTGCGTACATCCTGTAGACTTTGAGAACAAGTTGACTGTTTCTACTGCTGTATGTAAGTAGTCGTAAACTGTGCAATTCTAGATGTCGCAAAGTCGTGCCTTGACCAAATTGTGCTCACTTGTGTAGTCTATGTACTTGTAGCGCTGAGATCAATAATTAGTTATTACTGCATATCAAAATGAAGTTTAATTTTTTATTGGCTTGATTTTGTAATTAATGCGATGACAGAATTGAAAACAGTTTTTTAAAACTTAACTTTACAAATAGATTAAATTTAATTGTATGTTATGCTTTCTCTGCCAGACATAGATACATTACTATTATAGCTGACTAGTTTTTGATGCAGGAAATAGATTATTTTGATAAAACAATATCAATGTGAAAAAAGAAAACAACAAAGAAGCTACAAAGCGAAATGAGTTCAGAGCGATGGATAGAGAGATAAAGAGAATAATTGTGTGTATGGAATATTAAGTGCTCTTTGTGACTAGATCGGGCAGCTCCATATCGTTGTCAGTCGCTATTAATGTATCGGGATCAAAACACTGAGCTTAAGGGTGGACATTTGAATGTCAGTTTAAAAATGTTGATTCACTTTCTACAATTCACATCCTGCAAGACAAACACATAATGTTGTTTTCATCATTTACACATCTATTGACACATCTATTGACACATCTATTAGTTTTGGGGCAACATATTTATGTCATGTTTCTAAATCTCAAAAAATAACCTAATTAGGCATAATTTATTTTATATATATTGACGATTACAGTGACACATATATATATAGTATGTCACAGAAAACATAAATTTGGTTGTGGAACTACTCTGCACATTTACACACACACAAAGTCTCACTTATTTTAATTGAAATTGTCACGTCACTGCTCAAAGCTCGACACATCACTAAACACTTGGTACTTGCACTTCATTTATGACTAAATTAGTAACTTCCAGACTTAACTAGACCATTTAGACCAAATAGTTTTATGTACCTATGTCACACGATACACTCTAGTACATTTGGACCAAATAGTTTTATGTACCTATGTCACACGATACACTCTAGTACATTTGGACCAAATAGTTTTATGTACCTATGTCACACGATACACTCTAGACCATTTGGACCAAATAGTTTTATGTACCTATGTCACACGATACACTCTAGACCATTTGGACCAAATAGTTTTATGTACATTGTCACACGATACACTCTAGTACATTTGGACCAAATAGTTTTATGTACCTATGTCACACGATACACTCTAGTACATTTGTGTGTCATCCTAACCAAAGATTTGTGACTGTTGACATTATGTCATTGTTTGGACAAAAGATACTTGTAGATGTATTTATGTATTAACAGAATCAATAATATATTAACAGAGCTTTAAAATATTATATTTTTTATTTACTGTACTGTCTATAACAATGCTTTGAGAAATAAAGTCATATATATTTTTATTCTTCTAGCTAACACCATGTGTCCAGAGTTTCATGTTTAGTGTGAGATTGGTAATTAGTCTTATAGAGTTCATCAATGATGAAAAGTTTATTCAAATTTTTTACTTTTGGTTAAACTTTAAGACTCAAAAACAAAGAGTGTAAACGACTGTATTGAAAATACAATAACCATGCATATATGTGACCCTGTGAACCGTACGTCCGGCAGGGTCACATTTAGGCAAGTTTATTATATTTTTAAACTTTTAGAGTTAAAATATATTAGGTTTGTTCAGTTTTATTAGAAATTATGTTTTAAATCATTATCATTCTGGATATTGAACTAGAAAGCAATATCCTGTTAAAAGTTATCCAGTTTCTTGCACCACAAATAAACAAGACTAATAAACAAAACAAATAAACAAGACAAATAAACAAGACTAATAAACAAAACTAATAAACAAAACTAAATTTCTGCACACGATAACTTAAAGAATTACAAACAAGAAGAAAATGGTCAGAAGAGCCAATCTCAACATGCTGGGCTCACTACTCAAGTTCAAGAAGAACCAATCTCAACATGCTGGGCTTACTACTCAAGTTCAAGAAGAGCCAATCTCAACATGCTGGGCTTACTACTCAAGTTCAAGAAGAGCCAATCTCAACATGCTGTGCTCACTACTCAAGTTCAAGAAGAACCAATCTCAACATGCTGGGCTTACTACTCAAGTTCAAGAAGAGCCAATCTCAACATGCTGTGCTCACTACTCAAGCTCAAGAAGAGCCAATCTCAACATGCTGGGCTCACTACTCAAGTTCAAGAAGAGAACAAAAAGTTATGGAGTGCATTGACTATTTAATTAGCTGAGCTTTAAGCGATCATTGAGGTTACAGATACATTACAACTACTACAGATACATTACAACTACTACAGATACATTACAACTACTACAGATACATTACAACTACTACAGATACATTACAACTACTACAGATACATTAAAACTATTACAGATACATTACAACTACTACAGATACATTACAACTACTACAGATACATTACAACTACTACAGATACATTACAACTACTACAGATACATTAAAACTATTACAGATACATTACAACTACTACAGATACATTACAACTACTACAGATACATTACAACTATTACAGATACATTACAACTACTACAGATACATTTCAACTATTACAGATGTATTACAACTACTACAGATACATTACAACTACTACAGATACATTACAACTACTACAGATACATTAAAATTACTACAGATACATTACAACTACTACAGATACATTACAACTACTACAGATACATTACAACTACTACAGATACATTTCAACTATTACAGATGTATTACAACTACTACAGATACATTACAACTACTACAGATACATTACAACTACTACAGATACATTACAACTACTACAGATACATTAAAACTACTACAGATACATTAAAACTATTACAGATACATTAAAACTACTACAGATACATTACAACTACTACAGATACATTACAACTACTACAGATACATTAAAACTACTACAGATACATTAAAACTACTACAGATACATTAAAACGACTACAGATACATTAAAACTACTACAGATACATTAAAACTACTACAGATACATTAAAACTATTACAGATACATTACAACTACTACAGATACATTAAAACTACTACAGATACATTACAACTACTACAGATACATTACAACTACTACAGATACATTAAAACTACTACAGATACATTACAACTACTACAGATACATTAAAACTACTACAGATACATTACAACTACTACAGATACATTAAAACTACTACAGATACATTAAAACTACTACAGATACATTAAAACTACTACAGATACATTAAAACTACTACAGATACATTAAAACTATTACAGATACATTACAACTACTACAGATACATTAAAACTACTATAGATACATTACAACTACTACAGATATATGATTGTTACGTAACGGAAGCCTTTCTACATAAATATTGGGTTATTAAGGAAATTTAGTGGGGTTGTTAATCAATAAATCAAACATCAAATATTGTTACAATGTTGTACATCTGATTGTACTAAATGGTAAAATGTATTTGATCCACTTTACCACTCTGCCCTCTAGATTGTAGTTAGTTTGACACAACAGCTCTGCTTGGATCTTTGGCCCGATGCTTCTGTCAGAACTGATGTTTGTTTTACAGCTAATTGTTACTGTGAGAAGTTGAGTTCAGCCAAATTATAACTTGACACATTCAAAACAGGCTCAATCAAAACTAAACAAGTACTTTTAAAACTAGCGTATATAAACGATCTCATTACATTTCTTGTTCAAATAAAATTGGGTGATCCTAGAGTGCCATTGATGGTAACGTTAGCTTTAATATCTACACCAAGACACCCCCCCCCCGCCCAGAAAAAAAAAGAAAATATGTAAAAAATTAAATTTTGATGACGCTTACAAAACATTACACTTGTAATTAATGCAGAATTCGTCTACACCTATCTGAAAACACATATTTTTTCCTAACACAGACTTCATTACATATTTTTATGTTTAGCTCAGGAAATAAAATAGTCAATAAAAACTTTTTTTATTAAGACAACTTTTATCAGTGAGTTAGAAATAGAACTAATCAAAGACAGCTGCAAACACTTTCATTTCGGTTTGTTAAAAAACATTTAGAATTTAACCGCGTAAATGAAATTTCCAAGACTCAAAACAAAATGTCATATTTCAATTTTCAGTTACACCTCGACCGCCTGGAAACGGAACCACGGAGAGTGATGACACCAATACAACAACGCCATTCAAAGAGAGTGACTCCACGGATAGTACGCAGAAAGTTTCAAGCTACAGTTCTGGTTCTAAAAGCTCCACTCCTACAGGCAGTGCACGAGGGAAGTTGTCTGCGAAGACAAGCCAAGCACACAACTCCACTTCCACTTCTGGAACTACAACTACCACCAGCTCAACCACAGCAGAGGCTACAACTACCACCAGCACCACCGCGGCAGAGACTACAGCTGCAACACTGCAAACCCTAAACCTCACAACACATATCAATGATTCTAAATCGTAAGTCTTTTTTTTTTCTTATCAGCCATGGAAGTCAATAGCTGTTAATTCTTGGTTTATTTGTCACGTTTAGATTTCAGAACAAGCAAAATATACAACAAAAAAATATTTTTAAAATACTTTTTAAAAAAAGAAAAACAAAGCTTATATTAAGTGTAATTGCATCAATTTGGATCTGTCGTGAAATTTAAGTTTGTAATAGATCTAGACTAGCAATACTAAATCTGTGCGATTAGAAATATTTTGACCAATGGTTTTGTTGACCGCTATTTCATGCTTTTAACTTTCTCAATATGCTACGATCCTATCACTTATTCAGACCATTTGGGAAAGGGGTGGGTGGGTTGAAGGGGTATCTGTATAAATATTACTGTAAACGCTTTTAAATTCATTATTAAAGAGAAAAAAAAAGGGGGGGGCGACGTGAATTAGTACTGGAGGGCTCAAGGCGACGCTTTAACCAATCTTAAACTTTAAAGCGGCGAGCTGCCTAGGGGACTATGGGGGCGCGGTGGTCGAATGATTAAGCGCTTGGCTTCCGAATCTGAGGTCCAGGATTCGATTCTCGTTGAAGACAGGGATTTGAATTTCGGGATTTTTAGGGCGCCCCTGAGTCCACCCAGCTCTAATGGGTACCTGACTTTAGTTGGGGAAAGCAAAGGCGTTTGGTCGTTGTGCTGGCCACATAGCACCCTGCTTGTTAACCGTTGGCCAAAGAAACATATGACCTTAACATCATCTGCTCCCATGGATTTCAAGGTCTGAAAGGGAAAACTTTACTTTCTTTAATCCACTATCTACCACCACCTCAGTCAAGTACAGTTGCTTTCCCTTGTTCGATACCAAACAAAATAATTAATTCGTTTTCTATTGACTCTTGTGTTACGAGGTTAAGGAATGAGTGTGCGAAATTTCAGCTTGATTCGAGATTGGTTCAAGAGGAATTACGTGTAAAAACATTTTACCAGACAGACAGACATAGTTATTCGATACAAGCTTTGTTAAACAAAAAAAAATATCATGGAGAAGAACTCCGCTTTTACAATTATATCTCAATAATGTAGTTATTTCCCTTATTCGATATCAAACAAAAAAAAATATTACCAATAATTAATTGAATAAATTGTTAATTGATCCATGTTTTGTTAGGAACTATATATTGTTGTTTAAAGTATCAACATGATCTGATAATGTGTAGGGGAGAAATGGCGTTAACAATTATCTAAGCAGACAAAACCCTACAAGTTAAGCCATATATGTGAATACTGAAGGATTAATTTCACTTGTTAGCAGCAAACAAAATAATTAATTACTAGTAAATAATTCACTAATTGTTTTTTTTCAATTGATTTGTGTCTTTTCTTTGCTAATGAATAATTGTGCAAAGTTTCAAATTGATCCGAAAACGGGTGTGGGAGAAATAGCGTGTACAAGTTCATCAGACAGACAAACAGACAGATTGAGTTGATATAAACTTTGTAAAAAAAAAACAAAAAAACATAAGAGCTTTTGAAAATTTGAAAACTCATCTTGCATGTGCCTCACGTTTGTAAGTGTTGATATGACTTTGGTCTTCAAAATGAACCTTTTTTTTTTATATTAATTGTGCTAAATAATTGCTAACAATGCATATACATGTAAAAATACACGACTTTTGAATTTATTTTTATCTCCCAAATAAGTGTCATTTGTAAAAATGTTAAATGTGAGCCCAAGATGTCACTTTTACTTTTGGCATTCCACAATGTCACACTTGTGTAGTTTAAAACCTGTTCTAGATATTGATTACCTCAACAGACAAAACCTTTTGTTTTTTTACCTGTAGGACGTTAGTGTTCATCTTTTTCTTTGAAATGCTACCTATGAATATTGGTATACAACAGAATATGTGAATACCACATGCCCTAAGGGGCCACCCACGAGTTTTTGTGAAGCGTAAACTTCCTATACTATAAAGTTTGAAATTTAAAACAAAAATATATTTTCATCAAGAAATAAAAGAAAGGCCGATAGCTGAAGTCTGCGTGACAAAGTCAGAAGCATGAAATGTCTAAATGTTTGCAGCTGTGCCCCAGCAACCCTCTAAGGTTGTCCTGAAAAGTAAGCAAATAATGATGCCTTTGACACACTAGACTGTACTATGTTCAGCTTCAACTCAAGAAACAACCAAATGATGGCGATATTCACATAGCACGTGTAGGCCTACTCTAACAAGTAGGGGTTTTATAGTCTTGTGTAGGTCAGTTTCAAATACCTGAAATTTGATTGGTTTGACAGAATCGTCTTTGAGTAAGCAGCGTGTAGTCATTCAGGTCCCTACGCAGACCCAGGTGTGACCTACATATTTGTAAATAAGTAATTACATAGTTTAACACATTTCAATCTTTAATAATGTGATTTTGATGATAGAGTTTTGAAGTTGTACTGGTGCATATCAACTCACGGGGGCACTGGGAAATATCAACTCACGGGGGCACTTGTAAATATCTACTCTTGGGGGCACTGGTAAATATCAACTCTTGGGGGCACTGGTAAATATTATCTCTTGGGGGCACTGGTAAATATTAACTCTTGGGGGCACTGGTAACTATCAACTCTTGGGGGCACTAGAAAATGTCAACTCAATAGTCAATGCAAATTAAAATGTTAATTTTTGTTTTAAAAAGTCGAACATTTTTGTTGTAGGCCAACTAGGAGCTCATCCACTACCACATCAACATCTACTGCTACCACATCAACATCTACTGCTACCACATCAACATCTACTGCTACCACATCAACATCTACTTCTACCACATCAACATCTACTTCTACCACGTCTGTATTCACAACAACATCCACCACATCTACCACTAGCACAACAACAACGCGAAGACCACCGACCCCCCCTACCTCACCTCCTGCTGACGTGAGGCCTCCATCACCTACCACTGAAAACTGGGAAGAAGCCGCCAAGATGTACGAGAGATGCTACATACCAGGCACTGGTGGGAGCCAGATGGAGCGGGTCGCGTCTGCCAGAGAGTTCTACAAAGCTGGCAGTCAGACGTGTCCACAAACACGAGCGAGTTCATATGCCTGGGAAGAAACAAGAGAAGGCAAAACAGCTCAAACTTATTGCTCAAGTGGTGAAGGTAGGTAACTCTAATTAATTGTAAACATGGCTAATTACTACTATTGTCAACTAGCTGGATATTTGTCATGTTCGTTGCTAAAGTGAAATCTTACGTCTTGGCTATTTGTTTCAAATCCAACCAAAAACATCTAGCCACTTATCTCTATGTTGCTGGAAATATTTTCATTGAAAAGTTTAAAATATCATACAACTATAAAACAGAATGAAATTGTGAGAAAGAGTAGGGAAAGAAATGGAATGAGTCTGCTGTCGACAAATGACGTCATTACAATGGTCACCTATCAGAACCAAAGATTTTTTTTACTTCTTACAAACATTTTTGAAATTCTGTAGCATATGTCTAAAATATTTTCTGACTTTTGCCTATGTTTGTCTAATGTTTGTGTTTTTATTTTCTACTACATTTAGGGTTTGCTACGTGGCCCTGTATAAATAATGGCAAAGGTGTAACATGTTGGAGTGAGGCTTCGGATGTCCAAGATTGCGCCTCAAAAATATTTAAGGCAATCATTCAGGTGAGAATATGTTTTGACTGCTCACATATTTTGTCCTAGCCTGCGCTGGATGTGGAAAAATATGTAGGTCACAGGCGTGGCTGCGTTGTCACGGGAAATACTGCATTCTTCGTTGTTCTGTGTAATGTAAGGTCATCTGTTTTTATGGTCCAGAGATAACGAGGCTGTCATGTGGCCAGCACAACAACCGTTCGCCTTTACTTTCCCCAGCTAATGTCAGGTATCCATTAGAGCTGGGTGGACTCAGAGACACCCAAAGATCCCATTATTAAAAATCCCAATCTTCACCAGGATTCAAACCCAGCAACCCAAGTTTGGAAACCAAGCGCTTTATCGTTCAGCCACCGCGCCTCCTTCTAGAAAACTGTGTTTACATTTGAAAAAAAATGGGTAAATTGAAAAGATAAGATAAATTTGTAAACTGATAGCTGTTATCTCTTTTACTTCCAAATAGTCTCCCTTTATTTCCCAAAGTAGTTTTTAACCTTCATGTCTGTTTTTTTAATAACGAACTTATTTCTTTATCAGTTCTGTATCTACTATTTCGTTCCAACTTGTTACCTCTTTCAATAAAATAGTTCATATTTCATATTCGTATGTTTACACTTCTAGTATTTAAAAAACAACAACAACAACTTGATACAATGTGCAATTCTCTCTTTTTTTTTTCGGGTCAGAATGTGCCAGAAAATAACTCCGTAGACGTGCAACAGACCATCGCCGTGAGTGCAGAGCTGGTGACTGTGACCCAGTCCGAGAACATTACCTTCGAGGATATCCTCGTGACGTCACAGATCATGTCTGCCTACGCCATGAAGGTGGACAACATCCAGAATGCCTCAGAGGTCAAAACTATTGTGGATGTAAGTCTTTGTGTTTTGACGTTAATGTTTTTCGTTGAGTTTTGATGTGTTTAAGTTCATGTAAGTGGTTTTGATGTAAGTCTATTCTTTATGTAAATACAGAGCCCGCCAAGCAATGAAAAGTTTATGAGAGCTGGGTACTACGTTTTTACAGACTCAGATTTACAAATAAAAATGTTAATAGGCAATACAAAACATATGTCAACAAACCAAAGCTTACTTCTACATTCGAGCCTTGCCACCTCCTTCTTGATACTTACATATGCAAATCTGCTTATGCACATTCCCACATATATTAAATGAATGGTACAAATGAAGATGTATCATTAGAATGAGATATAGTCAAGTGAGATATAGCCTTGAATTTATTCATATTTCAGCAATGGTGTAGTGAGCTAAAAGTCACCTATATTTTTCTTTTTTTTTTGGTTGGTATTTATAGTAGTTTACTTATTTCGGACATTACATGAATTCGGACATTCGCTGTTTTTTGTGGTCATTAAATAATTATTTTAATATGTATTATAAAACTATCACGCTGTATAAATGTGCTTGTCCATTTTCCAATTATTCTAACCCAATTTCCTTCCATTTAGCTGTCTTTTTATGTAAGAAAAACGAATTTCAAATTTGTTAGTCAGGTTGTTGTTTTTTCCTATGTTACCAGGATGAATTTACCTCTTCCTAGAGTTAAGACTATATTTTTTGATTAGCTAAGTCTATAATAATGAGCCTGGCAATATTTATTCTGTTTTTGGAGATACTTTATTTGATTCATAAGCCAAGTTTTCTAATTCCATACCAAAAAAAAAATTAATACGGTGTCCGAATTAAATTACGATTTTCTTACCAAAATTTATTTCGGACAGCCAGTTTTGGACATCAATAAAAATGATCTTATATTATATTTGTTCGTTTGTTGTTGTTTTTTTTAATAGAGAATAAATGGGCAAATGTTTGGAGTGAGATTGGTACATTGAATGAAGTTAAATGCTTAGATCTAGACCTACTAGATAGATCTAGATTTATATAGAGAGAATATAGAGGATTCAGTTAGGCAAGAATGGCTATCGTAACCTGTAGGGGGCCTACTATACTACAAACAAAAAACACAAACATTCAACACTCATAAAATAAACAAACATAGAATAAGTCTAAAAGTCTGTGCAGAAATCACTATTCCAGTGACCTAATTTTGGTAGAATAAGTGTGTTCATATTTTAATTTTTTGTGTTCGTATTTATGCATAGTTTGAAAACATCGTAATGATTTCATATGAGAGGCTATGCCTGGGGATCTTAAAATTTAGTTAATGTTAATATAGAATTAAAATCTGAGTTTATTGATGCCTAAATATAGAGACTGTCCGAAATAAATTATGGTGTCGGGAATCAAATAATGTGGGTCAAATGTGTCCGATTTAAATGAAAACACACGGCCTCTTTGACCTTAAATATAATAACAAATATAGGTTTGGGGAACAAATATAAGTAGTCATCCTTATTCTCCATTAACTAAAGAAGATTTTGATACGTCATTTTCTTTTCTATGTCAAACCATTGTAAAATAATGCGCTGTCAAAGTCAAGCTTTCAAATTTGGGCCTATAGGTGTCCGAATAGCATAAACTACTCTATATTGTAGTGGACATTTTGGACTTTCCTTCGTTGCAATACAATTTCTACTGACCTGATATATATTTATTTAAAAAAAAAACTCATCTTTGATTCTGTATGTATTTATTATTTATTTACTGCCCGTGAAAAAAAAAATCTCTAGCTTCAATAAATCTTCACTCGTGAACACTTGTGTAGGTTAATGTATTGATGTGTCAAGATACTCAACTCTGCAGTCTTATCTCCCATCTTGAATCAGCGGGAAGTTATCTCCCCTTGGTTGATGATGTTATCTAGGGCTAAAACATAGATACTGACAGTAGACTAATTCAGGCTTACTTGTGTGTGCTGAGTTAAAGTAACTGAATTCATTGATGCCCACTAAGTATTGGAGAATAATAACTCATTAGATAGCGGGAACATTGGCTCATTAAGTAGTGAGAATATTGGCTCACTGAGTAGT
Organism: Biomphalaria glabrata; assembly: GCF_947242115.1. NCBI lineage: Eukaryota > Metazoa > Mollusca > Gastropoda > Planorbidae > Biomphalaria > Biomphalaria glabrata. The sequence goes on from NC_074715.1 coordinate 20,450,929, forward strand.
GAGATTATTGGCTCATTAAGTAGTGAGAATATTGGCTCATTAAGTAGTGAGAATATTGGCTCACTGAGTAGTGAGATTATTGGCTCATTAAGTAGTGAGAATATTGGCTCATTAAGTAGTGAGAATATTGGCTCACTGAGTAGTGAGATTATTGGCTCATTAAGTAGTGAGAATATTGGCTCATTAAGTAGTGAGAATATTGGCTTATTAAGTAGTGAGAATATTGGCTCATTAAGTAGTGAGAATATTGGCTCATTAAGTAGTGAGAACATTGGCTCATTAAGTAGTGAGAATATTGGCTCATAAAGTAGTGAGAACATTGGCTCATTAAGTAGTGAGAATATTGGTTCATTAAGTAGTGAGAATATTGGATCATTAAGTAGTGAGAAAATTAGTTCATTAAATAGCGTGAACATTGGCTCGTTAAGTAGTGAGAATATTGGCTCATTAAGTAGTGAGAAAAGTATTGGCTCATTAAGTAGTGAGAACATTGTTTCATTAAATAGCGAGAACATTGGCTCATTAAGTAGTGATAATATTTGCTCATTAAGTAGTGAGAATATTGGCTCATTAAGTAGTGAGAATATTGGCTCACTGAGTAGTGAGATTATTGGCTCATTAAGTAGTGAGAATATTGGCTCATTAAGTAGTGAGAATATTGGCTTATTAAGTAGTGAGAATATTGGCTCATTAAGTAGTGAGAATATTGGCTCATTAAGTAGTGAGAACATTGGCTCATTAAGTAGTGAGAATATTGGCTCATAAAGTAGTGAGAACATTGGCTCATTAAGTAGTGAGAAAAGTATTGGCTCATTAAGTAGTGAGAATATTGGCTCATTAAGTAGTGAGAAGATTGGCTCATTAAGTAGTGAGAAAAGTATTGGCTCATTAAGTAGTGAGAACATTGTTTCATTAAATAGCGAGAACATTGGCTCATTAAGTAGTGATAATATTGGCTCATTAAGTAGTGAGAATATTGGCTTATTAAGTAGTGAGAATATTGGCTTATTAAGTAGTGAGAATATTGGCTCATTAAGTAGTGAGAATATTGGCTCATTAAGTAGTGAGAATATTGGCTCATTAAGTAGTGAGAATATTGGCTCATTAAGTAGTGAGAATATTGGCTCATTAAGTAGTGAGAATATTGGCTCATTAAGTAGTGAGAATATTGGCTTATTAAGTAGTGAGAATATTGGCTTATTAAGTAGTGAGAATATTGGCTCATTAAGTAGTGAGAATATTGGCTCATTAAGTAGTGAGAATATTGGCTCATTAAGTAGTGAGAATATTGGCTCATTAAGTAGTGAGAATATTGGCTCATTAAGTAGTGAGAATATTGGATCATTAGGTAGTGAGAATATTAGCTTATTAAGTAGTGAGAATATTGGCTCAATAAGTAGTGAGAATACTGGCTTATTAAGTAGTGAGAATATTGGCTTATTAAGTAGTGAGAATATTGGCTCATTAAGTAGTGAGAATATTGGCTTATTAAGTAGTGAGAATATTGGCTCATTAAGTAGTGAGAATATTGGCTCATTAGGTAGTGAGAAAAATTGGCTCATTAAGTAGTGATAATATTGGCTCATTAGGTAGTGAGAAAATGGCTCATTAAGTAGTGAGAATATTGGCTCATTAAGTAGTGAAATATTGGCTCATTAAGTAGTGAGAATATTGGCTCATTAAGTAGTGAGAATATTGGCTCATTAAGTAGTGAGAATATTATTGGCTCATTAAGTAGTGAGAATATTATTGGCTCATTAAGTAGTGAGAATATTGGCTCATTAAGTTATGAGAAAAGTGTTTCCTGCGAAAACTTTGCTCTATCTCAGAAGCAATAAAGGTGAAATACTTCCCTTTAACATCACAATTCAAATTCATTTGACGTTAGTAGCTTACAATTTCTCTTTTGAACTCACTGCTTCTCTCTCTCTCTCTCTCTCTCTCTGTCTTTCTCTCTGTTTGCCTATCTCTGTTTCTGTCTCTCTCTCTCTGCCTGTCTCTCTCTCTGTGTTTATCTCTCTGTATGTCTGTCTCTCTCTCTGTCTCTCTCTGTGTCTCTCTGTCTCTTTCTTAATGTCTCATTCTCTCTCTGTCCCACCCTCTCTCTTTTTCTCGGTCTCTCTCTCTTTCTCTGTCTCACTTTCTTTGTCTTTCTCTGTCACTTTGTCTCTCTCTCTCTCTTTCTCGCTTATTAATATTATCACTATTTAAGAGAGAAAACTTTCAAACCAGCGCCCTTTTTTTTAGATGTATAGTTGCTACCTCACTGATGCACTCGGTCTTGGCTTACGTTCCAGAATGTACACAGAGTTGATCATCTCTCTAGTTCACCAGTGGATGTTGATTAGATTTTGTAGTGTGGGAAGACAGTCTTTATTGAACTTAATTATTATCACAGCTTTTTTTTATTTGTTACATTCTGCGAATTCCTCAGAACTTTGCAAAAGTGGGAAGCACTCTTGTTTCTAAAAAGAAGGCAAAAGTCTGGAAAAAGATGTCGCCTGATGACAAGGTGAGATCGGCCTCCACCTTACTGGTTGCCATGGAGAACGCCACGCTATCATTGGTGGAAGAGATCAAAGAGCCAAAAGTAATCACTACAAAGACAGACAATATAGGTAGGTGTTTAGTGGAGACTTAGTCATTCAATTAGACAGTTAACCTAAAATGAAATCGACTTGTAGATAGATAGATGTAGTTAAATACTAGACGCTGACCATTCTCAATTACATTAAAAAAAATTGTGTAGTCAAATGAATTAATTTTTATTTCAGATCTTAGACTGGAAGTTGTGGACGTTACAAAAATGGAGCAACAAGAATTGGTCTATGAGTCTAATTCAGACTTTGCTACAGTGTCAATACCCAAAGAGACTTTGGTCAATCAAAGCGAAGGTAAAACAACGAAGATGTTGCATCAATTTGTATCATTGTTGTTGATGATGAAGACTTGGGTCTGGACTGATGTTCGTCTGATTTGACAATAACATATTCTCTGGCATTGTGGGTTTGATTTCTTGTTTATCGGGGTTATATTGTTTGTTTGCCCACAATGTTGACATTGTTTGGATTTGTTTTGACCATCATTTTGTTTATTTGTTCCTGATGGAAATGTTATCTGGACTGCTGATATTAGACATTGATTTTCATTACTCTACATACATTTCACATTACATGTAATTCTAAAGTACGTAAGGAAATACACACAAACTGAAAATAACAAATCTACTCATCAGAATTGAACTTACCGCTCTCGAGTCTCTACTCAAACCGAAGTGGGACGCTCTTTTAAGATTTGTATAGTTCTATATTTAGGTTTGTTTGTTAGCCCTCTAGTGTACTTAATAATGTCCACGACTATTTGTTCCTACAGGCTCGTTGGCCAAAGCTGTCTTCATTACCCACTACTCTATGTCCAGTTTACTGGGTGGCATGTCCAAGAAAAAAACGAAAGAGAAGAACTTATCAGATGATGATGAGACAGACGAGAAGAGCAAGGAAGAGTCAAACAATGAGGAGACTGATAATACAAATGGTGAAAATGAAGTTGAAGAAATTCAATCCAGGCCTCGAATAGCCAGTTATATCCTCAGTGCGTCCTTAGGGAAAGATGGACACATCAGGAAGTTACCTAAACCAATTACCTTCACCATGAGACTAACTGAGGTACTTTACATAATTCATAAGTTGTAACTGAAGTCATTGTATTACATGTCTTTTGTTGTCCTCTTTTTGTCTCTTATGGAGGTCCAGGTGTCTGGTTATACTACACAATCACACAGGAGCCTAGCTAACCTCTTAAAGTAAAACCTGATGTTTTGTGTCGCTTTAATTAACATAATTAGAACTGAATCTATGTGTGTTTCAATTGTAACAAGGAACCATCCCGTTGTTTTGTCTATTGAGTTATCAAAATTTCTAAGAAAATGATTTAGAATGAAACAACTCGGCTGTAAACTGAAGGTTTTAGGTCTCTCAATGAAGCAGCTCGGCAGTAAACTGAAGGTCCTAGGTCTCTCAATGAAACAACTCGGCTGTAAACTGAAGGTCTTAGGTCTCTCAATGCAGCAACTCGGCTGTAAACTGAAGGTCCTGGGTCTCTATAAAACTTCAGAGCTTTTCCTCGACCAAATATTTCAATCTTCAATCCTTCGTTGAACTCTTGACCTGTGTCGCTGTGTGTGTGTGTTGGGGGGGGGGGGGTTGCAAGCCGCTCTAGGTGATCATAGCTTTTAGTTTCGTGTAGTCACACACCCTTTCCTTTGGCGTATGGAGAGACTTGTGTGGTCATTATTTCTGACCATCATATGAGTTCCACATGCAGACGAGGGAGCGCTGTGTAAGTAACCTCTTATAGAAGTGATAATCAAACTACGGCTCTCCGGCCGCATTAGGCCGTAACGAGATGCTTTCCATTCCGCAAAATCTTTGCCAACCAAGAAAAATCTATCAACAGACAGAGACGCAGCTCTATCGGACGATCCTTTGCAGTGACAATGCCCGTGACAGGGTATTTATTTCGCCCCCTTGGCCGATAAAAATTGGGCATCTCTCCTTATAGGATAATAATGGCAAAGGAATCATGGCTCAAAGTAAGTTTTAACCACCCAAATGTGTATTGCCGCCTCTGCCAGCCCAATGGCTATGGAACAAACACAAGGCAGATCCACTCCCTCTTTACAGTTCACAAAGTAGACCCGCCGCTAGAAATATTTGGGGCCTTGAGACAGCTGGGTACGTGTGGGTCCTTCTGCCTTCACCCCGCTTGCCAAAAACCTTCAGATGCGTATACAAGATGCATTTAAAAAAAGCTTGAAGCCTCCCTCTTCTGCAAAATGTCCTATTTGAGTACTGTTCCCCCCCCCCCTCTCCCGGGAGGTGGACCTGCGCAAAGGGAAAATAAATTTCATTTTTGTTTAATCAGAATAGAGCTTCCATCGAGTTCTATTAATATTAAATAAAGAGGCTAGAAATAACTAAGGGCAATGTCTGTATCAAGCTTTAGACACAGTGTTAGTGAAAGTATTCCCGATGCTGTTTGCTCTCTGGGCTACGATCTACCAAACATTAGTTCTAATAATAGCGTCTGTATCTTAGTCACAAATCAAGCGTCTGTATCTTAATCACAAATCAAGCGTCTGTATCTTATTTTGTCCGCGCTATTTTGTCGGCGCTATTTTGTCCGCGCTATTTTGTCCGCGCTATTTTGTCCGCGCTATTTTGTCCGCGCTATTTTGTCGGCGCTATTTTGTCCGCGCTATTTTCTCCGCGTTATTTTGTCGGCGCTATTTTCTCCGCGTTATTTTGTCTGGTCACACAATTCTGTATCATGCCGTTGATTGTAATAAATACTTTTTTTTTTCCTCCAGGCAAAGAAACATGATCAGATTACTCTGTGCTCATTCTGGAACGTAAGCCAAGGGTGAGTAGATAATCAGCGATGCAGCAACCATGGGGCGCAAAGAGGTTCCTAGGCTCATGACTATTGGGGGCCACAGGGGGTATTAAAGAACGTCAACATGATCTTTCAAGTGTAAACAAACTGCGTTTAGCTTTTAGTTTGAACAGCTACTGGATTCTAAAGACTTCAATGTAGCGCAAATATCTACCCTACACAAGTCTACATTTTTACAATATCTTTAAAAATAGAAGTCTTAAGTTTTTCTACATAAGCCTACATTTATATACACAGGTCTACGTCTTTCTCTATAAACTTACATTTATCTGACTAAGCCTGCATCTCTCTTAATAAGCCCGCATCTCTCTACATAAGGCCGCATCTCTCTTAATAAGCCCACATCTCTCTACATAAGGCCGCATCTCTCTTAATAAGCCCACATCTCTCTACATAAGGCCGCATCTCTCTTAATAAGCCCACATCTCTCTACATAAGGCCGCATCTCTCTACATAAGCCCACATCTCTCTACATAAGCCCACATCTCTCTACATAAGCCCACATCTCTCTACATAAGCCCACATCTCTCTTAATAAGCCCACATCTCTCTACATAAGCCCACATCTCTCTACATAAGCCCACATCTCTCTACATAAGCCCACATCTCTCTACATAAGGCCACATCTCTCTACATAAGCCCACATCTCTCTTAATAAGCCCACATCTCTCTTAATAAGCCCACATCTCTCTACATAAGCCCACATCTCTCTACATAAGCCCACATCTCTCTACATAAGCCCACATCTCTCTTAATAAGCCCACATCTCTCTTAATAAGCCCACATCTCTCTTAATAAGCCCACATCTCTCTACATAAGGCCACATCTCTCTACATAAGCCCACATCTCTCTACATAAGCCCACATCTCTCTTAATAAGCCCACATCTCTCTACATAAGCCCACATCTCTCTACATAAGGCCACATCTCTCTACATAAGGCCACAACTCTATACATAAGCCCACATCTTTGTAAATAACCCTATATCTCTCTACATAAGTCTACATATATTTACATAAGCTTACATTTATCTACATAAGCATCTATATAAATCAAAATTAATCTCAAAGCTAGACGTTTTCTTAATATTCTTCCCTAGATACACTTTAATGTCTGGAATAGAACAAGAGACAAGAGATAACATTATATTGACCATTAATTTCCCATCTGATTCGTCTTTGACTATTTTATGTTGTATAAAGATATAAGTAGCCCCCCCCCCTATAATAGATATCAATGAGACCTGGCCTCTAAATGTCTTGTTATTTTTTCCCCACATCTCTCTACATAAGGCCACATCTCTCTACATAAGCCCACATCTCTCTACATAAGCCCACATCTCTCTTAATAAGCCCACATCTCTCTACATAAGCCCACATCTCTCTACATAAGGCCACATCTCTCTACATAAGGCCACAACTCTATACATAAGCCCACATCTTTGTAAATAACCCTATATCTCTCTACATAAGTCTACATATATTTACATAAGCTTACATTTATCTACATAAGCATCTATATAAATCAAAATTAATCTTAAAGCTAGACGTTTTCTTAATATTCTTCCCTAGATACACTTTAATGTCTGGAATAGAATAAGAGACAAGAGATAACATTATATTGACCATTAATTTCCCATCTGATTCGTCTTTGACTATTTTATGTTGTATAAAGATATAAGTAGCCCCCCCCCCTATAATAGATATCAATGAGACCTGGCCTCTAAATGTCTTGTTATTTTTTCCCCATAGCAAATATTTTTCTACTTAAGTAAATGAAGTCCTTATTTACATTTTTAACTTTAATTGAAAAGAACATTATTAATGAATAGATTACAACCATAGACATACATAAATATAGACTGGCCAATTAAAGAGTTTTATGAAACGAAAATTTGCGACTTGCAATTTTGTGTATTTTATTATAAAGCATTTATGAGCAGTATAAAAGTGCTTTTTTAACTTTGATACACACCTATATATATTGTATATAAGGAGGCAGTGTAGATTTGTTTAATCTCTAAGAATGGAGATCATGCAACTTTTCATAATTCGGAAATCCGAATACAATAGATCTACATGTTTTCAAGTTACATGAAGTTACTTCCTTTTTCCAGTCTATATTTATTTATGTCTATGATTACAACATTTAAATGTTATCGGCCTTGTTTTATCCACTTAGTTTACGTTACACCACGCGCTATTTCCAGTCGTGACCTAGTTTTAGCACATTGTTAAAGAGACTATACATTTTAAACTAAAAACTTATCATGAACTTTTTATCACACTATTTCTCTTGTAATGATATCTGGAACTTCTCAGAGAACAAAAAAACTAAAGAGTGTTGCAGTTTCAATAACAAAATATACAGAGAATATCATGTGGAAGAAATGTCCTCCAATAATGTTATTTTCGTTGTAGTTCTTTGGAAACAAGTAGATTTAGTTTTCATATTTTGGCAATACAAGTGTTTGGGTTGTTGTTGTTGTGGTTATTGTTCTTATATTAGCTAGAACTTACGACCATAACTAAATAAAATATATTAAAAAAGACTGACAAGCAAGCCTCGATGTATTTAAGATAATACTAAGGCTTTTCTTCGAATCCGAAGATTAGTGAGGAATGCAATTTTTGCCTTGGATGCGCAGCCCCAGCTGTGACCTACATATTTTGCCACACTCAGGGCAAGCATAACTATTGTCCGCAGGTGGTCGATTCAGATTTTCTTTTCGCCTTCTGCGTTTGTCCTCGGCAGTGGATTTCCTTTTGATCTCAAATTTAAGATGAATAAATAATTTTCATACATACAAGCTATAAGTTAATTAGAGTTGTGAATTAGTTGACATACAAGTTATAAGTAATAAGAGTTATGAATTAGTTGGCATATAAGTTATAAGTAAGTTAGAGCTGTGAATTTTCTAACCGATCTGAATAAGAAAGTAATATGAATACCATAAAAAAAAGTTTTGGTCTGCTATGACAATTAGAATCATCTGTTTAAAGGTGAAATAAAATTAGTTCGTTTCTATTTTTAAATCCTATCTGGCAAACTTCCACGAAACTGAAGAAACTGAGTTTAATGTTTCTGGTTTAACTTTTCACTTGTAGAATTCCCTAGAACTCCTGGCACAAGATTCTTGACAAATGATCTGTGTTTTGGCTTGCTCTCGTGTCAAATAATTATTTCCTACGTCAGTACATTCAAAACAGTTTATGTTTAAAAATGATTTTCTTGGTGTGAAGAGCTCCACTAATGAGGAGAAACTAATTATCAGATCAAATTGAAACTAAACGTGAGCACTGAACGTGATCAGTACAAGAGAGACTTCGCACCTTTTTTTTGTTTTTGTTGTTTGGGGGATACATCTTCGTTCTGAAATCAATAATTGGTCTTATGAATGAAATACATATTTAAGGCTATTAGTTTAATAATATGTTTATATATTACTATGTTGGTAAAAACTTGCCTCAAGACGTTTTTGTAGAGGTTAAAACTATTGCCTAAACTTTGACTTTAAAAAAATGAAGATGACAAAATGATAACTTGTTTCTCTCACCAGAGAGGCTGGGGGCTTCTGGTCGCAGGAAGGCTGCCTAAGAGTGGAGTCACTAAGCAACATGAGTCACACAACGTGCCAGTGTGATCACATGACCAGCTTCGCCATCCTGCTGGACGTGCACGGCCTGAAGGTAAATTGGACTGGTCAAAAGTCTTACTGGCTACGTCTTGCATCTGTTGAGTGACATTAACATTGACACTAACCCTCCGGTCACTTGTCATGCCATACAAATAACTTCATACTAGAAAATAAAGGAAGCAGAGTTTGGCCGAGACTTTATCGAAGAAACTATTACGATGGTCACCAAGACTTAAAGCTAGTCGGCTTCCCCTGTTCCTAGGCTCCGCTGTTGTGCAACGCGGTGCTATCGTATCTAAATGTATGTTAGAAAGTTTGTTAATCTAACGAAAATTCTGATTAATTGTTCCGCTGACAGACATTTAGTATTATTATAGTCTTTGACAATTTTTTGAAACTCCAGGGACAATTTTTGTTTACGCTTTGGATCCATGGTTCAGATATTTCTTTTGTCTTGAACAAGAAACATGTCATAGGTTTAGAAACTAAGAATTGCACTTTCAGAAAAGGACTTTTCTATGCATCTTGTGTGTTTAATGCTGACTACTAGAGTCGTATGACCTTGTATGTCACAATATTCGTGCTTAGGTTTCTGGTTGGTTTCTCGGTGATTTTGTGTTTATGCACGTTAACATTGAAGACTACACCTTTTGTTTTATATAGAGAAAGTTAAATATAATTTGCAGTATTGATATCTTTCTCTCTCTCTCTCTCTCTCTCTCTATTATATATATATATATATATATATATATATATATATATATATATATATATATATATATATATATATATATATATATATATATATATATATATATGTACGTATGTAAGTATGTATGTAGTTGTTTTCCTTATAAATTGTTTGTATTATTAAAGTATGAATGCAATATGCTTGTCAATTTATACAAAAGAGTAGTAATAGATTTAATAAATAGACAAATGAACACGTGACTAGTAGAGCTAAACATTTTTTTATTATTTCTTTTTATTTTCTTTTAGTTTTATCATTTATCTGTTTCAAATTAATCTATTTCTTTGAACTCAATTAGTCGTCTATTCACTGTCCACCTTCATCACAGATATTTCTATTTGCTTTACAAAATAATAAGAACAATGGTGTTAAAGACAATGATAGGCCAAGACATTTCATGAGGAAATCTGGAATATTTAGCAAAACTTAACCAAAGTCCATGTTGAAAACATCTACAAAAGCCTCCCACTCCCTCAAGACTTGTTCTATCTCTCTCTACACTCCTTTCCCTATATTAAGAAAGCCTCAGTCAGTGTTTAGCTGCTTTCTCTTTGTAATTGGCCTGTATATTTGTGTTAGGCTGAAGGCTGTTGCAATAAGAGTTGGCAGGTTCAGCCGGTATCTGCATTATTTATGTCTCTCTCCAGCCCCAGACACTGTTGCCTAATTCTATCTCAGTAATGTAACATTGAAAACAAGAAAATGCGTGAGTCTAAATATACATTCAACTAAACGGGTAGCCACTTTGTTTCACCTATGAACTAAACTAGAGATAAGAACCATCTCGAGGCGATAAACTGGGGCCACCCAGGGCGCTGATGTTCCTAAAACTAAAACGAAAGTGATTTTTTTTAAATGTTCGTTCATGAATTATTTAAAGTAAAAAAAAAGAAGCTTCCAACAATCAATACCTGATCCCTAGGTTACGTCCTATCCCCCCCCCAGTCCATAGGTGACATCGTATTTCTAAGTAATAACACATCCTCTTTATCGAAGTGACATTTTACCATCACATTCCCAGGTAACATCACTCCACCTCCCTCTGTAATATTATTTTAACGTATCACAACCAATGTTTGATCAATGAACTGTAAAGTCCAGCGGTCACTGTTCTGCTCCTCAGGTCAATGAAGTCCATGAATCTTTGTTGAATCTAGTGACCATCATCGGATGTGTGATTTCTTGCACAGCGTTACTGGCTAGTTGGGTCACTTTCCAGTGTTTCAGGTAAGTGCAACCAACAGGAGTAGAAGAAGAGTTGTAATTGAATTGAACATCATACATCTTGAATCATCTTACACTTGACATCTTGAACCATCATACACTTGAATCATCTTACACTTGACACTATGAATCATCTTACACTTGACGTTATGAATCATCTTACACTTGAATAATATTACACTTGAATCATCTTACACTTGAATCATCTACACTTGACATTATGGATCATCTTAAACTTGACATTATGAATCATCTTACACTTGAATCATCTTACACTTGAATCATCTTACACTTGAATCATCTTACACTTGACATTATGAATCATCTTACACTTGATGTTATGAATCATCTTACACTTGACATTATGAATCCTCTTACACTTGACATTATGAATCATCTTACACTTGACATTATGAATCATCTTACACTTGACATTATGAATCATCTTACGCTTGAATCATCTTACACTTGACATTATGAATCATCTTACACTTGACACTATGAATCATCTTACTCTTGACACTATGAATCATCTTATACTTGACATTATGAATCATCTTACACTTGACATTATGAATCATCTTACACTTGACATTATGAATCATTTTACACTTGAATCATCTTACACTTAACTTCTTGAATCATGTTACTGGACGTCTTGACTAATCTTACATTTAACATCCCTAGCTTTTACTGTCACCATCTTACACGTCTACGTATCAATTGTCAACTTACGTCACTCTTAGTATCCATTTTTAATCTAAAAATAATTTCGAGTTTTATTGTAGAATTTCCGGGTTGAAGGTAGATTTTCAAAGTTTAAAGCACAATTGACGTAACTGTTAGGTAGCTGTTAGGTAGCTGATAGGTAGCTGTTACATTGCTGTTACATAGTTTTTAACAGTGCTTTTTTTTTGTGATTAGGTGCTGGTGCTCAGTAGTTGATTGCCTCACTTTTAACTACTAAAAATTAATAATATACGTTAAAATACAAGAAAAGTATTCTTTTTTTTTTCAAAAAGGTGCCGGTACGCCGTACCGGTGCGTACCGTCACAAAAAAGTCCTGGTTTTGACGTACCGGTAGCTGATAGGTAGCTGTTGCATTACTGTTACATAGTTTTGACGTAGCTGATATGCAGCTGTTACATAGATGCTACATAGTTGCGAGGTAGCTGTTAGGTAGCTGCTAAATAGCTGTCACATAGCCTTCTCATATTGCGCCTTTAATTTGTTACTAACTAAGACACGTTCTTTAATAAATTTGAAAAGTGCGTGCACAGATCGACACATACACATCTGCTGGAAACAATTCTTGATATTATTGGGTGTACAGGTGTTTCTAATCGGGCGTCCACGTTGAGTCACATATCTGGATCATTCTGACGTTATTTGAAATGCAATGCGCGCCCCCTGGATCCAGTCATCGCCGTGGGAAAGAGTGGTCCATTTGTGTAAACAAACAAACATATTGGGCGACTCGCATCCATCTCATATGCATGCCCCATGATGCCCCCGTGGCATCACTCGCTTCCTAGAAGTCACAGCTCCCATGACACTGACCTAGACCTTTGTGCTAATGTCAAGTTCATCTGTTATGCTCTAACGAAAGGGAGGTAATTCTTACAAAAACTTCGGAAAAGAAATGCTATAATTTAATAGTGTGTATACATTACTGCTATCTTCCTGTGAGTTATGGGTAAACATGTACAGATGAGCTTCTTCTTACCAAAGTAAACCAGAGCAGCCCATCCATCAGCAAGTTGGAAACAACGTATCTTAACAAGATGCTCTCAACTCTGATAACTATTTCATTCTTTTCCACCAACACCCTTTTTTTTCTTTTAAATTTTTGTTTATAAGGGGACTATATCCCTTTTGAAAGCTCGCGGCAGCTGGTCACGAAATATATTTTGTTTGTGTGTGCTCAAAGTATATAGACATATTGTGAGTTTTTAGTATTCAGAACAATTAAATAATTATTGAAACATTATGACTTAGTTATATTTTTTAAATTTTAATCGTATATTGACTTAAATCTCTCGCATTTTCCCAAGAGTGCGATCTATCATTATAGGTGTACAACTATTTTCAAGCCGTATTCATTATTCCCCTTTATTTGTATCTGGGTTTTGTGTGTGTGTGTGTCTTTTGAACTTTTTATCTGCATCATTTCATCTAACAATATGCCATAGGCTGATATAAAACATTGCTTGCAAAACCATTATTTCATGGGACAATCTTTTCTATGTTGATACAAGCACGTGACAGGCATGTATCCCATAATTCCCTACCTCCCAGATTGCAGCGCCATCACACTAGATAACGCTCGTGATAAAAGAATACAAGCTACATGCGTGATAACGCTGAAACTGTAAATATGTTTTGTAATGCAAAGTGCGGCCCCTGTGGGCTTGTTAGGTCAGGCAAGTATGTGCGCCTGTATCTGCAGTAGATCAGATAGCCAGCGTCCCCCTTCTGGTCTTGTTATTTGACAAGTGACAAGGTACGACAATAAGCTCTTATCACTGGGTCAACGACCAGACATGTAGATGTCTATAGATCGAGACTCGAACTGGTTACGTTTGCTTGACAGAGAAGGATTTTTTGGGATTGGGTTAATTTTTTGTTTGTGGCTAAAGGGACAGTAGTACAGAAGAAGGCCTTATTATTTTACTAGAAGAATTGAAGAAAAAAAACAAATAAAATGCAGATTGACCATAGTATAAGAAAGGACTAGGGATTCAGATTGACCATAGTATAAGAAAGGACTAGGGATTCAGATTGACCATAGTATAAGAAAGGACTAGGGATTCAGATTGACCATAGTATAAGAAAGGACTATTGATGCAGATTGACCATAGTATAAGAAAGGACTAGGGATGCAGATTGACCATAGTATAAGAAAGGACTAGGGATTCAGATTGACCATATTATAAGAAAGGACTAGGGATGCAGATTGACCATAGTATAAGAAAGGACTATGGATTCAGATTGACCATAGTATAAGAAAGGACTAGGGATTCAGATTGACCATAGTATAAGAAAGGACTAGGGATTCAGATTGACCATAGTATAAGAAAGGACTAGGGATTCAGATTGACCATAGTATAAGAAAGGACTAGGGATGCAGATTGACCATAGTATAAGAGAAAACTATGGATTCAGATTGACCATAGTATAAGAAAGGACTAGATATTCAGATTGACCATAGTATAAGAAAGGACTAGATATTCAGATTGGCCATAGTATAAGAAAGGACTAGGGATGCAGATTGACCATAGTATAAGAAAGGACTATGGATGCAGATTGACCATAGTATAAGAAAGGACTATGGATGCAGATTGACCATAGTATAAGAAAGGACTAGGGATTCAGATTGACCATAGTATAAGAAAGGACTAGGGATGCAGATTGACCATAGTATAAGAGAAAACTATGGATTCAGATTGACCATAGTATAAGAAAGGACTAGATATTCAGATTGACCATAGTATAAGAAAGGACTAGATATTCAGATTGGCCATAGTATAAGAAAGGACTAGGGATGCAGATTGACCATAGTATAAGAAAGGACTATGGATGCAGATTGACCATAGTATAAGAAAGGACTATGGATGCAGATTGACCATAGTATAAGAAAGGACTAGATATTCAGATTGACCATAGTATAAGAAAGGACTATGGATGCAGATTGACCATAGTATAAGAAAGAACTATGAATGCAGATTGACCATAGTATAAGAAAGGACTATGGATGCAGATTGACCATAGTATAAGAAAGGACTATGGATACAGATTGACCATAGTATAAGAAAGGACTAGGGATGCAGATTGACCATAGTATAAGAAATGACTATGGATGCAGATTGACCATAGTATAAGAAAGGACTAGATATTCAGATTGACCATAGTATAAGAAAGGACTATGGATGCAGATTGACCATAGTATAAGAAAGGACTATGGATGCAGATTGACCATAGTATAAGAAAGGACTAGGGATGCAGATTGACCATAGCATAAGAAAGGACTATGGATGCAGATTGACCATAGTATAAGAAAGGACTATGGATGCAGATTGACCATAGTATAAGAAAGGACTATGGATGCAGATTGACCATAGTATAAGAAAGGACTATGGATGCAGATTGACCATAGTATAAGAAAGGACTATGGATGCAGATTGACCATAGTATAAGAAAGGACTAGATATTCAGATTGACCATAGTATAATAAAGGACTATGGATGCAGATTGATCATAGTATAAGAAAGGACTAGATATTCAGATTGACCATAGTATAAGAAAGGACTATGGATGCAGATTGACTATAGTATAAGAAAGTACTATGGATGCAGATTGACCATAGTATAAGAAAGGACTATGGATGCAGATTGACCATAGTATAAGAAAGGACTATGAATGCAGATGGACCATAGTATAAGAAAGGACTAGATATTCAGATTGACCATAGTATAAGAAAGGACTATGGATGCCGATTGACCATAGTATAAGAAAGGACTATGGATGCAGATTGACCATAGTATAAGAAAGGACTAGATATTCAGATTGACCATAGTATAAGAAAGGACTAGGGATGCAGATTGACCATAGTATAAGAAAGGACTAGATATTCAGATTGACCATAGTATAAGAAAGGACTAGATATTCAGATTGACCATAGTATAAGAAAGGACTAGATATTCAGATTGACCATAGTATAAGAAAGGACTAGATATTCAGATTCACGATAGTATAAGAAAGAACTATGTATTCAGATTTCAGTTAAGAAAGACAGATTGGCGGAATGGTGGTTTTATTTCTTCTATCCTAATGATGCTCTTTTATTTCTTCTATCCTAATGATGCTCTTTTATTTCTACTATCCTAATGATGCTCTTTTATTTTTTCTATCCTAATGATGCTCTTTTATTTCTACTATCCTAATGATGCTCTTTTATTTCTACTATCCTAATGATGCTCTTTTATTTCTTCTATCCTAATGATGCTCTTTTATTTCTACTATCCTAATGATGCTCTTTTATTTCTTCTATCCTAATGATGCTCTTTTATTTCTACTATCCTAATGATGCTCTTTTATTTCTTCTATCCTAATGATGCTCTTTTATTTCTTCTATCCTAATGATGCTCTTTTATTTCTACTATCCTAATGATGCTCTTTTATTTCTACTATCCTAATGATGCTCTTTTATTTCTTCTATCCTAATGATGCTCTTTTATTTCTACTATCCTAATGATGCTCTTTTATTTCTACTATCCTAATGATGCTCTTTTATTTCTACTATCCTAATGATGCTCTTTTATTTCTTCTATCCTAATGATGCTATTTTATTTCTACTATCCTAATGATGCTCTTTTATTTCTTCTATCCTAATGATGCTCTTTTATTTCTACTATCCTAATGATGCTCTTTTATTTCTTCTATCCTAATGATGCTCTTTTATTTCTTCTATCCTAATGATGCTCTTTTATTTCTTCTATCCTAATGATGCTCTTTTATTTCTTCTATCCTAATGATGCTCTTTTATTTCTTCTATCCTAATGATGCTCTTTTATTTCTTCTATCCTAATGATGCTCTTTTATTTCTTCTATCCTAATGATGCTCTTTTATTTCTTCTATCCTAATGATGCTCTTTTATTTCTTCTATCCTAATGATGCTCTTTTATTTCTACTATCCTAATGATGCTCTTTTATTTCTTCTATCCTAATGATGCTCTTTTATTTCTACTATCCTAATGATGCTCTTTTATTTCTTCTATCCTAATGATGCTCTTTTATTTCTTCTATCCTAATGATGCTCTTTTATTTCTTCTATCCTAATGATGCTCTTTTATTTCTTCTATCCTAATGATGCTCTTTTATTTCTTCTATCCTAATGATGCTCTTTTATTTCTTCTATCCTAATGATGCTCTTTTATTTCTTCTATCCTAATGATGCTCTTTTATTTCTTCTATCCTAATGATGCTCTTTTATTTCTTCTATCCTAATGATGCTCTTTTATTTCTTCTATCCTAATGATGCTCTTTTATTTCTTCTATCCTAATGATGCTCTTTTATTTCTTCTATCCTAATGATGCTCTTTTATTTCTTCTATCCTAATGATGCTCTTTTATTTCTTCTATCCTAATGATGCTCTTTTATTTCTTCTATCCTAATGATGCTCTTTTATTTCTTCTATCCTAATGATGCTCTTTTATTTCTTCTATCCTAATGATGCTCTTTTATTTCTTCTATCCTAATGATGCTCTTTTATTTCTTCTATCCTAATGATGCTCTTTTATTTCTTCTATCCTAATGATGCTCTTTTATTTCTTCTATCCTAATGATGCTCTTTTATTTCTTCTATCCTAATGATGCTCTTTTATTTCTTCTATCCTAATGATGCTCTTTTATTTCTTCTATCCTAATGATGCTCTTTTATTTCTTCTATCCTAATGATGCTCTTTTATTTCTTCTATCCTAATGATGCTCTTTTATTTCTTCTATCCTAATGATGCTCTTTTATTTCTTCTATCCTAATGATGCTCTTTTATTTCTTCTATCCTAATGATGCTCTTTTATTTCTTCTATCCTAATGATGCTCTTTTATTTCTACTATCCTAATGATGCTCTTTTATTTCTTCTATCCTAATGATGCTCTTTTATTTCTTCTATCCTAATGATGCTCTTTTATTTCTACTATCCTAATGATGCTCTTTTATTTCTACTATCCTAATGATGCTCTTTTATTTCTACTATCCTAATGATGCTCTTTTATTTCTTCTATCCTAATGATGCTCTTTTATTTCTACTATCCTAATGATGCTCTTTTATTTCTACTATCCTAATGATGCTCTTTTATTTCTACTATCCTAATGATGCTCTTTTATTTCTTCTATCCTAATGATGCTCTTTTATTTCTTCTATCCTAATGATGCTCTTTTATTTCTTCTATCCTAATGATGCTCTTTTATTTCTTCTATCCTAATGATGCTCTTTTATTTCTTCTATCCTAATGATGCTCTTTTATTTCTTCTATCCTAATGATGCTCTTTTATTTCTACTATCCTAATGATGCTCTTTTATTTCTTCTATCCTAATGATGCTATTTTATTTCTACTATCCTAATGATGCTCTTTTATTTCTTCTATCCTAATGATGCTCTTTTATTTCTACTATCCTAATGATGCTCTTTTATTTCTACTATCCTAATGATGCTCTTTTATTTCTACTATCCTAATGATGCTCTTTTATTTCTTCTATCCTAATGATGCTCTTTTATTTCTTCTATCCTAATGATGCTCTTTTATTTCTTCTATCCTAATGATGCTCTTTTATTTCTTCTATCCTAATGATGCTCTTTTATTTCTTCTATCCTAATGATGCTCTTTTATTTCTTCTATCCTAATGATGCTCTTTTATTTCTTCTATCCTAATGATGCTCTTTTATTTCTTCTATCCTAATGATGCTCTTTTATTTCTACTATCCTAATGATGCTCTTTTATTTCTTCTATCCTAATGATGCTATTTTATTTCTACTATCCTAATGATGCTCTTTTATTTCTTCTATCCTAATGATGCTCTTTTATTTCTTCTATCCTAATGATGCTCTTTTATTTCTACTATCCTAATGATGCTCTTTTATTTCTACTATCCTAATGATGCTCTTTTATTTCTTCTATCCTAATGATGCTATTTTACTTCTGAAATCTTTGTGATGCTGTTTTACTTTAACATTCTGCATGGTGCTGTATTGTTTGTAAAATTTTGGGTCCTTTTTTTTAACTTTCAGAATTCTTATGCTGCTAAATGTTTTGGTGCTAATTCTTTTCTCTATTAGTTTAATATGTTACTCTTTGTGCGGTCATGGGATGTTCATTTTTTGACAAAGCTTTATATCAATTCACTTTGTCTGTCTGGTAAAAAGTTTGTACACGTTTTTTCTTAAACACTCAATCTCGGATCAAGCTGAAATTTTGCATAATTATTTATTTTACTTGACGAAATAAGAATCCATGATTTAAAAAAATAACCAATTGGTTAATTATTGTTAATTAATTATTTTGTTTGGTATCTTGAACAAGTGACTGAAGTGATGATACAAGCTGAATCAGTCCTCTTTATAGGACGCCGCTCTAAATTGAAAAAACAACAACATATAATTGTTCAATCATAAGAACCTAACTAGCAGAGTGGTAGCGCGTTGGCACGAGGAGGCGTGAGCCATGAGTTCAAATTCAGGTTGTTCCTTTTTTTTTTATGTTTTTAAAAATCCTTTATGGTAAAAAAAAAAATCACCCAGATATCCATCCCCCCCCCTTCCCTCCCACCTTGTCCACATGATTGATGGGATCATATCCTATTGAGGAAGCTAAATGCATGAAATAAAATTAAACAAAAAACTTTTGCTAAGCAATATTATTAATCGCACAGATATATTGTTGTTGGTCTATATCTATTCCAAATTTAATTACAGGACTGAACCAAACTAATGGATACAAGTAGAAGTGTGTGTTGTTGGTCTATATCTATTCCAAATTTAATTACAGGACTAAACCCAACTAATGGATACAAGTAGAAGTGTGTGTGTGTTTTTTTAAACTACAGATTAAATTGAAACAAAAAGTACAAGTCTAGAATAGAAAAGAATTTCAGAATTCTAGGTACGTCACTGGACTATGTTCACCCTGGCGTCAGTATCACACAAATGTCAACATTTCAAGTCACATAACTGTCAAGAAGTCATGGAGTAACGCCCATGTCACTTGACAATTGTGGAGTTATCGGAAACAAATCGGTTCTGGTTTTTTGTTTTTGTTTCGTTGTATTCATTCAAAACCTTTGCTCCCATTTTTTATTCTGTCCGCGACTTTTCTTCAAGCCACAATTTGATGCAAGTATATGGCAGGATTAAAAGATAGCACCATGACAGGGTGCTGCTCCACTGATGTGAGTTTAATGACCTAAGTGAACTCACCTAGTCGTCTGATAGTGTGTTTTTTTTTAAAGTTTGAAATGTCAAACCTGACAGGATTAACTGATGGTGTTGAGTTATTTGTTTTCTTTCTTTTTAAATTGAAATGGTTGGGATAATTTTTTATGTGCTACGTAGCACAAAGACACGCAAGATTTCTGGGAACAGCTCTGACATTGTGTCAGAAATGCCAGACTTTTCAAACAACACATGAACTCTATAGACTGTCTGTTTCTACAGCGATTCTTCTTACCAACTTTTTTTCTGCTTTTCAGCTTTAAGATCTTTTGCAATTCCACAACGAAAGTAAAAAACAAAAAAAAAAAAAAAAAAACTAAAGTAAAATTCGCATTACATAAAGGTGTTTGCAATTGTCTATTTTCATTATTTTTATCTTAACATTATCAAGAATCAGGAGCTAAAGGAGCTAATAATCATTCTCTGGCACTGCCTGCCAGGGTTTAGGTTCGTTAAAGGAAAACAAAAGTCATTGAAGATATCCTAACAAAAGTCATTGAAGATATCCTAACAAAAGTCATTGAAGATATCCTAACAATGTGCAGTTGGGGAATCATTGTTCACATGGCTGACGACAACAATCTTCTGAAGTATGTTTTTCTTGAGTATGTTTTTCTGAAGTATGTTTTTACAAAGCTTTATATCAACTCACACTGTCTGTCTGTTTGGTCAAAAGTTTGTACACGTTATTTCTCCCACACCCAATCTCAGATCAAGCTGAAAGTTTGCACAATTATTTCTTTCACCTGACGACACAAGAATTAATTTAAAAAAAAATCAATTAGTTAATTAACTGTTGGTTATAAATTATTTTGTTGGGTATCTCGCAAAAGAAAAAGAAATGTACTTGACTGATGTTTTTTTATAAGTTGAATTAGCCCCCTTTATAGGTCACCGCTTTAAAGTTTGAAGCTAACAATAGATGACTATAAAACCATCAATTTTCATAAGCGACTCGCTGGCAGAGTGGTTTTAATAAATACTTTTATTTAGAGGTCTCCCCGATACCTCCTTCTTTCTTTCTTTTACCCTTTTCCAACTGGTCCAGACAAGTTGATAGGGTCATAGCGCATTGAGACAAGTGATAGGGTCATAGCGCATTGAGACAAGTGATAGGGTCATAGCGTATTGAGACAAGTGATAGGGTCATAGCGCATTGAGACAAGTGATAGGGTCATAGCGTATTGAGACAAGTGATAGGGTCATAGCGCATTGAGACAAGTGATAGGGTCATAGCGCATTGAGACAACTTGATAGGATCATAGCGCATTGAGACAGGTTGATAGGATCATAGCGCATTGAGACAGGTTGATAGGATCATAGCGCATCGAGAAAGCTAAACACATGAAATTGCGCTAAACAAAAACAATTGGGGAAAATATTTTTAATGGCGCAGTTTTTTAGTTGTTAGTCGAGATCTGTTACAATTTTAAATAAATGACTAATCCAAGCTATTTGATACAAATACACTTCAAATAAGCTAGGTTTTTTTTTTCTTGTTCTTGAGTTTGATTTTCTGAAATGTGTTTTCCCAAAAGTCATTGAGGTCAGTAGTCACAATGCCCTAAGACTAATATTTAATTATAGTTTTTTATTCAACTTCTAAAGTTGCCACACTCCTGTGATTTTTTTTATCTATTTCATATAAAAGTTTTTGAACGTTATGAGGTAGTGGTCAATGATTAAAGCAATGATTAAAGCTTTTTTTTTTCTTTCAGTAAAATTTTTTTCAATAAAAGTTGAATATTTTGAAATAATGTCTGGAAATTTAAAGAAGAAGAAGAAATATTATTATCTTGCATGATAATACAAACCTATTCTAATACAAGAAAATATATTGAAGATGTTTTAAAAGGCTGTTGTCATTCGTTTACATTGATCCTCTAGTGACAACGAAAGTCTGGTGCTTTGTCTGGTGCTTTGTCTGGTGCTTTGTCTGGTGCTTTGTTACAGCCCGGTCAATGTCATCCTCTTTCTCACAAACTCACTTTGAGATCCAGACACTCAAATTTGAGAATCATTTGAAAGGAAAGGGCGGTGTCCATAATGAACCTGAAGATGAGCAGAAGCTGTTGAAAGCCAAAGATATGAGATAAGCCTGGCATCACGACCTGGTTTCTCGTCCAGGCCTCACGTCCAGGTCTACTGATGACGGATTTGTGTGATTCCGATGGTCAGGTGGCGTGTTCTGGGTGTGGCTATCTAGTGAGGTCAAGTGGCGAGAGTTCCCAGTTAATGTACTTTTAAACTGACTACTATATTTAGTACTTGAACAAATGTTTGATGCCTGATAA
The DNA here is from genome assembly GCF_947242115.1 of Biomphalaria glabrata. Classification (NCBI taxonomy): domain Eukaryota; kingdom Metazoa; phylum Mollusca; class Gastropoda; family Planorbidae; genus Biomphalaria; species Biomphalaria glabrata. The sequence continues at coordinate 20,473,280 of NC_074715.1, forward strand.
AATGTGAACTTCTGACACAGACCTATGTAGTTATTTAAGTCTGATAAGAACGGTGGAGCAAATATTATTCTGCTAATTTAATTGATATTTATCAACAAAATTGATTTGCATTGATTTGATATCGGAGTTCTATGATAGTAAACAAAATAAAACAACGGCTCCTTAACCTTTCAATATAGGTTCATTTAGTACACTGAACCCATCTTATTGTTGTTTGGCCACACAAGCCTCTAGACTGTAGTGTTTGTTGGCCACACAAGCCTCTAGGCTGTGGTGTTTAAACACCAATAAAAGAGGATAAGGTAGAAGTTTATGGAAATGAATTGTAAAAAAAAACAAAAGAACAGGGCATGTCAAGAAAGTGAAACGAAGCCTTCCCCCATTATGCCCAATACCACAGTACGAAGTACTTAGCACAGATTGGGGTTTTAAACAAGAGGCAATTTAAATCCTATATTGGCTTCCTTTCGGCTGTCCTTCCAAAGTAGTGGAAAAAAATATTGGCATCTAAACGCTTAACCTCTGTCATCAGCTCGGGGAACTTAGTGAATCTTAAGAAGTCGTTTTGTTATTTATCAGTTGACGAGAAAGGGAAGTCATTGAAGATCAAATCTTTCATTTCAGAAAAGGACTTTCCACTGTTTGAAAGGATCTCAAAGGGGGCTTTAGCCTCGATTCTTCACCGACACCTTGGGCGTGATTTCTGAAACCTATAAATGCAATGCAGAGAAGAAGCTCTAACTTTAACTTCACGCTGAATAGAGTCGAGATTTGTTGACCAAATTTTAGTTTTGGACTCTAGGAGAATTTCATACAGAATCATTTCTTAGTTCACATTTGTATTGACAGAATCCATTACTGAATCATTAAATAATAAACTACAAAGAGAAAAAGAATAGAAAACAATATAGAGAAATGTGGAGGCAATATGAAGGTTACTCAAGAAAAAACGTTGGAAAATAAAAAAGAGAGAGCAATTAGGAGACATAGGAGTCAGACAAACGAAACATTGTCACAAGTACGAGATTGAAAGGTCACTCTAACTAAATGCTTGTCATAAATATTACTGTCACAGATTACATTATAGAATTGTGTGTACATTTCACATTTGAAAGAAATATAAGCCCTCGACATGAGCCTCGGGATTTACCCCTCAAATTTAGACACTTGACAGCACGTCAGGATTTACCCAAGGGACGTGATTAGTATGTTTGAAATCTATTGGTTGATTTGAAATTAAACAAAGACATTTTTTTAAAGAATTAGCGCCAGAGAATTGGCGGGAGTAAGAAAGTAACGCCAGTCGATAAAATAATGTCCTTATAGACAGTCACGTTTCTAGGAGCTCTGTTTGAAAAGCCTTTGTAATATGTTTCATGCTCATTGATTTGTAATTTGTACATAAACTGTACTTACGTTGTATTTAAATAAAGTTCCAGAGTTTTGTTTTATCAAAGAATCGTTAATTGTGATTCTAGATCGTCATTCTTTATAACTATTGAATTCAAGTAAAATCCCCGGCATAACAACACATCGTACCATCTGCATGTTGTTACAATTACTTTGTGCAACAAGCGTGCTTTGAAATAGAATTCACGAAAATAATTAAACATGCTTTTTTAAATGCATTGATAAAATAAAACATAAATACATTAAATACACATGAATACTTTCGTTTTTACATGGATGCACCACTGTGGAACAAATATTTAACATCGGACTGTTAAATGAAAAATGCATTCAACACCAAAACATAAAAAAGCTTTTGACCGGGTTTGGCATGATGGCAAGTGATTAGAGAGTTCAGCATAGATCAAAACAATATTGATGTTATCACTGCCCTATATCAAAATGCGAATAGCTCAGTACTTCTGATCAACCAAATTGGAGAAAGTTTTTGGGGTGCGGCAAGGATGCATTCTCTCTCCAGCTGTTTTTAACTAATTTCTGGAGCAAACCTTGATTGAAACTCTAGAAGGATTTACTCCTACTATGGAAAATCATGATGAGTAACATTAGCTACCAAGTAAAATTAAAACTTCGCTTGTGGTCTCTGTACTTCCGTATAGTTGTGAAAGTTGGACGCTTAACGCTAAGACTGAAGGAATGCAAGACTTTGACAGTAAATGCTACAGAAAAATGTTGGGTATCAGATACCAGGAATAGAAGAAAAATGGATTTGTGTTTTTACAAGGCAGGCAAAAAGGAGGAATTCCTCAGTACTGTGTAGAGACGAAAGCTGAGCTGGTTTGGTCATTGTAAGACATGACTCACTGTCTAAAGTCATCCTTCAAGGTTTAGTGGAGGGAGCATGAAGGGTCGTCCAAAGAAAAGCTGGCTGGACAATGTAAAAGAATAGACCGGCCTCACTCTTGATATCCTGCTAAGAACAGCTGCTGACCTGGTTAAAGTGGAGGGAGTTACGAGTATTGTCACAGCCCCCCTATGACGAAAGTCAAGATGGTAAGGATACACCATGGATACACCATGGATGCTATTTGTGCTTACCTGTGTTCGCATCGCACTTAAAAGAGATCTAATTATTTCCAAATGGATGTGCCAAGGGTGTGATGCTTTGCATGAAACAAATATACAATCTTAGTTTCTACAGTACTTAGTTTATTACGTGAGCAGAAATGCACTGTCATAAAATATATACTTAAGTAGGACGATGTCAGTTAAATGATCTCATTGAATAATTCTAATTCTTCTTTTTCAGACATTTTCTTTTCTCTCTCCTTTGTTTCTCCTCCCTTGACTTCCTGGCTATCTCCATCTTTTTCTTGCAAATCTTCCCCATAAATTTCAGCTCAAGGGACTTAACTCACGCTGACACACTTTCCGTTGATATCTCCTGGCTGATAGCCACGTTCACTGGAAGCTCTTGTCTCAGTTCTCTCCCCCTTTTTCCTTTCTAGTTTTGTTTTATTTCATTGAATTTAGTTTTTAAGGACGTCCAAGTGGAATGCTTGTTTTTAACCTTGTCACTTTGATTTGATGTAAATTGGAGATAAATGGGAGATAACAAACAAATAGAGAAAGATTTACTGCCCTTGAGATGAGCCTAGTGGGAAAAGTTTTTTTTTTCTCCTGACACAACGTGGGCGTGTCCATTTTTCCAAGTCTAATTGGACAATACGGAAATTAAAATTAGATCTACGCCTATTTCCATGAATTTTTTAAGTATACATTGAGTCCCAGAGTTGCTGTATACATAAGGAGTGCAAATATATAAAACCAGCAAAAGACTAATCATAAAGGTGTCATTAAAAGCAACAAAATACCATTTGTTAGACCATATCCAAAATAAAAAAAAATGTAAATCGTATCATTTGGCACGCTTCCATAAGCCAGTTCCTAGACTGGACTGTTGATCTATTTGTCTTGCCAACTTTTATCATATGTGCCCATGTTTGTTTTCTTTTCGCTCTATCTCTTGAAATAATAGCTACGTATGACGTAGTGGCCGAGGTCAGGTCATGCTAATCACCTGTTTATAGCCACATCTCGCCTTTTTCATGACACCACGATAGTTTATTCAATTACTTGTTAGCAATAAGTTTCAAATAAACGCGTCTCTAAAACAAATGGTTGAAAAAACAAAATATTGATACATTTTGTTGAAGTACTTAACAGAGCCAGTTACACTTTGCACCGCAATTTTAAAGTTCATTCCCCATCATTCCTTGATGTTGTGTCTGTAAATTATCTTGTGCATTTGGTGAAACAGACGAGATGAGGGTACGCAATCAAATATTTATCGACCATTATTTTATCTTTTGTAACCGAATCATTCACTTTCTTCATTTTCTTCTTGAATTAATTTGTCTAGGTTTTAGTTGTTGTTGCTTTGTTGTTTGTTTGTTGCAGTTTGTTTTGTTTTGTTTTTTTTTGCTTTGATTTTTGAACCATGTAGAAGACGTAAATAGTATCTGCTGGACATTTGTATCAGTTTGTGTTTTCAGTTTGTATTACACACAAACCAATGTCCTAGAAGTTTCTTATGTCCTACTTCAAGATAAGTAAGACGTCTAGCAGAGGAAAAAAAATAGCACTCAGTGAGAGTTTCTTGACTTTTTTGCATCTTTAGCGAGATTTCTTGAGTTATTGCCCTCTCTACACAACATACCAGAAGCTGCTCAATTCCTAGAACAATTTGGTTTGCGTTTGGGAATGTTGATGATGTGTTAACATCAAACAATTCTTAACATCTTCAAAGACTTTGACATCCAACTTTGTTTTCACTCATGCACTACCTGAAAGATGAGCTTCAGTTTGAAACAAACGTCTTGTGTACAGCATATTTAAAGCAGACGAAGAAACAAGGGAAACAATTCATAGAAATGTAAGATAAAGCTGTCAGCATCGTCATACATTTCGACGTTAGTTCAGCTTGAAACAAAAATCATAGCGTGCTGCCATCTGGTGTTGATGTCTGTATCTTAACAAGTAACAACTGCAACAACTAAAGGGAACAGAGTTTCTTCTCGAAATAGCGAGTGTGTAGCACGTGCCACGTTCTGGGACATTCCAGTGTACATCTTGGAGGTTATACTCGAGACACAGATACAATACGAATGAGAACACAAAATGAGTTTCTAGTCTGTCTGAAGGCATGTCTTCGTTGGTCTAAAGTGATAGGTTGAAAACGTCATGAAGTTTACAGGAAATGTTTTATATCTATCTATCTATCTTATCTACAAGTACGTTTGTGATAAAACCATAAACTTATTGATTTTGAAGTTTTGATTTCTCTGTCTTGCTGGATTCAATACACAAACAAAGAACATGAAAGTCCTATCTGCACTGGCTATTCTATTAAAAATAAATAAGGTTAAACTTCGGTAGGTTACTTAGCTGTGGAGAAGTCTGAGTAGTCTAGACAAACTGAAGAAAAGATTTGATTGTATACACCTGCTTTAGAAAGAAATGAAATGGATGGTCTACGCTAGCCAAAGAAAAGAGAAACTGGATGTACAAGTTCGCTAGTCACTAATATGGTCAATACACACGTGCGTATTAAGGTTACTAAGAGAAGTTTTAGGAACAAGACTTGAGGGATTCGAACCCGTCAATGAAATGGAGACCTCACAGCTAGTGACCTATCCACTAAGACCACGAGATGTAGTTAAGCAGCTACAAGAATGAGACACAAATGATGAATTCTACGTTCGATAGTTACCTGATGCCATCTTTATAATCTTTTACCTCCCTTTGACCTCTATTCTGATGCTATTAATAGACGCTCTACATTGGCTCCTGCATCCAGATCTTCTGGAACATTCCATAGACAACAGATGACATTCGTTCACGTAATTGTTTTTAATTTGGAAAAAAAAAACTCGTCTGGAATTTCTCTCTCCATTTGAATGCAATGTCTGGAGCCCATCGCCCTCCCATGCCCCACCTCACATCTGTCCTGAACTTGTTGAATATGAAAAAGTCAATGTTGAAACTTGCCAGCAAGTCACAACTGCGTGTTGGATCAAGTTTGAGAACATTTATTTTGCGATATTTTTTTATAATACCTTGGGAAAGAAAAAAAAAAAAGAATATATTGTTAATAGAAAACATCAGCTCGCGCTTTCAAACTGAGAAAAACAAATGTTCAGTGGTCACCAATGAGTTATCTATGAACCGAGGATAGTCATTGAACCAGACAAGACATGAATCAGTAAATGTATCAATTAGTTAATTAATCATCAATTGATTATTTTGTTCGATATCGAAATAATAAGAAAAAAAAGTTACTTAATGAGACTCGTGGATGTATATATGGATTGTATCCCCTTATTATGGTTTGACATGTTTTTTTCTCCCACTTCCCATTCTCGGATCAAGTTGAAATTTTGCATAATTATCTTTCCCAATATCTACAGCTTGTTACGTGGTTGTCTAATCTGATCCTTTGACTGAAGCCTGATCCATGTCTAATGCATTCACATAAAAATGGCCAGGAAGCAAGCGTTTTATGTCCCAAACATATTTGTTGACCGTAACATACGAGAAATATTTAGATCTACTCAGATCTGGTTGACTTTTTTGTTTTCAATAGCTGGTTTAAGGTCTTATCGTAAGTAAAATGATGGTGCCCATTAGAGCTATCAATTCTTAACCAGAGAACTAGTTCAAACGTCTTACGTTCAAGGCGTTTAACTTTTTATTTATTTTGTACTGTCTTAAAAAGAAACCTGGGCTCAATTAAAAATGTATACAGACAAATGTTTCAAGACAATAAATAATAACATCGGCGCTAGAACTTTGAATCATTTCCTACAACAGAGTCCAAGGCATGCCAGGATAAACATGACATAAAGAAATGGATATTGGAACGATAGGCCAGTCTTGAATGAATTGAATGTGCTTACTTCTGTATATGTATGTGAGAAACAGCGTGATGAAACGTAACAGACACAAACACGTACTCATTACAATTTCTTAGCATGGCGCCATCTTACTAAAGCTGTGGAGTTACCGTGGAGATAAGTGTCACTGACCTATAACTTTTTAATATTTTTTTTTATTTCTAATGTTGCTTTATTTTGTCTACAGTTCACTACAAGGGGAGAGAAACTCTATCCACAAGAACCTTGTCGTCTGCCTGCTGATTGCGGAGATAATTTTCGTGGCTGGAATCGACCAGAACGATCAAAAGGTAAACATTTAAATAAAGAACAAGAAAGTTTACTCTTTGAATTATTTTATTTCTCTAGTAGAGTATGATCGTTTAAAATTTTTTTTTACCACTAATAGAATACATTTTCTATGCACAACTATGAGTGGCAAAAATTAGAAATTTGTCCATAAACCTTGAACTGTAGTCTTTCCATATATGATACATACAGGAACTAACATGCACTAAGACATCCATTGGTCTAATATATAACATGTTATAGAAAGTTTCTATAGGGCCTCAAACTGTCATTACATAAACAACCATTTACAGTATTTCTAAAGAGAGTAATAGAGAACTTGGGAATATCTCATTTCTCTTTATTTTAGTTTCCTTAATATGCATATTTTCTTCAAAATTGTATCTTTTTAAATGTGGGGGCCCTTTGCGACTGCGCATATACCATGAGACAGTTTGCCGCCCAATGCCAAGTCCAAGTAGTTGTGTACACTGCATAACATTAGAGCTCAAAACCTGACATATGTAAAGCTTACAGTGATGTGTTGTGGGCACTGAGGCGTGGACTACTTGAGCGGGATATGTCAAGCTTACAGTGATGTGTTGTGGGCACTGAGTCGTGGACTACTTGAGCGAAGCTAAAAACGAAAATAAATTAAATCTATTTCACTTGCGCTGCCTCCAGAGGACCCTGAAATTTCGCTGCCTCCAGAGGACCCTGAAAATTCGCTGCTTCCAGAGGACACTGAAAATTGAAGGACAAGAAACACATCTTCCCAGCATCTTAACAATCCTCAGACAAATCCACCCGCGTTGGCTTGATTATGTCCTTCGGATGGAGGATGAAGGTATCATGTACGGACAACGCGCGATGGGCGTAAGAAAAACTGGTCGTCCTCACCTCCGATATCATCATTGTAAGCCGGCCAAACGAAAATGGGCTGGCTCCTTTACCACCAAAGCAAAAATGCCTAATGCCACCCTAACCTGCGTTTTAAATGAATAATAATGTCTCTCGAGAAAACGGCTGTACAGTCACAGGAAACAATGCTCTACGAAATGAACCCTTCCCATCAGGCCAACAACAAATAATGATAAATTGACAGCAGGGCAGTCATAGGCATAGGCAAACTAGGCTGCCGCCTAAGACCTCCGAGTGGTGGGCGCCTCGCACAGAACTCAAACAATCGTCCACGAAGCACATTAGTTCTAACGGCGCTTGAATTGTGCTAAAAGATCGGTTTATGGTATCTGTACGGAACTCTAATTTAATACTACGGAAATAGCGCTATATGATTTTAAATTATTTATTGATTTAGATATAGATCTACATACAGGAAGGTTTTTAATTCATTGCGTATTTATTTGTCTTTTTTTTTATTGCATTTGGGGCCACCGTATTCACTTTACCTAAAGCCTCCAATTTTCTAAGGCCGACCCTGTTGAAAGGGTCAACTGATCCTAATTGGATCGTATGTTTATTTCAATCTAATTAAAATCTAGTAAAATATTTAGTATCTTTTGTTATATTGAATAACACTGGTGCTAGATTTAGTTACCGGTACATGATGCTTACTATAACTGCTATTGTTGTAATGATCGACTACTGTGTACTCTGACTTCTCAGGTCCTATGTTCTGTGATAGCTGGCTTCCTTCATTTCTTCTTTCTGGCTGCCTTCATGTGGATGTTTCTGGAAGGACTTCACATTATCTTCATGTTGGTTCAAGTCTTTGATGCCAGCCGGTCACGACTTCCCTATTACTATTTTGCTGGCTATGGTAAGTGCTCATAGTCTTTTTGGTTCTTTTTTGAGCGATGCACTTAACATAAAGATAATGTGGTCTAAGGGAAGCTATCAACAGCAAAATGATGTGGCTTAAGTAAAGTCATGGTTATCTTTCTTTTTATTTTTTTCCATTCAGGTGTTCCCTTGATTGTGGTCAGTGCATCGTGTTTGTTCTACTATGAGGGATACGGGACAGAAAATTTGTAAATAGATTTGTTGCTACTTTAACTAATTCTTCAGAGAAATAGTTTGTATGTCCACATTTACTTAAGAGAAATAGTTTGAAAATGTTCACATTTACTGAAGAGAAATAGTTTGAAAATGTTCACATTTACTGAAGAAAAATAGTTTGTATGTTTACCTTACTTCAGAGAAATAGTTTATATGTCCACCTTTACTTCAGAGAAATAGTTTAAATATTTACATTTACTTCAGAGAAATAGTTTGTATGTCTAAATTTACTTCAGAGAAAATAAATAACTTCTAATGTTTGTTTTATTCTCAACAGCTGCTGGTTAAAACAAGATCGATACTTTATTTGGGCATTTGCTGGACCAGTAGCCATTATACTTCTGGTAAGACACATTTTACTTTTGATTCTCCAGTGCAAGAATGCAGTGGCTTGAGATATAAAATATAGTGATGTCAGATAAAGTTCCCAACTTGTCTCTCATTTTGTCTACAACTTTCAGGTCAATGCTTTGTTCCTGGCTTACGCAATGAGTACAGTGTGTCGACATTCAGAGTATGTCTTCAGTTCAAAAGACAAAACAACTGGCAGTGGAATCAGGTAAAATATTTGAGTTCAATTATACAAATGTATTCAAAAATCATTAAATAGCCTTCAATAGTTTTAGCTTTTGTTGTTGTTTCCCTTTGATAACTGTTAATGGTTGGCAGTTGTTTGGAGGTGTTGTTGTTGAACAAGTTGTGAGTGTGCTGACTTGAAATGATTTTACTTGTAGTCACCAGTTCTTAATTTCAACACACCAACCGAACAAATTGAGGTAGAATAAATTCATTCAGCCTTATAGACTATAACATTTATGCAAACAATAAGAGCACAATCCACAGTCGTCAGTTAAAGAAAACATGTCTTTTCCTAAGCGTTACTACAAGAAGTCCAACCTTCATCTGTTAATCTGCCCTTAACTTATTTCCATTCAAAGCTTTTAATGTACTGTCGTGTCACTAAGGAAATAGCCAATTAAACCCCAAACGTCTATGCATCTTACTATTGAGTGATTACAACATATATGTAATGCTTATCCAGTTGTTTGGGTTAAAGCTTATATGGATATTGCCTTCAAAGCAGCTCAAAATAACTGACTTTAATCTTCACATAATGACTTCTTGCTAGAGCTGAATGGAAGATCTATAGTAAGAGGCATAATGTGGAGGGGGTGGGGGGGGGGGGCATGGGGCATCACGCTCCTGGCTATAAAAGTTAAAATTGCAATCTTTAGGGCAGATGATATTAAGGCCATCCATTTCTATTGCCAGCAGTTAATTATCTGGGTGTTGTGTGGCCAACACAATGACCAACCACATTTACATTCCCCAACTAAAGTCAGGTACCAATTAGAGTTGAGTGGACTCAGGATAAGAATTAATTTTTTATTTATGTTGAAGACAATAACTTTTCATATTATTGACAAAGTTATACTTTTGTTTTTGCATAGACACCCATTTCAATTTCTTATTTCAGAGCCTGGATTCAGGGAGCCTTGGCATTGGAGATACTTCTGGGTTTGACTTGGACTTTAGGCTACTTTTCCATCAGTGATGCTAGCATCCCAATGGCTTATATATTCTGTATTGCCAACTCTCTGCAGGGACTCTTCATCTTCATCTTCCACTGTGTTCTCAATAAGAAGGTAAATTTGGCAGCTTTCATTTTTGAGGAGAATAAAAAAAAATTGCTTACACAGATGATTTAGTCTCTGAAAAATTACATGTTTATTGACTATGGTCTTTTAATAGGTCATTTAAAAGTCAATAGACAGACCAATGGCCACAAAGGTGGCTTTAATTGGTCAGACATTATTACATCTTCATATTTTTTTTTATTTATTTTTTGTTATCAATCCTCAGGCCCAGAAAGAGTATCGCAGTGTTGTTCACTCTGTCGTCTCTCGATCATCCAGTAGCGTTGGAACTCACTCCACTTTGACCAAGCGCAGCAACCAACATAGCCATGAAATGAACCAAAGCCACCACCAGCGTCTGACCAGTACCAACAGCCACTCATTGGCCTAAGAGACCAACATACCAAGTGCCTCCTAAAAGCCTAGATTACTGACTGCCACTGATTGGATCAAGGCACTGCTATCAACATGTACCATTTGGCCTAAGTAACATGACCACAAGACATCAAATAAAAAATTATAAATTAATGTTTGACCAATCAAGCCATATTCTAATCTATTAGTATTTGGCTTTCATTTAAATCACATCAACTGTTATGCTTTTCATAATTTAAATGATGTATTGCATGCATTGCAAGTGGATTTTTGTAGTTTAGGAAACAAAAATACAGTTTATTATAACCAGGGGCAGACTGGTGGCAAAATTGGGCCTGGGAATAGGATGAGCATCAATTCATACCTGTCCACCTTTGTCAAATTTGATAATGCATCAAAACTGATCAATGGCCTAAATGTTTATTAATAACCCTCAGCTATGCATCATGGGGTATCATACACTACACTTGATAAAGTATTGTATTATAGGAAGACACTTCCATCATGTGTAAAGCTAGAATTACACCTAAAAATCTGTAAAAAAAAAAATTCTTTAATAAAAGATCAATCATGACAGTCTATGGGACCATCTTAAAAGAAGCTATAATATTTTAAGGGCTCTACTATGGTTTAAAACAAACACTGGTTTACGGCCCCATACATTTGCCTAAATGCCCAAATATCCAGCCTGCCCCTGATTTTAACTAGGGTTTACGTTATAACTATTTTTCTAAAACAACATTTGTAAATTGTTGCACAAGTTAAATTCTGAATACTTTTTGTTTTTGATAATAAAATTTTGTATTTGATGATTTTAGGTTGACAGAAAACAGATCGTTAACATTTTTTATGGGCACATTTTCTTATTTTTCAACCTAGAATTTTTTTCAAAGATGATTTTGAGTATTTGAGTAATCAAATAAAAAAGTAAACCTTAACCCATTAGCTCCTTCTGCAGTTGGAAACGTTTTCCCGTTTTTGTCCTAAACCGTTGTAAAATGTTTCTAAAACCCCCTATTCAATATACTTGATTTAAACTTTTTAAATAGAAGATTTCTTCTAGTCTCGTTGTAAGCGTGAATACAAAGCATTTTGGAGATTACCGATTCTGTTTTTATTACAATCGGTAAGGTTTTTATTTTTTAAATAATTTTTCAAACGAACAGGCCCATAGCCCCAGTGTATAAGCTCCTCGTGGGAAAATGAGTATTTTTGAAGTAATGAGTATTTTTGAAGTTTTTTATATTCTAGTGGTATTAAACGTATATATTTTTTAAAACTAGACATATAGTTCTATTTTTTAAAGCTGTTTGTTTGTTTATATGTATTAGATCTTCAATTTGATTATTTTTTCAAAATACATATTTTTTAGGATTTTTTAAATACGGAGTTATCCCTCCTTGCTTAGGACTTTCAAAGGGGTTTTTTGAACCGGAAATAGGAGCTATTGGGTTAACATTCATGAAGTTTTCCTCATACTGTGCTAATTGCTCTTTATGTTTTACTTATAAGTATAGGCTTATATGTGCTGTAGATGAGACTTAATTATTTCAATTATAGAAAAATTAATGGATGAATAATTGGAACTTTAAAAATAGATGGCGATTTTATTGCTTTGTTAATTGTTTTTCCTTTGATTTTCTATTGGACATTATATAATACTCATCATGGGAATTATGTGTGTGTGTGAGAGTGTGTTCATTTTTATATCCATTTTGGTGTGAATTGCTGCCCTTTATTTATGTATATTACTTTTGAATGGTGTTAGGGTTTTTTTTCCCTCACCATTTCATTCCCACCACCTCTGCTTAAAGCATTCTTTGGATTGATTCTATGGATTGATTGTAGCTTACAAAGTCAATCTTATCAACTTTGTTTCTGTTGATACCACTGAGATATTAATGAAACTCAGTTGTTTTTTATATTCTTTTTTTTTTCCAACACAGTCAGTTACTTAAAGCACAAAGTTTAGCAAGAGAAATAGAATACATATACATTTGTTTAGAAAATATTGTTTACTTCTCTGTTATTAGAAAGTTTAGGAAGAGGAGAAAAAACTCAAGATTGTTTAATATTTAGATCATCTATCATGATTGGTAAATGTTTACTATCCAGTAGAAAGTAAAAATGTATTTTTTACCATTATATTTTAATCCACCTCTTCTATTTTATTTTGTCGAAATTTAAAATATAAATATACAATTTCTGTGATAATTAAATGCATAGTTTACAAAAATATTGAAAAAAAATAATGGTTCAAATAGAAATAGTTAATCCATGTGACTTTTTTACCTAAAATTTAAATGACTATAGAAAGTTTTTCTGTACTTAGGATTTTTATTTTTCCAAAATATTTTATCAGTTACTTTTTTTTTACTTTAATACTTGATTTGATACATATTTATCTTATCTTTATGTATATGTGTTTTCTGGATTCAACGTTGTACATTTTCTTAAAGAACTTTTCCAAATTACTTTTTTTTTGTAAAATAGTTTTACACAATTTTTTTTATTTGTATTTGTTTTAATGAGTCACATGAAGTTAAGTGTAATGCATTTGTTAGCATGGAGTATAATTGGGAGTCATTTGAGATTAAAAGTAAAGAGTTTGTCAAAGAGAAGCTCAGACATTACTAGGTTTTGGAATGAATCATGAGAGGAGCTTAACAACAGGTCTATCTCTGGCTGTTTGATATTTCTCATTACTGGGTTTTGAATGAACCATAGGGCACAGCATGGCCTAAATTTTGCCAATGTGCCAAAAACTCAAAATATCAAAAATATCTGAATAAATCATAAGAGGAACACAACAGCAGGTTTATCTCCAGCTATTTGACATTTCTCATTCTTTAAATTTACAGATTTTATATCCATATTTTGTTTTCCTTCGGCCAGTATTTAATTCTGATAAGATTAAATGATATTTTCATGTAACTTAAAGTGAAGAAAGGTATCTCTCTCTCATTTATCTTATCTTATCCTGTAAATTACAGACATTACACTTCAAAACAGATGTCAAATAAATCATCAGTTTTCCTGTCTGATTCAGGCAGCCCATTCCATGCTCTAATAGCTCTAGGGAAGAAGGAGCATTTATTTATGTGTTGATCTAGTCATTCTTGTTCATAATTGATTTAAATTTGTATTAAATCTGTCTACCTCATGGCCAGGTAAGAATACTAAAAAAATTATCAAAAAAGTTATTTAGTGAGTTACAGACTCTCCTTCTAAAAAATAAGTTATTGTTGAAACAGAAAAGAGCACAAAACTATGTGTGAAAAGAAGTCACAAGAAATATGAATATTTTCGTAACTGTAAGAAGAATGTTGATGAATGAAATAGCTATTTATGTCATGCTTTATATATTTTCATATGCTTTGAACTTTTGTTTGTAGCATTGTGCTATGCTAAATAGTTAAGCTGCAATGAATTATAGATTTTTGTATTCAAATCTGAACTCCATAATAAATAAAGCAACAGAATATATTCCAAAACTTGAAGTTCAAACATTTGAATAAAGTCAACAATATTCTTAGATTCTATTAAAATTGAATAGAATTTTTTTTAAATTGACTAGACTAAAAGGAACCTTGAAACTATCCTTGCTTTTTTTATAAAGTGATTTTATTCTAGTCTTCTCCTGATCTTTCTGGCAAGTTTCTTGAATTCACAGGAAGTTCCTGAGCTAATTTTAGCTTTACTATAACACATAAATAGATGATGTCATATTAATTAAAAATTTCAATGGCCTTATTAAAGCATAGGGTTGACCTTTTTTTTTTGTAATGAGAGTTCAAGACTAGGCTAAACCTCTTGCTTTTCTTGTGACTGTTTATTGTCTAAAAAGTATGTTGTTTTAATTATGATGTAAATAAATAACCTCTGGTTATTTTGTTCTCTTTCTTTGCTCATACTACTTTTTATGTTTCCATGACAATCTTATGTGCAGCAACAATGTATTGGTGTGTAGCTGGCTTTTAAGGAACATGGTTAAATTGTCACTAATTGTTTAGTTTAGTAAGGTTAAAAAAAAAGTAAGCTATTCCTCTGTCAGTGGTGTAGCTAGGGTGGGGGAGGAGGGGGGAGAATGTGAAATCCCCCCAGACCCCCACTTGAGGGGGGTCTCCAAATGAGTGTTTTTTACACTAAAAATTAAATATTTCACAAAATGCAAGTGCCCAAAGAGGTCACACCCACCAGGACCCCAAATGATGGATAATTTCTAGCTACGCCCCTGTCCTCTGTGTAGTTAAATAGTAGGCTTCTCAAAGACTGTGTTGTAACTCTTTTTTCTTTTCAACTGATGTAAACCAGTCTTTTTGTCATAGCAGCTAAGATACTTTGGCCAGTAAAGGATTTAGAGGATTTGTACTTTTTGTTTTTCTAGTGTTCAGAAAGTGACCTGATAGGAGATTCTAAAACTTCAGGGTACTAACAAAGTTGTGTATATCTCGTTGCTCTAGCTGTTTAGTTTTTTGTTTTTTTTCAAGTGCCTTTTAATTTTATTTGAATTTGACAATAATAAAAAAAAAACAAATGGAAAAATGGTTCCAGTGCTGGGACAAAATCCAAAAAGTCTTTGGACTCTTGAAGCACATGTGACAAGGTGAAGGCTGCCCAGCCTTGAACACATTTTTTTTTAAAATGGGCCCTATTGTTACAAGTTTTTATCACGAATAAATTCCTCTCTAGTCGATATATTTGTTTTGTATTCAAATAAAACTTTTATGTCAAGAAATTTTTTTTCCGAAAAAGACTATTCATTGTTTTGTTTTTTAATTTGTATATTTTGTACCCTCTTTCTTTCACATGCAGCAAATGTTTTGTAAATATTTATAAGATAATATTGAAAGTGGGTTACATGTTGAACAAAAATAAATTTAGGTTATTTTATCTTTCCTATGAACTAAGTCAGTTGGGTTATTTGGAATGTTTTTGAGGTATGAAGTTCTTATAATACTAAGTTTAAATTGCTGAGTGTTTAAAATAAGAAAAACAAATTTTGGTTTAACTGTCTGGGCAACAACAATATAGACATAATGTATGTATATTACAATGTGGCTTATTAACAGGCTAATTGGTTTGGTTTGCATTATCAAACATCACTAAGTATTAAATGTTGTTTTGAAAATGATGGTGTTTAATTAATTTTTTTTTACACTTTATAAGAGTTTTGACTTAGTGTACTTTGTGGATATTGATTCTCAGGAGGAAATTTTATTCTGTCATATTTTTTCTAGAATTATTTGGCTGCCTGGTTCAGTGGTATGCTCTCCAAAGTTGCCTTGATTGTCCTGGTTTCAAACCCAGCCCACTGCCATCCCCTGCTGACTTGCAGGAGATGTGGACTAGGACATAACATACTTAGAAGTCAAGTCATTTCTTTAGCTTTATATTTCTACAGTAAGAAATATCAATACTGATATATATATTTTTATGAGTGCTGATAGAAGTTAAACTATTAATACAGAACATAGTTCATGAAAAATTTGAAAAAATGATCAGATTCACGAATGAATAAACATTTCAAAACTACACAAACAATTTTGTAAAGAAAAACTCCCAACACAAACATATTTGTAAAGAAGAACAGCCAACACAAACAAAAGTTTCATTTCAATTTTTTTTTTATTTCCATCATATTCAGAATCAATAGTATTAACACAATAACCCATCAAATGTAAATGTTAAAAAAACCCGTAAAGTTTGAATCAACTTGTTTAGTCCAGACTTAGACTGGTCCAGCCCATAAAGTAATGTTGTAAAGTTGGCATTAATGAAATGGCAGGGTAAATAACCCTGAACAGAAACAAAAGCAATTCATTATGGTCTCAAAAAAATGTTTAACAAAAGGAAAATTAAGATTAAAAGAACAATGAAATAGAAACTGGACACTAAAGAATGGAAAGAAAAGCAACAAAAAAAACTTATGTAGCTTCTGTTTTGTGCTTAAATGAAAATTTATTCATATATAAGCTTACTATTTTAATTTGAGTTCTTTTTGCAGTTTTTGGCATATAACCAATTTAGTTTGTTTCAGACTCTCAGGTTCAACTTTTGAAAATTATTTTCAGTTATATCTACAGATAATGAAATGCTTTTATTTCTGTTCGTGACATTTCAGTTTTCATTAGCACTCCACTAAGGAGATGGACATAATCGTTAATATTTAGAAATTTGAAACAGTAATGAAATAAACAAAAAGAACAAGACACAACAAGAAGCTCAAGAATGTGAACTGGAACAATATTTTGTAAGTCTTCTAACAAAGTCACAACTTCATTTGTGTATATGAAATAAAGTTAGGATTTTAAAAAAATGCATTCTACATCACAAATAATTACAATCTCCACACAGAGCACCTAACAATTGGATTTGTGTAAGGTAAGCTTGCGGCAACCTCATGACTCGTGCATTATCTGTGGGCTATATAAAGTAAACAATAATGGCAGTGATCCAGTGACATCCAATTCAATACACAATAGCCTAGAAAAAATAAATATATATTTATAGAATATATTGTGTGTATATAGTAGAAAATGCTTAAGGAACTCAAAAAATGAACTGTTTTTTTTCACAGCTAATTATAAACTTTCCAGATATTTCTATATCAAAGAACAAACAAAGATAAAATTTAAAGAGGTTGAAGTGCTTGGTTAGAGTATTAACTTACAACTTTATCCAGTAGACAGAACACTAGAGCTGAAAGTACTAAAACAGGTTTCTGTGCATAAAATTTTGAACCTACTAACACAAAAATAGGAACAGAAATAGTGAGAAAGGCCGAGAACAAAACAACCATAATCATGTAGTCTCTTTTCTTTTATGATATATGAATTCTCAAAAATGCATATGCAACCAAACTTTATTATGACATTAACAAGCTCACAAAAGAAAAAACATTTTCTTTTCTTTCATATCATGAAAGTTTCAACAGTTATATTATCAAGAAATAATTTTTTTTACTGGCACTTTGACATCTTACCCGTAAATTATTCTTCAAAAAAGTTTTTCATTGAGAAAGACATGTGACAGTTTCTTTATTCTACCCTTCACTTCACCCCTCATATTTATTCATCAATTGAAGTTCATGTTTTGCGATAATCCTAATAAAATCATTTCATGAACTTAAGAGTATTGCAATTGCTGAACATCACAAACTTATTCCATACTAAACAAAATTTTGAAAAAAAAAAAAAAGAATTTCAGTTGGGACACATTACTTCTGAAACATCTAGGACAATCAATCTGAATTGCTATGATTTAAAGACAGAAAATGTTCTTAAATTAAATTACTTTCTATTTCAAATACTTTGTCTGCTTCCCTCTAGAATTGAAAAACAGATAAGCTGATTCTGCTACACAGTTCTAGTGAATGTTTTAAAAGATTACCTGGCATTTACTTTAAAACTCTATAAACTCTATTCTATAAGCATTTTAAAACCTATTTTTGTACAAGCTATATATCATATTTTTATAAATTCAGATTACAAAAAACTGAAAAATTCTTTGAAACTTGTAGGGCTAATAATAATTTATGATTCTGATAATTCAGTCAATACAAACATGTAATGCTTCAAGCTGTGGTAAATGAGGAGAAGAATGTGATACAAGGTATAAATAGAAGTGAAACAAATAGAGAGAGTCTTTCCAGATTAATTTAGGGTGAACCAAACAGAAGGTACAATCACAGACTATGTTTTGGTGGTTCAATTTCTTTTTAAATCAGAATCAGGAACAATTAGGAATTCCATTTTTTTTAACTCCTCCAGAAAAAATGTATCAAATGAGAGAACCAGACTTAAAGTAGGCTCCTATGAATTGGACATTTATCCTTGAAAAAAGGGGCAGGGTATTAAATGAGGACCATGAATCTTTTCTTAGTATGTGGTGGAACTAAAATTAAAATGTTGCCAGGTTGGAAAAGTTTTATAAGAAAATAAAAGAGAACATAAATGATAAAAAATAATAATAATAATGAAAAAAGAAATAGAAAATTACATTGAGATCTGAATTGATTTAAAAAAAAAATATTTGTATTTGTTTTAGTTATCTCTCTTGTATAAAAAATCAAACAAAGCTGAGTATACAACTTAATTAATAATTTATAACATAAAAAAAAAAAAAAAAACTGACAAATGTTTTTGTTTTTCCACCATTTGGGAACATTATTAAGAAGAGTCACATAAGTTGTGTGAATAGCAACAAATTTACAAACTTGGCTAACAAACTAAAGATCTATTTGTATAAAACATTGTCTTCTAGGTTTCAGATGAAATTTTTGGTTGAGTGATAATCTGGTAGTCATAGTAACAATAATACAAGAGTACACAATTGGACACACTAGAACAGTTTATTAAATAATTGATATACATGGTATTATGAATGTATAATGGATGCATGAATATATGAATTAGTGCTACAATGAAACTGTCACAAAATATCTCACATCATCACCAATATGTGTCACATCATCAACAACATATGTCACACCATCACCAACATATGTCACATCATCACCCAAATAGGACTAATCTTAGACAATAAATACAATTTGAGGGTGTCACATGACCATTGGTTGAGGGAAGGGCGAGGAACAAAATAAAGGGGAATAACAATGATATTAATAAATGAACTAATTACATTATATTATTACAGTCTAATCACTTAATGAAGTATTAATGGCCTTGGCCTCCAGCTGAGCTGAACTTTTACATAGAGTGATGATGGGGTAGATCTGTGTATGTGTGTGTGCTGTATGTGTGTGTGTATGTTTGATGTGTTTCTGAGTGTGGGTGTGGTATGTATCATTGGTCAGTGTCAAAGTCATACACGTACCAATTATGAACTATTATTCCATGACCTAGTTGTTAAGGTCTTCTAGTTAAAGAAAGTCCATCTAGTGATAATACATCACAATAGAAAAAAAATTATTTCTAAGCATCCAATTTATTTGTAACAAATCTATTTTAAAATATTCTAAGGAATGTAAGCTATCATCAAAAATGTAGGTCACCAATAAAACAATATTATTAGCAGCCCATTTGCTTATGGGCAATACAACAATAGTTGGCATTTCAGTGGAAAGTAATTGTGTCTAGAATTCCAATACAAAAAAAAGGAAAAATCTCTAAATATGTAAATTTTCAGGATTTGAGATCAAAAGTGTACCAGTGGACCAGGTCATTTCTGAGCCAGTGTCTGGTTCTAGATTAATTTTATAAGTGCTATTTCTGTTAAGTTAGCTTTAAATTATTTATATTGGTATTTTTTTTTTAAATGTTGTTGACTGGTGTTAGAAGAGCCAATCTTAGGCTGTCCATTCCATTTACTAGTAGACTGTTTATTAATGTCAATTCTCTTTGGCCTGTTGATTAAGAAACAGTGCAGGGTCTTAAAGACATATAAATGTCTCCAAAAATAAGTTCGTTGAAGACACATGCAGGTCACAATGTCTTTAGATTGAAAATGGTGAAAGTAATACTTCAGAAAGTATCATTTAGTCACTGAGCAGCAATTCTCTAAATGTAACTGCTGTATTATATATCACTCATGTGGTTAAAGTGACACATTTATAACAAATACCAGAGGCTACATGTTACAGATATATTTAAATGCTAATATAACTAATATACCTGTAGGCCGATCTAATCCATTGAAATATAACCTATTAAAACAAAAATTGATGCAAAAAGGGGAAACCCGTATTGGAATAATTAGAACATTTGTTTCTAGATGAAATACATCCCTTTCATTTGTGTGTACAGAACATTCATAGTTCGCATCAGAACTGAAACAAAACAGAGCTGCAGAAGTAATCTCAATCTGTCTTCTCTCATAGAGTTCAAGAAGCATAACTCATCTTTTAATTATAATTAAAATAATTGAGCAGTTATTTCCCCCATTGGTCATCGAATCCTGTCCAAAATATTTCTGGCAGTTTCGTAAATGAACTATAAGTGAAGATAAAAAATAGTTCAGAAATTGAGTGTTCTGGTCCAAGTTGAGCATTTATTTGGTTTTAAAAAGTTTTCATGATTCCGAATTAGGTTCATCTTTGATGCCCTGCTCCAGCCTCTTCTTCTCGATTAGCTCCCTTAGCTGCTTCATCTCCTCCTGCAGACTGGTGAGCTCATCCCGCAATTTGCTGTTCTCTGTCTCCAGATAGTCGGACTTGGCTTCTCGGATTTTTGTTAAAGTCTTTCTGTTTTCTCGGCACTTTCTGGCGGCCTCGTTGTTTCGGCGCCGTCTTTCGAGATATTTGGGATCCAGATACTTGATGTCGCCAGGCGCTCTTCTGGATCCTGACCTGTCTTTTCTATGCCGGTACATTGCGGGGCTGTCCGATTTGCTGAGGGACAATGGGTTGGACTGGGCGAGATTGATGTCGGACAGTTGAGCGAGGCCGTTCATGAAAGGATGCGAGGAATATGGGGCTGGAGTTACGGTCACCGCCGAAGAGGGCAAACTGGAGAAAGAATCTTTGGCGTAGCTGGCGTCGTGGTTGGGGAGCTTGTGGCGCAGCTTGAGCGGAAAGGAGGAGGCGGGTGGACTGACAGAGGTGGGCGTCTTCTCCGCGGGCGTCACGCTGTGCTCGGATTCCACGCTGCTGTCGTCCGGGCCGTTGTTACTCCGGCCGCTTACGTTGCTGTCGCGGCGAACAGTGAGTTGTAGCGGTTCCTCATTGTCGCTGCTGTGGCTGGTGACGGGGGAGGCCTGAGACCAAGATGATCTGGAGTAACTGTCAAAATTGGTCTGCATGTAAGGGGCGTGTCCAGAGTGGTAAGCGCTCTGGGCGGGGATGGGTGGGCTAACGGGGGAACGATACTGGTTGTAGTTCCCCACGCTTCCGCGCCTAAATAGGGAGCTGTCTGGAGACTCCAAATGATAGGAAGCCGAGCGTCTCTCTACGTTGGAGTTACTCCTCTCGCGAGAACGTATCTCCCCTTCCTCAATGGGCTCGTGCTTGAGTAAGTCCATAGGGTGGTAGGCCGGGTGCTGGGGCGGCAGCTGATGCTGGGTGAGGTGATAGTGATAATGAGCCGACGGCATGCCAACCTGAGGTCTTATCGTGCCTTCTTGGTAGGCGCGGGATGCCGCCTCTGACAAAAAGTACGGGAGGCCGCCCGAGCTGTTGTTGGAGTACATAGCCACGCCCATGTGCATGGCGCTCGATACGGCGAGAAGAGGGGGAGGGGAACTATAGGGCATGTGGGCGTGTCCCGGGGGTTTAGGAGCTCCGCCCACAGGAGAGGTGTGTGAAGGAATACCATTGTTAGGTACGTGATGCGGTGACAAGTTCCCTTTCTGAGTGACAGGCTCATCGTCCATACTGTCCTCAACTCCAGCCTGCTCGTCTGGAAGATTAAACTTCCTCTTCAGTGCCAGCAACTCTCTTCTGAGTTTGCTGTTGTCGTCTTCCAAAATATTGATCCTCCCTTCCAGAACACGATCGTGGATACGCCGCTTCTCGCGTGATCTCCTGGCCGCTTCATTGTTCTTGCGTCTCTTCTCCCAGTATTGAGAATCCTTCTGCTCCTCTGGAACAAACTCTCGATATCTGAAACAAAATGAAAAGTTCTTGACAAACTTGTTCAAATGCTTTCTTGTTCAAAATATATTCTTGTTCAAATAAATTCATCAAATAAATTTATTGTTACTTAACAACTAAAGTCTTGTCTAAAGTGTAATAACATATAATGTAATTTATATTAATTGTCATGTCATAGTTGAGCTTGAAATAAAGACAGCCTGATTTAGATTTAGCTAGAAAAGATGGCAATCATGGGACACCTAATAATCATGGCGATGTACCTCAATTGAAATTAAGTATAAAAGCTTAATAAGACAATACAGGGCTATTAATACAAGACCTTCCTTCAGAGAACATTAACAGAAAAAAAAGAAGAAGAGGCAGGCAGAGAAAGCGATGGAATGACAAAAATCAAAGAATGGACGGGCCTGTCACTGAAAGAGATTCTACTCAAGCAAAAGACAGAAAAGAATGAAAAAAAAACTGTTGACAGTTCATGTGTGGTGCCCCAACACATAATGTGCTAGGTGTAGGTGGAAATGAAATGAACACAGATGATCGAACATAGATGATTACCTACCTTCGATTTCCTTCCACACCAAATGCGCTAGACGAATCGGAATCGCTGTTGTGGTGGCTTTCCGTCTCCCTGTAAATCTGTTGCTGCTGCTGAAGACTGTGGTGATGATGCTGGGGTGCAGTGTAAAGGCCCTGGTGTTGCTCGCCTTTCTGAAGCTGGGTCGGCAACGTCTGAGGTAGCTGCTGCTGCTGTTGCTGCGGGGGTGATGGTACGCTAGTGGTGCCGGTGGCGAAGGAAATAGGGGCGGAGGATGGCAGCTGCGACATCGGCGAAGAGTGGGAGGCTGACGCCGGAGGAAGGACTTCCGGTGAAGGTTGCTGGGGAGCTTCAGATCCGTGAGTGACCGAAGCGATGAGTGGGGAGGGCGGGGAACTTTGTTTCTGATCCTTGAGTTCTCCCTCCGTATACATGACTTGAAAGTGACTTAGATCGCGTGCAGAATGGTAGGTCTCTTTTCTGAAACACAGATACAAAATAAATATAGACATTAGTAAATAAATAAATAAAGTTCTGAGTATTTAAATTTCCAAAACCAAAAAGTTAGTCGAACTTTTGTTTTTCTTCAGACTAGAATTGAATGTGATTTGGTGTGTCGCAGAAGAGTGTTTAAACAGGAGCGTGCAATGAGCATTGGTCAGTGGTCATTGGTGCTGCTATTCACTGCTAACAAGATTTGATGTAGGCAGAACGTTCCGGTCTATTAAAGAAGCTTCCAGAAGGAGATGACTGGGCTGCATGACTGTCAAAACAAAATAGCTTCGAGAGTAGTACTTTAGCTCAATCTACACTTAAAAGTTTTCTAGCATTATATTTGGAAATCCATGTAATGTCAATGTGGTTGAGTACAGTGCTGAACACACAACATTCTCCTATTGAATAGTCAAAACAAAGTTTTCTGCTTCGTTTGTTTTAACTACAAACTTTTACATAAGTTTTCAAAACCAATAGCTTAAAATAGTCATACCCAAACTACGACCCGTGTGCCATATCCGGTATTGACGTCTTTTCATCGGACTCCTAGAAACTTCTGCCCATGATCTATGCATTCTTGGCATCTACGTGCGGTCAGAAACATAGGTGTCAGAAATTTTTTAGATCCCTGAACCGAAACAGGTGGAGCACCTCTTGCATAAAAATGGCAATATCTCATCACTCAGTGCAAAGCGCTTCCCGGCTTCGAATCCTGGTGGAAGACTGGGATTTTTAATTTCGAGATCTTCAGCGTGCCTCTGAGTCCACAAAGCTCTGACAATAGATGGGGAAAAAGCAAAGGCGGTTGGTCGTTGTGCTGGCCACATAACACCCTTGTTAACCGAGGGCCACCTTTACATCATCTATCCCATAGATCGCAAGGTTTGAAACACCTTTCTTAAGAATTCTAGTTTTAGAATCGTAATAATGGTGAAATTAGAAACAGCTTTAATTTTAATATTTCCTTTCTTTGCAGACAAATAAGGTTGCTTTCGATCCTTTCTCCTGGAATGAACTCTTCTGTTGAGAAGTACATTTCCGAGACTCCATTTTTGTAAATGCTGCATGTTAGCACTAACTTGACATAAGTGTGTCATGACTAGAATACAAAATATGTTTTTGAAAGACCGCTACTTCTACTAGAATAGATTAAAGTACAAACTAGTCAAACATCCACTGACCTACTTCATTGAATGTATTATACACTTTGTTCATAACAGTGCGCACAATAAAGTACCCCGCTAAATAAAACCAAATTAGATGCGGCTCCAATCGATAATTATTACAATACTCATAGCGACAGGTTGAATGTTAATGACAATTTTATTATGCAAACTGATCATGTTAATAATAATAATCATGGCTAGCAGATGGAGTGCATTTATTTCTTTACAACTTTACACATTTTGTTTTTACTTTAAGACAAAAAGTTTTTGCTATAAAAAAAAAAAACTACAGAAAGTTTTCGACGCCGGCAAAGTATTGTTCAAACAGAAGTCTCACTTGTAGCGAATCTTTCTCCAGCTCATTAGAATCACTAAACACTTGTTATATTCTATTCAGATTACTAGATTCACTAAATTCTATTCTATCCAGCTCACTAGATTCACTAAATTCTATTCTATCCAGCTCACTAGATTCACTAAAGTCTATTCTATCCAGCTCACTAGATTCACTAAAGTCTATTCTATCCAGCTCACTAGAGTCAACAAAACCTGTTCTATTTTATCCAGCTCACTGGACTCACTAAAACCTATTCTAGTTTTTCTTTTTTTTAAGCGAATACAAAGTAGTCTGATATACTAATTAATAAAACAAATGATAGTCTAATAGTCTCCTTTCTCTACTCGATTTAGAGAGCTCAACCATCAATACACAATAGACATCCACAGAGACCACTGACCTACATCTTGCTTGTAGTTCTTTCATCTACTATCGTATAAAAAAATGGACAAAGTTGCGCCCTTTGTCAGCAGGAGACCATTTCCTTTGCTTTTTAAGAAGACCGAGCCGCTATTTGATTGTTTTACTAAATAGGTGTTCAAACATTTGCATAAATATGCTAATCACATGAAAACTTACAATATCGAAACTGGCATTGTCCCCCAGGTAATCGCTAAGTTTGTTACGGTGAAGCTCAATCATACATTTGCATAACTCCAGAAAGTAGGTTAGAAAACTCCTAAGAATTATGCGCGCGTGAAACCAGACAGTGTAACATAACATATTAGTAGTTTAAGTTAGATATTTTACTACGGAGTAAACATGATTAAAACTAGGTGCTGACACACTGCAGTCCATAGGACATAAACATATTTTGGTGGGAAGACTAAAAAAAAAAGGGGAAATAATTCTTTGACAAAAGTAGCGTCAACAAAATAATAGATTCACGTCTGCCAGTTAACACCGGATGTTACGGAGTCCTGTTGATTTCAGGATGAAAAGAAGGAGGAGCTAATATGGCGGTATGAGAATTGAAAAAGAAAAACACGTAGAGAGATGGAGAAGGTCGATATGATAAGAGAAGTAGATGGAGGATTTAGAAGGTGAATATTTGGAAGACAAAACATTCAGATAGATAATAGAAGAAATATTAATGGGCATAATGAAATTGAAATAGATACTGATAGTACTTGAATTACATAAAGAAACAAGTTGAGAAGTACATGAAGGAACAAGTTGAGAAGTGCATGAAGGAACAAGTTGAGAAGTACATGAAGGAACAAGTTGAGAAGTACATGAAGGAACAAGTTGAGAAGTACATGAAGGAACAAGTTGAGAAGTACATGAAGGAACAAGTTGAGAAGTGCATGAAGGAACAAGTTGAGAAGTGCATGAAGGAACACGTTGAGAAGTACATTAAGGAACAAGTTGAGAAGTACATGAAGGAACAAGTTGAGAAGTGCATGAAGGAACAAGTTGAGAAGTACATGAAGGAACAAGTTGAGAAGTGCATGAAGGAACAAGTTGAGAAGTGCATGAAGGAACAAGTTGAGAAGTACATGAAGGAACAAGTTGAGAAGTACATGAAGGAACAATTTGAGAAGTGCATGAAGGAACAAGTTGAGAAGTACATAAAGGAACAAGTTGAGAAGTACATGAATTACATAAAGGAACAAGTTCAGAAGTACATGAATTACATAAAGGAACAAGTTGAGAAGTACTCATAACATATTGAGAATGACGATCTTGTAAGCAGATACAGTTTGGAGAGAATAAAAATGTACATGTGTACAAATAGAGAGAAGGAGTGATGGATAAAGAGACAGAGAACGAAAACGAGTGTTTGTTTGTATGTGTGTGTGTGTGAGAGAGAGAGAGAGAGAAGAGGAGGAAGACAAAAAAATACCCTCCCCCCCATTGTGTGAGAAACGAATAGACCTGTGGCCCACTGAAACCAACAAGCTGAGACTCCTCCAGAATGTAGATGGTAAAAATAGTCATGACTCATTTCTTCAGCTGATGTTACCAGAGGCGGGGAAATAGAAGAGTGGGGATGTATACGCAAGGCTACTAGGAAAGGGGGGGGGGTACTTCAGGGAGGTAATAGTAAAGTTACTTTACTGCCAGTTCGATACGTTACGAGGGATTACCGTGTAATCGATTCCTACACAAGTCTTGAGAGTCTCAGAGGGGAGGGTGAGAAAGGGACGGCGGTGAACTGAGGTTCGTTGACCTATGTCAGTAGGTCTCAATCGTGGAATATCTTAGAACCCTCATCCAGCCCTATTTACAACGTCAACCCTAGAACGACCTCAATCTTGACGCTAAAACTTAATGTAGGCTACGTGTGGCGGTATAAATCATTTTGTTTGTTCCGATTGATTTCTTGGTAAGAAACGAGGCGGGGCGGGTTCTACCTGTTGACACTATAAGACTCGTTGAGTTGGCTCAAAACTATGAGTGTGATTGTGTGTTCATCTGTGTGTGTGTGTTGTCATGGAGGGGTGGATTCAGAGGTCAATTATATTGACTTAAGTCATAGTAAATGGAAAAGTTCAAGTCATTTTTTATGCATGGTACAATTATCAAATTGGAAGAGAGAGCCTTTTTTTAAATAGTGATGATAATAAAAAAAACTTTAAAAAAAAAAAAAAAAAAAATTATTATAAGGTGAAGAAAAATCTAACTGCATCTACTTTAAATCTAACTGCCATTACTTTCGATCTAACTGTTTCTGCTTTAGATCTATGCTTAGTCTCGTGTACTGTCAGGTGAAAGATTTCGCCCCACAAAGGCCCGGACAAGTGTCAGCTGGTACAGATGAACAGCGTCTATTGATTGTATATCAAGTATTGACCTAGTTCATTTTTCTTTTTGCGTTTATGGATTTTGTAAAATGACTTATTCTGAGACCAAAATGAACGTCTGTCCACCCTCACAAAGAACGATCACATTTTACCCATTGGTCAGTTTGGGTCTTATGTTATAACATGTCTTATGTTATCACATGTCATATGTCATCACATGTCTTATGTTATCACATGTCTTATGTCATCACATGTCTTATATTATCATATGTCTTATGTTATCACATGTCTTATGTCATCACATGTCTTATGTTATCACATGTCTTATGTTATCACATGTCTTATGTCATCACATGTCTTATGTCATCACATGTCTTATGTCATCACATGTCTTATGTTATCACATGTCTTATGTTATCACATCTTGTGTCATCACATGTCTTATGTTATCACATGTTTTCAATGTCTAGAGTCTATCACATTTTTTAAAAGATTTTTTTTTTACTATGATTACTTTTTTAAAGTTACTGGGTTATTTTAACGTATTGGAAAATCTTGATTTATTCTTTTTATGTCATA
Source organism: Biomphalaria glabrata (assembly GCF_947242115.1). Taxonomy (NCBI): domain Eukaryota; kingdom Metazoa; phylum Mollusca; class Gastropoda; family Planorbidae; genus Biomphalaria; species Biomphalaria glabrata. The sequence goes on from NC_074715.1 coordinate 20,501,356, forward strand.
TATATATATATATATATATATATATACACATATATACATAAAGAATTTTGTTTTTCAAATCCTACATGTTGATTGAATTAACCTTTCATGTTTTCATCCCCAATTCACAACAGAATAGAATAATTTTTAAAAAAATCATATTTGTTCCTTTTTTTTATATGAAGAAATCAAGATCATAGAAATCAGTGAAAATTTAAAGGTCAGTGATGTCTTTGAATTCACGTGACACAACATCCAGACATGCGCACTTCTCCATGTACTTTTGATTTCAAATGACGCTGACTGATGTTTTTTTTTCATCTTCCTGCAAAAGGTCAAGTTAATTTTCCAATGAAGTTAAAAGTGAACATTTGAGTGAATAAATTCAATTAAAACGAAATAAACGCTGAAGATTTTCTCTTAATGACAAACCAAAGGTTTGATAAGCCCTAGCGACGACCAATTGATTAATGAAGTATTTTCGTAAAGTCAATTAAGTCTTTATAAGCCCCTGAGTCCATCCAACTCTAATGGGTTTCTGACATAGGTTGGGAAAAGTAACGGCGATTGTTCGTTGTGCTGTCCACATGATACCCTCATAAACCATGGCCCATAGAAACAGAGGGCCTTTATATCATCTGCCCTATACATCGCAAGGGGTACTTTACTTTTTTACTGGACTTTGGCACTACGTCTGTAACAACAGTATTCCAATGTCGTCTCTACTTGTGTGTGGGACAGGCCGCTAGCGTTTTAAAACATTTTTTCATGTGCTCTTTTTAAGGAGACCAACTCGATTGTTCGTTAAGTTTTAAGTCTATAATAAAAAAAAAAAGAAAAACTCAAACGATGGGTACACAGAGGGCAAGGGGAGTGGGGAGTGACTGTATCCATTGTGAGCAATACTGCAAGTAAGCCACTCCCTACTACCAGCTGAGGGTGATAGCATTTAGTCTTTGAAATTCTGTCCATTCACTCGGAACACTGCCCCTTTTCTGCTCTTTCGCCCTCTCTCTCTCTCTCTCTCTCTCTCTCTCTCTCTTTCTCTCGTGAGTCTATATATTACGCCGACTTTACCTGAACAGACAAACTCTCTACAAACACCACAAACACACCTAGATATCTTATGTAGGACTGTGAAGGGGAAAAAAGTAAATGGAGGAGGGCTGAGGAGGCGGATTGAAATATTTGACATACAAGAGAGAGAGGGAGAGAGAGAGAGAGAGAGAGAGAATGAGAGGCGCTGAAGCAACAAGCTTTGAGAAGGTGAAGAGTAAAAAAAAAGGGGGGGGGAGAGGAGAGTGATCTACGGGAGGATACAAACACACACACAAAAAGAATAAGCTCCAGAGTTCATGGCCAGGGCATTCACTTCCAATGATATACTGGTTAAGGCAGAAGTAATACTAATTCTAGATAGGAAAGGAAGGTGGGGGGGGGGGGTCCGACAAACCATAAATTGCATGGGAGGGAAGGGGGGAACAATTATAGAAAAACAAATTACACTTCGCGACAACTCACAAAGAAAAATGTATGGAAAGAATCCATAGTTTTAATATAAAACTCATTTCGTTTCTAAATTGTAGCGATCTCATTCCGAGACAATGTTGAAAGAGCTGCAGTGAAGTAGTCGACTAAATGATCAATATCGTTGTTGTTTTTCCCCTAACTTAATACATGATCATTGTTTTTACAGAGACTAAAACTTATCGATACTACAGGAAGCTGTATCGATACTACAAGAGCTCGAGCAGAAGTATGTCTCTTATCTGAACATTCCTGCTAATTATTATGTGTTGTTATCTACCCTGTGAGTGATTCCTTTCAATCCAGGACGGGATCGAATGTTGACCTCTGGGTGGCGGGTGTTACCAGGTTATTTGTTAAAATTAAAAGTTTCAGGGGAGGTAAGGGGGTCAGTGTACATTTATTTGAACTAGTGAGATTAGTGGAAACCAGGAAAAGTAATAACATCTGCTTAAAGCAATTTTTTTTTTGAATTCCTCTATTCAGCTTGCAAATTCCTTTTGAACGGAGAAAAACCTGGACGCGGATCACGAAAAAGGCTCTAACGATTTCCCTAGAACTTTGACAGTTGATGTATATCTTCGGAAAAGAAATACTAGCTAATTGACCACTATGTGAGAACTCTGGTTTGACCGTTATAATTTTTATTTAATATTTTGTAAAATTAAATTTGTACTTGAACATTTTATCTTGAACAAATACGTCAGCAGGTGTTTGTGCATTGAGGCCCTAAGAGTTGTAGACATCACTAGACATCATTCGGGAACATTTTGTGCATTGAGGCCTTAAGAGTTGTAGACATCACTAGACATCATTCGGGAACATTTTGTGCATTGAGGCCTTAAGAGTTGTAGACATCACTAGACATCATTCGGGAACATTTTGTGCATTGAGGCCCTAAGAGTTGTAGACATCACTAGACATCATTCGGGAACATTTTGTGCATTGAGGCCCTAAGAGTTGTAGACATCACTAGACATCATTCGGGAACATTTTGTGCATTGAGGCCCTAAACGTTGTAGACATCACTAGACATCATTCGGGAACATTTTGTGCATTGAGGCCCTAAGAGTTGTAGACATCACTAGACATCATTCGGGAACATTTTGTGCATTGAGGCCCTAAGAGTTGTAGACATCAATAGACATTCAGGAACATTTTGTGCATTGAGGCCCTAAGAGTTGTAGACATCACTAGACATCATTCGGGAACATTTTGTGCATTGAGGCCCTAAGAGTTGTAGACATCACTAGACATCATTCGGGAACATTTTGTGCATTGAGGCCCTAAGAGTTGTAGACATCACAAGACATTCAGGAACATTTTGTGCATTGAGGCCCTAAGAGTTTAAAATTTGTACATTCGCTTAACCAGGATTGTTTTGGGGGGGGGGGGGTGTAAAATGTTCAATTAAAAAATTTATATATCATTCATTAGTTATTAAGAGTAAAATAATCGTATCACGCGATATCAGCATATCTAACTTCAATTACAGACGTTTTGTGAAATAGAGATAAAGAAAACACTCCAGAATAAATCTAAATTCTAATTCTAACTTTAAAAAAGTAAATTTTCCCTTTCAGACCTTGCGATCTTAAGGGTAGATGATCTAAAAAAAAAAAGTGATCTGTTTCTATGGCCCACGGTTAACGAGGGTGTCATGTGGCCAACACAAAGACCAACCGTCTTGACTTTTCCCCGACTAATGTCAGGTATCCATTGGAGCTGGGTGGAATCGAAGATCCCGAAATTAAAAATCCAAGTCTTCACCATGATTCGAACTCAGAAGACAAGCGCTTTACCCACTCAGCCACGGCGCCTCCAATTATAAATTAGAACTTCTTTATTTTTTAAAGTAAAATGTAAATATGAATTTATGTATAGATTTTAATACTCTCTGACATAGCTGATGACTAGCTATGGACCTGCCAACTGTAGGTTGGAAAATGTGTCAAGCCTACAAAAACTACTACAATCACTTTTTATAGGGGCCACCGAGACAGAAAGTAATAGAACGGTCTCCAAAAGTGTCAAACTAAAGCTCACTCCCACTCACTGAAATATAAAGTTATAATGATAGTACATGGCCAGTGCAAGCTACTTTCTTAATACGACAAATATTTTTTTAAATTATATTTTCAACGGAAGCTCTAAAGATATTTATTATATTCATATTGACATAGACCAAGTAAATACCTAATTTGAACCACAAAATTATTTCCGATTTTGTCTTTAAATACATTGCAACACACCGAAAGTGTAGAACACAAATGTAATGCAAACAATCTTTCCGTAGACAACAGATCAACACGTGAGAATCGGAAATACTTCAACTCTAGAAATAGATCATGAACCATAAATACTTTTGGAGTTTTACAAATAACATTTTAAAAAATCTATAATTGCATATATCGTTGCTAAGTGACACAAAGCACTGTAGTGCCACCAAATCTAATTCGAGTAAGATATTTGTCTAAAACGGGAAGATAACTAGAGCTATTACAGAGTTTAGACGAGCATTTTGATCTTATTTTTAGATGTATTTGCTAGCATCGGCACGCCTTGAAGTCGACGTCTATATTAAGTAGCATTGCATCATTTTCAGCGCCATTCATAGTATATGATGAGCGAGCAGTATGGCACACACACACACACACACATAAACACGTCCGTATAATGCATTCAGACTGACACACTTGTACGCTGACCTACATACAGTTTGAGGGGAGAGGCTAAATCAATCGTATTGATCCTCTGTCTCCCGCATGACTCTCTTTCTTTCTCTCTACTCTTCACCTCTCTCTCTCTCTCCCTCTCTTAAAAAAATAATACTAGATCAGGAGCTGGACTTGAGGGGTCATGGCGAGGTCATCGCGCTTGCTCTCCAAAGCATTGCAACAGTCGGTCGTCCGGTCCCGGTTGTGGTGTAACTTTGAAATGACGGGCTCAAAGGGAGCGGTAATGGGCGGAGGAGGGAAGGAGGACATTTTTTTTTCACAAATATGTGTGAGGTACAAATGGAGAGGGGCGAGGTAGGCATGAGGTTACCTGTACCGGTCAGTACTAGTGTAACTATTTGAAACTTGTTTTTTATAATACAGTCAAAGATAGTTAGATAGATAGATAGATAGATAGATAGATAGATAGATAGATAGATAGATAGATAGATAGATAGATAGATAGATAGATAGATAGATAGATAGATAGATAGATAGATAGATAGATAGACAGACAGACAGACAGACAGATAGATAGATAGATAGATAGATAGATAGATAGATAGATAGATAGATAGATAGATAGATAGATAGATAGATAGATAGATAGATAGATAGATAGATAGATAGATAGATACATCTCCAACGTAATTCAAGGAAAAGCTCTTCAGTCATACACGGGGAGGGTGGGGAGTAGATCAATATTACAGAATGTATTTGTTTATGATACAAAGTGTACTTTGGTGATGGTCACACATGACTATCTTTCTTACTTAGATCTGTATATCACACTAGAATGTGGTCACTTGAACAGATGTAACAGACCAGGTGACGATCTGATGGTAAAACGATGACACGATTGCACAGTTCATTACACCATCAATGACTATTTGGTTTGGTCAATGACTATTTGGTTTGGTTAATGCTGTTTTAACCTTCTCAGATGATTAATGACCCTTAAAAATGTACACTAAGAACTTAGGGGATTTTAGTAAAAAATGTAAAATTACCGCACTAATAGCTTTTACTAAATTTTAGAAGATACATTTGACAAAGGTTTTTCCTTGTCTATACATATGACTATAGAAGTGTTGCTATTTTATTCTGTGAAAGACGAACTTCATTCTCTGACACCGCCGGGGTTGACCTGATTCTCTGACACCGCCGGGGTTGACCTGATTCTCTGACACCGCCGGGGTTGACCTGATTCTCTGACACCGCCGGGGTTGACCTGATTCTCTGACACCGCCGGGGTTGACTTGAGTTAGAGAGAAACAAAATGCATTGCAGTCCCTTTAACAGTGTACATTAAGAAATTTTCTGGTGATGTGGCAGATCTGCAGCAGTGCCGCCCTCAAACAGGCAACGAGATTGACGAGATTATTAGGATCTCGTAAATTATGAGCAAAGAAATTTATGTCTTTAATGATACATTTTATTTTCTTAAAAACCGCTAATACAAGTGTGTCTAATTTTGTGTTTTATATGTAGTCCCCAAAAATATAGGCAGCGTCTTCGATTCCGAACATTAATGGTGAATGCAGTATTTCAAATGACCTCTGTAAGCTGTGGAAAATCTGGTAGAGTAACTTTAGCTTCAAGTCAAATTAAAACTAAGCTAGTGGTCTCTGTACTTCAATATGGTTGTGAAAGTTGGACACTGAACGCTTAGGCTGAAAGAAGAATTCCAACCTTTGAGACTAAATGCTACAGAAGATGCTGGGTATCAGATACCAGGAATAGAAGACAAGCGAGTTTATACTTTTACAAGTCAACACTATGGCTGGCACAAAGAAAGAAACTTCTCAATGTTGTGAAGAGACAAAAACTTTTGGGCTGCTTTTGGTCCTACTGTAAGACATGACGTCACTGTCTAAAGTCATCCTTCAAGGTCCAGTGGAGGGAGCACGAAGAAAGGGTCGTCCAAAGAAAAGCTGCTGAACAGTGTAAAAGAACGGACCAGCTTTTCTCTTGATATCCAGGTAAGAACAGCTGCCGACCAGGAAAAGTGCAGGTATTTGGTTACACAAACTGTCACAGCTCCACTACGACGAAAGTCAAGGGAAAGATGCTGAGAGAAATATTCACATACAAATACAAATTACGACGCACGGGGATTAGGGCAAACATATGGGGCTACACAAATCAATCTGTTTAATATAGTAAAGAGCTAATATCAAAGCACATTCAGGAGTTTGGTTTGCGTGCGCTGAATTGAGTCGCTCTAGAATGATTGCTCGTCGAACACAGCCTTCTTTAGGAAGTTCAATGTCACTGCCTCGATTTAGATAGCAGTGGAGTAAAACAGTCTCAGCAGTTGTGTAATCTGTTGCTACAAATAACTTTATGACGTCAATGGAACAAGAAAAGTCTGCCGCCTCTAAATAAATAATCCGTTTTCGCCCCCCATGTAAAATTGATTTTTTTTCTTTTATTTCAAGTTCTTTAAATAGCTTATACAAAAGTCTGTTTTTCTTTTCTTGTTTTTTTATAATTGCATTAAATCTTTCTGGCCAAGATAATTTTAAACAAAAAAAAATGAAATTGTTAAGGAAAAAAAAGTTATATGTAATTTAAATTATAAATAGCTTTTCAAAATGTATTTTCACCAAACTGATGTAGGCCTACTGGTCTGCCTGTAGCTAGACTAGCTGTGAGCTTTTAGGAATCGTATAAGAAATTTCGTGACATTAAAATAATTCCAACACAAAAGTAATATCACGTGTAGGGATGGTCGATGTTAAAGACTCTATTCACTTCATAGTGTAGACATAGAAAAGCGACCCTTTAGAAGCCATCCATGGTAATACTTTGTGTTAGACATCCTTATCTTTGGTTAGACGGATGCCCCAACCAGGCGTTGGGCTGTCGATGGTCCGCTTAGCATTAGTTCTCTTACACTGTGTAATAAATTGTGCGCAAAAAAAAAGTCCACAGATAAATAAAAAGAGGTGTGTGATAGAACTGGACTGCATTAAATTTGTTATAAAGATATTTCCTAAAAAAAACAACTTTATAAAGACAATCGAATTTTAATCATAGGACCATTCCTTAAATAAAGAAACAAAAAGTTACGATGGAATGGCCAGCTGAACACTTTTAGTTCTTGTATCAATAGTAACTGAAATAGTTTAATTTGCCGCAATATCACGATACTATATTACATTCACAACAGATATCAGGATACTTTATCACAGCAAATATCAGGATACTATATCAAAACGGATTTCACTATACTATATCACAGCAGATATCACAATACTATATCACAGCAGATATCACAATACTATATCACAGCAGATATCACAATACTATATTACAACAGATATCACAATACTATATTACAACAGATATCACAATACTATATCACAGCAGATATCACAATACTATATTACAACAGATATCACAATACTATATTACAACAGATATCACAATACTATATTACAACAGATATCACAATACTATATTACAACAGATATCACAATACTATATTACAACAGATATCACAATACTATATTACAACAGATATCACAATACTATATTACAACAGATATCACAATACTATGTCACAGCAGATATCTCGATACTATATCACAGCATCTATTCACGATACTATATCACAGCAGATATCACGACAATATATCAGAGCATCTATTCACGATACTATATCACAGCAGCTATCACGATAATATATCACGGCATCTATTCACGATAATATATCACAGCAGCTATCATGATAATATATCACAGCAGATATCACGATAATATATCACAGCAGATATCACGATAATATATCACAGCAGATCTCACGAAACTATATCACAGCAGATCTCACGATACTACAAACATCATGATACTTTAGAGATCCCCCAAATAATAAATCGCTAATTCTGCAGGTAGATCTATAATCTATAAGATACTACAAACTTAATGATGAAGAATGACATACACTTTGGTTTCTTAGAGTTATAATGTTTTTTTGTTTGGTGTAATGCACACATTGTAAGACAAATTTCCATACAAACAATAAAGGTTATTATTATTATTATTATTATTATTATTATCATCATCATTGTTATTATTATTATTATTATTATTATTATTATTTTCTTTTTATTCGACATATACAAAGTGCATTAATTTTGAACCATTTGTTGTTGGAGGGGGGGGGGAGGAGAACAATGACATAACGTATGAGTCAATGACATAACGTATGAGTCAATGACATAACGTATGAGTCAATGACATAACGTATGAGTCAATGACATAACGTATGAGTCAATGACATAACGTATGAGTCAATGACATAACGTATGAGTCAATGACATAACGTATGAGTCAATGACATAACGTATGAGTCAATGACATAACGTATGAGTGGAGTAGAAACCAATGAATGCACACTTTAAAACAAAGGACTAAACAATAGTCCATGACAAATAATCTGAAATCTCAAGAAATACAAAAACCTCTTGTCTCCCCCTTTTTTCCCCCTAATTTTCCCTCCTAACTTTTTTTTATCTTTTACACGCTCTTTCATAGGCGTACCCAACAGAAAGAAGTTGAAACAAGCATTTTCCCACCATGCCTGTAGGTCCATATTTAATGTCTGGTCAGTAAAAAAAAAAAGTAACTCTGACCCCCGGTGACCCGAACTAGCGTTTTCTCACACACATGCGCGCACACACCTAACATGCTCTGCATTCAGTCATGATGGGGCAGACAAGAACCTAGCGGTTAGCTGCCCCTTGCACTTGGCGTGACTACTTCCGCTTCGGTCATGTTTTTTGAGCACCAGTGTGCATATAATTATCTTTTTTTTTTTAGGTAAAAGGTCAGAGGCAGGAAATATCTAAAAAAGGAAAGAAAAGATGAAAGTCTTGCTTCCAACGTTACATACTTATATATTATATAATTAAGAAACATTTAAACCTACTTAGCCATCATATACATATAACATGATATAAATATATTATAATAATAATTTGACATAATACTGTTATAAATATCATATAATAATGATACAAGTATTATATAATAATAATATAATATATAAATATAATACAATAGTTTTATAGAAATAGACTAAATAGAGTGTGAACATGGAAAGATTTACATTTCTTTCACGTCAAATCTCAAAGATGTACTGTCCACGTGCACAAAAAATTATTGGGATTTTATTGTAATGTATAGTTGAAAATGTTATGTTATTGCAATGTATAGCTGAAAATGTTATGTTATTGCAATGTATAGCTGAAAATGTTAAGGTATTGCAATGTATAGCTGAAAATGTTAAGGTATTGCAATGTATAGTTAAAAATGTTATATTATTGCAAAATATACTTTAAAAAGTTATGTTATTGCAATGTATAGTTAAAATGTTATGTAATTGCAATACATAATTAAAAATGTTATGTTATTTCAATGTATAGTTAAAAATTATATTTTAAAACATTGAATCGATCCTTATAGTGTCCAGCTTTCGCACAATTTGGTTTTATCAATCAATAAAATGTAAACTAAAGTTACAACAAAAAAAAAACATTTACATGCTAAGCTATGTGGGCAACTATTATTAAAAGCTGAATGGAGTTTCTTCAAATTCGTCGTGGCCTGTCAATTCAATCGATGGAACTCGGTAAATGTCAGCCGGTCAAATGTCGCCGCGCCGCAAATAGAAAGAGAAAAAAATAAACTGCAATAATAGCGTTCTATAAAAATAACTGACTCCCCCACCCCTCTGGCTCCACAGTATCTATTATTCCGCTATCCTCGGATGGCTGACGTAATGTCTAAATACAGAAAATTACATCATCTGCTTGCTCTTGTGTTACGAGCTTACATTGTCTTATACTGGAGAAAACCTTTAAATTTTCATGCTTCTATCTCTATAGGGTTTGTTTTTTTCTATGTGCATTTATTTTTAATCTTATAAAAAATAAACATCAATGATGTAAAATGTAGTTGCAGATAAAATAAATAGAGGAGATGAAATTACGTCATTCATGCCATTCAAAAGACCTCGTTTGCTTGCGGCGCTATTTTTTGTTTCAATTGAAGCGGATGGATACACGCGTAGGCGTGTGGTTTGTTAGCTGCCTTTATTCCCGTCTTTCTGAGACCGCTGAACATGTTTTCGACAATCTAAAAAGTCACACACAATTCTGCCATAGACTGAATTCTGCATGCAAATGTGAAATGACGAAACAAATTTTAAATCAATTGAAATGAACCAAGTTGTGTTTTTAACTTTTTAATTTTGATATTTTTTTCAAAGCAGTAGCAATATTAACATGTATGTGACTGATGGCTGCGCATCCGGCGATACGCATGTAGACATAGCTTCGTCAATAGCACAATTTCTCACTAATTAGGTAAAAAAACAAAACAAAAAAATTACTATAGGCTCAGAGTGTAATACTTGGAGCTTGAGGGACAAGGTATTAGTTTCAGTATGAGACCATATCACCAGAGTATCAACAAGGTGCCAGAGTGTAATACTTGGAGCTTGAGGGACAAGGTATTAGTTTCAGTATGAGACCATATCACCAGAGTATAAACAAGGTGCCAGAGTGTAATACTTGGAGCTTGAGGGACAAGGTATTAGTTTCAGTATGAGACCATATCACCAGAGTATCAACAAGGTGCCAGAGTGTAATACTTGGAGCTTGAGGGACAAGGTATTAGTTTCAGTATGAGACCATATCACCAGAGTATCAACAAGGTGCCAGAGAGTACACTTTGACAATATTCTCTCTCCGATAGAAAGTACTGACTTTATTTCTGTGCCGTTATTTGTTTGATGCTCACATATTTAAACATATTTAAGGTTGTTTAAAATAACAAGAAAAACACAGTCGAGATTTTAGACATACCTATAGCCTGTATTGTATATGTCCCTGGTATAGATGTACTTTTTAAATTTGAGCTCTTCATGAAATGTCTTCTTTTGATTTATTTACAATGCATAAAGAGAAAACTCCGATATTTGAGACATACTTCCTGTTTTCTAGGGGCTATTTTTGGCATGCTTTATAGCAAGATAAGTTGTAAATAGAAGAAAATAAATCGAGTTTTTTTTTTGTTTTTTTTTTTTTGTAGTTAAAAATAGTTTCGCTCAATTAGAAACAAATATTTGAGAGTATGATGTTAGTTAAGCCTATTTCACAATACCAAAAACCAACTCAAGATTTCTTTTCTCTAAGTGCAGCCTCACCAACGCCTTTGTTTCTATTTTAAACTATGATTTAGCGTCAAATTATTTTGTTTTTATGTGCTAGTCTAACCATTTTACACTGTAGTCAATTTAAAAGAGAACTGTTTTGGGGGAGGGTTGGAGCCTACAACTTAAAATACCCAAACGTTTTTTCTAAGTAATCCAAATACGAAAAGATGGTGTGTGTGTGTTTGTAATGTTGTTTAAAAATAAAAATGAGGGGGGTGTAAAATACATTTTGATTTTTAAAAACAAATCTGTATTTCTTGAACCTCTAAAAAAAATGCCACAGTCCAAGTACCAACCCTTTTATTCATGAGATAAAGATTTTCAATTCCGAGCTACTAACGAGAGGCTTCATTTCTTAAACCAGCGCTTTATCTCTCATCCACCATTTAACCATGAGACTCCCTCTGCTGTCCCTCTTCTAATTGAGTCTAAAGACTTATACAGAGTTGGTTGCATGAGAATCTACACACGAGCATGGCGCCTTACGGGCATTAAGCAACCCCCTCCCTTGTGTATTATGTTTTCTATCTGAAACTATTTACGAGAGACTACCGCGCCCTAGTTCTCAAGAGACTATAGATCATGTGTCAGTCAAGGTCAATGAGAACCATGTTTCACTAACACGCCGAAATAATAATAAAAAATATTTATCGAATTTTATACCAACCTGAAAGCACAAAAACATATTTCTGCTGCTGTAACATCCGGTGACCTTAACCCCCACAGTTACAACAAAACAAAACAGATCAAAATACGCTGCTGTAACTCCTGTTACTGAAGCTATCTAGGTTTTAAAAAATGTTTTTCAAGTGATCCGCAATCAATAGGTTCTAAAATTAAACTGGTTTGGCTATTAAATTCTAGGTCAGATTAGATCAAATCATTCTTTTATATAATCTAAATATTTTGTTTTGTTCTAGGTCAGATTAGATCAAATCATTCTCTTATATAATCTAAATATTTTGTTTTGTTCTAGGTCAGATTAGATCAAATCATTCTCTTATATAATCTAAATATTTTGTTTTGTTCTAGGTCAGATTAGATCAAATCATTCTCTTATATAATCTAAATATTTTGTTTTGTTCTAGGTCAGATTAGATCAAATCATTCTCTTATATAATCTAAATATTTTGTTTTGTTCTAGGTCAGATTAGATCAAATCATTCTCTTATATAATCTAAATATTTTGTTTTGTTCTAGGTCAGATTAGATCAAATCATTCTCTTATATAATCTAAATATTTTGTTTTGTTCTAGGTCAGATTAGATCAAATCATTCTCTTATATAATCTAAATATTTTGTTTTGTTCTAGGTCAGATTAGATCAAATCATTCTCTTATATAATCTAAATATTTTGTTTTGTTCTAGGTCAGATTAGATCAAATCATTCTCTTATATAATCTAAATATTTTGTTTTGTTCTAGGTCAGATTAGATCAAATCATTCTCTTATATAATCTAAATATTTTGTTTTGTTCTAGGTCATATTAGATCAAATCATTCTTTTATATAATCTAAATATTTTGTTTTGTTCTAGGTCAGATTAGATCAAATCATTCTCTTATATAATCTAAATATTTTGTTTTGTTCTAGGTCAGATTAGATCAAATCATTCTTTTATATAATCTAAATATTTTGTTTTGTTCTAGGTCAGATTAGATCAAATCATTCTCTTATATAATCTAAATATTTTGTTTTGTTCTAGGTCAGATTAGATCAAATCATTCTCTTATATAATCTAAATATTTTGTTTTATTCTAGGTCAGATTAGATCAAATCATTCTCTTATATAATCTAAATATTTTGTTTTGTTCTAGGTCAGATTAGATCAAATCATTCTTTTATATAATCTAAATATTTTGTTTTGTTCTAGGTCAGATTAGATCAAATCATTCTCTTATATAATCTAAATATTTTGTTTTGTTCTAGGTCAGATTAGATCAAATCATTCTTTTATATAATCTAAATATTTTGTTTTGTTCTTGGTCAGATTAGATCAAATCATTCTCTTATATAATCTAAATATTTTGTTTTGTTCTAGGTCAGATTAGATCAAATCATTCTCTTATATAATCTAAATATTTTGTTTTCATAAAACTTCGCCTTTTTAAATATAAAATTGAGGTCTTGAGTCATCGACTCAAGTAAGAAATGGAATTATCGAGTCAGTGACTCAAGTAAGAAATGGAATTATCGAGTCAGTGACTCAAGTAAGAAATGGAATTATCGAGTCATCGACTCAAGTAAGAAATGGAATTATCGAGTCAGTGACTCAAGTAAGAAATGGAATTATCGAGTCAGTGACTCAAGTAAGAAATGGAATTATCGAGTCATCGACTCAAGTAAGAAATGGAATTATCGAGTCAGTGACTCAAGTAAGAAATGGAATTATCGAGTCATCGACTCAAGTAAGAAATGGAATTATCGAGTCATCGACTCAAGTATGAAATGGAATTATCGAGTCATCGACTCAAGTAAGAAATGGAATTATCGAGTCATCGACTCAAGTAAGAAATGGAATTATCGAGTCAGTGACTCAAGTAAGAAATGGAATTATCGAGTCATCGACTCAAGTATGAAATGGAATTATCGAGTCATCGACTCAAGTATGAAATGGAATTATCGAGTCATCGACTCAAGTAAGAAATGGAATTATCGAGTCAGTGACTCAAGTAAGAAATGGAATTATCGAGTCATCGACTCAAGTAAGAAATGGAATTATCGAGTCAGTGACTCAAGTAAGAAATGGAATTATCGAGTCAGTGACTCAAGTAAGAAATGGAATTATCGAGTCAGTGACTCAAGTAAGAAATGGAATTATCGAGTCATCGACTCAAGTAAGAAATGGAATTATCGAGTCAGTGACTCAAGTAAGAAATGGAATTATCGAGTCAGTGACTCAAGTAAGAAATGGAATTATCGAGTCATCGACTCAAGTATGAAATGGAATTATCGAGTCATCGACTCAAGTATGAAATGGAATTATCGAGTCATCGACTCAAGTATGAAATGGAATTATCGAGTCATCGACTCAAGTAAGAAATGGAATTATCGAGTCATAGACTCAAGTAAGAAATGGAATTATCGAGTCAGTGACTCAAGTAAGAAATGGAATTATCGAGTCATCGACTCAAGTATGAAATGGAATTATCGAGTCATCGACTCAAGTATGAAATGGAATTATCGAGTCATCGACTCAAGTAAGAAATGGAATTATCGAGTCAGTGACTCAAGTAAGAAATGGAATTATCGAGTCATCGACTCAAGTAAGAAATGGAATTATCGAGTCAGTGACTCAAGTAAGAAATGGAATTATCGAGTTAGTGACTCAAGTAAGAAATGGAATTATCGAGTCATCGACTCAAGTAAGAAATGGAATTATCGAGTCAGTGACTCAAGTAAGAAATGGAATTATCGAGTCATCGACTCAAGTAAGAAATGGAATTATCGAGTCAGTGACTCAAGTAAGAAATGGAATTATCGAGTCAGTGACTCAAGTAAGAAATGGAATTATCGAGTCAGTGACTCAAGTAAGAAATGGAATTATCGAGTCATCGACTCAAGTAAGAAATGGAATTATCGAGTCAGTGACTCAAGTAAGAAATGGAATTATCGATTCAGTGACTCAAGTAAGAAATGGAATTATCGAGTCATCGACTCAAGTAAGAAATGGAATTATCGAGTCAGTGACTCAAGTAAGAAATGGAATTATCGAGTCAGTGACTCAAGTAAGAAATGGAATTATCGAGTCATCGACTCAAGTATGAAATGGAATTATCGAGTCATCGACTCAAGTATGAAATGGAATTATCGAGTCATCGACTCAAGTATGAAATGGAATTATCGAGTCATCGACTCACGTATGAAATGGAATTATCGAGTCATCGACTCAAGTATGAAATGGAATTATCGAGTCAGTGACTCAAGTATGAAATGGAATTATCGAGTCATCGACTCAAGTAAGAAATGGAATTATCGAGTCATTGACTCAAGTATGAAATGGAACTATCGAGTCATTGACTCAAGTATGAAATGGAATTATCGAGTCATTGACTCAAGAATGAAATGGAATGTGTTCATCAATGACACAAGCAGGCGTTGTGATTCAGGTCCTCATCAGACAGTAACATTTCCAACTTTCACAAGGATTGTCACTATGACGATCTGAGCCATTGAGCCATTCAGATCTGTCTGCCAACAATCATTGATAGAACTAAACAGAATACTGCCAACAATCATTGATAGAACTGAACAGAAAATGGCAACAATCATTGATAGAACTGAACAGAATACTGCCAACAATCATTGGTAGAACTGAACAGAATACTGCCAACAATCATTGGTAGAACTGAACAGAATACTGCCAACAATCATTGGTAGAACTGAACAGAATACTGCCAACAATCATTGATAGAACTGAACAGAATACTGCCAACAATCATTGATAGAACTGAACAGAATACTGCCAACAATCATTGATAGAACTGAACAGAATACTGCCAACAATCATTGATAGAACTGAACAGAATACTGCCAACAATCATTGGTTGAACTGAACAGAATACTGCCAACAATCATTGGTAGAACTGAACAGAATACTGCCAACAATCATTGGTAGAACTGAACAGAATACTGCCAACAATCATTGGTAGAACTGAACAGAATACTTTGACTTCCTAGAGTTTTTATGTGCTTCTGTTGCGCCTCAGGAAATCAACAAGGGACAAACATTTACGTCTAGTAAAAAAAAAATCAATATTTAGTTCAAACTTTTAGACGTTTTTAGGTTTTTGTTTTTTTCTTTGGAAATCAAACGATTTTATTTCCATTTCTTTTTTTACGTTAGCATGTTTATTTAGTTAGATCTGTGTTTATTGTGACTAGATCTATGTTTATTAAAACTAGATCTATGTTTGTGTTTAGTTATATCTATGTTTTTAGAGCTAGTTTTGAACTGCTGTAAAACAATATGTATTTTAAGTGACATTAAATAGTATATTTGTTTATTTGTTTAAGCATTCTCTCTTGGAATAAATATAAAGAAGCCTAAAGGAAAATATTCGCATTGAAATTTTTTTTTGTTTATTTTAAATTATCAACTAAATATTCTTCTGTAAAATGTTTGTCACATTAACCTGATGGTATTATTCTGCGAGTGGACATTGGTCTTTCTACAGTTAGTCCAAATAGTAATGTACATTTGAGCCTACTCTCGACTAATGTTGATTGACTAAGAAAACACAAAATCTGTATGTTCCTTTTACTTCCGAGACGTCCTACTTGGAGGCCCGCTCCCCCACCGTCCAGAGATGGGTCAAAACCCGGGTCTAAGGGATGTTACCGAAACAAGCTGGACAAGGGAGAGAACTTATAAAGTTACCACTTGAGATTGAGTGAGAGTTGCTGCACATTAGAAAATTAACGAAAAAAAAAGTTAATTAAAAAAAGAAAAAAAAAAGCGAGTCCAATAAGGATAGCGGGACATGCAGAGCGGGATGGGCAGAAGGAGGAACAGAGAGAAATTAATTAATTAACCTATTTAGTCATGAACTCATTATGTCACTGATTGCAATGTTTGCAACCACAAGGTACACGTGGACTTAAAAAGCAAAATCTACCTCACACAGGCACACACATACACACATATATACACAGGCATTCACATGCATAAACACACACATAATACACATATATATATGAGGTGAGCAAACTGAATGTGTTCTTTTTTCTGTTCTTTAAAAAAAAAAAAAAATATATAACACCACAAGTACATGATCAATAATATCAAAAGTTACTTGTCAAACTCAGGCTGTCAACAAAAGAATATTGGTATTACTAGCGTCACTACAAATGTTGGCTATTCCAATTAACACCTGCAGAAAAGAACTATTTCCAGACAACATTAAAAAATGGCTTTTTTTTTAAGCACGAGATCATTCTTCTGCACTCCTGTCTCCGCCTCTGCCTTTTTTTTCAAACCCCCCAGCCCGACCCCCAATGTTTTTAGAAGACTTATAATTCCGTTGCAATGAGCTCATGTCCCTTCATCACGTGACTGTAAGGGAACAGTCGAGTCCTAACAGCGGACGCCATCTTATTGATTGAAATGATGGTGGCTTGACTTAGCCTCTTCTTCTACACATGAGCAGACATGGCCGTCCTTTTCCTTCATGCACAGTCAACATGTTTTCAAAGATTAGCCCCACATCTACAGGCTAATTTACATCTTAATACATTTTTTTTCCACAGCACCGCATTCGTTGTAATCAAACACAGATCAATGGTCCTCAAACTTGGACGTAGGTTCTAACCTTGAGGATTTCCCTTCTTCTCAACGTAATGAACTCAAGGGGAAAGTATGGTGCGCATGTCGTCATCTTCAGGGGGAAAGTATGGTGCGCATGTCGTCATCTTCAGGGGGAAAGTATGGTGCGCATGTCGTCATCTTCAGGGGGAAAGTATGGTGCGCATGTCGTCATCTTCAGGGGGAAGGTATGGTGCGCATGTCGTCATCTTCAGGGGGAAAGTATGGTGCGCATGTCGTCATCTTCAGGGGGAAAGTATGGTGCGCATGTCGTCATCTTCAGGGGGAAAGTATGGTGCGCATGTCGTGATCTTCAGGGGGAAAGTATGGTGCGCATGTCGTGATCTTCAGGCGGAAAGTATGGTGCGCATGTCGTCATCTTCAGGCGGAAAGTATGGTGCGCATGTCGTCATCTTCAGGCGGAAAGTATGGTGCGCATGTCGTCATCTTCAGGGGGAAAGTATGGTGCGCATGTCGTGATCTTCAGGGGGAAAGTATGGTGCGCATGTCGTGATCTTCAGGGGGAAAGTATGGTGCGCACGTCGTCATCTTCAGGGGGATATACGCATTAAAAATTATTATTTCTTTCTCTGACGATGCCAACGTTGAATTGACCCCATTAAATTGATTTTTGGATTTATAAACTTAAATTTGGGTATTTTTAAAAGAGCATGCATTCCCCTATAATTCAATACCAAATATAACATTTACTGAAAACAAACAAAAACGTTATTGAAGTCTTATCATATCAAATTAGTGAAATACAAATGAGCAAAATGAATAATTCTATCGGAACGAGGAGAACAATTACGGAGAAAAAGAGTTAAAACCGCATTTAAACTGTGAAGAAGAAAGTTTGTCAAAAATTGACATGAAAATTTGTGAGTTCTCTAGTGGAAACTATTTTTTTTAATATGCTGAGACAATATTGTACAATATTTACCGTAGATTTTTAATAGACCCATCATGTGATATTTGATATAAACAGATATATGATGCATACAATATTGTATATTTAAAAGTGATGCGCGTAGAATTTTATATATATTTGTGTGTGTGTTTTGCTACTGTTCTATTGTGTTGTTGCTTGTGGAAGTGTTTGTAGCGTAAAATGTGTTCAATAACAAACTAATGAAATAAAATATTTAAACAGCTCCATTCGATCTAATTTATTGAGCTACGATCGTTTACTGAAATTGTCATGAGGGTCTTGAAATACTGTGGAAACCAAAAGTCTTACATGAGAGAAGTATAAGAAAGTGAGAAAGTCCATCCCAGGGCTCTTGGGCTTGTCATGGTTGATACAAACTAGATATACGGTATTTCGAAACAAAAAGTGTCAAGTTAAAATCTTTCATTGAAATGTGTGTCCTATAGATGCCGGAAAAGGTTTTCCAAAATTGAGTAAGAAATCCTAGTTTATGAGAACTGGTCTGGTTTCCGAAGCTGACGATGACATTGGAATCTACCGCGCCCCTCCCACCTCAGTTGTGACATGGGGCAGTTACCCCACTCGCCACCCCTAAGGCCAACTCTGTTTGTTTATTAGCTATTACATTTTATATGATACATTGATGAGAAATATATTGGTTATTTGTATTGGTTTGATATGAAATAAAAGCTATTGAATTACCAACCTGTATATTTGTGAATTTAAATATTAAGTCGTTTTGCAAAGTCTCCCTCGTGAGTTCTTCTTGGGTTTAATCTAGACATCTTTTCTGATTCTTTCATTCATCTTATTTTCTTTCTATACATTTTTTGTTTTGTATCAATATCTTGAAATGATCTTACTTTGCAATAACTGTGTTTACACTTTTAAAAAAAAGGTAACTAACAATAATCATCAAAGACATTTAACCTTTGGCCTCACCCTGACCTCTTTGTTATCTGCAGACAAACAAAGTGCATTGTAAGAGAGAAGTGTTTTACTGTCAAGCTTATTTTTTGTTAGCGTTAAAGTGCAGTGGGCTCTTCCTTTCAATGAACCCTCCTTCAAATAGCTGGTCCCATCCTGCCCTGCAACCTCTTCCAATGGACTGGCCCCCCAACCTCCTCACTAACACTTCCGGCACACTCCTCGACCAATCGTATGCAGTGGTTAAAGTAAGGTTAAAGCATACCGTTGCAAAGTCATTAAAAATAGATTTGTTTCGTAAACGATCTAAAGTCAACTAGAAGAGAAAAAAAAAAAAACGTCTGGTCGATGTTTTTGTTGCACAAAAGTGTCAACGGAACGAATGAACAGGTGTTTTGTCCAATGTCGTCTGCTATAGAGATCTTTATCATATGTATCACCATAAGCCGTCACGCTTGTAGTTTAGACGCTAAAGTGCTGAAGACGTCGACAAAAAAGATCTAAAAACTATTAGACGTTACAAGAGACATGAACTTGTACTTCATAGGAGGATGACAAAAGGAGAGAGTTGTCTTTTCTTTTTGTTTCCGGAAGTCCCTTGCCCCCTTAAAAGAGATGAAGCCAATGCCATTAAAATATTTATTTAGAAAAAAATGCATCCAAATATAGAGTGTACCTCAAATTGAGAACATTCTGGACAATGATGGCTCCCACCTACTCTAAGTAGTATAACACGAGGATTTCGAAATATGGAGAAGTCGTGCGTGATGGAACAGAGTTATTAGAATAATTGCATGCATCATGTTTCTGGTCGCAGCGCTAGGATCTGTGACAACACATACATGGCTGCTTGGTCGTTTGGTATGTGCTCTGAACTATCATCTCGATGACGCCGGGTTCGAACCCTGCCCACCGCCACCACCTTTCCGTTCTGTGCCAGGTTTGAGTTAGGATGTAATAATATTCAATTATGAATTTTAGAAATATGTCATAAAAATAAATAAAAAAACAACGATGCCCAGTTGTAAGATTATAAGACCCCCTTCAACACTGAACGAGATCCGTCAGAAGTGACCTACATTTTTAGTTCCGTCACAATCACGTTATTACGTATTAGAATTTTTTTTTTCTATTGTGTTTTTCCCCCCTCTGCTAGAGCTCGTATCTGTTTTGACAAGTTTAAGTAGACAACACGCAATAATGTTGGGTTTTTTTTTTTCTCCTAGGTTTTTATTTCCCCAGGAGATTTGTTTACGTCGAAGTCCATTGACTAAAGGTTAGGATTATGTCACGAGGCAATGTTTCTCAAACTGTGTATTGTACCATTAGACTGGGGGTCATTAAGATTATGTCACGGGGCAATGTTTCTCAAACTTTGTACTGTATCATTAGACTGGGGTTCATTAAGATTATGTCACGAGGTAATGTTTCTCAAACTTTGTACTGTATCATTAGACTGGGGTTCATTAAGATTATGTCACG